>NC_083722.1:110715999-111347698 GCF_028564815.1 Eubalaena glacialis
CCGTTAGGACTTGTCCAGTGCCACCCTTCCCGTGGGGATGTCCGTGGCCGCCTCTTCTGCATGTTCCTACGTCCTGCATCCCTTCTCATTGGAAGTCCCTCCGTGTAGCCAATCTAAATCTTCCAGGTACAGAGAAGCCTGCTTGGGCACTTGTGTGGTCAGAGCTGGTGCTGAGCAGCTGCTCCTCGGTCTCTGCCGGGCCAGGTGCCCCGGAGATTAAGCCCTGCTCAGGCCCAGCCCGCAGCTCACCCTCCGGCCTCCGAGCAGGTGGGGCCCATTTGCTGCGGAGTGCCTGGGGGAGGGCGGGAGAGGATCAGCCCAGCCCTGGCCTGTGGAGGCTTAGCAGGGCGCTCCTTGGGCTGGCCAGCTTGCCCCCAGCGCAGAGTCCTTCCGGGAGGGCCATCTCCCCTTCTTTAAACACAGAGAGGACCCAGCAGGCTCCAGAGGCCTCGGGACGCCCCCAGCGTGTAACAGGTCCAAGGCAACCTGTCCCGGCACGGCCGCGCCCCCCGGCCAACAGCATGCCTGGCACCTGTCCTGGGTGCTCTGCTCTTTGAGCCTCTCCCACCCTACCTTTCTACATGGGCACATAGAGGCAGGGAATCCAGGGACATGACCAGAGTATTATGAGGCGAGCCCAGAGTAGAACCCACATGTTCTGATGGAGGCCTGCGGAGGGTCCCTGCCAGCCCTGCCGCCATCCTTGGGCTTTCGCCCAAGGAAGTCGGACTCTGAGCTGGTTGTGCTAATATTTACACAGCTTTGGTTCAGAAACACGGACAGGACTGCTGGCTGCACAAACAGTGTGATGACTGGACAAATAGGTCCTTCTGGAAGAGTATGGACAGGGCTCCAGGCTCCAGGAGCTCAGTATACACGTGTGCACATGTGCCGGTGTTATCCGGCGGGGCTCTGGAATGTGCGATCGTGGTTTGCCGGGAGAATCCGTGGGTCCAGGGCGGCTCAGGGCGTCAGGAAAGAAGGGCTTGGGGAGGCGGACAGACGTTATTCCAAACCCCAGCTCAGCTCTGTGAGTTTGTGCAAGTTTCCACACCCCGCGAACCTCTGTTTCCCCATCTGTGACAGGGAATGGTGCTGCTGGTTCACGGAGGGGCCCGAGGCCCTCCCAGCGGGCGTCTAAAAGCCCTCGCTGGGCTGGCTGCCCCGGCCTCGGTCAGGCGCACAGTTGGCCCCGGTCAGCTCTAGGTGCTTCCCACCACCAGGGACCCATTGGATTTTCTTCCTTCCTCTTTTGTAAATTTCCTCTGCATTATGATGACGTGTGGAATATCCGCCCAGTAAGCACAGAGGCAAGGTGACGGCACAGGGCTGATGGGTTTGGACCCAGCCAGGGGAGAGTCCTGTGGAGATAGCCCGGGTGCCCTGGAACTGTGTGTGCCTGGGGGGCGGGGGGAGGGTGTGCAAAGGCTCTTGAGTGTGATTTATTGTTTGTTCTTGAAAAGCAAATCGTAACGAGTTTAAAGGCCATTACAGCTCTTGAAGAAGTAATCGGTCTGGCCTTAGAGAATCTGGCTGTTCCTACTGCGTGAGTGGCTACTGAGGGGAAAGTGGTGGCAATCGTGGTGGAGGACGTGGCGTGGTAACTGCTGCTCTTCCTGCTGCTGTGGCTGCACTTGGGTTGGGCGTGTGCCCCCGAGCCCCGGGCTGTGGTTTGTGCTTGGCCATCGCGGCGAGCAGTGCACCCGTGGATGTACACGCTCTCCGGCCCGGAGGGCGCTTTGTTCTCCGGAGAGACGTGTGCAGCCCCAGGGGCAGCCACGTCACACTTCCTGTGTTCCTTTATTCACTCACCAAACAGTCACCAAGCACCTGCTCTACCAGGCCCTGGGCTCGATGTAAGGGAACCAGATTACTCGTGTGAAGCCGTGAGCCCCGGGGCCTGGACCTCGGGGTTGCACAGAGCCCTGACTCTTCCCAGCTGCGTGGCTTCAGATATATTGCCTCCCCTGTCTGAGCCTTGATTTTCTCATCTGTGAAGTGGGACCCCAAAGTACATTGTGGGGCCTGTGCAGCTTTGCCTGGTGACTGAGGACCCGTGGTACATGCCCAGCAAGGAGCAGCAGCTCTCAGCCCATCATTACGTACTCCTCGCTGCTTTCCTTCCCGCTGGTTTCTGGAGTCTGCACGGGGCGCTGGGCCTGGTCCTAGTTGCTCTGACTTTAACAGCTTTTAATGCCTTATTCGTACATGGCTGTAGCTTCTCTGCTCCTTGATGGAAAGGACCATTCTTTCCATTTCATTTCCTTGGTTTGCAGTTTCCTCACACGGAGACAGCTGAATGTGAACTTAAGGCCCAGGTGTAGAGCCATAGCCAGAGTCCCCTCCCTCTTTGTATAGATGGGGAAACTATGATGATGTTGTTTTTTCCTCTTTGTTCAAAGGTTGGTATAATAATAATGATAGCAGCGGTTGCTGTTTGGTGAACTCTGTATGAAGTACTTAGTTCTCAAAGCAGTTTATGAGAAAGAGCTTCTGCTGGGCCCATTTTTCAGTTGGGGGAAGGTCACATGCCTTGCCCAGGGTCACCAGCCAGTAATCCCGAGAGCTGAGCTTTAAACTCCGTCTGCCTGGCTCCGAGGTCTGCGCTCCTCACAGCCAGGCTCTGCTCCCTCTGGGACGAAATAATCTTCAGCAAAATATGTCACATCGCAAATAGAACCTTTTGCATCTTTCCCGAACCACAGAACAGGAGTCTAGTACCCCCTGCTGTGAGGATTCCCAGAGCGTCCCCAAACGTGCCAGCTATAGGCAGGTTGATGACATCTCTCTCCTTTCTCCTAATGTCTTGACAGACCCCAGAGCTACTTCCCCAGACACTCCAGCAGGATGCTGGAGGATGCCCTCGGTCCCAAGTACTTGCCGCATTTTGAGGGTAGCACGCTTACCCCCAGGCCAGTCTCGGTGTGGCACGGGGTCTCAGGGACAGTAGCCAACTGCCCCTGACTTGCTGAGGGACCCGTGCGAACATAGCTGGCCTGGGCATGGTGAGGAAGCCCAAGGGCATGGCCTTTGACGTCATGAGGGGACACACATGCATGTGGGCTGTTGAATTCCATCCCATGGGAGGAGAGAAGGACCATTAAAAAAAACTGGAAAATTTGAAAGCGTCCCAGCTGGGAGGCAGCCTCCTTGTCTGGGTTTCCCGAAATGGCTGTGGTCCAGGCAGGGTCCGTGTCTGTCTGCCAACGTGTGCACTTTCTTTCCGATGCCTGAAGATGGAAGATGGAAGCAAACGGTGTTTGCTTTTCTGTCTCTGGCTGGGAGGCTCGGTGGTGTGAGAACTGGATGCAGTCGTCCGAGTGAAACATGGTGCCTTACTGTGTTATAGAAGGAGCTCAGTAAATATCAGTTATGGTCACTGTCAGTGTTATTATTTATCCTGATTATTCCAGAGAGAGGAGGCGTCCGTGGGAGCCCTGGCATCAGGCATCACGTCACGTCCTCTTTCTGGGCCTCGGTTTCCACCTCTGTGAAGACCGCGGGACCCCCGTGGTCATTTGCTGAGGGGGGATGTTTGGTCCAGCGGTTGGGGGGCAGATACTGTAGCCTGTGACCCCTGCCCTGGGCCTCACACTCTCTGTGATCCTGGGAATGTCCTTTAGCCTTTCTGTGCCTTGGTTTCCCCATTTGCAAAAGGTGAGTGACAGTAAGAGCTCATTACATGAGTTGGTCCACATAAAGTGCTTAAGCGTGTAATGTAAACACCTGGTAGACGGTAGCTTCTCACTCTTTCAGAGTTGAGGGGTTCCACGGCGTTGTTCCTCGACAGGAGTGGACGGCCCCTCGTTTTGGCTGCGGGCAGGGCCAGGGCTGCTCGTGGCGCACGGCGGCGGTGACTGGAGGACCCAGATCGCAGCCTTGGTGAGGGGTGACACGCCCCGTGGGCTTGTGTGTGTGCTCGTAGCCTCTGCTTACAGCTGAGGATTGAAACCTCCCACGGAGGATGGACAGTGGAGTGTTTTGCCTAGAGACTGGGAAACGTGCAGCTGGGCACCTGCAGGGAAGGGGAAGGGCTTGGCTGGGTTGGTGGGTCTGGAGTTGGCACAGGTTTGATCCAGACTGGAATGGGCCACAGAATAAAAATGGTAATATCTGACATTTGGGTGGTCTTTGAATCTTACACACACACATCCTATTTGAACCTCCCAAGAGCCTTGTGAAGTAAGTAGCTGGTATTATTCCCATTTTACAGACAAGGAAACTGAGGCGAGAAAATGGAAATAACACATTCATGTTTTGTACAATGTAGATTTGGTCTTCAGGTTAAAGTATATCTTTCCCCCTCCCTGACCTTGTTGTGGCGAGGGCTTGGGCTTTCAAGAATGGAGGATGAGGCAGAGGCAGGAAGGGGCGGGGGGCAGACAGGAATGTGTGGGACCCCCCCACCCCAGGCCAGACAGCAGCACTGGGTTCTCACAGCAGCCACGTGTGGAGAGCACAGAGTCCACTTCGCAGTGGGCGCGGCACCCTTGCAGCTCTGGCTAGTGGCCTGGCATCTCAAAAGCATGTTTGCTGGCCCGTGAGGTCACCTGGGAGGCCACCCGGCGTGAGAAGGGCCCTCCAGGTCCCCTGACAGTGTCGGGACGGCTCCCCCGCGGAGGGGCTGGTGGCAGTTGTTCAGGAACTGCCGGCTGCTCCCGGGTTCTTATGAATCGGTCTTATTTCCCCGTGTAGACCCTGGACAGGCCCCAGGGTAGCTCAGTGCCGTGCTGGGGCCGGAGAGGAAGTGATTGGGAAACGGCTCTTTCCTCTGCTGCCAGAACGGCGAGGTGCGGCCCTGCAGATTCGGCTTCTCTGTTCCCTCCGGCCTTGACTTTCTCAAAGCCGTAAATTAAATGTGCAGGCTTTGGGTTTTTTTCCCCCATGCAGTAAAAATGGCAGAATGGCCCAGGAAGATGATAGGCCTTGATGTGGACAGCAGATTCTTGGCACTATTTTAAACTCTTTCTTACGGAAAACTCCAAACATATACAAAGTAGAGAGAATGGCATAATGGCTCCCACGGGCACTTTTACTTCCTTGCTCCCGGATTATTCTGAGGCAGATCCCAGACATTTTGTTGATTTTAAATCAAGGACCTGTCGTGCGGTCAGCCTCATGTCTGGCAGTGGAGGGGTCGTGTGGCCGGGGTGGGTCCCTGGGGCACATCCGCGTTCCTCCAATGGCCCTTGGCTGTGGTGGCCCAGCCTGGGAACCCAGAGCCTGGCCCCGTTTCCTGGCCTTGAGACCCGAGTGACGCCGGCCCCCGGGGGAGGCCAGGCCTGCGAGGCCCCTCCGTCAGGTCATGGGGTGGGATGCCCAAGGCGCTGGCCTTCACCCCGCAGGCCCCCAGGCAGGACTGGGCTCCCTGCTCAGTGTCCCCACGGGACCCTGCCTGCTGCCCCGGGGCTGCCCTCGCCCGGTGGTGGGGTGACAGTGGCCCCTGCGCCCCTGTCCCCCCACACAGTGGCCTCTCATCTCGCCTGGCCTCTGGGTGGCCTGACACGTGGCCTCCAAGTGCTCTTTCCTCTGGCTTAAGACACATCCACGCGCACCACTGCAGCTCCGTCCAAGCCCTCGTGGCCAGCCCCTCTCCCACCCGGGCCTCTACCAGGCCCTCGTCCCTCCTCTCTGTCCTGCAGCTTGTAATCTGGCTCCTTACGGCCTCCCCCTCCCCAGATCTCCCCGCCCGACCCTGGCTCGGGCTCTGGATAGGAGACTGGAGTCATCCTGACACCCCCCGCCCAGCATTGTGTCTCAGCCCGGCACACGGTGGGTGCTCAGGAAATGTGAGTTGCTCTGGTCCTTAGGAACATGTTAACATATCACTGTCACCGCCCCGGCGTCTGACACAGTGCTGGGCACACGGAGGGCCCGCAACCAGATTCAGTTAAGAAGCCACAGCGTGCCCGAGTCCCACCCCACTCCTGCTCTGAACCGGTGCCTGCCCAGTCAGCGCACGCCGCACTCTCCTCAGGCGGGAGCTGGTCTTGGGTCGCATGGTCTGACGCCTGGTTCTGAGCAAAGGCCGCTCCTTAAGGTCTCTTCCCACTGCCACCCACCCACCGCCTTCCAGCCACCCGGTCCCCGTGGCGCCGTGCGACGCAGCCCGGAGCACGTCCTGATTCTCAGGCCCCAGGTGAGGACTTGTGTGCGTTACCATGCGGCCCTCACAGCAGCCCTGTGAGCCGGACAACACCCCCATCTTGTGGCTAAGAAACTGACGCACAGAGAGGCCTAGTCAGTTGCCCGAGGTCGCACAGCTCCTGCTTGCCAGGTGCCAGACAGGGGAGGGCCGTGTGCTGCTGTTACAGGAGGTTGAGGGGCAGCATCCTTCCCCAGGCCCTCGCCGTTCCGGCTCCGGCTGCCGCGTGCGGGTGGGGGCCTGTCGGCGGTGCTGCAGGTCCAGGTCCTGAGAGGCAGGAGGGGGTCGGGGGGCAGACAAGGGGGGTGGGCTCCCCCTCCCGAGGAAGGGGCTGCAGAGGTGCGGGTGTGAAGCACCGTGGCCCATCGGCTGGCGGCCCGGTGCCTCGGTAGGCCTCCTCCCTTCTCCCCTCCCCCACTCGCTCAGTTACATTACCTCTGTGTCTCAGTTTCTCTGTCGACTAAATGGATAGGTGATAGAGCACCTGCCTCTACCTTTAGCTCCGAGCGTGAGCCCTCAGTGACCTGCGGCCTCTGGGTGACGGTGCGGTGTCCGCGCGTTCCCAACTGTGACAGAGGTGCCGCTCTGGTGGGGGTGTTGATGGGAGTACGACTGTGCACGTGTCGGGGCGGGTGTATGGGAACCCTGTACTCGATGCTTCGTTTTGCTGAGAACCTACAACTACTCTAAAGAATAAACATCTATTAAGGAAAAAGTTGTTGGATGGTTAGTTGGTTCCCTGTGAGGTGCTCAGCAGGCTGGGCGCGTGGCTGTCACCTGCTGCTGTGCAGTGATTCTTGTCACCATCAGCTCCTTCCTTCCTTCACTCATCCTAGGATGTGCTGGCCCTGAGGACACAGACACACAACGTGTGCACCCGTCCCAGGGTCAGCTCACTGTCGGGCAGGGCGTCCCGGGGCCTCTTGTGGGCTGTGCCCCCTCCGTCATGGGCACCCAGTGTCCCGGGAAGGGCATGGACAGTGCCACAGGCTGGCGCACGAGGGGAGGGGTGGGCAGGGCCCCGTGGGAGGGGGCATGGGCGCTGCCCCAGGGAGTCGGGACGGTGGCAAAGATTTTAGGTCGGCGAGGACTTGGATGATTTGCAGTTTGGAAAGTGCTTTCTGGCAGCGGAGGGGGCGAGAACAGCTTGGTGGCCCGCCGTCTAGGATGGGACTGGACAGCTGGGCCGAGAGCGTCCCGGGCTCCGAGAGGGCCCCACGCCGGGCCCTGGCCGACAGGGTGGGCTGCAGACGGGAGGCCTGCATGCCGGGTGTCCCCTCTCTGCCCGCTCGCTCCCCCGGAGCCACCTCCCCAGCCGGTGCCTCCTGCCCGCCCTGCCGGGAGGGGGGTGGGTGGGGTCCCTGGGGCCCGGCCCAGCCCAGTCTGCTGGAGCCTGCCACAGAGAACTGCTTTATTTAAGTCCATGTTGCGCGTATGGAAATAACTAGAGGCCTCTGTATTTAATTTGGCTCAACTGGGAAGATTTTTGGCTGCGTGCATGTGTGTGTGTGTGTTTGGAAAAATCTTTCCGAGTGCGCCCAGGGATTGGAAGCCCCAGTCATCCTTATGCAGTCAAACAGTCAAAACCAACAAGAACCGCCCTGGCTTAGCCGGGGGTGACTGTCTGGCAGAGGGCAGGCTGTAGGAAGTGGCCAATAAAAAAATACAGGCAGGGAAGAGGTGATGCTGTCTGCAGATGAGATCCCGGTGAGGGGAGCAGTCTTGTAAACTGTCAGGTAAGCTGCGGGTGGAGTGAAAGGATGAAGCTCTGTGCAGCTGCACCGAGGTGTTCCTGGCTCCCGAGCGGGGCGCGCTTAGGTTGGTGCTGGACTGGAGACCACGTTTCCCACGCCTCTATCCGGCCTCGACAAACCTGGCAAACGCTCTTGGCCAAGCCCTTGTCCGTCTGTGTGCAGAGCAGAAATACGCCCCGTGCTCACACGGGGGCTTGCAGTTGGCAAAGCCTGTCCTCACTTGATTCCCCCTTGCCTGCTGGGTAGTGGGCAGGAGTGATACCCATTGCTAAGATGAGCCAGCGGAAGCCTGGAGAGGTGAGGTCACCTGCTCGGGGTCACTCAGCCCGGCAGTGGGGCAGCTGGAGCTCGACCTGGTCTGACCTCCTCCCAGAGCCGCCCCACACTCCCTGTGGGCGCTTCGTGAGCTGCAGGGCACCGTTCCTTGCACAGACGGGTTAAGGGGGCTGCTGAGGGTGGGCAAACCCCAGGACGTCACCTGGGCATCCAGGTTTGGATGAACACTTTTTAAGTTATATCCTAGCCGCATGACATTGAGGAAGGAGGACGTCTGGTGAGTTGAATTTTGGTGGCCATGACGACTACATGATTGTGGATCGTCATCCACGTGGACCCACTTTGGTGGGTCTTGCAAAAATCAAACGGTCAGAGGGTGCGACAGAGCGGAAGACCTGGGCGTTCCCACCGCTGTGCAGAGCTGTGGGAATTCCGGAACCCTGCCCCTCGGGACTTGGTATTCTAAATCAGGTTCCTTGGGAACAGCAGATCCCGGAGCTGCAGATCTGACTTTTCTGCTCTTTGAGTTGGGTCTTGAATGTTGGTCCTTTGCAAGCATGGCACGCAAATGCAGATGCTCTGAAAGGAAGGGGGTGTGAGGGAGAGGAGCAGGCCGGGTGTGGACGGGCTATAGGGAGTGGTGAGGACTGTGGCGGTGGGAGAGTGCCTGCCCTCTGATGGGTGTGGCTGCCACCCAGCCCCATCTGATTGTTTCCAAGCTGGAATATGGGCCCATGTGGCCTGATCCTCAGCTGCCCATCTGGAGCTCTGTGTTGAGACCTCGTGAGCTCCCCTCGCAGAGACCCTTGTCTCCCGGAGAGCTCTGCCCCTCAGGTGCCCATGTGAGGAGTGGCAGAGTGGGTGCCAGGCCTCCCAGCCAGCCGTCCTGGGGGTGAGGCGCAGGGTGCCAGATGGCTGGGCCTCACCCTTCCTTTGGTCCTCGCCCAGATGGTCCTGGGGAGGATAAAAGGCTTTTTCACAGCCTTTCTCTGGAAAGGCTGCCCGTCCTGGGTTTGGCTGCAGGACTGGCGTTAGAGGCCCCATTTCCCTTGGTTTAGGCCTGTCTCCTGGCTTGGTGCTCTGGTCCCTGGGATGTGGGGTGAGATCCTCAGGCAGGTTGGGGCCCCCGGGAATGCTGGTGATGCCACGTGAGCAGCCCCTCGCTGAGCAGAGGCCCTGGCTGGGCTGGATTGAGGGTTGCGTGTGTTGGCCCTCACCCCTTCCCCACGACCCTGCCCCCACCCGAGCCTGTGGCTTCCCCACCAGCTGGATTCCAGCCCAGGTAAAAGCGCACGTTTGCCCCCTGCGGAGGGGTCCCTGTGCCTGCCTCCCGTCTGAGACCCCATCGGTGCCAGCCAGCAGGCCTCCCAGGGCTGGGGAGGTGGGCGTGGGCAGAGGTGGCCCAGGGGAGCCGAACCCCCCCGAGGTGGCCTGCACGCGGCCCCTGTTCCTTTGAGCCTCAAGGCCTGGGGAGCGGCGTTCTGGGTGCAGAACACATGTCTGTTCCTCGGAGAAACTCGCCCGTGTCTGCGGCCGTTTGGTGCTGCCGAGGCCGGGCGGCAGGGCCAGGGAGCAGGCGTGGGCGCAGGTCCAGAGTCCCAGGCCCCATCGCGGCTGTGGGTGTGTCGAGGGAGTCGGATGAGTCTGCCCCCCCACCAGGCATCAGTGCCCCCGCTTGTAAGTGGGGGAGGAGTGAGCCCGGCTGCGGGCTTGCTGGGCCTGACTGCAGTGGCCCCAGTGACATGCCTGGCCGAGGGGCCGAGGGCGCCGCCCGAAGGTCTTACAGGGAAGGTTAGGGGCACGCGGCCCCTGGTCCAGGAGTAGCTAAGTGAGGGCACAGGTGCGGGAGGGGAGGCTGGGAGGTTCGCCTGGTGCCCAGCTCTGGGTCCTGATCGTCCAGTGGGACTCATCCTTCTCATCTCTGTGTTTGTTGAGTGAATAAGCGAACGAACGAGGGATGCTACTTCCCAGATTCACTGGGGCCCCTTAGCCACTGGTGGCATCGCTCGTGTAGCATCACTCACTCACTCATTCAGCAAATGCTCGCTGAGCTCCCCGAGCCCTGTTGTCAGCCCTGGGGGCCTGAGCGAGGGGCGAGCAGCATGCAGCCCCCGCCCCCCCAGCTTTCCAAGGCAGAGACACAGGATGCAGGGGCAAAGGCAGTCAGATAACCAGCCTGCTCGATGCGGTGGAGACAGTGGAGGTGGGGGGAGGTGGGGCTGGTCGCTGCAGAACCCCTTTCCCTTCCCTGTTGCCAGGGTGACCTTTATGCCCCGCGTTTGTGGTGCCCTGAGCCCCGTGGGACGGCCTTGGCCTTCACTGGACCTGACTGCAGGCTGTTGGTGCTGACCTCTGACCCTCCGGCCCCCTGGGCTATTTTAATGGGAGTGACTCACGCAGAGCCGCCGGGAGGTCCAGCCCAGGCTCTGGCGGGCGGGTAGACAGACGTTCTTTATGTTTAGGAGTCAGGCCTGCGCCAGGGATGCTGGAGCCGCCACCTCCCCGGGGCGGAAGGGCGACTTGGAAAGATGTTGACAGGACAGGGCGAGGGCCTGGCTTCGCAGCCGACTTCTGTTCCTTCCCTCTGGCCGTGCGCTGGTGAGAACAGGCCTGTCTGAGGAAGGGCGCTGCCCCGCCCCCTGGAGGGGTTCCCGTCCAGTTAGGCTCGGCATTGGCTGTCCGTAGGGGTCCTTGCCCGGCAACGGGTCCCCGACTCCATACCCCCGAGGTGGCGGCCCCGCTCCTGCTCTGCAGGTGGGAAACTGAGGCTTGGGGAGGGTGGCTGGACCCCGGGGTGCTGGCCACCCGCCCATACTGTTGCCGACTCACGTCAGGACACCGTGGAGTGGTGAGTGCCCTGCAGGGCCGTGTGGGCACTCAGGACCTGGGGCGGGGAGTGCCAGGTGGCGGCCCCCACGCCCCACAGCTCAGGCATCCCAACACCGCGCCTCTCCTCATGCGCTCGCGTCCTGAGGAGACCCCGCTCCTGCCCGAGGCCCATCTCGCCGGCAGCAGCTGACAAACAGGGAGATGCTGAATGCTGGCGCAGTTAGCAGGGCTCTAAAAATAGCCTCCCACTCTGAGAAGTTCATTGTTCCGAGTCCTATATTTTTATACGTATATAAAAACCACTTCTGGAGGCCTTGGTGCCAGTAGAGCCAGTCTGCAGCCCGGGAGGCGGGAGGCTGAGCTGAGCTGGACTTCGTCCCCCTGGCAGGGCAGGCCTCAGGGCAGGGGAGGGGGTGCTTTGCGGCCACGGCCCTCTCCCCGGAGGTGATGGGGCAGTCGGGCCAGCGACCTGTCCGCCCATGTCAGGGAGGACGGTGGCTGGGCGGCCGGGGAGGGGCTGTTCCAGGCTCAGGGGCCATCCGAGGGGTCTGCGGGTCACAGAGGCCAAGAGGTGCGGGAGTGGAGAGCCAGGGCCAGTGTCAGGGCTGCGGGCCCTCCCTGCAACTGGACACAGGGTTGGAGTGAACCCCATTTCTTTTGCTTTGGTCTAATTCAGACCTCGGGCTCCCAAAACTGGCCGTGCCCGAGTCCCAGCTTGCTGGGGGTCGGGAGCAGCCCACTGACCACCTCCCCCCCCCGCCCCTCGGAGAAGCAAGGCAGGGGAGAGGTCCTACCGGGCTGCCCGGTCCTACCCGCTGGGGCCCTCTCCTCTGATGGCTCCTCCAGGGCCCTCTCCTGTCGCCGTTCAGGTGTGCCCAGGTCCCTGCCAGCTCGCACACCTCAGGCCTTCCCTGGAGCGCCAGCCCCTTCAGCCACCACCCGTCCCCTCCTCTCACCCACCCGTCCTCCTCCTGCCCCAGCTCCCTCCCCTCCCCGGGCCCTCACAGCCCCACCTCACCAGCCAGCAGCCCTGCCACACCGCGCGGGTCCTTGTCCTTAGCCTCCGCAGCTTCTCGGTGACCTCTGGCCCCACAGCGTGGCTTCCAGGACCTGAGGACGGGCATAGCTGTCTCGCTCTTCTGGCCCGTCACCGTCCCTGGGACCAGCCCTTTCCCCCGTCCCGTTGTCAGGCCTGCTTGTGCCCCCGAGGGTTGCTGCAGGGGAAGGATGGGGGGAGGTGGAGGCAGTGACTCGGGGGCTGAGGGGCCTGTGCTCCACAGTTAGCGTTCTCCTTCTAGGGTGCCACTGCCGTCCGTCCCACCCCAGGTAAACCCGAGACCCTTCCTTGGCCTTGCCCCGACCCTGCGGTCCACTGCACCCTCCCTGACAAGCCTTGCAAGGTCCTAAACACGCTGGCTCCTGCAGCCCCATGTGTGTCCCTCCAGACTGAGCTTTCCCATCCCTTGTGCACACAGTGGACCCCGACCTCTGCTGTTCAGCCTGCACGCACGCAGTGTCCTGATCCGGGAAGAGCCCTCACCCGCCACCCGCTGCTCCTCCTGGGGGCCTGGCAGAGGGTGTGTGCCTCCCAGGAAGCTTCCCGCCTCGGGCGCTGGGGCTCGGGCTCTGCTCGCCAGCCTGTGGCGCCTGATGCACCCCCATGACTGTCCTAACGCCAGCCGTCGTCATTGTCTGTGTCCCCCCGCGTCCCTGGCCCTGACCTGGGTGTGTCATATAGTTGGCTTCAGTTCACGGGATGAAGTGACCAGCCTGGGGGAGGGGGTTGCAGGGGGGCTCCTGGGGGAGGACAGACCTTCCCATGGGCGGCTGCTTTGGGGTCTACATTGCGGTCCCCGTGCAGCCCAGCTGCCCCGTCCATGGTTTGGTGAATAAGACGTTTCAGGTCCAGAGAAAATCTCGAGAGAGATTAAAACCGGTGAGGTTTTAAAATCACCATTCTTTTTTTAAAAAACAAAACTCTGTAGTAAGTTATCTTATTAGCTATGTAGCTATGTTTAAAGCCTCAGTAAGGGAGCTGGTCAGGCCGAATCCTTAGGCTCCGGCCTGCGGACGCCATGTCCCTTGGGGGCCCCGGAGGGGACTGAGCCATCAGGCCGCTGCTGCAGGGCCCTGGCTGGACCATTTTACTGTTGGGAGCCTGAGGTCAGGCCAGGGGAAGTCACCCCTTTGGGGGACTTGGGCCCGTGGCTGCGGCTCTGTGCCCTCGGTACCAGTGAAGCAGGACCAGCCCCGGCACCTGCGGGGCAGGCAGGCAGGCGTCCACCACGAGACAGGCGGCCGGCGGGGGCCCAGGGCACTGCAGGTGGCTGCCCCTGAGCTCAGCGATGGAGGCCACGCTGGAATGCGTTCTCTTCTGATTTTATCTAAGAAAAGCCAGAAATCTGGGTGAGTGAACACTCCTGGTACCTAGTTCTCACTTGAGAAAGAAAAAGAAGATGGTGGCCACTGCCCTGTGTAGACCAGACAGAGCCACGTGGGCTGGACTCAGGCCCTCCACCTCAGGTGTGCACCTTGCCGGTGGGTGGGCTTCCAGAGCCAGGGCTGTGGGGCGGCGGGAGGGGAGGGGGGTGGCCGGGTCTCTCCTCCTGGGCCCCAGTTTCCTCTGTGTCTGACGGGGGGCTTGGCTTGGTAGTCAGGATTCCAGACAGGCCACAGGTCACAACCAGCCGGGGCTCTTTTTGAAGTCCCGTTTCAGGGGCCGCACTGCTGGCTGAGCCTTTGAATTCTCGGGATCTCCAGACTTGGGTGGGAATCAGCTGCCGAGTCTCCCAGGGGAGTCTAGGGACCAGCCCGGTTTGGGGGCCACATGCCCCAGGCCCTCTGCAGTTATCTCGTGTCTGTCACCTGGGCACCACCTCGCGAGGGAGGGGTGTCAGTGTCCGGCCAGAGGGTCCTTGTCCCTTTTGAGCCCAAAACTTAGGGGCGGGGAGGTAGAAAAGCTTCCAGCTTTCCTTTAAAAACCTATTTCTAGACAATTCTGAGTCATGTTTGCGTGGATTTTCTGCATTGAAATTGTCACTTTGGGTGTGTTTTGGGTCTCTGTGGCTCCGTATCCCACCATCCCCAACCGGGATCTGAAACCTTACCTGAGGGTTGGGTCCACAGCCCAGCTGAGACAGTTTGTTGTAAGTTGGTGCCCACCCGGGCCCAGGTCCCGCTCCCACAGACCTTGCGGTCCACGTGGCAGACAGAGCAGCCCTCAGGAGTCTGGGTTTCTTTAAAAAGGCTTCCCTGGCTTGGTAGGGGTAGTTCAGAGTGTGTGCACCTGCTATGTGCCAGGTGCTGTTCTGGGGCCTAGATCTCACGGGACAGACATTCCCACAGATGGTGGCGAGGCGGTGGCATAGCTCTGTAGAGAGATGCAGCAGGGGAAGACTGGGGGAGGGCTGGCATCCTCGCTGAGACTCGGGCAGCCTTTGAGCAGAGACCTGAAGGAGGTGAGGGCGTGAGCCAGGTGGACATCTGGGAAAAGACCCCAGCAGAGGGAAAGCACGTGCAAAGGCCCTGCGGTTGGAGTGTGTCAGGAATGTGGAGGAACAGCCAGCAGGGTGGGGGTGGGATGGCCAAGGGGGCATGGAGGAGGGGTAGCAGGGGGACAGCCGGTCCTGCAGAGCCTTCCGGGTCACTGTGAGGCCTTGGCTCTAAGCCCCATGAGGGACAGCAGAGGAGGGACCTGGTCCGAGTTGTGTTTTAACAGATCCCAGCTGCTGAATGGAGGGGTGAGCGGGGCCGGATGAGCCTGCTGGAGAGGCTGTGGCCATAATGCAGGGAAAGGGTGAGGCCTGCGCAGACCGGGCTAGTGGGGGGTAGGCCAAGCAGTCAGGTGCTGGCTCTGTTCTGAAGGTGGAGCGGCCCGATTTGCTGACAGACGGGGAGTTGGGTGTGAGAAAAAGAGAATTGCCAAGAGCGGCCGTCAGATTATTGGCCTGAGCAGCTGGAAGGATGGAGTTGCTATCGGCCGAGGTGGGGCGGCTCCAGGGGTGGGTGGGGGCCACGCAGGAGCTCAGTGGAGCCTGTGTTCCAGGGGTCTGCTGGGCAGCAGAGAGGGTGCGCCTGGGGCTGGACACGCGTTTATTCGGTTCCTTTGTGATCACCGTAGAGCCTCATTAAAGCAAGTTTAGGAACTGGGTAAAAGCAGGAGCTCTGCTGACTCCCCTGAGCCTGCCAAGCCCTAGGGCCGCCTCCAGATTGTCCAGAAAGCTCGTCACCTCGCTCATTTTGGATATGGTGCTCCTCGTTAAGCAGCCAGAAGTGACCTTGGATGTTTAGGTGGGTGTTTAGGTGGATGTGGCTCCAGCCTCCCGCAACCCCTCTGTCTGAGGCCTCGGCGGTGTCTGGAGGCCCTGAGTGCTCCCCGTGGGCTCGCCCGCTCTGCCCCTCCCTCCACCCTCCCCAGGTTTCCACCCAGCCCCACAGGCTGAGATGCACCCGCTCCTGCTCGCCGCCCCTCCTGAGGTCCTTCTAGGTCACACTGACCCAACCCGCCCACCAGGGGAGGTGCCTAGCATTGCCCGGCCTCAGTCTAGGGGGTCCCCAGCTTCTCCTCCCTGGGAGGGAAAGGCTTAGGGGTGTCCGCCGGGATCCAGAAGTCCCTTCGGTTGCCAGCTAGGCATCCGTCTTCACTGAGGACCACTTACCAGCTGTGGTCCAGGCTGCGAGGCTTTAGTCCTCCCTGGAGATGCTGCCTCCACCCAGACCAGGGAGGAGGTGGGTGACCGGCATAGGTGCGGCCTCCGCGGTCCCCTGGGGAAGCCCTCTGCCCCCTTCTTGCGGGCACACCAGCTCTTTGTCCCTTTGCACACTCGCGTCTCCCTTCACACCCACCCTGTGTCCTCGTGTGCTGCTCCGCGGGCCCAGGCACGTGTCAGAGCGGGAAAGACCGGGAGGATGGCCTGCACTTGCATGCTGGCTCTGCATCCGTGGGCGAGCCCTGAACCCTGAGTCTCCATTTTCCCGTCAGCGGAGGGGGCAGAGCCGTGCCTTCTCCACGGGGTCACGGCGGGGATTAAATGCATGGACTTAGCTTGTGCCAGGGCTCCCACGTGGCACGCTGGGTGGGTGTATGTGGGTGACGACCCACCCCAAGCCACAGCAGTCCCTGAAGACTGGTTTTCTAGACCCCGATGGAACGCCTGCCCTACCCCGAGGCGGCCCTTCCCCAGTAGCTGAACTGCTGAACGCCTCACCTCCCGAAGCCTGTAGGCTGCCTTCCCGCTGCCTGTGGCCCCGCAGACCTGCCTGCCCTTGTTGCCCCAGGATGGAGGACACGGCCACCAGTTCCTTGCCCCCCTCCCCTCCCCTCCAGACCCTGCCCTGGTCTGCCTGCGTTCCTCCCCCAGAACCTAGTGCAGAGCAAGACCGTCCCCTCCCCGTTCTGGGCGACACACCTCTGTGAACCTGGCCTAGGCAGCAGAGTCACAGGAGCCCAGGGGGAGCTTGCAAGGGCCGGGCGTCAGTTGTCTCTGGCCTGGACTCCCTTTCTGGAAATCAGAAACCCTGAACAGAGCGTGGTGGAGGCCACGAGGCCTGGAGGCGTGAGGGCGTGTGTGTTTGGGAGGCTGTCTTGCTCGGGCCTGTGCGTACCGCCGGGAGTCTGGAGGGAGGCTCTGGCGTGGGCGTCTAACCACGGGCAGGCCTGCAGATCGCTCTTCCTCTGTGTGGGGCCGGCCCCCTCGGAAGAGGGTGGCTTTTCCGTGTCATGTGACCACAGCTGGCACCACGCAGCCCGGGCTGGCTTATCTCATGACCGTGCACGACCCCAAGACCCCCAGGCCCTGAACCCCAGCCCTGCCCCCAGCATGTCAACTGCACATGCTTCCTCTGGGCTGCCAGCTGGCAGGTGCACCCGCCTGGGGTCAGGTCCCCTGCATGGGTGACCTTGGCCCAGTGACTCAGTTCCACCAGCCCCACGTTCCTCATCTACAGAAGGGACAGTGGCCTAGCACCCCCCACCCCCGCCTCGGTCCCCAGGGATGGTGGTTGGGTTACAGGCCACGTAGGTTAAACACCTACCACAGCTCCTGTACCCAGCAGGTTTACAGAGGAGAGTTGCTGCTGTATAACCCAAACCCGTGTGTGTGTGTGTGTGTGTGTGTGTGTGTGTGTGTGTTTCACTCAGAAGTCATAGAAGCACAGGGCGTACTTCTGTCGGCCCTGAGGCCAGGCTGCCTGGGTTCTGATTTCACTCGTGAGCTGTGTGACCTCAGGATGGGCCCAACCTCTCTGTGCCTGTGGGGTGTGTTGGGCGGTCAAGAGGACTAAATGAGCTGCACATACAGCTTAGAACACCACTGACTATGCAGACATTAGTATTATTTCTGTCATCAGCATCATCAGTGTTGGGGGTGAGCAGCGGGTCCCTGCTTCTGCCCCGAGCCTCCTCTGACTAACATCTTTCTTAAGAAAAGTCATTCATGACCTCACAGGCCATAATTAGACATCCGTGGCCCAAGAGGCCGAGGGCCCCCTGCCCTGACTCTCCTCAGCTAGAGTCAGGATGTGGCGTCTCGGCTGTGGGGCCTGGGCCCCTTTCTAGGACCCTCCTGCCTTCCCCTGGGAGCCCCTCACCCACATTCATGGCTCAGTGCTGCAGGGGCGTGTCCGCAGAAGGAGGGGCCCTATAGCAGGCAGGGTAGGTGACCCACCTCTAACTGCTGGGATATGCAGGCAAGGCCTTCTCAGTCACAGAATAACTGGAGACAGCAATCAGAAAGCGCTTTTATGAGCCGAGCAACTTTTAAGGACTTTTCATGTACCGACTCTGTAAAGCCTCACAGCAGGCATGTGAAGTTGGCTCTCTAATCGCCCCCATTTTACAGGAAAGGAAACTGAGGCACGGAAGGATTCCTACCTGTGGTCACACAGCTGGTGAGCAGTGGAGCCAGAATTCCAACCCAGACGTCTGGCTCAGAGGCGGCGGCCAGGAGCCCATCCAGCCCCTCGCTTGGCAGAGAGGAGGCGGGGAGGCTTCAGATGTGTCCTCTGTTCTTATGTGGTTTCCGTCATCCCAGGGCTGTCGGAAGCTCCGGGCGCTGTGATCCAGCCATTTCCCCACGTAAACATAACCCAGACCAGCCTCTAGTGCAAGAAGGATGTTTGGAAAACCGGAGAAGGGGAGGAGGGGCCTGGGGTAACTCGGCGACGCAGAGCTTGGAGTCCCCAGGCCGGTGTGGGTAGGGCTGGGGCTCTAGGGCCAGTGTGGACGCCTCTGTGTGCAGCTCCCCCACTCTCCAGCACCCGCCGCTCGGCAGCTCCCCCGCACACACACAGCCCCCTCCTGCTCTGTAGCCTCGGGGCCCCGTTGTGCATGTGCGGAGCTTGGCCCCTCGGGAAGGAGCCAGTCTTGGGTCCCGGTCTTTGCTGGAGGCTGAGGCTTTCAGGGACTCAGCCCTCACAGAGCAGGACTCCCAGTGGGGTGGATGGACCCCATACACACTCGCCCAGGTGATCTCCACGGTGACCGGGAGCGCGGGAGCAGGGGCCACAGCAGGCAGGGGTGGCCTTGTAGAGGAAGTGGGACTTGAACTGATACCTGGGTGTGGCCTCAGAGGCCAAGAAATGCAAGTGAAGGGCAGTGGGGTGCAGATGGATGGCGGCTTCTAGCCAGTGCAGGAGTCCTTCAGCCACACCTCTGACAGGTGTCTGACCTGCCGCAGCTTGCACACCTCCAGTGACAGGGAGCTCATCACCTCCAGAGCAGCCCTGACCACATGAGAGCATTTTTTCTCGAGCAGGGCGATGCCGGTCATAGTTCTGTCTGCAGCAGGATCTGCTCTGTCCTCTGCCTGTCAGCCCGTCAGAGGCTTGACCGCAGGCCTCATATCCCCTCTGGCCGCTGTTCTCCTGGCTACGCGGTCTCAGCCCTTGGTGGGAGGTCGCCTCGAGCTGTAATTGGGGTTGGCAGACGGGGCCCCTCTCGCCCCCAGCTGGCGTCCATCGTGGTCGTGTGGTGCGCCGTGCTGGCAGATGTGCAGAAGGGAGTCTGTGATGGATTAGCGATGTCTGCCCTGGGCTGGCGGGAGAAGGTGGGAGCAAAACCGCCCAGGCTTAAGAACCCGTCTGGGGCTCAGACGGTCTTCTGCTATGATCCGATACCTGTAATGGATGGTAGGGCTGGGTCTGCTTCTGGCTTTTTACTGGTTCTTGTTGGTGACTGGCTTCTCGGTTTGTATTAAACTCACGTCAGCCAAAAAGGTCCCCCAGTCTTTTTCATAAGAACAGCCATCAAGCTAAACCTTCCCCCATCTTGCCATTGTTTCCAGTATATTGATGTATAATTAATTTAAATCAATCCCTTGTTGACAGGCATTTAGATTATTTCCAAGTTTTTATAATTAGAAACAACACTGCGGTGGAATTCCTTGTACTCACCTCTTTGCGTATCGGTCTTATTTCCTTCGCGTGAATCTCCGGAAGAGGGATTGCTGGATCAGGAGCATCTTCTCAGAGTGCTGGCACCAGCCTTAACTGTCATGGAACGTCCCAGAAACTCTAAACTGTCAGAGAATGGCAGGGACTTGGGACGGTGCCCGCCCATTCCTAGATGTGCACATGGCCCAGGAGTCTGTGCGTGATCACAAATTCCATTGGGCAGCTGAGGACCGACTCGGGGGTGTCCGGTCCTGGCTGATGGACACAGGCTTTGGGAGAAGCTTCCCCAAGAGAGAAAGGACCTGGGTGGCGAGAGGTGGAGCTCCCGTCCGTCGAGCGCGGTGGTGAGGAAGAGGCGTGCAGGGCGGGCTGGGGGCTGGGCCAGAGATCTGTGTCCCTGGGGCAGCCTGCAGTGGGCATCCTGCTGTGGGGCGCCTGTTCTGCTCAGGGGACAGTCCCTTCTCCCCCAGGAAGGAGCTGGGGGCAGAGGCGAGTGCTAACCAGGACAGACGGGCTTCGAGCCCTGAGCTCCAGGGTGTGGGTAAACGTCTCCATGGGTTCAGGTCAAGCATCTGCAGGACTGAAGGTCAACAACCAGGTCTAGCTGCTGCCCTGAAAAATTTAGAGCGGCGTGTCCTGAGAGCATCTGTTGCTGCCCATGCTTGTCGGCACCGGGCGTTTTCATGCCAGACATTGTCCTTGTGTTCACCAGGGCTTTGGCTCTGGTTAAGGAGACTCTCTCGGTGTCTAATAGTGTGTCGCTTCTGTTTGGGGCCATGAAGGCGTGACGTTCTCTGGCTCAAGACGGGTTCTTACGCTACGTGCTGTGCTCGCTTTTGCCCCCTCATCCCCTGGAGGACAGTGAGTCATGCTGGCTGCCATAGGATGGCCTGGCCGTTTCTTATCGGGATGGTCTGAGGTTTTGATTTGGGGGTGTGCAAGGGCTGCCACATTGCACAACTCAAGGGACCCCATTCACGTAGATTCGGCAGGACTTGGGGACAGATGGAATGGGGTGAAGGTGGGAGTTTGGCCGTAGGGGAGGGACTAACTTAGTGACTCAGCTCAGGACTCTGGCTCCGTCACTGCGTGGTGATGGGCGACCGTCACCGGTTAGGTTTGGGGCAGGTGGGATGTGCCGGCGGGGGGTGATGTAAGAAGCCGCATTCCGGGACCGGCAGGTGGCTGGCCTGGGAAGTGCCTGCACTCACTCGGCAGGTGTCACTGGGCCCTGTTAGTCCGGCACATGTGTTGGCATTTGGGGAGCATCCGCCAGCAACGCAGAAAAATGACCCATGTCCTCACAGGGCTCAGATACTGATGTGGGGGGCAGACGGCAAAGGAAAGACAGGAAGAATACATCACACTATACAGCGTGCTGGTGGGCAGACCACTGAGTGTGGGACTAGGGATGCTGGGGAGAGGGCGGCGTGGTTTTAACTCGGGCGAGTAGTGGGGGCCTCATTGGAAAGTGGCACTGAGTAAAGACCCAAGGGAGGTGAAGGTGTGGTGCATGCTGAGATCCTGGGAACAGCTTTCCAGGCAGACGGAACAGCCAGGGCAAAGGCCCTGAGGCCTGCCTGGCCCCTTGGAGAAGAGAGGAAGGAAGCCGGTGAGGCTGGAATAGAATGAGCGAGGGGAAGAGGGGCCAAAGTGCAGTCAGCCGAGGTCAGGCCTGAAGGGCATTGCAAGAAGGACGGTGTCTTCCCAGTGTGACGGGTAGCAGGGAGGCACTCGATGTGGCTCCCGTTCGGTCAGGATTGCTCTGACTGCCGTGGGGAGAAGAGAGGCAGGGGCATGAGTGATAATCCAGGGAGCCGCGGTGGCGCTGGCCTGGAACACCTGCTGACCAGTGGGCAGGTAGGGGTGTTTCGAAGGTCGGGCTCACAGGGGAGAGGAGGCTGCAGGTGACTGTCAACCCCTTCTCTTGACCTTAAAGGAGGCCCGGCCCTCTCCGCCAGGCACCTTCTGGAACCTGCTGGCTCGAGACGGTCAGGAGCCAGGTCATGGGCAGAGCAGGAACCCCGGGCTGGCACAGCCCCAGAAAGCCCCTGCCTCCCCCCAAACACCTCCATCCCCATCCGATCCCGAGTGCGCCCCTCCTGCTGGGGCCCAGCCTCCACACGGAGGGGCTCCGCACAGATGTCCTGTCCCTGAGCTCAGCCGGGCGGCCAGGCCTGGCCCCTCCGCAGGGCAGAGCGCGGCCGTGGGTCCGGGGCAGTCCCCTGCCTGTCCTTCCTCAGCTCCCTCTGCCCCAGACCGGCCCGGCCCGGCCCACTGCGGGGGGATAGGGGAACGGCCTTTCACCTGTTGACCCCTGTTCATGTCGCTCCGAGATCAGGTGAGCGCGGGCAGGGTAGGGGTAAGGGGACGAGCCTCTTCCCCGTGAGGGTGGACACCCCCTTCGTCGGGGGGCGTCGGGCGCTGGGGGAGAGTCCAGGCCCCCGGCAGGAGTGGCCCGTGAGGCATGGAGGGACTTCCCGCTCAGACCTGCACGGACCCCGCCCCGTCTCTGTGGCCTCTGCAGACTCAGGGCTCAGAGACTGTTTAAAATCCTGGCGAGCTGAGCCCCGGCTGCTTCTCTGTTTGCTGTCACCCTCTTGCTGGGAAAGACAGAAGAGGCTCTGACAGAAGTGCTTCCAGTGGGGGTGCAGGTGGAGATGGCCCTGGGGAGGCGCGGCGCAGGCGGGGGCTCGGGTCGGCGGCGGGCACCTCCGGGGCATGCATCGCCTCCGGGGCCCGTGGGCTCCTTCACTCTCCCCTCCAGCTGTCCATCCCGGGCTGTGGGCTTTATCAGGAGAACGGGAGAGTTTGCCGTGCTGCCTGTCCCTGCCCCCGTCCACCAGCCCACGCAGGCCCCCGAGGCCCCGAGGAAGCTGCTGCCGGGTGACCACGAACGGCAGGAGGGTCTCGAGCGGTGGTGGGCCTGAGGCACCGAGAGCGGCCCACCTGGGTCACGGACAAGGGCCAGGCCTTGCGATGAGCGTGAGCCCTTGACTCAAAGCCGCATTGAGGCCAGGCACCCAGGACTCTTCCCCGCGGAAGGACCCTCATCACACCCCAGCCCCTGGGCGCCGGCTGGGATGTCCTCTGCTGCAGGAGACCCGCTGTGTGTCCCCGCGGGCCAGAGCGGAGGGCCTGCACTGTTCTTAGACGGCCCGCCGGGCAGCACGTGCTGGGCTTTACAGCCAGTTGGGCTGGGGTATACTGGCTCCAGGGCCTCCGTGCCCATGCCCCCTCCCCAGGAGGCATGTTACACGCTGGGCAGGTGGCTCTGCCGGCCCTGGGACCCGTGGGGACAGTGGGAGCGGAGCTGGGCAGGTGGGCCGGTCACAGAGGCTGCTGAATGCAGGGCGTTCCCACTCCTCTGAAGGCGGGACTCTGGAGGACGGGCTGCAGCTTACGGGTCTGTGGGCCCTTCCCTCCGCTGGGCCACTTCCAGAGGGACCCCTCCCTGGCCCCAGGGATCCGATGGACCGGGGGATGGCAGGGCGCCTCGGGAGAGGCCGCCAGAAGCTGCCAGAAACTCGGTTGCACGTTTCTCCCTTCTCTCTGTGTCCCGAGTCTTCTAAGGCCATGAGTTTGGGATGAGTAAGCCACCCCTCTGTCCCCCCACCGGGCACTTGGAAGGTTGAGGGATCTGCACAGGCCTGGGACGAGGGCGGTGGGGTGGAGGGGAGCCCCCGGTGTTGGGCTTTAATCCCGACTCACCTACGTTCTACCTGTGCAACCTCGGCTAAGGCCTGTGCTGTGTGGGCCTCAGTGTCCTCACCTGGAAAAGGGGTAATAATCCGTCCTCTGGAGGGAGACTGGCTTTAAGATTTAGAGAAAATGTACACACAGCTCTGTGTTTGTCTCCAAGCTGGCTGTAACCAGCAGCACAGATGGGGTGGCTTGAACAGCAGGTGTTGATGCCTCACGATGGGAGGCTGGAGGCCAAGATAAGGTGTGGGCAGGGTGGCTCCTCCTGAGGCCCCTCCTTGGCGTGTAGACGGCCCTCTTCTCCCTGCATCCTCACAAGGTCGGCCCTCCGTGTGTGTGTGTGTGTGTGTGTGTGTGTGTGTGTGTGTGTGTGTCCTAATCTCGCCTTCGAGGACACCAGTCAGTTTGATTAGGACCCTCATGACCTCATTTTAACTCAATTACCTCCTTAAAGACAATCTCCAAACGCAGACACATTCTGAGGTGCTGGCTGTTAGGGCTTGAAGTAGGCACATGTTGGTGGGGAGGGACCAGTTCAGCCCATAACAAACACCAGCACAATGCCTGACTCCCCTGTAGGTATGCAGTGAAGAGCCATTTTGTTAATTACTGTTAAAAAAAAAAAAAAAAAAGAGTGGTTTACTTAAACCAGGCAGTGGGAGTGAGGGAGTGGAGGGGACGGGACCCGCTGTCCGTCAGTGAACGTCACTAGGCACCTGCTCTGGGCCGGGCCCGCTCGAGGTCCTGGGCTCGTCAGTGGACCCACGGGGCCGACCTTCCCGTGGGAGACGCACAGTGAACAGCGTCCTTCAGGGAGGCGTGTTGGCTGTGAGGAGGGGCGAGCTGTACAGAGAAAGCGGAATCACCGCAAGGGGAGGGGAGCCTCGGGAAGGCACGGAGCAGAGGGTCACGTGGGCCCCGGCCGCCCCAGGGGACCACCTGTAGGAGGGCGGGGGGACGCCTGCGGGGCCCTGGGCTCTGGGTTCCCGCTCACCGGAGGCCCGTCCTCTCTCTGCAGTGTCGAGGGCGAGGCCCCCAGCAGCGAGACTGGCACGTCGCTGGACAGCCCCTCCGCGTACCACCAGGACCCCTCGGCGCCCGGCTCCGGCCTGGGCGCCGACCACTCCGAGCACGCGCCAGGGGGCGCCTATGGGCTGTATGCGGGGCCGCCCGGGCAGCAGCGCACGCGGAGGCCCAAGCTGCAGCACTCGACCTCCATCCTGCGCAAGCAGGCCGAGGAGGAGGCTATCAAGCGCTCACGGTCCCTCTCCGAGAGCTATGAGCTCTCCTCCGACCTGCAGGACAAGCAGGTAGGCGGCCGGCCACGCGGGCCACGCGGGGAGAGGCGCTGGCGGGGGGTTGGGGGAGGCTGCGGTGCCTGCGCGGCCTCGGACGACACGGCCCTTGGCTGGGGCCGCCCAGGGCCGCGGGGGGCCCCGCGTGCTGCACAGCCGCGCCGAGGCCGGGGCCGTTCCCCGCGGACGTGGCCTCTGCCTCAGCCCCAGCCCGGGCTGGCTCCTCCCGACGCGCGGAGGGTTCCGAGGGAAGCATCCGATGTGGGACGTTCCTGTGCGGCCTCGGCCTCTGCCCGGCTCACAGCCCTCCTCGCTGGGCTCCGGGGCCCACGCTGGGTGTCAGGACCTGGTGCCGCCAGTGCGCGTGGGTTCCGTGGCGGCCACTGAGGTCCTGGGGTCCAGGAGAGAGCTGAACCTTGGGAGGTCTGCAGGAGGGGCCTTCGGGGAGGGGGAGGTCAGCTCACCACAGAAAAAGCATGTGCTCTGAACCGAACAGCGAGCCCGTCCCCAGCCAGCGAGGCCAGGCTGTTCATTCCACCCCTCAGTTTACAGCCCCGTGTCCTGGGGGAAGTCGCCTCCTTGCAGGTTGCCCCTCCTCCCCGGGGCCTTGGCCCAGACCCACTGTGGGGCTGGCACGTGTGTACAGAGCGACGGGCATGCATGGCCTGCCTGCTTGGCCTCTTAGGTTGATGGGGGGGGGGTGTCCCGGTTGGGTGGCAGGTGGGGGGCAGAGGGAGTGCGAGGTCATGCGGGGACAGAGGCTTCTCACTCGCAGCCCCTCAGAGTGCAGGCACGTAGTAGGCACTTTACTCAGAATTTGTGTGTGAAGCTCTGGCAGAAAGCCCCAGGCTTCAGGAGCACCCCCAGGCTGCCAGAAGCAGCGGGGCCGGCGTGCGGGGCCGGCCTGCCTGTCGCTGTCCCCAGCTCCTGTGCCCTGAGCTGTGGGCAGTCTCCTTGTGAGCCCGGGCGGCTGCCTCTGCCCCGGCCTGGCTGCAGGACCTGCCCGGCAGCCCCTCAGACACCAGGCTGCAGAAGTCGCCTTGCCCTCTCACCTCTCACGCCTATCCTGGCCTGGACCCTCTGTTTGCTCCCCAGTCTAACTGTTTGTCTCTTACAGAGCAGAGGTCTGGGCCTGGTGTAGCCCCAGACTTCTGCGGGGAGCGGTGTGGTGTGGGTACTGCCCAGGGCGGGTCTTCCCCCGACTCAGTCCCTACCGGCCCCCTCTCCCTGTTCTTGACGCTGCCCTGTGACCTTGGACAGCCCTGCCTGCCTGCCCTGGTCTGTATCTGTCTGCCTGTGAGTTGGGACTGACGGGGGGGTGGGGCCCGCAAGTGGCCAGAGCCTGAAGCAGATGATCCCTGTCAGGCAAATATTTGGGAGCAAACAGACCCCTGGCCTCGTGGCGCTTGGCCTCGTGGCCAGGCCCACGGCAGGGGCCTCTGTTCCATTTATCAGTTTCACCCATATCCAAAGTGGATCAAAAACAGTTTATAGTAACAAACGTCTGTAGCAGGACCATGAAAATAGAAGTGGGAAAGGTTAAAACTTCAGAGAGGCCTGTGGAGGTAATCATATGCTTCCTGCGGCCTTGATGTGGCCACAGCTGTTCATTTTCATCCCTCGCACGTTAGCCCGATGCCCACCGTGTGCCAGACCCCGTGCTGGGCGCCGGGGAGTCACCAGGGGACAGGGTGCAGCCCCAGCCCTAAAGCAGGTGCTGTGGTCCAGAGACAGGTTAACAGTAAAGACACAGGTTAATTCCAGAGTGTGATACAAACTCTGGGGATGAAGAAAGAAGGGAGAGAAGCCGAGCACCTGTGGGAGGAGACAGCTTGGATGAGGTGCGGGGTACCTCTCCGAGGTGGTATCAGAGCTGGGTGTTTGAGGACGGGGTCTTCCAGGAAGAGGTAACAGCAGGCACGAAGGCCAGAGGCAGAACCACTTGGCGGAAGGGATGGCCAGGAAGAGGGGAGGGGTGGGGAGGTGATGCTGAGGGCCACCGAGCATTCGACTCTCTGCTGAGCCTCCTGGCAGTCAAAGTGAAAATAGGAACAGGACAGATTACACAGGAATTTCCAGATGAAGGTAGGGTGCCCAGTTCCATGAAGGGGTAGAGTCTGGGTGACGCAAAGCCCCATTTTAGTGGAAGGGGCCCAGTGCAAGGTCGTGCAGTGTCCGCTGGCCCTCAGCCTCCGCACCTTCTGGCAGTTTCCTGTCTGAGCGGGAGGCCTGAGTTGGCAAGGGTGGCAGTTCTGCTTTGTGGGAGGGTGAGCCTCTCAGCTCCTCGTCCCGTCACTTGTCAGAGCCTCTGTCCCCCTCTGCAGGGGGCGGGGGGCTCCTGGGGTCCCTCTGCAGACCAGACGCTGTGTCAGGTGAGGGTGATGCCCAGCAGGCGAGCACAGACGGGTTGGGGTCCCTGCCCTGCACCCCCAGTTAGCGTTCAGATTGGGCCTTGGGTTGGTTCTGGCCCGGAAGGAAGAATGAATGACCACGGTGGGCCCGGGAGCTGAGTAAGAGCGGGCCTGGGTCTGTGTGTCCCCTGGGGGAGGCCGGTAGGAGGGGCTGAGGGGGCTTTGACGACGCAGCACAGAGCCCACGTCTGCCTTCCCGAAGTCCCCACCCAGATTTGGGGGACGGTCTCAGGCCAGGAGTGTCGCTCCTGGGTTCGCGAGATCCAGAGTCAGAAGGAGAGAAGGGGCCGTGGAGCGCACTCTGACCTGTGCGGTGCCCCTCCCCCTCCCCCTCCCCACCCGAGGGGCCCGGAACCCAGGCCTTGGAGGGCAGAGAGGAGAGGGCTTCCCAGAGCTCAACCGTGGGCCCTTTGTCGGCGCCGTGGGCTTTCAGAGCTCCACTCCAAACCCAGAAAACAGACGCTGCTCACAGATGCGGAAGTGAGGTCATCGCTTTGGATGCCGTTCAGTAACTTCAGGGCGAGAGGAAAAACAGACCCGCCCTGGCTGACTCCAGGGCCGGGCTTTGAAAAGTCATTTTCATCCTCACCCCGCCCCCCAACTCCTCTCGTGCGAGGGGCCGCTCTGCCCCGCCTGCCGCTCCCCCTCCTGTGGGCCCCGGAGAGCTGCACGTCTGTGTCTGGGGGGAGCTGGCATCCCTCAGGGAGACCAGGACCCACCCTGAGTCCTGAGTGAGGCTCGGAGCCCCCCTCTGCCTTCCCGCCCACCCTCAGGCGGCTCTGAGCAGCCCTCTGCCCCACTCAGCCACGGCCTGGGGTTTGCTCAGTGATGCGTGTGCCTCTGTTCTGGACAGACTTGGCCTCTTGAGGGTGGGGACCTTGTCCCCCTGCCACCGGCGTGGGTGTGGCGCCTGCATGGAGCAGACAGCGGTGCTCTGCCCCCTCGGGATGTGAGCACGCCTCACTCCTAGGGACCCGAGGCCTTTCCACCCACATCAGGGGCCACTCTGCCCGGCACCCAAGGGCTCGGCTTGGCCGACCAGCCAGCTCCTTATCCTGGGCTTTCCTGGGTTCCGAAGAGCGGGCTCTGGCCTCACTCGGGAAGCAGGCACGGGGAGCGGCCCTCGGGGGCTGTCCGTAGTCCTCGGCCGGCATGAGCCTAGGACTTCACAGGCCCACGTGGCACACGGGAGTCCCAGCGCCCGTGCCTGCCTGCAGCCCGGCCCCATCGCCAGGCTCACAGAGCGTGCTCTCGGTCTGGAGGCCTCCAGGGGTGTGCTGGGCCTCTTCTCTGGGCCTCAGTTTCCCCATCTGTCAGGGAGGGGACTTGGGGCCCCCACAAACTGTCTACACCTCCCAGGAGTGCAGCCGAGGGTCCTGCACCTCCTCAGCCCTGTGCTGGCATGTGCCGAGGGCCTGTCTCACCTGTGCCCACCGCTGCCCTGCGAGGTCCGTCTGATGGGTCTGAGCAACCGCAGGGTCCAGGGCTTCTCAGAGTCACTCCACTGCCAAAGGGAAGGGCCAGGACTAGACCCAGGCCCTCGGGCAGTGCCGCAGGCGGAAGCGAGGCTGGAGGCCTGCGGCCAGTGCTCAGCGCCCAGGGCGTGCTCGGGTCTCGGGCCCGTCTCTCGCTTTTTTTTTGGCTGCGTCGGGTCTTAGTTGCGTTACGTGGGATCTTCCTTGCGGTGTGCAGGATCCTCTGCTGCAGCGCACAGGCTCCTCGTTGCAGCGCGCGGGCTTCTCTCTAGTTGTGGCGTGCGGGCTCAGTAGTTGCGGCGCGTGGGCTTCGTTGCCCTGCGGCATGTGGGATCTTACTTCCCTGACCAGGGATCGAACCCGCGTCCCCTGCGTTGGGAGGCGGATTCTTAACCACTGGACCGCCAGCGAAGCCCCTCGGGCCGGTCTCTTAACCTGTACCTGCCGCAGGCTTCCTGTCTCTGGAGGGGCTGCCTGCACCTCTTCCACCACCTCCAAGTCTCATTCAACTGCATGCCCCAGGTACACCAGGCCCAAAGACTACTGTGGCCAGAGAACTTTGGGAAACCACCACCCTTTAAAGGTTCTGAGAAGTCCTGCAGGGAACACGTGCTTTAACTGGGTCTGACCCCTGGGACGCGCTGGGCCTCCTGGGCCGTCCTCACGCTCCTCTCCTTCCCCCGCAGGTGGAGATGCTAGAACGGAAGTATGGGGGCCGCCTCGTGACCCGCCATGCGGCCCGCACCATCCAGACAGCCTTCCGCCAGTACCAGATGAACAAGAACTTTGAGAGGCTGCGCAGCTCCATGTCCGAGAACCGCATGTCGCGCCGCATCGTGCTGTCCAACATGAGGATGCAGTTCTCCTTCGAGGGACCCGAGAAGGTGCACAGCTCCTACTTCGAGGGCAAGCAGGTCTCAGTGACCGACAAGGGTGCCCCGCTGGAGGCCCTGGTGCCGGCCGAGTGCGGAGACCTGGGCCCGCCGCCTGCCCTCCAGGCCCCTGCCCCGGCCGGCGACTTTGCGGATGCCATCACGGAGCTGGAGGACGCCTTCTCACGGCAGGTGAAGTCGCTGGCCGAGTCCATTGACGACGCGCTCAACTGCCGCAGCCTGCACACCGAGGGGGCACCCGCGCCCGACGCAGGGCGGACCCGGGACGCCGAGCCCTCGCCGGCCCTGCACGGCGCCGAGCACCGCCAGCTGGACGAGATGACCGCCTCGTACAGCGACGTCACCCTGTACATCGACGAGGAGGAGCTGTCGCCACCCCTGCCCCCGTCCAGCGCCGAGTCGGACCTGCGGCTGCGGCCCGGGGGTGTTGCCCAGGACTACTGGGCCCTGGCCCACAGGGACGACAAGGGGGACACGGACACCAGCTGCCGGAGCACGCCCTCGCTGGAGCCCCAGGAGCCGCGGCTGCGCGGGGAGCACCTCCCCCTGCTCACTGTCGAGCCGCCCAGCGACAGCTCCGTGGACCTCAGCGACCGCTCGGACCGCAGCTCGCTGAAGAGGCAGAGCGCCTACGAGCGCGGCCTGGGCGGGCCGCAGGGCAGCCCCAAGCTCGGCCCCCACGGGCCCCCCAGGGGCCTCCCCCGGGAGGAGCCGGAGCCGCGGGCCCGGGCGCCCAGGCCCCTGGACGGCCACCTGGCCATCAATGGCTCGGCCAACAGGCAGAGCAAGTCCGAGTCGGACTACTCGGATGGGGACAACGACAGCCTGAACAGCACGTCCAACTCCAACGACACCATCAACTGCAGCTCCGAGTCTTCGTCCCGCGACAGCCTGCGCGAGCAGACGCTCAGCAAGCAGACCTACCACAAGGAGACCCGCAACAGCTGGGACTCGCCCACCTTCAGCAACGACGTCATCCGCCGGCGGCACTACCGCATCGGCCTCAACCTCTTCAACAAGTGAGTCCCCGGCCCCTGGCGGCCCGGGCGGGATGAGGGGCGGCTCCGGGGTGGGGCTCGGGGGGGCGCGTGGGGTGGCGCCTGCTGCGCCGCACCGGCCCCAGCGTCCGGCCCTGGGTGGTGCGGGCACGGGGGTCTGAGCAGGGGCGGGCCGGGTGCAGGTCCGTGCCCGTGTCCGTGCAGCCTGGACTTGGGCCCGCACCCGGGAGCAGGGCACTGGTAGGCCCTACGCCCTCTGGGAGACTGTACGTTGGGTCTGTGGCATGGCCGCCACGCCGCGTTCTGGCGAGGCGCCGTGGGGGCAGCCTTGAGAGCAGGTCTGGGGCAGGCGGCTGGTATTTAAAGCTCACTATTCTTAGCACGGCTGAAAATAGCAAGTGGAAGGGCAGGCGGGCTGAGCATTCCCTCGGAGGGGCCACTGGCAGCTCTGGTTGTTAAACCTCGGATTTCTCCTCACTTCCATCCACAGGGCCTCTGGATTTGGGGTCACCAGACGCCGGCCTGGCGCTGGCTCCTCCAGGGAGGGGGACGTGGAGGGGATGTGGCCAGCCTGCTTGGTGGCTACTGACAGCTGTCCACCGTGCTTCCCTGCTCCCCGCTTCCTCTGCTAGACGGGGGTGGAGAGTCTTGGGGGCACTTCTGAGCCATCCCTGGTGCAGCTGGCAGCGCCGGCTGGGGGACTCAGGGAGACCTGTCCCGAAGGGCGCGTGTGGGGGAACTGTGCAGTCCCACAGGAGCCGCCAGGGGCTGGGGGTCATTGGTCCTCGATCAGCTAAGGACTAAGAGTCTTGGACCCGTCACATCTGCCAGGGGTGCTCTCCTGAGACTCCATCTGCACGTGAGGACCAGTCCCACTGCCACGCAGTCCGTGGCCAGAACAGCGCGCTGAACGGGGAGGTCATGAGCTGCCAAGCCCATCCTGAGGTCTGTCCTGAAAGCCTGCCCCCACCTGCTTCCAGGCACAGCCAGCTCCCGGATCATCTCGGACCCTCTTGGGGGAGGCTGGGATGACCTGGGGGCTCCCCCAGTGCCCAAGGTTCTCTCGTCCCTGGCAGACGTTGTGTCCTGACGTGGGAGTCCCAGCTGGGTGGACGGGTGGAGGCCAGAAAAAGCTGCATCCCTCACCCGAGCAGCCTTGGCCTCTGTAGATTCTTTCTGGCTGTTAGTCTTTAGTTACACCTGTAACGCGTGAATGCACTCTCCACTCAGCGTAGAAGGTGAAAGCCTTCCAGCTCGAGTTTCTGTGCATGTGTGGTCCAGAGCGCAGCTCCAGACCAGGCCGCCTGGGTGCAGACCCCGGTCCTTGCACTTCCTGCCTGTGTGTCCCTGGGCAGCTCGGTCTCTGCCACGGCAGCTTCATCTGCATGGTGGCACTGAGCCCAATGGTGTCCACCTCGCGGAGTGTGAGTTGGAGATGAGCGGATGTATAGGAAGCTCAGCAGCGCCAGACGTGCAGCGAGCTGGGCCCGAGCCTCCCTGCTGTCCCTGTGGCCCCTGTTGACGTTACCTGGGCCCAGGCCACACACACTGTCCCCCCTGTGATGCTGCCATGCAGTCTGCTGTTGGAGGCTGTTCCCATTGGTGCCGCGGGCCACCTGGTCTCTGTGCTGCTACGTGGGGTCCACGTGTGGCTGTCCAGGGTGGTCTAGCCACTCGCTCCCATGTTTTCACAGTCACCAACCACGTGACAGTGACCGTGGGCCTGCCCCTCCCACACGCTCCCGAGTCTCTGGGGAAGGGAATAGCTGGAGGGGGCAGTGTTTGGGGCTCACGTGGGCGTGTTGTCCATTGAAGTAGAGCCTGCAGCTTGACCTGGAGGGCCCGTTTCCCCACACGCTGGACAGCACTCAGCCTTGTCTCCCACCCCAATCAAAGCATAGAAACAGTGTGTCTATTGTTTCAATTTGGATTTCCCTGCCTGCTTCTAAGATGCAGCATCCCTATGTGTGTCTTTCGGCCATTTGGGTTTTTTCTTTTACAAAATGCCTGTTTCTATTTTTTGCCCATTTTTCTGTTATTTCTCATTTTGATTTACTGGTGGTTCTTTATATATTATAGATACTAATCCTTTATAGTTACAAATATTTTCTTCCTGTTTGTCACTGGCCTTTTTTTTTTTTTAAACTTCTGAAATAGAATTCACAGACCATAAAAATTCACCCTTAAAAAGTGTACAGTTCAGTGGTTTTTAATTATATATCTTTTAACTTTGTGTATGCTTTGTTGGTCTAACAGAAGTTACTAATTTTTGCATTTTTTAATCGAGGTGGAATTGACATGTAACATAGTTTCAGGCATACAACATAATGATTCAATATTTGTATATATGTAGTCAATTCATCAGTGTTCTCTTTGTTTATTACTTTTTTTTTTATGTTTTATTTTAGAAGGCTCTGCCCCAGGTCATAATATAGTTTTAAAATATTTTCTTCAGGACTTTCTTAGTTTTGTTTCATATCCTTTAGGACTTTAACCTGGCGTTTGGTTTGGAGAATGGTACAAGGTGAGGCGTGTAGTTTTTATAGTTCTTTGTAAATTAGCTGGTTGTCTGCAGACGGTGTATTGAGTAGTCTGTCCTTTCTCTGTTGACTTGAAATCCCATCTAATTCCTACGTGAACAGAGCCTGTGCTTGGATCCTTTTGTTCACTTGGCAAATATTTATTGAACACCTGCTGCATGCCAAGCCCTGTGTAGGGGGCCTGGACTCAGCCCTGAACAGAATAAAGACCCTTGCGACGCTCCACGCTAGTGGGTAGAGGCTCTGTGTGTCCTTTTGCCAACATCAGACTTTCAGTTTTATATGTTTTTTTATTAGGACAGAAACCACTCTTCTGTTCTTTTAAAAAGTGGTCTTGGCTCTTGTTGGTAGTTACTGTTCCACATGGATTGCAGAGTCAGCTCGTTAAGACCATGAAAACTCCTGGTGGACTTTGCACTGGAGCCCCTTGAGCTTGGGGGACCTCGCCCCTTTACAAGTCGAGGGACAGAGGTGAGGTCCAGCCACAGGCGGTGTTTAAGTTCAGGTTGAAGGTAACTACAGTCCGTCCAGCTCCCCCGGTGGCAAGCCGCAGTGCAGGTGGTCACCGGCCACACGTGCTTGGCGGCTGCGTCCCTGGCAGTACGGGTCCAGGATGGTCCCCCCCCCCCCCCGGCTGCAGAGCCCGCCGTTGGATGACGCGGGTCTCGCACGCCGAGAGGGGCAGGTGGCAGGCTGGCTCCTCCGAGCGGCGTGCGGGACAGGTGTTGGGAGGTCGTGCGGCGACAAGCTCCGGCCCTCCTCAGTCTCCTCCTCCTCCTCCTCCTCGGCCTCGGTTGTCCACCTAGGGGGTTGTTTGGAGGATTGAAGGCGCAACCACAGCGCTGTGGCCACCGGCCATCTCCCGAGTCTCACCAGGCCCGGCAAGGGCTGGTGGTCCGACCCGAGTAGATAGAGGGCCAGGCCCTGTGCGGGGCGAGCAAAGCTGGGAGCCGGATGTCCCTGAGCAGGCCCTGGAGCCGCTGGACGAGGATGGGCACTGAGCAGCCTGCTGCCCGAGGCCGGGGCCCCTCCCTGGGAGGCCCGACCTTAGTGCCTCTGTCCTTTCCCTTCCTGGCACCCTTCTCTCACCCCCACGTGTCCACTGCCCGCCTTTGCTCCCCATGCCCTCCCTGTGGGTCTCCTCTCCCCCCACCATTTCCCTCCCTCCCCAGCGCCTACCCAGGCCCGCACCCAGGCTGCCTTTCCAACAGTTCTTAAGTCCCACCCACTCCCGGGAGGGAGCTTTCCAGCACAGACACCCGCCCCCTCCAGGGGGTACATGAAGGGCCTGAACGCTGGATCCATAGTGGGTGAGTAGCCAGCGGGGGAGGAGAGAGGGAAAACAAATGAAACCCGAGAAGGTGAAACAGGTTGGTGGGGAGGGGCTGTCCCCGGGGCCACAGAGGAGGCTGCCGCAGTCTGCCTGGCATCCAGATGCGCCTCCCAGGCTCCAGGACTGCATGTCCGGCGCTGGGCACTGGGCCGGGGCCGGGAGCCGAGGCAGGAGGGTTTCAGCCCCAGTTCAGCGTATCCGCTGCAGGGACTCGGCACCTCCCTGCACCCTGAGCCTCGCCGGCTGCGCCCAGAAATTGGCCGTGAGGTTCCTGCCCGCCCAGGGCCTGGTGAGGGTTAGAGACCGTGAAACCAGGAGCCGCTGGCCAGGGTGCAGCGGATGGCAGCTGTTGTGGTCCGCGGGGCTCCTGCGTCCGGAGCCATTGCAGGGGTCCTGGGGCTCGGGCCTTAGAGGACCCAGGAGGTGGCTTAGCGGGCAGAGCAGCATGGAGCACGGGAGTGGCTGATGCCCACGTGCGCTGACATGTGCCCGGTGCTGTCATACGAGCCCACCGTGCTCACGGCAGACCGTAGGGAGGGGACCGTCACTAGCCCGCTTTACAGTTTGAGTGAGCTGAGGTGCCGAGAGGTAGCTTGCCCGAGGCCCCACGGCCGGTGGATGGCCGGACGGGGATTCACGCCTCTGCCGCCTGGCCCCTGAGCACAGCCTCATAAAGCCCGGTGCAGGGACTGCGGCCAGAGCGCGGCCTCCGCGGCCCCGCCCGCTCGCTGGGCCTCGCGTGTGCGCTGAGAGTCCAGGGGGCGCCGCCACAGCGGTAGGAGCTGGGGTCCGCACCCCACAGCCCAGAGGGGCACCCAGCGCGACCTCCTTCATGCCCCTCCCTCTCGCCCTCGGGCGCAGGCCCAGGTGACTGTGGGCCAGGCCAGCCCTCTCCCCACTCTGGACGAGTGTCCTCGTCCCCAGAGCCGCCCCTGATGAAGTGGTGCCCTCGGAAGGGAGTGAGGGCCTCTTGTCTGAGGAGCACGTAAGCCGGGCCTCGGAGACTACTTGGTGTGCCGGGACTCCCGACGGGCAGGGAGCTGCTCACCTGGCCTCCGAGGTCCCTCCCCGCCCAGGGCCTGCGTTTGGTTTGGAGGCAGGTCTTCTCCGCCCAGCGCTGGGCCGCCGCCTGCCTCTCCTCCTGCCCTCTGTCCACTGCCCGCTGGAGCTGCTGCAGAGAGCCCTGCCGCGAGGCTGGGGTGCTCCGAGGTTCCACCCTTCCAACGTCCGCGGGGCTCGGGGCTCAGCCCGCCTCCCAGTAAGCGGCAAAGCTCGGGTTGGGCTCTGGATTCCGTGCGCCTTGGGCGTTACGTTTGTTGTGACCAGTGAAGAGGACAGTCATGACAGCCAGCCTGCATAGTTGCATGTTAAGTTGCCAGCTGGTGCCGAGCACTTTGTGTGCAGCATCTCGCCGAATCCTCACGGTGGCCTGGGAGGCGTGGCTGCTGGGAGCCAGGCCGCGGGACCCCAGGCGCTGGCTCGAGGCTGCAGAACCAGAAGTGCTGGCTGTGCCGGGCCGTCTGCTGGTGCTGGACGTGCTGACGGTTTAAGTGACTGTGGCTCTCTTACGAGCACTTTGAGTTGGGACTTTGCAGATCAGGGTCCTATTCCCCTTGACATGAGCCACTCCTCCGGCCCGCACCACCCTCAGAGCGCTGTCCTGGGTCTGGGCTGGCTGGGGCCGAGGGCCTCAGGGAGGAAGGCAGTGCGGGGCAGGCCCCACGGGTGTTCCAGCCATGCCAGTTCCTTCTCTTTTTTCTAAACTGAAGTATGGGTGATTTATAATATTGTGTTGGTATACAGGCAAGTGATTTAGTTGGTTTTTTTTTTTTTTTCAGATTATATTCTATTATAGGCTATTATAAGATATTGAATATAATTTCCTGGGTTTTACAGTAAATCCTTGTTGCTTATCTATTTTATGGATAGCAGTTTGTATCCATTAATTCTTTTCTTTTTTTTTTTTTTTTTTTTTTTTTGCCTCATTGCGCGGCTTGCGGGATCTTAGTCCCCCGACCAGGGATTGAACCTGGGGCCATGGCAGTGAAAGAGCTGAGTCCTAACCACTAGACTGCCAGGGAACTCCCAGTATCCACTAATCCTATACTCCTAATTTGTCCCTCCTCCCCCCCCCTCCTCCCCCTATTAACCATGAGTTCGTTTTCTACCATACGTCTGTGAGTTTGTTTCTGTTCTGTATATAGATTAATTTGTATGATTTCTTAGGTTCCACTTATTTATTTATTTTTGGCCACGCCACACGGCTTGCAGGATCTTAAGTTCCCCGACCAGGGATCGAACACGGGCCCCCCTGCAGTGGAAGCACAGAGTCCTAACCACTGGACCAGTGGGGGAACTCCCTAGGTTCCACGTATAAGTGAGATCATGTGCTATTTATCTTTCTCTGTCTGACTTACTTCACTAAGTATGATCATCTCTAGGTCTGAAAATGGCAATGTTTCATTCTTTTTTATGGCTAACATCCCATTGTATATATATGTACCACATCTTCTTTATCCACTCCTCTGTCGATGGACATTTAGGTTGTTTCCACGTGTTGGCTATTGTAAATAGTGCTGCTACAAACATAGGGGTGCATGTATCTTTTCGAATTACAGTTTTGTCTGGATATATTCCCAGGAGTGGGATTGCTGGATCATATAGTAGCTCTATTTTTAGTTTTTTAAGGAACTTACATACTGTTTTCCACAGTGGCTGCACCAGTTTACGTTCCCACCGACAGTGCACGAGGGCCAGAGGGTAATTCTTCCACCTTGTCTCTGGGATAAGTGCAAAAAAGACCCCAGCAGCCACGTTCAGCTTGGGTTTCTAGTATCAGAAAGAACTTTGTGAAAATCAGAGCTGGATAAAATAGGCAGTCTGGGGAGGTGATGAGCTTGCTGGCCGTGGAGGTGTGCGAGCCGATGGGAGGTGGCCGCTTCTCTGCAGGATATTGGAGGGGTTCGAGCCTAGATTCCGGAATTGAAGGGCACCTCCAGGCGTGCAGGGCCTCTGGGTGCTGAACTTGGTGAGTCCATCCCTCGCCCCTGCGGCCAGTGAGAACAGCACGGGGATGGCTCGGCCTCCGACCTCGGGGCATCCTCGGGCCCTGCCGGTGTCTGTGCAGACCCCGTGTTGGTCTCTGTGTGCATCAGGCCCTTCTTCATTGGAAATGATGGGCATCCGATCAAACTGGTTCAAGCAGAGAGGCCTTACTGGTTCGTGGACCTGAAAAGCCACTGGGCATCTCTTGGCCGTGCCCCACCATCGCGCCCTCAGGGCAGGAGGGTAGCCAGCAGTCCAGGCTCGTGGTCCAGCCTCACGGCAGCCCTACAGGAAGAGAGGCTCCCGCCGGCGCCCTCTGAACCGCTCGCTGTGGTCAGCGGGGTGCAGCACTCTGACCGGCCAGACCGGGCAGCCTGTGGGATCAGGGGGCGGAGCTCGAGGGGGGTGTGGGAAATCCAGAGGCCGACAGGGTGCTGGGCAGACGCCCACGTCCACATCTCTTCAGCTGCTGTAGCAAGTGAAAGCGACAGGAGGAGCCGTTGTGGCCCCTGAAGACCCTGCTGGGAGGAGAGGGGTTCCGGCAGGTGGGTGGTCCTTAGGTGCAGAGCCCGGCCTCGTAGTAACCGCCTCCCGAGAGCCCCGGGCTCAGGCTCGAGGACAGAGATGCGAGGCTGGCGGCACCACTGTGGTCTGCACGTGCTCACCTGGCACAGTTGATGAGAAAAGCTGGACCTGGGGACAGCAGAGGCTGCTCGCAGGCCCAGCAGACGGGCAGCGGGGGTGGGGGGCAGAGGCCCGGGCGCCCGGGATGCAGAAGCGCGTCAGGTGTAGATGGTGAAAATGTCGCCTCTGCACCTCGTGGATGCTGGTCCTGGAGGGTGGAGGTCAGAAAGCTAGAGAAGGAGTCATCGAGGGAACCCGGAGAGATGGGGAGAGCTGGCTGCGCAGAGGTGGGCAGAGCAGATTTGCAGCCCTGGTGGGCTGGGAGCATAGAGTGGAACTTTACGGGCTTCTACGAGCAAAGGGGTAAGAACCTGGCTCTCCCTCGCTGGACAGCCTGGTGCACAGCTACTCGGCCTTTCTGGGCCCCGTTTGTTTTTTTTTTGAATTTTATTTATTTTTTTATACAGCAGGTTCTTGTTAGTCATCCATTTTATACATATTAGTGTATACATGTCAATCCCACTCTCCCAGTTCATCCCACCACCACCCCCGCACCACTTTCCCCCCTTGGTGTGCCCCGTTTTGTTACGTGTCCAGTAAGGCTTTTGCGTTGGTCGTTCCTGCTCCCAGGGACCTTCTTCCTGGCTCCAGGTTCAATGCTACCTTCCCGAGGAGGCCTTTCTGGACCGTCCCTTCTCACCCCATCCAGCTGAAGTCCAGGCCTTCTGTGGTCACTACGGCTTCCCCTTGGTTTAGCTTTGCCTAGTGCTGGCCCTTTTCTTAAACAGCCATAAAACCAGCGTGATTTCCAAGGGCTTAGAGGCATTGACTCGTTTGATCTTCACAGTGACTCTGCTGTGTGCACTGTCACTCCCCACTACGCAGGTGGGGAGGCTGAGGCACAGAGAGGGTAAGTGACTTGCCCTAGGTCACCCAGCCAGGGAGTGGAGCTGGGATCTGAGCCATGCCTGTGAGTGTCTCTCCTGGGAGTTCATCGCGCTCCAGCGAGGATGTGTGTTCAAGGGCAGGGACTTTGTCTGGACCACAGGTGTGCTGGTGCCGCACCCACCCAGAGCAGGCGCTGGATGGATGCCTGGAGTGAACGGAGAACTGAATGAGGAGCGAGGGGCCGGAACTTGTCCTGCAGGCTTGGGAGGCCCTGAAGGTTCTAGAGCAGAGTCCTGGGAGCACGGGCCAAAGCAGCCCCTCCCAGAGCCACGTCGGCCCCTACCCCGGACACAGCACGTTCTGTTTCTCTGGTCGGACCTGCGCTATGTGGGCCGGGCCCCCGCTGGCCCCTGAGGGTGCACAGTCAGCAGGGCCCCAGGCTGCGCCTCTTCAGTCCCGAGGGCCTGGAGCCGCGTTCAAGCTCGCAGGCAGGGAAGGGGGAGCCACAACTGGGGGTGGCGGCGAGCCCCTTTGCCCGGTCGGGTGGGCTCTGTCACAGCCGGGTGAACTTCTCTGTCCCGGCCGCATCCGCTGCGTGTTGGCCGGGCCTGCTGCGCTCATCCAGTCTCTCAGGGACAAGGCGGGCAGAGGCTCCTTTCCATGGGGTCCCCTGGGTGCTCTGGGGGATCTCGAAGCCCCACAGGATGTGTCTTCCACCCTCCTGCCTTGGCCCGAGCCCGTCCAGTGCCCCTCACTGCCCCAGTGGGGGCGGGCAGGGCTGTGGGTGAGCCGCAGGCCGAGTGTGTGACCTACCCACGCAGGACACTTGGGCTGCTCCGGTCAGCACGGAGCCCTGTGAGGGGCCAGTGGACCCAGGACCCCTGCCCAGCAGGGCCCCCGGAGTACACGTGGGGCAGCTGGGGGCCAGCAAGATCCTGTGGGCTAGGGACTCATATCAGTGCTGGCTCTCCACGGTCAGGGAGATCACTCCCCTTGCTGGCCGCGCGCATCCCGAGCCTGGAGCCCCCGCCCGAACCCCCGCCTGTACCTCCCGCCGCAGCACCTTTCCTCTCAGTTTGCTGGGAGCCCCTGGTCTCTGGTCGTGGCCTGGTCAGTCCACATTCCTCTCCTGCAGCATCCTGTGAAGGGTGCCAGGTCGATGCGGCTCCTGCCCCGTTCGCCTCGGGCTGAGGGCTGGAGCCCTCGGGCTCACACGCGGGGTCACTAGCATATGTTGCGATCGCTGCCCCCAGGCGGTGTCCTGAGCCAGCCCCTCCTCCCCCACTCCTGCACCAGCGCTGGGGGGCCTGCGAGGGTCTCCTAGTGGGCTCCCGTAGAACAGCCAGAGGCGGCTTCTTAAACGGGGACCCAGGTCCCTCCACTGCGCTGTGCAGAGCATGCCGGGCTTCTCATCCCACTCAGGGGAGAGCCGGATGCCCCTGTGGCCTGTCCACCCCGCTGCCCCTCCCCCGGGGCCCCTACTCTGAGCCCTGGAGCAGCCTCATGGCCTCGACCCTACAAAACCCACTCCCACCTCAGGGCCTTCGCATTCGCCATTGCCTCCACCAAAAAGTTCCTTGAGCACTCTTGTCACTGTGTCACCTGCTCAGAGAAGGCCTCTGCCTCCCCTGCCAGAACCCCTCCCACCCTCGCTTGGCCACTTTGCCCTTCAGACTGGGCGGTGGCAGCTGTCGTGCCGGGCGTTCGAGGCCAGCCATGCTCGCCGCTGTCATCCAGAGTGCCGCCCGGCACAGAGTCGGCATGCGGCACTTAACGCCATGGGGAGTCCGCATCCTACGGCCCCTGCGGGGGGGCCTGGCAGCTGTGAGGCTGCACGAAGTTGGCCTGTGAACGCAGGCAGGAGCAGCCGGGGCAGAGAGGGGAGCAGCCACCCCAGGGCGGCAGGAGGAGGCTGGGCTGGACCCGGGCGTGGTGTCAGGGCCTCGGTGGGCCAGGCTGGCCCGGGTGGGTGACAGGGGCACCCGAGAGGGGGCTCTCCAGTCACTTTCACATGGGAGCCAGGCCGGGGGGTGCCACACTGTCTTCTCAAGAGAAGCCGGAAACCCGGGTTCTGTGTCCAAGCTCCTGGTTTCTAAACATTGGCGACCAACTGGAATTCTTTCTGTTAACGTTGTGTGGGCCGAAGAAAACACATCTGTGGGCTACCGTGGAAATGGGGGGCGGTCAGGTATGGGCTGGGGTCCTGCGGGGGCTGCTGTGGAGCTGGCGGTGAGGAAGCGCGACCCGCCCCGACCCCGACCCCACCCCCGGTTGCAGCATCAGCACCAGTAGCCCAGTGCCTGGAGAGGCCTGGGGCTGGGGCAGTTCTTGGTTGGAGACCCCAGGGTTGCCGGGAGGAACGGGGACGTGGGGGAACGGGGCCACTTGGTGACCGCTTCTGTGCCAGGACCCAGGTGGCCGGCAATCGCTCCCTGCCCAGCTCTGAGCGCAAGGTTGGGGTGTGTGGCCACTTGGGATAAAAATAGCAGGGTCATCTTGAGGCTGGAGGTTGGCCTGCGTGTGGAAATACGGCATCTGCGGGACCTGCTGTCAGCGCACGTCTGGTGGTGGCAGGCAGATCTTGGCCCTCACCTCCATGCCCACAGGGGCCAGCAGGACACTGACCTCTACCACTGGGGCAAGGCGTGGGGTGCCAGGTATACCCAAGGGCTCTGCAGCTCCTCAGCCCATCGAGGCTCCGGGTTTGTCACAGGAGGACACCGCCCTCCGAGGGTCACAGGTGCAGAGGGAGGGGTCAGTGGCGCCTCCCCCTGCCCTGTCTCTTTCGACTACCGCCTCCCCGTGAGGTCAGCCGAGCCGGCACCAGGCCCCGAGGCCGCCGGGAAGAAGGGACCTCACTGCTTAGCCCCCGAGGGCGCCCCGGCCACCAGGCTCCTGGTCCGGGTGGACACTCAGCCCTGTGGGGCCGGCATAGCCCCGCCCCGGGCCTCTGACTGCAGGTGGGGCTGGCGCTGCGCCTCCACGTTCTCTGCCGTCAGTTGAGGTTTATCCTAAACCTTCCCGGTGCTTACCTACTGCATGCAGCATTACAGGCATTGCTCACCTACTGCGTGCAGCGTTCCAGGCGCCCGACTGTGTTAACACGCAAGTCTCACGACACGGGCAGTCGAGTCCCCAGCAAGGTCACATGGCTGTCGGGCAGCACAGGTGACACGCGTGCCAACCCCAGGGAGTAGTGTGGGAACTGAGTTGGCGTGCAGGGTCCTCAGACGGTGACGGCACGGAGCACGTGCCACAGGCGGCCAGCGTGTGCTGGGCGGGGCCCTCCAGCCTGCCTGGAAGCTCGGCACAGAGGGGACCATGGAGCCGGGAGGGGTGGGGCCCTTCTGTGCCCCCCCCCCAGCCCCCGGCACCCTCCGTGCTCCTGCGCTGGCCCAGCCCTCCTGCAGGGCCCAAGCCGCCCCGGTTCCCCTGCGTTGTGGGCTCAGGGTGGGGCAGAACAGGGCGCCGTGGAGGAGGGGGGGACGAGGGCTGGGGGAGCTGGAGGGGTGGGAGCGCCCGGCTGAGCCCATCTCTCGTCCCCCAGGAAGCCCGAGAAGGGCGTCCAGTACCTCATGGAGCGCGGCTTCGTGCCCGACACGCCGGTGGGGGTGGCCCACTTCCTGCTGCAGCGCAAGGGCCTGAGCCGGCAGATGATCGGGGAGTTCCTGGGCAACCGGCAGAAGCAGTTCAACCGCGACGTGCTCGAGTGAGTGGGGCTGCGGCGCTGCGCGCACACCCAGGCTCCCCGCTCCCCGCTCCCCTTTGTCTTTCTGGCCCCCAGACACACGGAGATGCCCTGCCAGCACCTCTGGCCCCATCCAGCAGGGCCAGCCCCTTCCCCTGGCCCAGTGGCCTCTGGGCCGACCTCCCGCAGGGGCAGCGGGAGGGGAACCGGTGAGCTCAGCCCCCCTCCTCCTCCCTCTCCTGACGGGAGGTGGGATGACAGTCCAACCAGGCTGGCAGCCATAGACTCTCAGCTACTTGGAACCCTGCAGAAGAACAGGTTTCCAGCCCCCTGGGAACTGCTGACAGCTTTGAGAAGTCCTGCCCGCACGTACCCTGCACCCCCCAGCCCTCCTCCAGACTGTCCTGAGTAGAAAGCCACCACACCTGGGTCCTGTGGTCACTGGGCAGTTGCTACGTGCAGACCGTGTCCTCACCTCGTCTGCGGGGGCGTCAGGGGTCCATAACCCCTTCCGCAGACGAGGAGCCAGGGCCAGCAGGAGGCCGGCTCGGAACAGGTGCCCTGCTCCCCTTTGCCGGGACCTGGGGGTGCAGCTCCAGGCCTGCTGTGGGCACATTGCCGACCCAGACGCTGCACGCGGGATGGGTGACCCAGCCGGTGGGCCAGGAACGGGATCAAAGCAGGGTAAAGACTGACCCTCAGTAAAAACGGCAGGGCGGCCTGGCCACATACACCTGCCACCTCCGGGCGCCCCTGGGAGGAGGTGGGCGTGGGCTGTGGCCTCTCTGTTTCACAGGTGAGCAGACCTAGGCTCGGGGAGAGGGGGGGTTCTGGCCTGGGTGCCCCCCCATACACACCCACGTGCACACACATATGTACACTAGTGTTCACTCAGTCACACGCAGACACACACACCGGAGAGGCAGCGAGCCGTTGGCAGTGCCTGGCGTGTGGCTGGCTGTGGCGTCTGTCCCACCTGGGCTGCTCTCTCCCAGTCCAGCCTTTCTGATAGTTCTGGTCCCGCCCTGATAGTGTGGTTGGTGCCCCCTCCCCCTTTGAAATCCGGGAGGAACCGTCCAAGGAGAGCACGCTAGCTGCTCCATGAATGGGGCCCAAGACCATGTGGTCTGGCCCCCTCCCCTGCAGCCACCCCTGCTCCGCCCCCCCACGCCCCCTCCGAGCTGCTCCTCTTCCGTAGGAAATCCGCACATTGTTCTCCTCGGATCAGAAAATAGCAGCGGCCTCGGGAAGCAGCGAGACCCCCCCCAGGCATCCTACTCGGATGCTGGTCAGCAAATTGTCCTGCGGGGCCCCTGCCCTCACCCTGCCCCAACAGCCTTGAGTGCTCAGAGCATCGCCCCAGGGGAGGGGGCCCACGGCCGGGGTCTCTGCAGCCCCACCGGGGTGGTCACGCAAGGGTCCCTGTTGCAGACCCGTCTACCGTTCGGGGTCACGGTCAGAGGCAGGAGCAGGCTGTGCTGGGGGCGGGGCTGTGATAAGAGGTACCTGTGACCTGCGGCCTCCCCAGCTCTGCCCGCCTTGTGGGATGGGCAGGTGAGGGCGGCACAGCCCCTCCAGAGGCCCCGCAGAAATGCCCGGGAAAGCGTTGACGTGAGGGGCAGGCCCAGGGCGCGGTGGCTGCAGGGCCAGTGGGTGCCGAGACCTCCACCACCTCCTGTGGAGGAGGGAGCCGACTCCGGCCGCCCTCCCTCTCGGGCCTCCCGGCGCTGACCCCTTGTGCCCCCTCCGCCCTCTGCGGGCCGTGCTCGCCTTGCACCCGGCGGGAAGGTGGGCAGGGGCCGCTGACGGGGCCTTCTTCTCTCATTTCAGCTGCGTGGTGGACGAGATGGACTTCTCCGCCATGGAGCTGGACGAGGCCCTCCGGAAGTTCCAGGCGCACATCCGGGTCCAGGGGGAGGCCCAGAAGGTGGAGCGGCTGATCGAGGCCTTCAGGTGGGGGCGGGGCAGGTGTCAGGTAGAAAAAGCGTCCCCACTCGAAGACCGTGGCTCAAGGGCAGACTCCCCTTCAGGGTCAGGTGGCCATGAGCTTTCAGGGGAGGGGGTGCGGGGGCCCGCAGCCCCTCCTCTGCCGCGTGCTGTGCGGCTCAGTGCTGGAGCCAGGGCCTCCAACGTCTTCGTGGTCCTCTCGTCCTCACTGGTTCGTGAGTCCACCTGTGTCGTCACTCGTCTGCTCATTCACGGGGACAGGTGCTCCCTCAGTGACGCAGAGGGCCTGGTTCTGACACCTGCACCACTGTGTGACCTTGCGCTGGTTACTTAACCTCTCTGTGTCTCACGTCCTTGCCAGTAGAGAGGGGTTAATGAAGGCACCTACCCTGGAGGGGGTGGAAGGATTAAACCACTCAGGCCGTGTGGGCGCACTCCGCCCAGCGCCTGGTCCCCCAGAGAGCCTGCAGTCAAGGTGGGCTGTCCCTGCACCATCTTCCATGCTGGGATGGTGTGCACGCTGGCCGCGTAGGGGGTCCGTGCCCCGCGCTGGGTGTGGGAGACCCAGTCCTCTGGGCTCAGCAGGGGTGGTGGGTTCACAGAGGAGCAAGGTCGCAGGAGGAGAAACCCCAGGCCCTGGGAGGGGAGTGTTCAGACACTTCCATTCAGGAGGGCTTCCTGGAGGGGGCGGCACTTAACAAGGAAGACGAAATTGAAGCCCACATCGTCTAAGCTCCCATGGCTGCTGCCTGTGGGATGTGGGCCTCGGTCACGGTGCCCCACCCGGTTCCTCTTCTCCATCCCTGCCCCACCCACCTATCCCTGCACAAGGTCGCCAGTGGAGGGAACCGTGGGGTGGGGTGTGGGGCGTATTCGAGGCAGTGAGAACGTGAGCAGATGACCCTTGTGAGGCAGTTTGTAGCAAGGCTGTTAGTTCGGCTGCCACAACAAAGACGCCCACCGCAGCCGCCGTGGCTGAAACGCCCCGGAGGTGGGCCGCCCTCTGAGCTGGCGTGGAGGAGGCCTGGGCTCCTGTCACCTGAGGTCCCCGGGGGCAGATGCAACACCCATCACATCCACGTTCCAGGCAGGCAGAGGGCATGGAGGGCACCCCCTGCCTTTAAGGCACAGCCTCGAAGGTGCCGACATCGCATCGGCCGGAACTTAGCACGTGGCTGCGCGGGGACCGAGGGGTGTGGTCCTCAGCCCCGAGCAGCCACGTGCCGGCCGAACTACGGGCGGGTGGGACTTAACTCACATGGGGTGGGTGTGAGTGGACGGTCAGGGCTGGCTCTGCCAGACAGGTGACATCCCCGTGTACCAGAAACGGAGGCTCCGAGGTCAGTGAACAGCCTCAGCTGTTTAGGGCCGCTCACGGGTGAGGGGCAGACTGGCCTCCTGCCCCGGCTGAAGCACCACCCCCGTCCGCCCCCAGCCAGCGGTACTGCATCTGCAACCCCGGGGTGGTGCGGCAGTTCCGGAACCCAGACACCATCTTCATCCTGGCCTTCGCCATCATCCTGCTCAACACCGACATGTACAGCCCCAATGTCAAGCCCGAGCGCAAGATGAAGCTGGAGGACTTCGTCAAGAACCTGCGAGGTGAGCTGCCCTGGCCCCGGCGGGACGCGCCCCCCTCGCCGCCAGCACGCACCTGACCGGGGTGCGCGCAGCGCGGCCTCACGTGGGGAGGGCGGGGCTTCCTCCCCGAAGGAGCCCACACAGCGCACGTTCCCGCAGAGGGCGCTGAATGCTGTGGCGGGGGCACTCCGGGGGCGAGGCGGCGTCTTGTCTCAGAGGACCGCGGGGTTCGGCAGGCCCAGGGCGCCAGAGGGCAGAGGCCTGAGAGCGCAGCTCGGCTCAGCGCCCAGGGCCGGGCCGCACACAGTGGATCCAGGCCTGCTTGCAGGGCCAGAGGGAGGATGGACCGCAGGCTGGGTGCTGGGCGCCCTGGGGCCTCCGAGCACGGGGGGTGGGACGGGATGGGGGCCGGGCGGGGGCCGGCACTGCCCTGCCCCCATCACTGCTGCCCACACAGCATCGCCCACCACCCCCCTCCCTCAGTGGTCCTCGTGGAACAGACTTGCCTTCTTGTTTTTGTCTTCTTACTTAAACGTATGTATTTTTAAAAGGGACTTTATGTCATCACTGTAAGCGGGAAGCCGGTAGCATTTGTCACACGTGGGCATCATTTACGAGAACGAGCGCCGTGAAAAGGCAAAACCGCTGTGGGTTCCAGCCAAGCTGTTCCTGGCTGGGCCCCGGGCCCGAGGCTGCCCTCTCCTCCCTGGCAGGTGGGCCCATGTGGGGCAGGTGCCCAGGGGCTGGGCAGCCAGACGGAGGCTTCCTCCTGTGTCGCCAGGCAGGAGAGGGATGGAAAAGGGAACGGCTGTCTCCGTGTTTGCTGCCGGCAGGTCCCTCCTGTCTGTGGAGTCCCGGGCGGGGGGACTGTCCCTCTCCTTGGGAAACAGCTGTAAGGGACTGAAGTCCCTTTAGAAATGACATCATAATTTTATAAAAGGGAAACAACTGATCTGAATCAAGTCCAACTTTTCGAGCTGTTTAAATTTTTCATTTTGTCCTTCATTTCTGTAAAACTGCTCCGTCGTCCCGTCCCCCAGAGCGGAGGGTCTGTGCTGGCGCCCCCTGGGGGTGGGCCCCACCCTGACAGGCGGTCCCGCAGGGAGGTGGGCTCAGGGCCCTCCCCATGCGGCCCTCCGCAGGCCCCAAGGAGGGGCAGGTCTCAGCTGTAGTTCCTAGGAACCTCATTAATAAGAGATCAAGTCGCCAGGCCAGGTGAGGGAGCAGGGCGGTCAGCAGACACTGATGGTCCGGGGGGCTGCACCCCCTCCCCTCCTCTCCGTCACCTCAAGCCCCTCTCCTCGCTGGGCCTAGTCTGGTCTGGACTCCACGGCGTCCCCATGGCCCTGGATGCAGGCGGCTGCTCTGTAGCTGCCGGGAAAGCTGGCCGTGAGCTGCGTGCTGTTGGCGACCCCGGGGAGCTTAAGGGACTCTGATTTTTGTCTCTGGTTTAGCAGCTCAGCCATGTAACCGGGGCCTCTCCTGTGTGAGAATTGAGACAGAAACGAGGCCCGTGGAGAGAGGCTCGGGGGAAGACAAGGCTGCTGGGTCAGATACCTGCCGGTCGGCCGCCCTCATATCCGCGGCTTCATGGTTCGTGCGCATCCGCCATCCCAGCAGTCTGGGGGAGGGGGGCTTTGTCACCCCAGTTCCCAGGGCAGGGGCTGAGCACCCCAGAACCAGGAGAGGAAGCCACTGATTCTTTCACGCGAGCCTGGGCTGTTCCCACCAATCACCTCTTTTCTTCAAGCCAGGGACTCGAGCGTTCTCTGCCCCATCTTCCTTGAGCTTCAGAAGGTTCAGAGAGGGAGGGGACTTGCCTGAGGTCACACAGCAAGTGTGTGTCAGAGGAGGCAGGACGCTGGCCTCCCAAAGCCAGGTCGGCGCTCTGCGCTGAGCACACGTCCCAGCTTGTTCTTTTTAGAGAGTGCCCCCCTGCTGCAACGTGCAGCGGACACACGTTTTCTCTGGAATCGCTCAGTGTGCCCAGTGGGTCCAGCAGCGGGGGGGGGCTCTGGGAATTCAGGGATAGGCAGGGGAAGAACCTGGAAGCTAGGCAAGCGATATTTTGCTTTTATTGATACTTGCCTTCAGATTTTTTAAATGTCTATTTTGAATGGGTCTTATCCTCACATAGTTCAAAACCCAGAAAGTAACATGACCCAGCAGTTGCCCTCCTTGGAATTTACCCAGATGAGCTGAAAACTTACGTCCACACAGAAACCTGCACACGGATGTTTATAGCAGCTTTATTCATATTCGCCAAAACTAGGACACCACCAAGCTGTCCTTCCGTAGATGAGTGGATAAACTTTGGTCCATCCAGACGATGGGATATTATTCAGCACTGAAAAGAAATGAGCTACCAAGTCATGAAAAGACACGGGGGAACCTTAAAGGAACATGGCTAAGTGAAAGCAACCTATCTGAAAGCCTGCACCCTGATTCCAGCTGTGCCGCGTTCTACAGGAGGCGAAGCTGTGGAGACCGTCAAGAGACCAGTGGTTGCCAGTGGTGGCGGGGGGAGGGATGGAAAGGAGAAGCACAGAGGGGTTTTTAGGGCAGGGAAAATTCTGTATGGTATTATGATGGCGGACACGTGGCATCGTCCATTTGTCCAGACCCGTAAGGTGGACAGCAGCAAGAGCGAACTCTCGTGTGAGCCGTGGGCTCTGGTGACCGGGACGTGTCCGCGTGGGCTCTTCAGTTGTAACGAAGGCACCATTCTGGTCGGGGTGCTGATTGTCGGGGAGGGGGGGGGTATATGGGAGCTCTCTGTGCTCTCCCCTGAATTTCGCTATGACCTTAAAACTGCTCTGAAAAAACAGCCAATTAGAAAAAAGCCAGAAAGTGTAGAAGGTGCACAGCAGGGCCCTTCCCATCCCTGGAGGTCATCGGCTTTGAGTCCCTGCTGTGCCACCAGCGCTTCTCGTGGGAGCCGGTACAGACATGCACGGCTGGTCTGACCCTCTTCCACTCGGCGCCTCACTCTTGCGTTCGGTAAATCTAAGGGCTGTTGCCAAGGCTTGCCGTGGCCTTCCTCGTTCCTGCGGGCGTGCAGTGACCCCTGTCCCAGGAGTCCTCGTATGCGGACCGCTTAGCCAGTCCCCTGTGAGTGTGCAAATGGGTTAGCTCCCGTTTTCTGCAATTTGGAAGCAGCGCCGCGTTGAATGTCACGCCCCACATGACAGATCCCCCAGATCCACTCAGTGGGCCCGAGGGTGTTTGAATTTATGACTAGCAGGTGGTGCCGGACAACCCACCAGAGGGCTTGAGCCGTCCCACTGCCCCACGTACCGCCAGCAGCCTGCAGACTGAGAGCCGGGAGGCTTCGCGTCTCTGTCGTGAGCAGGGCTGGGACTTCCTGACAGCACTTTTGGGGCCGTGCAGCAGAAAGGACGCACGCTTGTTGTCAGAGCGACCCGGGTTCAAGTCCCAGAACTGGGACAGCAGCCACTCAGACCCCCTGAGCTCTCGTGTCAGGGGGGTGGGGGTGGCCCCGTGAGCTGCCCTGGTCCCTGTAAAGTCACCGTGCTCTTGGTGGCCTGTGTCACTGAGGAGAGGACTCGTAGCTCAGAGAGACCACGGCTCAGGCCGACAAGGGGCAAAGTGAGGATGTGGGCCGGGCAACCCCATCCTCACAGCCTCCCAGCACCCCAGCCCCGTCCCCAGGCCCCCGCCAGCCCATCGGTGCAATGGGGACCGTGGTGCCCACCCCACAGGGCGGCGGCCGGGATCGAGCGGGGCCGTGTGTGCGGAGCCCCCTGGGCGAGGCTGCAAGGTGGCACAGGCCCCTCCACACTCATCCGGGGGCAGTGCCAGCCTGGTCCCTGGTGCGGGGGCTCCGAGAACATGTGTAGTGGACGGAGCAGGGCCAGCTGCTGGGGGTCTGGAGGCCTTTGGTTCAGCTGGGGGCTGGCAGGGGGACAGAACCCGGTGCCTTGGGGTGAGCCCTGCCCCTGTCCCCTACCAGGCGTGGACGACGGGGAGGACATCCCCCGGGAGATGCTGATTGGGATCTACGAGCGGATCCGGAAGCGGGAGCTGAAGACCAACGAGGACCACGTGTCGCAGGTGCAGAAGGTGGAGAAGCTCATCGTGGGGAAGAAGCCGGTAGGTGGTCTCCGTCCCCACCGCGGGGGGCGCCGCCGCGGGAGGCCCGGGGTTCCCAAGACCCACCCGCCCCGCGACCCCAGGCTGCCCCGCTGGCTCGGCTTCGGCCAGTAGCCGCAGCGCCTTTGGAACCTGTTCCCTTCCAGGTGGGGTTGGTGAATTATGTCAGGTTTGGGGCTTTTTAAGGGAGTAACAACCCTTCTCTCTGGGTCGCCTTTGAGGAGAATCTGAGGCTCTTAATAAACCAATGGCCGGGGCTGTGCAGTGGCTCCCTGGCGGCCTGGGCTCCCCGTCAGAGCCCGCTGGGGGCGCCCTGGGAGGCGCTGTGGGCAGGGCGTCACCCCGGGGTCTCCGTCGGGGCCCAGGTGTGTATTTGGAACATTAACATCTCTTGTTGTCTGTTCACTGCTCCCCCCTGTAGATTGGATCCCTGCACCACGGGCTCGGCTGTGTGAGTTCCCCTCGGCTTTCGCCTTCCGTGATCCCCACTCCCCCGCAGCTCGCGGCTCCCAGACCCACAGTTCTGGCTGCATGAGTTAATTTCCGGAGCCATAAGAAATTTGATTTTCACAGTTATCTCCGCCTCAGATCTCTGCGAGCACGCGGGAGGGCTGTGCTGTCAGGCCCAGAGCAGCTGGTCCCCTCCCGTCTTGTCTGGGCCGGTTGAGCTCAGAGATGCCGCTTGTCCCTCGGCCCCGAGACCCTGTGCCTGAACAGATGACCTTGGTGTGGCGCTGAGGCCTCCCCGTCCCCACCCAGCCCACGCTGTGCCTCCCAGGTCCCTTTCGCTGCCAGGGCTGGCAGTAGTGTGCCTGCTGGCCGTCATGTGGTCTGCTCCTTACCCCACCCTGGCAGCCGGGTCAGCTGCCCCTGTAGAGGGCCCGAGACCCCCGGCACTCCCGTGACCTGCCCTCGCCCACCTCCCCAGCCCTGCGTCCTGCCCTCCTTTCTCGCTCACACTCCGCTGCGGACAACGCTGCCCCCTGAGGGCACCAGGCTGGGCCCGCGTCCCCTCCCTCTCATCTGCGGGTCGCTGAGCTCGGGCCTGGAGAGCAGCCCCACGCAGGGCCGTGTGTGCCCACGGCCACGTGTGCAGAGGGCAGGGACCAGCCCCTCGAGGTGGTGACTGCTGGCTCGGGACCCTGCACGGCTCCCCCAGACCCAGCTGTCGGGGCTGAGAGCCTTCAGGAGGGAGGGCCTGGGGGCGGGGAAGCCCGGGCTCTGCAGCCTCCTGTGTGTGTGGCTCGGGGTGCACATGGCGGGTGCTTTGGGGGCTCAGAAGATACGCGTGGCCCCCTGGTGGGGGCTCCACAAGCCCAGTGCTGAGAGGAGTCGGAAGGCGGTCTCCCTGGAGCAGGGGCCTCCGGAGGCCCGAGGGAGGGCAGGGTGGGGGAGTCCCTCGTCCCCGCAGGTGCGTGGAGCTGACGCCGCCCTTCCACACAGGTGCTCTCGCTGCCGCACCGGCGCCTGGTCTGCTACTGCCGGCTCTTCGAGGTTCCAGACCCAAATAAGCCCCAGAAGCTGGGGCTGCACCAGCGAGAAATCTTCCTGTTCAATGACCTCCTGGTGGTACGTGGTCCCCACGGGTGAGGGGCTGGGTGTGCAGACCCCAGAGCGGCTTGGGAGAGTGGCCCCGGCTGCTCCCGGTGTCGGCCGCCTGGGCTCCCACCTCAGGCAGGCTCATCCAGGAGGGGAAAGTCAGCCTCCGCAGGTCCAGGCCTAATCCTGTCCCCTCGGCCGCTGGGGGATCCTCTTCCCGAGACTCTGAGCAGAGGTCTCGCTGCTGCCCAAGCCCGCCTCTGGGGCCAGGCGGGTGCGGTGCTGTCTCGCTGGCCTGGGTCTCAGCCCCAGGACTAATGGGCTGAACATGGCAGAGATGGGCTCCCCAAAGGGAAGTTGAGCTCTTGCCCCGAAACAGCACAGATGTGAGCCAGGGAGATAAAGATGTTCCCGCAGGGAGCAGGGGGTCTGCCCTTTGGAGCTCTTGCCTCCTGCAGACCCCCTTCTTGCCCGAGACCTTATCCCCTTTCCCCACCTGATTGAGGACCAGCTGCTCTTCTCGGCTTCCTGAGGCTGGAATCTAGACATGTGGGTTCGAGTCCTTTAAGAGTTCCTGACCTTGAGCAGGTCGTTTCAGACCCCTGGCCTCAGTGTCCTTCTCTGTAGAACTCATCTCTCAGAGGGTTTCACGGTGCCTTTGGGCCGTGCATGGGGATGGCGGGCGTGAGTGTCCCTCCCTGTATCGGCCCTTCCCCGCCCCGGGGGCCTCCTGACCTTGGAACCGCAGGAGGGTCCTCACCCAGGAGAACTCGAACTGTGGGCCCACTTAGAATCCTGAGCGCCCAGGGCTGCTCCCGGCCGCTCGGGCCCAGTGGCTCAGCCTCTGTCTCTGGCTGCCCCCAGGTCACCAAGATCTTCCAGAAGAAGAAGAACTCGGTGACGTACAGCTTCCGACAGTCCTTCTCCCTGTACGGCATGCAGGTCCTACTCTTCGAGAACCAGTGTGAGTGAGTCCCTGGGCCCGTCCACACATGGCCTGCACCCCGTGGCAGGAGGCGGCCTCGCTTGGTCCATCCGTGTAGCGAGGAAGCTCTCCTCCGCCGTCCCCTCTTCTTCCTCCTGGCTCCATCAGGGACGACCCCAGGGTGGCCTCTCCGGTGTTCTTATTCCCACTTTCCCAACAGAGGGCAGGTTGCCGGCTGGGGGTAACCAGGGAGAATTCAGTATCACTGTATGTAGGACTCATCGGGTTTACTTTTACCGTTACTTCTTACAGGGCATAAGATTTTTAAATTTAGTGCAGAGTGAGTTTATTTAAATAAAATGTTGATAGGAAGACATCGAGTGAATGGCACAGGTGATATACAGATACGGCCGAACAGTCAGGCGAGGGTCGCGCCGGAGAGACTGCAGGCAGGGGTCACGAGCAGAGCCCCGGTCCATCCGCTCGGGTTTCAGCGCCATGTGTTCTGCCTGTTGGACCTCTCCGGCCCGGTTCCCTTGGTCCATCAGTGGGGTGATGATGGTGCCTGCCTCAGGATGAGGTGAGGCCGTTCACATGAAGGCCAGGACAGCCCGTGGCCCAGGGGAGGTACTTGTTCAGGCCTTTGGGTGTGAGTGGGTCCTGGGCCTGGGCATCCTGGAGGGGAGCTGGCCGCCCCTGCAACACCCGCGGACGGGTCCTTTCGGTCTTGTTCCTCCTCGCCACCCACGCCCTTCCCTTTTCCTCTCTCCCTCTCTGTCCCCTCCCTGTCGGAGGACCTCGAGCTACAGGCTGAGCCAGTGCTCCTGGGGTGGGGTGGGGGGTGTCCTGCTGCCCCCCGTGTTCCGGAGGGGCCAAGGGAAGGGCCGCCACAGTGGAGCGTCGGGGCGTGTCCCGTCCGCCTTCCCTCTGCGGGTTGAAAGGTGCCAGGGACCCGTGGCTGGGCCATCCCAGAACACGGGGCCTGAGGGCTTCTCTGTGCTAAACAGGACCGGACCTGCCAGCTCCTCCTTTCTCACGTGCCTGTAAGGAGCTCAGGATGCAGACCCCGCCATCACTGCACCCCAGGCCGGAAGGCCGGCCTTGCCTTGGTTTCTCCCAGGCAGCACCAGGGAGGCTGGTGCCACGCGCACTGTCCTGGCCGGCAGGCCCCTCTTGGAAGGGGTGGCGGTGGTAGTGACCACCCAGCAGCGGCCCGAGCAGACCGAGTCCTCAGGCAGAGGCCGCGCCCAGACCACTTTCAGGTTCCCAGGGCTCAGCCCTCGGCCCTGGACGCGGTGCTAGCGAGAGCCGACCCCGACCTTCTGTAGGACATGCCTCACACCCGGGGTCTCAAACTGGCAGACCCTGGTCGTTCGCAGCTCAGTTATGTTACATTTGAACTTTATTTTAAATTCGTTGAGCTCATACTAACATCTTCCCGTAAGATTCAGGTATCCGTGGCTCGTCTTGTAAAGCTAGGTTTGGGCGGATGGCGGGCAGTAGCGGGCTGCACACCCCACCCCCCAGACTCTGCAGCCGCAGTCTTACCCTGCCCGCTTCCTGCATTTAGAAAACCCGCTCAGGCCTCTAGGCGTTTGAGATCCCAGCCCTGACCCAGGTCTGAACCGTGGTGGGATTGGTGTTTGGGCCAAGAACCTTCACACACTCAGTGGTGGATGCTCGATTCCCACTGAGGGGAGAGGCTTCCAGGACACCAAAGCCCCAGAGACCCCGCGAGCACGGAGGAGGCACCGGGCAGGTCTGAGCAGAAGACTGTTGGGTGTGGGGTGCCCACAGTGTACCCCAAGGGAGCTGGGGGCCTGGAGACCAGTCGGGAGAGGACAGAAGAGTCCGAAGTGACTGGATAAGACTGTCCCCCAGTGGGGACACCACCTCCCCCTCCTCCCAGGCTTGGCGCCTGGCCGAGTGATCAAGGATCCTGACCCTAAAGAGTCCAGGCTCCACGCCCTTCCGGTGGGGAAGAACGAGGGCCCTGGCTTTGCCTCAGATCAGTCGGGTCTGCCCTTGACTTGAACACAGAGCAACACAGACCCAGGTCAGGAGCCGGAGACTGCCTGGTGGTCTGTCCAGGGTGCACCGTGAAGCCTCTCCTCCCTGGAGGGATGCGTCCTCTGGGAGCCTCGCCTCGGCGTGCTCCCACCCCCCGGCTAAATGGAGACCCGCTGGTACTTTGCCAGCCAGAAGGGAGGTGGCAGAGCCCGCCCTGAGGCCCGCGCTCTCCTCCTCTTCTGCAGATTACCCCAACGGCATCCGGCTCACATCCGCCGTCCCCGGAGCAGACATCAAAGTGCTAATAAACTTTAACGCTCCCAATCCTCAAGACCGGAAGAAATTCACTGATGACCTGCGGGAGTCCATCGCGGAGGTGCAGGAGATGGAAAAGCACAGGATAGAGAGTAAGTCACGGATGCCCGGCGGGGGGCCTGCTGGGTGCAGGCGTTGCCTCCCATCTGGGGGCCAAGACAGTGGTGAGAGGCCAGGGTGCAGGGACTCTGTGAGCCCAGAGGTGAGATGCTCTCGGCCTCTTCTGGCCTTCCCACGGCCACGTGACCAGGCAGCCCACCCGCCCAGGTCACGGGAGGCGGCACAGAGGAAGGAGGGGTGGGCAGGGGTCTCTGCGTGGTGGGAGCCGGGCTTCCAAGGCCCAGGCCTGTCCTGCCCGGGGAACTACGTTGTGTGCCCTGAGGGGGGGGCCTCTCGGGACCCTGGTCACCCCGTGTCCAGAGCCCTGGACCTGAGCCCTTTGCACTTGACCGTGGTTGGTATTTGTGTCTTCTGTGCCCGACCACCCGGAGGGATCAGGGCTGGGGCCATCCCCTGGTTTTCGTTAAAGCCGATGATACCCCTGCTTCTCCTAGCTCTAAGCCTCCTTCCTGGAGGCACATGGGTGCCCCCACCCCTGGCCTCCATCCACAGCCAGGCCGGGTTAACTCGTCTCCAGACCCGCGCAAATCCGCCTCCTAGGAAAGTGACTGACCTTCCTGCAGACCTCAGGCACTCTGGCCTCTCCAGCCTCCTTTCCGCGGTCTCCTTTCAGCCCCTTTGGTCGCAGGTGCCATCGCTCCTCCTCTTTCCCAGACGGCCTTGCCCCTCACTTGCCCCCTTCCGGGAAGGTGGCAGCTCAGCCCGGTGCCACCCTGAGCAGAGGCCCCCCCGAGTCCTCTGCGTTGCCCTCCAGGGGGGCCCAGCCCCTTGCCCTCCCCAAGCCACCCTTGGCTGGGGGCCACGCTCCCCTCACTGGGCCGCTCGGCCTCTGTTCCAGCGGAGCTCGAGAAGCAGAAGGGTGTCGTGCGGCCCAGCATGTCCCAGTGCTCCAGCCTCAAAAAGGAGCCCGGCGGCGGGACCCTGAGCCGGGCCTGCCTGGACGACAGCTACGCCAGCGGCGAGGGCCTCAAGCGCAGCGCCCTCAGCAGCTCCCTGCGTGACCTCTCAGAAGCGGGTAAGAGCTGGGCCCAGGACCGCCCCCTACCCAGCGCACGCGGGACTCGGCCGCCCGTGGCCGGCGGGGCTTGCGTCGGCCGGAAGGGGCTGTGTTGGAGGCTCGGACGGTGGAGGGGCTCGGACGGAGCTAACTTGGGTGGCCGTCCGCAAACCACAGCAGCATGTGGCCACGCGGAGAGGGCGTCCCCCAAAGGCCAAAGGAAACGGGGCCGAATGGTCAAAGGCAGGACAGCCGGGAGGTGACCCCTGGTCTCCCTTGCTTATTTATTTTATTCTTTTATTTGTTTTCTGAAATTTGCTCTCACGCAGAGTGAGCTGGCCCCGCTGATGGGTGTGTCCCCTGTACTCTGTGCTGCCCCGTCCCTGTGCTTCATGCTGATGAATGAGATGGAGTGAAGCCCTTGACACTGTGTCTGGGACCCCGTCTCCCACTGTCCCAGGTCTTGCTTTCCGCACAGAGGTCTCCCTTCCTGGGAAACCCGGGCCTCCGTCCAGCCCAGAGACGCGGCCACGCCTGGCCCTGGGGCGTCAGGGGAAAGCCCTGGCGGAAATGTGATTTTTGTTGTTGTTTCTTTGTTCCTTTGTGTGTGTCTGATTCGCTGCCAGCCTCTTAGCGTGCAAGCAAGCAGCACCCCTCGAGCCGCCCAGGGTTCCTGGGGCGGGGGCTGTGCGTGGAGCATCAGTGAGCAGGGAGCTTCTGCTGGCGGCCCTGCCTGACCTCGGCTGGGGAGGGGAGCGGGGAGGGGAGCGCTGCTGCAGCCTGCTTTGCCTGCCAGCGCGGTCGGTCGGAGGAGCCACGGGGTGAGGGGATGCACGCCAGCGGCTCTTCAGCCCCCCACTAGGCGTGTCCAGCCAGGCAGCTTCTCCCATGAGGGAGCTCAGGGGCTGCGGCACAGCGGAGGGAGCCGGACACGGGGGCACATGGCTGTGCCAGGACCCCAGGCTCCCACCCCGAGGCCCCAGCTGTCCCAGCCGCAGGAGCCTGACATAACCCTGGCTCTGCTGGCGAAGACCCTCTCAGGCTGAGACCAGCCTCCTCCTCTCCAGGGCCCAGCGGACCCCTCCCCACCAGGGCCTCGCCCACCCCACCGGCCTCAGGCATCACCGCTTGACCAGCGCTGGGCCCCTGTACAGAGCCTGCTGATGACCCCATCCCTCCCTTCAGCTTACTCATTTCCCAGAAATGTTTTTCCTTTTTTTTTCTTTTTTTTTTTGAGTTGGATTTTTTTCTTTGTTTCTGTCTCGTCATTTTTTTTTTTCCATAGTGAAAATCCGAATTGCATGGCCAGCGTGAGAGTCAAGCAGGGCTTCTCAACCCCGGCTCTGTTGACATCTTGTGCCAGAGCATCCCTGGCCTCTGCCCACCAGACGCCAGTAACACCCCCCAGTCCTGACAGCCAGTAATGTCCCCCCAAATTGCCAGGTGCCCTCTGGGGGAGAAATACCACCCCTGGCGGGCAGAATTGCCGTGGTTGAGAACCGCTGGTTTTCCCCGTGGCTTGTTACACCCAGCTAATCATAACCAGACTGCTCGGGGCCTCTGCAGGCTGGGGGCCCAGGGCCCGTGTTTGAGTGTGTGCAGTGGGGCAGGTTCTGGCCTCTCTGGGTCCTGTCCAGCCCCCTCGGGTAGCAGTGGCCTCAGCGCAGCCGGCTACGGCCCCTCCAGCTCCCGGTGGTCAGGGCCGCAGCTGTCCACTCTCTGCTTGGGGGCCAGACAGAGCCGCGTGCCCGGGTGCATGGCCATGAGAAGGGCGGAGCTCCGAGCTCTGGCTGACTTCTGTTTATCATTACCGTTGCCATTTTTGTCTGGGGATTCTGGGCCGAGAAGGACTCCAGGGAGCGAGTCCTCTCGGGTCCTAAACCGCCGCGAAGAGAAGCCCCGGGAAAGCGCCCCCTGCGCCGAAGGTGAGAGGGGCGGTAAGGTGGGTGTTTGAGTCCTGGTGACCGCCAAAGCCCCAGACTGGGACAGGCCCCCTGCGACCTCCAGAGGAAGACGGGCCGGCGCCAGCTGCCTGCCGGAAGACGCCAGAGACGTGCCCCTATGTGCTGGACTAGGTCGGGGCGAAGCTCTCCCGCACCCGCCATGCCCTGGCCGAGATGGGCTTGTCGGCAAGAGGTGAGGCGCAGGGCCAGCCTTTCCCCTCGGGACAGTGACGCCCAGCAGCCGGCTTGTCATCGTTCCCAGAGCAGCTGCCCCAGACCTGCGACCACACGTCCATCCAGGAGACAGCACCCGGGGATGTGCCCTCGGCCCGGCACGAACCTCGGGGACCTGGGAGGCAGTCGTGGTTTGACGGCCCAGGAAGAACGGGGCAGCAGACTTTCTAAGAGGCAGGAGGAGGGGCCTGGCCCCCAGCCCGGCTCCCCGCTGAGCTGCGAGGCCTCGTCCCGTGTCTCCGCGTGGTCTTCCTTCAGCTGGGCCCCCTGCTCGTTTCAGTGGCACCAGAGCCCTGCCAGCCTGAGATCAAGGACCCACAAGGACCTCCGACACGGGTGTGACTGGGCCTTAGCTCCTGCCACAGATCAGTCAAGTCACAGTGGACACCGTCCACGGACCCTGAGGCCCCCAGCCCCTCGCCAGCCGAGCTGCCCAGCACCAGTCCCCACGGAGAGGACATCTCCTGGGCCCGCGGGGTCTGCCGTCGTTACCTGGGGCACAGCTGGAAGCCTGCCACGTCCTGCACCTGTTGGGGAAGAGCCGGCGGCTCCTGGCGGCCAGTTTCCAGAGCAGCCCCTGCTGTCCCACGATGGGCACTCCGCACGTGTAGCAGCCAGTGGGCCAGTGGCTGCCTCTCCTGGGGTGGGGGCCACGCTCGGGGTGGCCTCCCAAGCAGAGCCCATCAGAGGGCCACGCAGCACGCCGATTCCGGGGTCTTTGGCTCCGGGCCCTGGTCGAGTTACACCTCTGGGCTTGGGTTCCCCAGATGCAGGTGAGACTAGCGCTGCCCTCCAGGATCTGTGAGAGTCAGTACCCACAGAGCACTGAGGGTGGGGCCTGGCCCGTGTGCTGGCTGTTGTCACCCTCAGCGTTGCTAGGGCCACGGCGCAAGACCTCGGGCAGAGCCCTGTCTGCCTGCTGTCCCAACGCTGAGAAGCCAGGAAGGCTGGGAAGAGCCTCGCCAGGCGCCCCGTGTGGATGCGGCTCCCAAGCTGTCCGTGGCCGGGCTGGCAGGGCCTGCTCTGGCCCTCAAGAGGCGCCAGCTGGGGCAGGGCTCACCTGAGGCTTGTGCAGGATCCGGAGGTGGTTGGGGGGGACCCCAAAACAGGGCAGGCAAGGAAGGAGTGGTAGGGGTGCGTGAGTGGGAGCAGCTGTCCCAGCTCCTCCTCCGTCAGTAGGTGGTGTGCACGTGTGCAGACGCCCACACGTGCGTCTGCCATGGGCGGGTGTCCGCGGGTGTGCCCGGGACTGGAGTGCAGGACTCCTGCGGGGACATCCCATATCTCCTGCTGACTTGAGAAGTTGAAACGGTGAAGTCTGAGAAACTCAGAATCACTCCAAGACATCCAAGTTAGAGCTCTCCTGAGTCTTGGCCCACGGTGGGCAGGAGCGGGGCCTGTTCAGCTCCAGCGGGGGCAGCGTATGAAGCCGCAACCCCCAGCCCCGGGCCTGGGCCAGTCCTGTTGGGAGAAGCAGGCCGGCTGGAGGGCGCTGCTGGCCCGGCGGGGCCTCTGTCTTCCCTCTCTGTCCCTGGTCCTTAGAGGAGTGTCCCCAGCCTTAGAGAGGCTAGAGAGCAGATCGAGACCCCCCAAGGACAGCAGAGGTCTGAGCACAGCTGCCCCAGGGATCGGGGGCCGTGCCTAGTGGACAGATGTGGAAACTGAGGCAAAGAGTGGACGGCGTGCCAGGTAGGGTCACCCCGCCAGCTGCAGAGCCCCCCTTCTGGAGTCTGGGCTCTACTTCTGTTCCATGTCCCTGGACCACCGTGTTGGGACAGAAGGCAGGAAGGAAAGGTCACCCCTCTTCTCACACCAGTGGAAAGATGAGGAAGGGAAAGGTCATTTTCAGCTGGGAACGAGGGCCAGCTCCCGCCTGGTGGTCCATGGTCTTCAGCAACCTCATCCGCTGTGTGGCGCAGTTCCGAGTGGGCTCTGAGGCCAGGGTCCAGCACGGCCTTCGGTGGACCCCAGGCTCCCAGCTGGAACTCAGGTTTGGGGGTCAGCAGGCAAGGCAAAGGCACCGGAGCTCCCCTGAGCCTGCCGTTGTGAGCCCAGGCCCGAGGGCCTGTCCCAGGCACGCGCAGCTGCCACCATGAGGCCCGAAGGGTCCAGACACACCCTCTCCACCCAGCACGGGTCGGGGTGTGGGCCACAGGGCGGCACGAGGCAGCGCCTTCCATCTTCCAGGCTCCTGGGTCCGGCCCGGGTCCAGCTCAGAAGGCAGCGTGGCCAAGATTTCCTGCCTCAGGTGGACGGGCGGACGCGGCGTGAACGTGCTCACTGGGGGTTGAGCCGGTCAGGCCATCGGCCAGAGCTTCCGTCTCCTGCTGGTGGGGACAGAGGGACACCTGTCCTGCCCCGTGGGGCTTGCCAGGCCGGCACAGGTGGAAGCTGGAAGCCGTCTTGGAGCCCCTTCTCTGCCTCAGCCTCGGTGTCCTGCAGACATGCCTGGAGAAGTCGCCCGGGGGACCGGCGGGGGCCAGGGCGGGCGCTGGACGTCCAGAACCAAGAGGCCGGCTCAGTCTCCTCTGGCACAGCCAACACAGGTTGCGTGCCTGCTACGTGCCATGTTCAGGGGACGCAGAGGCGTTGGCAGCGAGGGCTCACGACTGGGGAACGCGTGTGGCGTCCCAGCGGGCCATGCCCACAGAGGACTCCAGGCCCTGGGCTGGGAGGAAGTCCCAGCGTCCCTTTCCCTGGCCAGACACTGCACAAACCAAACACGGCCCCAGGGTGCGGCCCCCCTGCTCCACCAGGAGAAAGAGGATGTGGAGTTAGTCTCCTCACCGTCAGGCCCACCAGCAGCCGGGGAGGCAGATGTGTGTGTGTGTGTGTGTACGTATGTCCGTACATACGTATGTGAAATCCACCGCAGGTCAGGCCGGGCAGGACCACGCTTGGCTCGTCTTAGCTGTGGGAGGAGCTGCCCTTGCCCGTCCCCGCTGGCAGGCGGCTGAGGCCCCCTGGAGCTCGGAGTCAGCCGGGCCCGTGCGCCCACCCCAGCCCCCCGGAGGCCCCTCCCCCCAGCCTCCCGGTCCAGGAGAGGGGGTTAAAGTTGGGCTGGTTGAAAAATGTTTTTTTTTTTTTCTTTTTTTGCTTTTTAAGAACCCCATTGTCTTGTTAACTCATTACTGCCCTGCCACCGGCTCCCCCGGGCCATCCGGCGGCAGCGCCCGGCCCCGTGTCGCGTCTAACCTGTGGTATTGCATGTTCTGGGCAGGGAAGCGAGGGCGTCGCAGCAGTGCGGGATCGCTAGAGAGCAATGTGGAAGTAAGTCGGAAGCCCCCGTCCAGCTGGCTGTCGTGTGTCGCCTCCTGGTGTCTTTTTGTTTTGCTCCTCCTCCCCTTCTGCACAGAGGCTCAGACCCCCCGCCTGCCTCGTCCGTGCATGCCGCCCGCCTGGCGTTCCCGTGCCCCTCACCGCTTGTTTGGGCTGCAGCGGAGGGGGTGGGTCTGGATGTTGTGGTTTAGTCTCCGCCTAACCCATCCCCGCGGTCCGAGCATGGTTCACATCCCAGCTTCCCGCTCATCCTGGGCTGGAGGCGGCGGCCGCCAGGCACCCTCCCCCGCCCCTCACTGTCGGGTTCTGCCACCTCGGGACTTCCATGCTCCGCCATCCCCATCGCTTCCCTCCTGGAGGTTCGATTGCTGTGTGTCTGCAGTCAGGGCACCACGGAATTGCTCAGCTAGCTCGGGGGAGGAGAGCCATGAGAGCAAGAGGAATTCAGTGTGGATTTCATGAGATTTCATTCATCCTCCAGCCATCTCGATATTCCTGTTCACATCTAACCTCAGCTTGCAGACCTTTCTGTTTCCTTCTTTTCCCATGTTTGGTTTGCAGTAGGTAGCCGCAGTGAAATGCCTAGGCGGTGCCCACCCCCAGGACGGGGCTTCCCCAGCCCCTCTTGTCCCCCTCGCCACCTCCCCCAGAAACCTGGGGACCGGCACAGGCAGAGCACACGCCCTCGGACGTTGAGAGGACCCAGGAGAGCTTAGGGCAGGAGGCGGCAGGACTGGCCCTTCCCCTGCACGCGGCCCGCCCGCCCGCCCCGCCCTACCCAGCACACGCCGCTTACACACACCCGCAGACACACGGTTCTGATCTGAAAGCTCCGGCCGCCTCCGGCAACAAGGTGCTCATCAGGCCAAGAGCAGAGGTCAACCTTGACCCGCCGCGGCTGCATCCCCCCCCAACGACCTTTCTTCCCGAAGGCCCCCTCCCGGCCCCCCCAGCCGACCTGCACGGCAGTGTCCGGAGGTGGCGCCTGAGTCCAGCCTCACATGGCCCGGCCTCTGCGGCTAGCGAGTTGAACTAAGGCTTAGCAGTCAGTGGGTGAACTTTTTTTTGACATTCTTAAGAATCATTCTGATGTAAGTGCTCTAAGCCGTTTTAATTTTGGTTTCTATGAATTTCCTTTTTAGGGGTCCATCATTAGCAGTCCTCACATGCGCCGGAGAGCTACATCAACACGAGACTGTCCATCTCGCCCACACCAGGCCATGCCCAACTCCTCCTCCCTCCTGGGCTCCTTATTTGGGAGTAAGAGAGGGAAGCCCCCTCCCCAGGCCCACTTGCCCCCAGCCCCTCCCCAGCTGCCCCCCCACCCGCCTCATCCCTCGCCCGGCCACCCCCAGGGGCCCGTGGAGGGCCCCTTGCAGGCCCCAGTGCACGGGCACCACGGCCAGTACTGCCCCCTCCAGCAGAACCCGCCCCCCTACCATCACCACCACCACTACCACCCACCCCAGCACGTCCAGCACGTACACCAGTACCACCACGGCCCCCACGGGGGGCAGCCCGCCTACGGGGCCCACACGCACAGCCACCCGCCGCTGCCCTCGGCCCACGCCGGCCACCCGGGCCACGTGGGCCACCCCGTGCACCACCACGGGCAGCCCCCTGCCCCGCCGCCCCTCCCCAGCAGCAAGGCCAAACCCAGCGGCATCAGCACAATTGTGTAGACAGCCTGGGCGGGGGTCCCGGGACCCCCAGAGCAAGTGCACACCACACAGGCACGCCCAGGGGCGGCAGCCCCAGACCAGACCCAGGGCACTTTCTGTTTCCACCTCCCCGTCTGCTCCCGGCCCGGATGGAGCCCCCCGAGCCCCGGGGCTTGTGTCACAGGGAACAAACCCCCCCTAGTTTCATTTAGCGGTGGCGCCCTGGGCTCCATCCACCTCAGCCCGGGAGGTGGGCCTCGGCCACCATCAGCCCTGAAACGGTGCCGCCGGCCAAGTAGATGTTGAGCTCCCCGCCCTGACCCCCCACCTGCAGCCCTCAGCTCTCTGCTCCCTCACTGTACATGCAGATGAGAACCCAGCCTAGGAAAAGAAGAGACGACACAAAAAACCAGAGACAGAACCAAACAAAAAACCCAAAACTTGCTGCATTATTGCTCTTTTATTGACAATGGGCAAAAATTAAGTAGACCTGATATGGTTGATGAAAATACGTAAGTAAACTTTATATAATATAAATATATAAATATATAAATATATATATATATATACTGTATAGGTAGTATTTGTGTGTGAAAGGCAAACGTTTCAGTCCACGAAATTAGCAATATAGACTTTACAAGGAGCTCCTCTTACCTGATAGGAAAACAGTACCTTAGACAAACGTGTGAGAGGGTAGACCAAAAACTTAAATGCTAGGGACAAAATTCATATTCTTCCGTATTTTCATAAAAAAGAGAAGCCCCCCCCTAGGACTGGCGGAAATCTTTACACGATCATTACTAACTGTGCCAAGTAACATAGCATCTAACTGTTTTAAAAGTCCGATATTGCTTTGTATAAATCCTTATTTTATTAACAGAAGACTATCATAAGTAATCAGTATTATAACTGCTCTGTTATTTCAGGTAAGCAAATAGATAAAATGCAGTAAACTCTACAGTAGCAACTCGAGACAGCTAGTTAAGAACTGGTTGCCTTGGACCGTTGGTTACAGATTCTTAGACACTTTAATGGCTGCAATAACTGTGAATTTCCATGATCCATGTTTCTTTTGTATGCATTTGATTTAATGCACACTCATTCAGAGCCCTCTGCGGGGGGCCCCATACACGGCAGAGGTATTCATCTCCAACATGAAAACGACCAACTCATCCTGTGTCCCCAGCACCATAGCTCCCTCATCCTGTTTCCAACCGCAGCAGGCAGACGCCCCGGAACCCGAAGGCTGCTCTTAGCGTTTAGCGACCCAGGGCAGTGTGTGTGTTTCCCGTTTTGTTTTCTGAGTGGTGGCCGTGATCATCGTGATTCCATGTGGCCGTGTGCTAGCGCGACCCCCGTGTCATCACCGTGGCCCATCTGACCCCGGCCGACGAGTGCCCGGCCCCGCCAGTGTGGCCCCGCCGCCTCCTCACGGTCAGGCGGCTGCCGGGGCATCACGACTCTCCGCTGTGCTCTTGTCGCTTCCATGTTGTGGTGACACCATCCGCTCCCCCGGGGCTGGCGCCGCACGCGCCTGGTTCTGTGCCTGAGTCACCCACGGGACGTACTTTGTAGTTTCAGCCCTTCGAGCCACTGCAGCCACCAGTGCTGTGCTCCTAAGCCGTGGACCCGAGGATCGCCCCCGGCACCTGCCGGGCAGGGAGCTCTTCCAGAAAGGGCGAAGCTGGCGCGGGACTCCGCGGGCGCGGGGCTCTGCCCGCCCACCGCCCCCTTTGTCGCATCATCCAGGTCACCAAACCAGCAAATCTGCAAACCGAGCACTTTGTTAATCTCCATAGAGAGCAAGTACAGCAATCTAGAGTTTAGCTTTTTTTTTTTTTCCTTTTTTGAAAGAAGTGTGACTTTAACCTGCCCGCCTTTATCTTCCCGTCCGTGTCATCCTTCTCTCTCATCTGCTCAGAAAGAAGAGAAATGAAAAGCACGGGCGTGTCTGATTTGGTCCAGGCCGGGCTGGTGGGAGGCTCCCCAGTTTCGCGGACCCCGAAGCTCCTTGGTTTCCCTCCAGAGTCCCGCTCCCGAGGCGTTCTGTGTCTTGTGGTGTAAAGGGCGTTGTGATGACAAGGAACAGTCGAATTGTACTGCATGTCCTCTGGCGTCGGGCACGAGGCCACACTTTGTGTTCTGTGTATTTGCAAACTCTCTCAGTGTTACTGTTGACAAATAGTTGAAGTAAAGTGATAACATATTAAGTATGTCGGCTTTTCTTCACCCTCTGTACCAATCGTAGGCTCTAACTGTAAACTCCAGGTTGTTCCAGAAAAGATGCAGGCAGGCTGATTGACACTAGGTCGCCCTTTCCGAAGGGCAGTCACTGATGGAAACAGAGCCAAGCTGGGTAGAGCCGGCGGGGAGGGTGCCCTCTCTCTGCAGGCCATTCGGGACCCTCACCTCCAGACTGTCACCGGGCTGGGTCCCTAAAGGTGGGGGGAGTCTATCCCCGTGTTTCCAACTTTCTGCTGGATTGGGTTCTGGTCAGTGAGGTTTCATCAGTCTTTGTGTTTCGTTTCCAAACTTGTCGTGGAATAAGTGTTCCCAAAAGGTACACTGTTCCCTGGAGGAGGCTGGAGCCAGGCTGCCCCAAACTCGTTTGGGAGGCAGATGCTCCTGAAAAGCTTGTGGCCCCAGGTAGCTTTCTTGAGACTGCCCTCTCGGGATCCCAGCCCATCCCAGGGTCGCAGCTGTGGGCACCTGTGGTTCACCCCCTGGCACAGGAGGTGGGAGGCTGGGCACCACCGGGATGTGTGTCATCCTTTCTCACTGTCAAGATACACGTGGGGCATTTTGTTCAAGTCACAGATTATTTCAGCAGGTGACCCTTAGAGAAAGCAGTTGGTACCATCACAGAAATCTTTTCTGGGACAACAATTAAATCATGTTGTTTGTTTTTTTTTTTTAAGTTTATGAATGGATTGCACAACAATGTAAAAATAAAGTTCATCCTAATACGATGTGCACATCTTGCTTAAAAACATCCTCAGTCATCCCGGGTAGAGTGATTTTTCCATCTCGCCCTGCATGCAGCAGAAACCTCTTGGTTTTCTTTAAGATGAGCTGGAAAGACAGCAGATGTTAAACATGACCCTAGGTGTTGACTCAGCACCGTACGAAGCTATGTCGCTACAGGTAAGCATGCATCTAACAGTCCGTTGTAAAATATCATCACCCTTCCTGCCTGAAAAACGAGTCCTTTTGTAAGTATTTTCAATACAACAACAATAATCCAGGAAGCGGGTTGCAGAATGAATCGGCGTGAGGTGAGGGTGGTGAATGGGCACAGCGAGGGGGGGTGGGGGGGGCGTCACCGTGTGACCCGCCTGCGGTCATGCCAGGGTCGTGTGTGGGACCATCTCCTCTGGGGCACTGTCATTCACCTCGAGTCGTTTCACACACTTAGAACCAGGTCTCGAATGCGGGCTCTTCAGACCTCAAGGGCCACCTCGCTCGCAGGAAGCCCGGCACCCACGATGTAACTTTGGGGAGGAAAGAAGTGCTTTTGTTTTCCTATGCGTTCTGTGTGTAAGTAGTAACAGACTCTACTGATGTAAAACCATAGCTGTGATCATGTGGAGAAATCAAATAAATGCTTCAAAACCCTCGAGTTCTTACTTTTTCTGGGAAGTCCAGCAGTTTCCCTGTTGGCCACACACAGAGATCTCCAGGTGACAGGGCGGCCCATCCCTTGTCGTGACTGCTGTGGGCTCCGGCTTTCCGGGAAGACGTTAATTTGAGGATGCTGATGGATGGCTTAAGATAAAGGTACACGTCGCAACGTAGGCACTGGTAGAAGATTCAGAGGTATTTATAATTTCTAGCAACTTTCGACAAAATTGTGTGCTTTCGTTGAGTTAGAAAGAGACAGGAGGTGGACCGTATGAAGTGTGCAGGTGGGCTGGGAGGGACTGGTGGGGGCAGAGAAACACCCAGGGGCCCAGTCCCCATCACGTGATGTGGAAGCCAGGGAAGGAATTCTGATCCTGCTGCGAGCAGGTGTTCTGTGGGAACGTGATGGGCTTGTACTGTTTCTCCTTTCCTTGAGCCAAATCCAGTTCCAGAGAATACCCCTTAAAAGTTTCAGTACGTATCATGAAACCAAGTAAGACTGGTAGACCTAATTTGTGGGAAACATGAAGAGGTTGACGTCAGCGGCCACCATCAGCTGTGGCTCACCCTTCACAGAGAAGTGGGTCCCTATGGGAAGACGGTCTCAGGTCTCTGCAGCGGGGGGGCCGTCCCTCTCCCAGGCCCTCGGGGGCCTCCGAGGGAGGGGAGCCGGTTCCCGGAATTGCTGGGAATACTTAGGTCTGCTTCAGCGCGTGATGCCACCACGCACGGGGCTGCTGACGCCTGCCACTCGGGGCACCTGAGCCGCTCAGCCAGTGCTGCGGTGCGACCGTTCTCTGGGTTTCGGGTTTGTCTCCCCAGCAGACTGCGAGCTCCTGGGGCAAAGGGTGCATGTGGTCCCCTTCTCTGTGTCCGGTGCCCAGCACAGGACTGCTCCTGTCAAGATGCATCCGAAAACGAATCGGTGGTTGGAAGGGGGCGGGGGTCACAGCAGAACCACTGGCTGGTCTGAGGGTGTGTAGATCGTCAGCACCCCAGATTGATGGACAGTTGTTTGCTCGGCCCTCTGCTGCTCCTGCCACAGAGAATCTAGCTGGAGATGCAGGTGACACAGTGAAACTTCTCCGAGATTGTTTCCTGCTCACTGACCGTGTCCTTTAGCCCACGTTTTATTTGACCTCAAAGCTTTCAACGCTGTTCACATGTCCCTTCGTGAAACGTGTGGTGTCTTTGGTCGCACACTCTCTCCTTCCTCTCCGAGGGAGGAGGTGGGGAGCTCCTCCTGTGTCTCCTTTGCAGGGTAACACCCCTCCCCGGAGCCATGACGTGTTGGTCTCAGGGACGCAGAAAGCCCTCCTCTTCCTTCCTTCCTACTTCTCGGCAACGTCACACAAGCCCACAGCTTCGGCTGGCTTTCTGTTTTCCTATAGCGATTCCCAAATTCGAATCTCCAGCCCAGACCTCTGCTCCCAACACCCACATCCCTTGGATCTTTCAGTAGCAACTCTCCCCAGGAGGACCAAATCCATGGTCGCACACGGACACACGTGGAGCTGGGGCCTCCCTGGGCCCCCCGCATTGATGAATAGCATCCCTGTGAGGGGTGTAAGTTAGAATTTAGGAATTGTTCTGGACACCTGTCCTTTCCCTGACTCCCCAAATCTGTGCTGTCACCAAGCCCTTTTGATTTTTTTTTTTTAATATTTATTTATTTGGCTGTGCCAGGTCTTAGTTGCAGCATGTGGGATCTTTAGTTGCGGCATGCATGCGGGATCTAGTTCCCCAACCAGGGATCGAACCCGGGCCCCCTGCGTTGGGAGCGTGGAGTCCCAGCCACTGGACCACCGGGGAAGTCCCTAGCCCTCTTGATTTTTACCTCCTGTGTGTTCTTGAATCTATCTGTGCCTCTTCACATCTCTCACCTGCCTTCAGGCCGTTGTCTGTCTGTCACCCGCTCGGTACCTGGGCTCCCGATCTCCACGGTGGGTCCCTCGACCCCATTCTCCACTGGCACCAGGGGGGTCTTTTTAAGATGCTGCCTGCTTGAAGCCACGTCAGTGGCTTCCTGTTGTCCTCAGGATTAAAAAGAAAATAACAGAAGACCCTTGACATGGGCTGCGTGAGGCCTGCATGGTCTGGCCCTTGACCCTCGCTGTCCCCTTTCATTCCAGCCACACTAGCCCTTCAGACGCCCAGGGAAGCCGTGTTCCCCCTGCCTCCGGGCCTGTGCAAGTATGACCCTGGCCGTTCCCCGAAGGTAGGATGCTCTTCCTTGCATCTTTGTTGAGTTAGCTTCTATTTCCTGCATCAAATTTCAGCTCAGCCACTACCCGCTCTGCAATGCGTTTGCGTAGTTGTATATTCAGTGGTGTGATTGTTTCATTGCCGAAGAGTCACAAGGTCAGGTCCTTGCACAGCTGTAATCCTAACACGTGGCACAAAGGGCTTCAGCCAGTGTTTGTTGAGTGAATAGATGAGTACCAACGCCCGAAGAAGGAGACTTAGTGCCGAAATGCACAACGCACTTTGGTGGTTCACGGTGAGATCAGAGACCTAGGGAAGCGGCATGGGCCAGAGGCAGGGAAAGACTGGGTCCTGCCGCTTCCTTGTCAGTTCAAGGAATAATTTGGGCGATGGCTGGAAGCTTTTAATCACTGTGTTTTAACTTCATCAATTATGTTTTTAACATTCAGAGGATTTGGAAAGAATAGATTCATAACAAGCAGGGGGAAAAATCACCCACAGTCCCACCACCCAAAAACAGTTATAATTGAGCATTTAGTCTCCCTTCTTCCCACCCTGTCTTTGGGCATGTTTCTCGGTTACCTAGTTCAGATTTTTTTTTTTTTAATGGTAACTTTATTTATTAGTTCAGATCTTTGATGTGTGTCCCAAACAGTCTGTAAGTGTTATTCGGTGCCCCTCGTGAAGAAAGAGTTTCACAGTGGAAGCCATCTAGGAGACGCCAGGTCAGATCAGAGTTAAACTGTCTCTGTCCTGCAGGATGTCTCAGAGTGTTACCAAAAGTGGGATCCGGCTGCCCGCAGCTCAAAAGACAATAAAGAGGCAAAGTTAGTGGAAAGGAAAGTTTGCTTTATTTCGGAGGCCAGCATGGGAGGGGGCGGTGGGGGACAGACGCCTGTCCGAAGGTCAACTCCCTCCGCCCTGACAATCAGTGGAGAAGAGCTTTTATAGACAGAGGGAGGGGGCTCCAGGCAGAAACAGCACAGTCAGCTCTGACAGTCATCTTGAGATTGGTCCTGCAGTGGTCTGATCAGCATCATCTTGATTGTTTTAAGTACAGTTAGTCTTCAGTTCCAGGGTCGGTTTGTTCCCATTTCTTTGAGGCCAGTTCTAGGAATTGTGTCAGCTTGTGTCATGACTGTGGTCTGGTCATCATGTAGTTCACTTCTTCCACCTGGTGGAGGTTTCAGTATCTGTAAGACAGCTCGCAGGATATGGCTCAGGATATTATCTATAACCCTTGAGGAGGAACTAAAGGTCCTTGACTTTGTTTAATGACTAAACTATTGTTATTTGGTCTCCTTTGACTGTTTTCCTCTGTTTCTGCATTTTCTCACTTCTCTGATTAAACTTACTCTTTGGCTAAAGTTTTTCTACAGACAAGAGTCAGGCTGAGGACATGGGGGGCAAGGACCATAGGGTCCTGCTCTGTTTCAAGAGCCTCTTAGAAAGATGACATTTGTTGTAAGTCTCCGAAAGATAGTCTGTGCCGCGTTTCCCAAACGTCTGTAGCGGTGGAACTCTGTTGCATTCTACAGCATACGGGTTAGTTGAAGTTTGTATGTGTAAATTGTATTTCCTTTTTTCCTTAATATATCCGGATGTTATAAAAGATGCAACAGTTGATGACGTTTGCACACTGGCCCATCGTATGGGTGGCCCCTGATGTGCTTGCCATCAGATAGTGTTGTTTTGGTGAAGAAGGACCAGATGGATGGAAATCGTAGAGTTTCTGAGCAGATTTGGTGACTCTGGTAGGGACTGGGGCCTGGGGGAGGGGGGCACCCCTGAGTCTGACTTTAGGCCGGAGCTCCTGGGATGAACAGCGACACTACTTTGGTGGCCCAGGGCAGCCACGGCGTCACCTGAGAAGCCTCTCCTTGGGTGTATTCATTCAGCGCTCCCCGCCCGCGGGAACCCACCTCACCTTTCAGCCCTGAGTGGGTCTGCGGTAAAGATGTACCAGCTGCCGACGCAGGTGTGTCGTGAAGGATGCTTACCCCATTTCTGACGTGTACTTCGAGACTTCTAAGGCCCTTTTAGGGAACTGCCTTCTCCTCTTTCTATTATTTCTGGTCCACCTGCACCTCCATGACGTGACCGGTGTCCTATATGGAAAAAGTCCCATTTAAATCTGAAAGATGGGGACTAAAGCTCCTCAGGTGTCATCTTCCGTGGGGTTAATAGGGAAGAAAACGTTCTAAAATAAAAACGCCAGGGGGTAGTGGAGGCCACCTAAATCGGAATCTCTTCCCACATCCTGAGGACTGTTCAGAAAAAGAACAAATAAAACCACCCATAGCCCAGACCTACAGTGTAACCAGGAAAGACCAACGATCACAAATCTCAATGAGAGGTCAGTGGGAAAACAAACATCTTGGACTAGCCGAGTTGCCAGGGAATCCCACACCAGAATGTAGATCCAGGTGAGGACTGCACGGAATAGAGGAAACATGTCATCAACTAGGGGTCACACCCGTAAGGACAGACCGACCCTCAGAGGAAACGTGAGAGCCGGTGGGTGAGAGTACTGGCCACTTCGGAATCAAGCGGGAGAGACTGAGAAAGTTCTGAGACCAGAGGTTGCAGAAGCCCTGCTTCCGGAGAAGAGGGAAGCACCCTGGAAAGGGGAGATTTCCCGGAGGCCTGGTGACGAAGGGAAAGAAAGGAGCAGCTAAAATAAGGGCCCTATTTGAACGACGTGCTGTCAGAGAATCAAATAAACAAAGTTGACTAACCTATACGTAACCAAATCAAGATGAAAAGAAAGCACAAACACACAGAATAAGAAATGATAAGAGGGAAGAAACTATTACAATGAAGGAAAAAATTTATAGCAATGCTACTTTGAACAATTTCATGCAAATAAATCTGAAAAACCTAGACAAAATTGATAATTAGCCAAAACTGACCCCTGGAGAGACAGAGATTTTAAACAGACAAATATCCATAATAGAAATAGAAAAAAGTAATCAACTTGCCAGGTCCATATTGCTTTCATAGAGGAATTCTTGCAAACTTTTAAATTTCAGATAATCTCAACGGTATTTAAACTGTTTCAGATCACAGCAATGGAAGGAAAACTTACAAATTCTTTTTTATGAAGTGACTGTAGCAACGTTTTCTAACCCTGATAAAGCTTGCATAAATACAAAACTACAGACAACCAAAGCAGAAGTGCGAATAAAACAATAGCAAACATCTAATGTCGCATTAAATGTAAACTAATATACAGTTGACCGTTAAACAATGTCGGGGTTAATCCACCTATAATTTATAGTTGGCCCTCCACATCTGCGGTTTCAACCAACCTCAGACTGTGTTGTACTGTAGTATTTTGTCTGCTTGTTTTTATTTTTTTAATTTTTAATTTAAATTTTGTTTTATATTGGAGTATAGTAGACCTACAAAGTTGTGTTAGTTTCCAGTATACAGCACAGTGATTCAGTTATACATATATATATATATCCATTCTTTTTCAGATTCTTTTCCCATATAGGCCATTACGGAGTACTGAGCAGAGTGCCCTGTGACAGCAGGTCCTTTGATTATCTGTTGTATGTACAGTGGCGTGTATGTGTTAATCCTGACCTCCTAATTTACCCTCCCTGCCCCCACCCTGTGTGTAGTATTTACTACTGAAAAATATCTGCATATGAGTGGACCCTCGCAGTTCAAACCCGTGATATGAAGGGGTCAGCCGTACTCCATGACCCAGCCCGGCTTCCTTGTCTGGGGGAATGAGTCAAACCATCATCCCGAGTGGTCTGAGTCTTCAAGCGTCCTCCCTGTTTTGGTTGCTATAGTTTTGCATTAACTGTTGCTATTGCGCGTGGACGTACTAAGAGGTGCCGCAGGGGACCCCGTGGGTTGCAGACATAACCCTTCTTGCCCCCGCTGTGTGGCCGCAGCCCACGCTCCCCTTGGTCATTGGGACCCACCCTTCCAGCTAGGAGAGTAAACCCTACTGCTTCCTGGTGGTTCGGGGGCAACAGGGAGCCCAGGGGCCAGGTGGCCGTCCCACCTCCCTCTGAGCAGGACCATCGCTCCATTTCCTCTGGTGGAAGCGTTCCCCGCCCCCCCGCCCCCAGGATCTAAGACCTCCAAACACGCAGAGCTCAGAGTTGCTGGGATGGGATGTAAAAACTCTGTGCGCAGGCCCTTGGGTGTAATGGTGAGAGGAGCCACCCCGCTGTCGTTTCTGCACCTGTGTGTGCTGACCATGGGGGTGACACCACCACACAGTGGACGCTGGCTCAAAGCGTGGCCTGCACCCCGTAACACAGAACCCGTCCTTTCGGGGTGCTGCCCCCCGGGGGTGTGGTAACTGCGTTTTCAGGAAGCCCCTCCACCTCTGAAGTGAACCAGCTTAGTCCTTGGTGATGGTGGATCTATGGTGAGACCGGTTAAGGTTTGCTTTTTGTTTTTTTAATTCTATTTTTTGGACACATGGTTCGAAAGTCAAAACCACATAAGAAACTATTTTCAGGGGAGTTCCCTCGTGTTCTAGTGGTTAGGATTCCACGCTTTCATTGCCGTGGCCCGGGTTCAGTCCTTGGTCAGGGAACTGAGATCCCTCAAGCCACACGGCCAAAAGGAAAAAAAGCAAAGCTATTTTCAGAAATTGTCACTTCACTGCTCTCTCCATCCTTATCTCCGTCCTGGGGGCTCCATGTAACCATTTGTGTTCCTTTCTAGGTTGATCATTCCCATGTGTCCTTTCACAGAGTTAAGCAAAGATACACAGAGAGTTCTTCCCAGCCTTTCCTCCACAAAAGGCAGCACAGGGTGTGCATTTGTGCACTTACAGTCACTCCGATGTTACCAATATATTGGCCCCGCTGCACCCCACTGGCCCGGCTCTGTGATCCGGACTGGACTCTACCTCATCTGCCGCCTGGCATGATGCTTCGCTTTGTCACCTTGTCGATGGAGGGTGCATGGGGGGGCGCCGCCGGAGGGGGATTTTCTTCCAGGTTCGGTAGGCGGCTGTCTTTTTTGCACCGTGTGCATCTGGCCAGGCTTCACCGCTCGCCGACCCAGGAGGCGGTTCCCTGCCACAAACCTCAGCACCCTGGCCCGCCCCAGGTGGGAGGTTTCCTGCTTGCTGCTCCTGCCCGAGGTCCCCGCCTGCCTTTGACTTGGTGACTGTAGGCCCTTTGGAGCCCAGGGCACCCAGCCGGCTGCAAGCAGAGCTCCGATGAGTGTAAAGTGTGGTCTTCGGAAGGGCCCACGCCCCACAGTTTGTCTCTTTCAAGGGTGTTTTTTTTGAGAATCCTTTTTCTATCCCTTCTTAGTATTGAATCCCCTCTAAATAGTTTAAAAGTCTTTGTATTAAACCTTCCCTGATCAAATTACCCTGAGGTTTCTGTCCCCTGGACTCTGACGGATGCAAAACTGGTGCCGTGAGTGGTGCGAGAAGATAGCCCCACAGTGATGATGGGATTTGGGAGCTACTTGTGGGGAGGCCTGGGCTTGAGTGCATCCCATGGGAAACAGGATGCTGGCAGCCCAGGCATGCAGTGGCTGTCATCTGTGATGACTGGATGAAGTGTCATTGAAGTGAACGCCTTTGGAGCCTCAGGAGGGCTGCCCTTGAGGGTGATGACAGTATGACAACGGCTAGGACCTCTGTGTGGGGCAGGATCTGCTGACACCAGGTTGGGGTGAAGGAAAGTGCAGCGTTTATTGCAGTCCCCAAGCAAGGAGTCAGGTAGCTAGTGCTTAAAAGGCCCAAAGTCCCAAAAGGCTTTCAGGGAAAGGTTTATAAAGACAAGGTGAGTGAAGGGGTTTGTGGGGTGTGCGATCAGCTCGTGGACATCCTTCTGATTGGTTGGTGGTGAGGTCATCGGGAGTCTGCATCATCCACCTTCTGGTTCCAACTGGTCTGGGGTCTGTGGGCTTCCGGGCAGCAGACAGTTAACTTCTTCCACCCGATGAGGGTTTCAGTAGCTGCAAAACAGCTCAAAGGCCATGAGTCAGAATATTACCTATAGCCCTTGAGGAGGAACTAAAGGTCCTTGACTTTGGTTAATGGCTAAACTGTTATTATTTTGTCTTGCTTGACTGTTTGCTTTTCTTTCTGCATTGTCTCACTTGTCTGATTAAATTTATTCTTCGACTAAAGTTTTTTTACAGACAAAAAAAAGGCAGGCAGAGGACATGGGGGTTGGTCCTGTTCTAGAAAGACCCCATAGTGTCCTGCTTGGTCACAACAATATTCCGGTAGATCCTGTAGGCTTATCTGGCATCAAAGCCATAACGAGGGAGAGGTTTGAAAGGGGAAGTACGTTTGCATCAACTTCGGGTCTGAAGGCCATCCTTTACCCCACAGTCTTCCTTCTCACTTTGCTGGTTAAAACCCATTTTGCATGTCATGGACTCAAGCTAAACTCATTATCTTTAACACCCATAAGGAGCTAGCGTAATGCAGCTGTAATGTATGTTGAGCGTTTATTCTCTTAAAAAACATCTCTGCTCTCCGCAGAAAAAGTGTTGGTGACAAAAGGCTGCTTTATCTCACAAGCTGGATTCATATGCTTAACCGGACTTTGCATCCAAGTTGGGGAGGTACTTCCTCATCCACATTTGGCGGGACCGGCTTTCAGTCTAGAGAGTATTTCTTAGTAAATGGCACCCCAAATGGCCCTTTCCTTGTGACCTGGAGTCCAAACCGGGATGTCTGACACCTTTGGCTAGACTTCCTGAAAACCCACTGCTGTCGGCCTTTTGTAATCAACAGCCAGGACGGGAGCTGTTTGTAGGGCAGTGCTGGACACATACAGTTTACATACTGCAATCTGGCCAGCGGGAGAATATTGGATCTTCAGGAAAAGAAGAAAAAGGAAAAAAAAAAAAACTATTAATTACAGTGTATTGCAGGGAAAAATACAAAATGAGGTCCTCAGATGAGTTTCACTTGGTTATCTCTCCTACAACTTACAACTGGGAAAAAAATGAATTTGAGTAAATGCCAAGTTCTATTAAGTAATTAAGAGGAGTGGGGCTCCCCTGGTGGCGCAGTGGTTAAGAACCCACCTGCCAATGCAGGGGACACGAGTTCAAGCCCTGGTCCGGGAAGATCCCACATGCCGCGGAGCAACTAAGCCCGTGCCACAACTACTGAGCCTGCGCTCTAGAGCCTGTGAGGTACACCTACTGAGCCCACATGCCACAACTACTGAAGCCCGCACGCCTAGAGCCCGTGCTCCGCAACAAAGACAGGCCACCGCAATGAGAAGCCCGTGCACCGCAATGAAGAGTAGCCCCTGCTCACCACAACTAGAGAAAGCCTACGCACAGCAATGAAGACCCAATGCAGCCAAAAATAAATAAATAAATAAAATTTATTTTAAAAAATCAAGAGGAGTAATTTTCCTTAAAAGAGAAAAGACACAGCAATTATCAATAATTTTTGACTTAATGCCGACTCTCCATGGTCCTGTAATCTGCATTTACAACATCCAGGAACGATGGAAAGAGGATTTTTTCGTGCATTTCATTCTCACCACCATGGTGTGTGAATATACAGGCCAGTCCCGTCTCGGAGGCAGGCAGGGTAGAAATGATAAGTGAACAAATGTGGAGAACAGAGCTGATGATCAGTCTCTGCCTAGGAAATCACAGTGTGGTCCGCTAGATATTTTTATTGAGCTTTAATGGCGAGCAAACTTTATTCTTTATCAGCTCATGCTGAGTGAGCACTGAAAGCTTTTTGAAACGCAGGGACCGACTTGGGGCCTGAGCTGTCTCTACCTCCCGGGATCAGTGGGTGAACCGTTAAGATGAATTCTCCCCCATCACGCTTCATTGTCTGGTTTGCAGCCCCACAGTCACTGGCTTAAAGGATTACAAAAAAATATTGTTGTTGGTTTCAAAGAAATGTTAGTGCTGAGTGCCAAACGCCTTTGCAGGGGCCCCCAGGGTTTTCTGGCAAGAGGCTGACTGCAGGGCTTCCCGACAATGACCCAGCCGGATCTCGCTGTGCGCCAGGATTCCGCTACTGTAGGCATCACGGTGATGGACTCTGCTTCCCCCAGTATGTTTCCTGGGAGTTATTTGTTTGAGTTGAAGAGGAATAGTCCACAGTAAGTCCCTTCAGCAAGGACTGGCATCGCATCTTCTTTTAGGGCAGTTTCCCATGAGTTAAGGATGCTGGCTCTGCCACTTGGGCATCTTGAAATAAGATTTCAGGCTCTACTGGCTTTTGTGCAAACAGATAAGACCCCAGTGAGTTAACGTGCTTGTTTGGCTCTTACATTACAGCAGTTGCTTTGGGAATGCTGGCGGTTTCAACACAGCGTTTGTTGCATGTTATCTTAACATGCTTTTCATGCTGTAATAGTGGGGGGCACACGCTCTAGAACTTGGTTGAATCTTAGGTTCTTTTGGCTTTTGAAGCATAAGGAAAAATCAGAGGTATTTTGTTTTTGTCGTTTTTAATGCTGTTAAAATTTCAGCTCTCCTGAGATTTTCAAAAACTGATATCAGTAGGACCAAGTCTCAACTTAAGAGCCCCTATTTTTAGACTCTTTTTTTTCAGGGTTGCTAGACCCTGAAATCTACAGTGTGTGGAGTGGGAGGAGAACTAAATGTTAGACCACTTAATTTGCATAAAGATCCATGTTTTGTGTTGATTTCCTCATCTGATAGGTGAGGAAACTGGGACTCTGGAATAGGACGTGCCTTGCCCGAGGTCTGGCGGTGGAGGAGGAGGGTGAAGGGGATTGGTGAAAACGCATCACTGAGCCGAAGGCTCTCTTAGACAAGTCAGTCCGAAACATTCAGACCGACAATCCCACAAAAGAAGGAAGAGCCAGAACACATGTCAAATGGGCACCTAAGTACCAAGGGCCGTGCTTGACCCTCCTTGCAACTTGACCTAAGGGTGTGTCACCCCATCGAGCTGGCAGAGGTGGAGAGTGACACCAAGGCCTGATGGGGTTTCTGACCTCCATCAGGGTAATTTCACCTTACTTCAGGTTGGCCAGTAATGGGGGCGAGTGATGACAGAGAAAGAGGTCATTTTTCACCCGCCAAGTCTTGCCTTGCCGCCTTCAGGAAGGCAGTACAGGCGGGGGGGATGAGGACACAGGCCCAGGAGCCAGCCCGCGGGGCCCGGAGCCTGGCTTTGCTGTTTAGGACTGTGTGAGCTTTCAGTGCCTGTGTTTCCCATTTGCAAAATGGGCATAAAGTAACTGAATTCACAGGCTCCTTTAGAGGATTAAATGATACTGATACACATAAGGCACATGAGCCAGTGTCTGGCATAGAAGGGCACTCATCCTGGGTGACCAGGGTGGGGCTCAGCAATGACAACCTGGTTGCTTGGGGCTCAGTTTACCTGCATGACAGGTGTGACTGGCCCCTAAAATGATGACTCTTTATACTGTTCCTTATAGTGTTTTCCTTAACGCTTGGAAGGTATTTTTATTGGTTGGGGGCTGCTGTAACAAACCCCCAAATGTCAGTGGCTTCATACAGTACATATATCTTGCTCCTGTTAATATTCAACATGGGTGTCCCTATTCCGTGGCTGGCTTTCCTCCTTTGGAGGAAAAGATCAATAGTCAAAGACCTAGGCTTTTCCCATCTCGTCCCGCCACCCACTAGGGCCGAGTCCTCTGCTTCCAGCTGGTGGAAGAGGAGGCAGCAGAGAATGACCACTCATTTCTTAAAAGCTGGAAGGAAGCTATTGATTCTAAACCATAGCAGGAGCCCTGGGTGTGTGGGCTGTGAGACACGGCCCCAGCCCCGTGGTCGCTGTTAGGCCCTATTTATAGATGTTGCCGTGTGCCAAGAATCACAGGCCCTCATGTCTTAGTCTGCAAGGGCCGCTCTAACAAAGAACCACAGACTGGGGGCTAAAACAGTCCGCTGTCTCCCACTTCTGGTGGCTAGAAGTCCAAGATCAAGGTGTTGGCAGGGTTGGTTCCTTCCGAGGGCTGAGAATCTGTCCCAGGCCTCTCTCCCAGCTTCTGCAGTTTGCTGGCCATCTTGGCCTTCCTTGGCCTGTAGAAGCGTTATCTTGATCTCTGTCTTCACCCTCACATGGCATCTCCCTGTGTGCACGTCTCTGCCCACATTTCTCCTTCTTATAAGGGCACCGGTTGTACTGGACTAGGCGTCCGCACCGCCCCGCTATGACCTCTTCCTAATTTAGCTCATTGCATCTGCAACACAATGCAATAGGAAACCCTCATTCCAAATAAGGTCACGTTCTCAGGCGCTGGGGGTTAGGATTTCAACAAATGAATTTTGGGGGACACAATTCAACCCATAACACCTCGTTACCTTTGTGGCTTTCAACAAGCCAGGGACTTCCATGTTTCCGTGATAAAGTGGACAAATACACATCAAAAAGGAAGGAAGTAGTAGTGGACAACATAATTGAGTGTATGAGACACCATTATTCTTCGAGGGACACCTCTCTTCTTGCAGGTGTTTGATGTCTGGGCAGTGAGGTGTCAGCCAACTTCTCTCAGCAGGAAATGCACTGGTGATAACTGCATGATTTATCTGTGAGCCTTTAGTTAGGATGCTGATGGCTACGAGGCAGGAACCTTGACTAGACTCTCATTTTTCACATGACTGACTATTGACCTTGTAGCCTTAGGACAGGAGACAACGCCACCCCTTTCTTCTAATTCTGTGTTAGTAAATGTCTCCATGACCCTGCCCACTGTATGGCTTTCACACTGAGGGGTGTAGGAATAGTTTCCTACTCAGAGGATGTGCCAGAGGCCCAGAGCCAAGCATCCTGGTATGCTAACACCAACACGATGGCCACACAAGAGTGCCAGATTATTTGCTGGTAAGTCATGTATGAGAACCAGTTGTACTGACATGATCATACAGAAGGACATTCAGAGGTACTCGGTGAGAGTGTATGAAATGTGGAAATTCTATGTCTAAAGCAAACTTTAAAAATGGCATCCTATTTCTCAGAGGCTAATACTCAAGTATAAGATGGAAATCTCAGTGTGTAACCATTTTTTATTTTTATATTATTACCAGAAAAACATTGATCATTTACTGTGGTAGATGCTTCTGTAAGGATTTAGTTAATTCTCACAAAAGTTCTGTGAGGTAAGTGATATTATACTCATTTTTGCAGATGAGAAAACTGAATTTAGAAACTGGCAAAGTAGTAGAACTCCAAAACTTTTCCCATTGTACATGCTACTAGAGTACGTAGAAATTATGCCTTAATTTTTTTCTAATTTTTGTTTTGGAAACTGTGTGCCACTGAATTTCTCACTTGGTTAATTTAGGGAGGATCCAACCAAATTAGGATCCACTAAAGAGGATCCAACACATTATCGGATGACTTGATTGATCTGACTACATTTGTTTTGGCCAAAATGTACACCAGCTCAAACTTAAAACCCAGCAATGTCACTTTTTCTTTGTTTCACCCGCAGAGTTAATTCACAAAGACACTTGTTACCAAATGCCTTCTTGAGAAGCTGAATGCTGAAACTGGCAAATACTGACCACTGATGAAGAAACCAGGTGACAAGCCTTTAAAAGTTAAAGATAAAATAGAGAACACATTGCAGAAGATGCCTGCAAGTACAGGTATTTTGCAACCAAGGAAGTTTTTGAGCTCTTTTTTCCCTGATGCTGTGTCATTGATCGGGATAGAGTAGGATAATCAAATAGTCAGTTTAGAAATCCCACTAGGGGATTAAAGACAGGGAATTTTAAGGGAGTTTGGGAGACTGTGTAAGCTAATGACCACTCAAGAGAAGAATCCAGTAACCTAGCAACGATCTACACTACCTTGAAGGAAGACAGGTGCCTCCAAGCACTAGGCACACTCAAGCCAGAAACCCTGATAGTTAAAGCACAAGACAAAAGTCATGGGGTCTGAATCTTGTTACATGAAGTCAGGGAGTTAATCATCCTTTAAGAATAGCATTTCTGCGTGTAGCCAAGACAGAAATACAGGTGAAAAGGAAAGAAACTAGGTGAAAGGGGACGTTATACTGAAACCTGAGATTAATTACCATATTTTAGTCTATGTTACTACCCTTTTGCTAATATAAATATGAATTAAATAGCGCCATGACAGCCCCGGTCAGACCATATAGGGTCACAGGAGGAACTAATGATGTAAGCCTTGACGTTTGCCCAAGAATGAGGAAGAAGGTGGTCTTCTCCCCTGCCCACTTTTTCTTGGAGGATAAAGATGTAGCCCTCTTGGTTCTCAGGGCTCCGTTCCCTTGCCAGCTTGCTTGTATCTCTCACAAGCGTCCTATGCTAACAGACTCACTCTTTGCCTATCACTTTGCCTCACACCGACTTCCTTCTGCAACCAGACAAAAGAACCTGAGCTTCAGTTAAGTCCTAACACCAGGTGAGAGGTTTTAATTAAATGACAGTGGGTTCGCGTCCACATCTGAGATGCAGGGGGGGGGGGTTGAGTCCCAATCTGAGTTTTGGCTGGGTTCGAATCCCTCCCGAGAAGGACTGCGTTTTCATCATCAAGTCTTTACCCAAACAAGTGTACTTTTTATTGGGTCTGGCACAGCACGTTGAGCTGAATGCGTTTCCCACCGCTCTCTGAATATTGACGGTGGCAGAGAGCATTTCCAATGAGAATAAGGCGCATTGTTACTGCCCTGTAAATGCGACAGGCAGGGCGCAGGCACAGGCACAGGTGAGGAGGGCCTTCAGGGCATCGCTGGGTGTGGGGAGGGGGGCGCCCTCCCCCCTATCCCGTCCCCGCCACCGGTCCCAGCTCCAGCTTCTCCCCCAGCCCCGCCCACCCTTGCCCTTCAGGTTGGCGTTTCCCAGGGACGTAGTAACTACAGGGTTTTATCCAGACCTCTCTGGTGGAATATCTCTTTCCTTTTCTTCTCCCCTACCCCGCATATATGTGACAAATACGTAAGCTATGAAGCAAAACCAAAGGAATCCTCACGAATCAACCACCCACTTAAAGCAAGGACCGTAACCCGTGTGTGCTCTCCCTCCAGGGATAACCAGTATCGTGAATTTCCCCCACCCCCGCTTTGTAGTTCCACCATGTCCTCGTCGCCCCAGCTGGCGAGAGGGAGGCAAAGTGGAGGCAGCTGGGCCACCGCTTAGGTTCCGGCGCCCAGAGACGCTGCCCCGGCTGGTAATTTACGGCATTTAGGCAACCACTGCAGGTGATTGAAAACAGCATGCCGCCGCCGCCGCCCAATGGCGAAGCCACCCAATCGCAAAACCGCCAAGATTGGCCGCGGCCCCGGCCAGGGCCCGAGGCCGCGCAAGCGCGTTGGCGGCCGGCGGGGCGGCGCAGGTGGGTGGCGTCATCGGGAGGCGCGCTCCCGGGGCGAGTGACTTAAGGCGCTGGGAAAGCGGCGGCGGCGGCGGCGGCGGCGGCGGCGGCGAGAGCGACTCGGGACAGCATGAGCGGCTGCGGGCTCTTCTTGCGCTCGGTGGCGGCGGCGCGCTCGTGCCGTGCCCTGGTGGCCTTCACCGCGAGTCGGCGCCCGCTGCGCACCAGTCCACCGAGCCAAGCTTTCGCCAAGGAGCTCTTCCTGGGCAAAATCGAGAAGGTAAAGCCGAGCCCCGGCCGGCCATTGCCCTTCCTCCTCGCCTTTTGCCCTTTGCGGGAAGGGCCCGGTCGAGCCTGGTTAGCGCCCCCACACCTGCCTTAGAAACGCACCTGCGGGCGGGCGTGCTCATTAACCCTGTGGCTCTGAGCGGCTATGGTTTTGACCTGTGTTCGAGCTAACGCCTGCCGGGACACCCTGGGAAACCCTAGGCGAGGTGGTCGCTAAGTGATCCTCAACTCAGCACTCCGGCCGTGAACTGGGGGGGCGGGAGGGGGTTCCTCTCTGTTTCCTAAGCACAGCCCGGACCATGCCGCTCCTCTCTCTGTTGGCTTCCACGGCCGAGTCTCAACGCCTCACCCCACCTTTCAGGTTCCCCAGAAGCCCGCGGCTCAGAGGTGCCTTCCCGGCCCGTCCCTTCCACGGGTCGCACGACCTAGTGTTACTAAGCACTCACCGGACTCTTATAGTCAGAAGACTTGGATTTGACCTTGACTCTGTGACTTTGAGTCCCAGTTCTTTCAGCCTTAAAACGGAGCTTGCGATGTGTTCTCCGTCTCAGATGTGTTGTAAGAGACGTATATACGTGGAAATGCTTTTTAAACTGTTAAGATGCGGTACAGATTCATGAAGCAGTAGAATGAGTAGTCGGTGCTGGCGTCAACACCTACGAGTCTTGTGACCTTGGGCTCATAACTCCTGTGAAGTGCCTCAGTGCTCTCATACAGAAAACAGGAGTAAAAACAGCCCTCGCCCCCTCCTACAGGTGGCCCGCAAGCCAAAGAAAAATGTGTGTAAAGTGCTTTGCGCTTGGCTGGAATGTTGGCTGATTCTGTATTACTTTGGGAGTTATTCCCTGGTTTTTCCAGGACATTCTCTAAGGTCGTCAGGCATTACAGATGCAGACGCTCTGCCTGGAGTGGTTTGCCCTGCTAGAAGTACGAAGCTAGGTCTTCAAGTTAGAGAAGCCGTTTCCTCCGGAACCTGGGGCTGTGTGGTGCTCTGTCGTGGGACCCCCGTGGCTCCCAGCAGCTTGGGGAAGAAAGAACACACATTTTTCTGTTACCGACCAGGGTTCTATGGCCTTCCCCACGCAATAGAAAATGACTAGAGGCCAGACAAGAAATTCAGGCAAGGCTTTAGCGGGGCCTCTGCTGCAGCCGGGGGGAGCAAGAACAAACAGCACGTTCCCTTGCTCGCTCAATCCCCGAGCGGGGCAAGCTTGTTTCTTATATGGGGTGAGGGTAGGAGTGTGTCCAGGGGTCAGGCCGGAGGGGTGGCTTAGGTGTTTTGTCCACCCCTTAGGTGGTGGTGTGTGCAGGGGGCATGTGGGGTACCCTGTTTTTGCTCCAGGCTCTTCAAAAGTGGCAGTTGGTTTTTTTTTTTTGGTCTTTTTGTATCTGTTGGATCCAGAATTTGCCCCAACTGCACAGGCACGCAGTTATTTTTAGTCCCATACAGTTTCTTTGTGTTTTGTCGCTCAAGGGGAGGTGTGTCCAGGTGCAATGATTGCAGCACTGCAGCAAAGAGTCCCAGGTCCCAGCCTGTCTCGTTTCATGCTCCTCTTTCTCCAAACCTCTGGCGCCACCTCCCCCATCCTCACTCTCACCTGTCGGCTTTGCTGCCTGTTTCACTGAGAAAATACACGCAGTCAGGTAAGAACTTCTACCACCACGCTTACCCCCTCCTCCCCACACGTGTGCCCGTGTGGTCTGCGTTCTCTGCATTGATGTGGGGGAACCGTCCACTCCCAGCAAAGGCCAGCTATACCCCAAACTTTCTCAGCTACTCAAGGACATTGATTCCTTCTTGGCTCCTTGACAAGTCTAAACATTAGACAACATTTCCAACCAGCTCAGTCGGAGTTGAAGTTTTCTAAGGCTCAGTCTGTGGACTTCTCTTTTCATCTACAAGCATTCCTCTGATAATCTAATTCAGTATCATGCTGTCAGTATCCTGAAGATGCACATTTATTTCTCCAGCTGAGATTTCTCCCCTGAACTCCATACTCTTTATATCTACCTTTCTACTCAAAAGCTACACTTGGATGTTACTAGGCATCGCCAGTCTAGCCCACCCAAAACTGAGCTCCTGGTCTCTCCACCCAGTCCTGTCTTTCCTCCCGCTCTTCTTGTCGGAGAGGGTGGTGACTCTGCCGTTGCACGTGTTCAGGTCAAATACCTGGACTCAGCTTTGACACCTCCTGTTCTCATAATCCACGTCTAATCCGACAGCAAATCCCGTTTTCTCTACGTTCAGGTTCTCTTTAGAATCTGACAGCTTTTAAGCACTTCCGCCGGTACCTCCCTGGTTCAGGCAGACATCGTCTCTCTCAGTATTGTTGGGGTTTGAGCAGCAACGTGGTATCCGAGATGCTTAGAATCTCGGAATAGAAGGAGACCTTCATGATCACGCAGGCCGGCAGTTGTCCCCCTGCCCTCAGTTGGACCCAGGCTGTTCCTGAGAGCACCCCCAGGGCTGCTGCAGGGACCAGTGGGGGAGTCAAGTGGGAGGGATCTGGGTGACTTTTCTCCCCGTTCACAGCCTCAGCCAGAGCAGCTTGGCTTGCATCTGTTTTGCATATTTGGTTTCTGCACTGGATTTATTTGGAAAACCGGTTGTACTCTCAAAAATTTGAAAAGTGCTGATGAAATTGAACCCAGCACCCATGAGGCACCCCATTTAGACTCTGAACACTGCCATCAGAGATTTGTTCTCACACGTGCTTGAGATCTCTCTCCTGGGGACAGTTGTCCTTTGGTTGCAGTTGAGGCCACCTGGTTCCCAGGCTGTTCTCTCCTCTCACCTGGCTGCTCGCTGGTACCAGAATCATCTCCCTCTAACACAGCCATTGCACCAGGCCCAGGTGAGCCCGTGCAGGCCGGCGCAGTGGACGTGGCCTCTACATTCGGCTAAAGAGCCGGCTTTGTTCTAAGCGGCTGCGGGGTGGTGACAGCTCAGCGCAATTTCCTTGTAGACCACCTTAGGGGCAGGGTTGAGGGTGGCCTGGAGGCAGGGATTCCTTTAAGTTTGGGCATGGCACCCACCTGTCACCTGTGCAGGTGGCCGGAGAGAAGAAAGTAGATTTGGGAGCCTGTAACTAGAGTGGCTGATTATTTTCAGGGCTGGAGAGGAGCCAGGACTCCTCTGCTTTGAAGACCTTTCTCAAGACGCTTGGTGAGAGGTGCTGTGAGGAGAGGCAGGGCTCCTGGGGGCGGCTTAGGGCCTGGGACATCACTTCTCAGCAGGTGTCGGTCAAATCCAGATACTCGGGTCACGCTGACAGCTAACGGGGGTGGGGGGTGGAGCCCAAAAGCCAGAGGGCACAGCGGGATGATTTTAGGCAGCATATAGCGATGGCCCGGTTGGGAATCCAGGGTCAGTTGGAAGCGTTGTCCACTCCTCTGTCAGTTTGAGGTAGACTTGAAGCGGAGTCGCTTTCCAGGCTGTGGGGACAGGAGCAGAGCCAGTACCCAATACAGATAATTGCAGCTATTTCGTGTTCAGGACGCCTCATCTCCTTTGAGCCTCACAGCTGCCTTCTGAGGCATCACCTGTAGCGGGAGAGAGACTGACACTGAGAAGGGGTGTGACTTGCCCATCACACATCTAAGAATCGGCAGAGCCAGGGCTGCATTCCGGTTGATCTGGCCCCTCGGCTGGGCCTCCTCTGGTGGCCCTGGTCAGCACACGGAGCAGGGATCGTGAGGCCGGACGGGCGGGTGCTGGAGCGAGCAGCCAGGTGGGAACCCGGCAAGATGTCAGACCCGTGACCACAGTACGTTCTTGTCAGTGGCAGCATTTTTGAGCTCACAGGATAACTGAGGTGGATTTCTGTGTCTTGGTAAAGAGCTTGCCCATCCATTATCTTCCATGGGCCTCACAACGACCTTGAGTACATATTCCCTGCTCATTATAGGTGAGGAAACGGCAGTGTGGACCGGCGAGGGGATGTGACGAAGGCTGCCCAGTTAGTCAGCTGCAAATCAGGGCCCAGACTGGGGTGTGAAATGTTAGTCCAGGGCCTCCGCTCCGTGGGGCAAGCTGACCAAGATTAGGAACAGCTTTGGGTCAGGGAGGGGGATGAACCACGGTGCTGGAGTCTAACGCCATTTCTGTCTTAAGCTCCTTCTGAAGTTTGCTTTCCGGCTCCTTCAGCGAGCAAGGCCCTGCCAGCCAGGGTGGAAGCTAGCAAGTCTTTTTCCTTCCCTTTCGGTTGATATTGCCACTATGGGAGGTTGCCAGAAATTAAATTTTTACTACATGTTTATCATTTTTAGAAAGAAGTTTTCCCATTTCCCGAAGTTAGCCAAGATGAACTTAATGAAATTAATCAGTTTGTGGGACCTGTAGAAAAATTCTTCACTGAAGAGGGTATGTATGATTTTCTTTATCATTACCGATTTCCATTTTAATGGCAATGCTTTGATATTTATATTAGAAGCAGTGTACATTAATCATGGAGAAATAGTACTATCGACATATTTTGCTTAAAAGATCATTCCAGGGCTTCCCTGGCAGCGCAGTGGTTAAGAATCCGCCTGCTAATGCAGGGGACACGGGTTCGAGCCCTGGTCCGGGAAGATCCCACATGCCGCGGAGCAACTAAGCCCGTGCGCCACAACTGCTGAGCCTGCGCTCTGGAGCCCATGCTCCACAGTAAGAGAAACCACCGCAGTGAGAAGCCGGCGCACCGCGATGAAGACCCAGCACAGCCATAAATAAATAAATCAATAAATCCAACTGTGCTTTAATTATATGATATCTAGTTCAGTGCCTTTTTTTTTTTTTTTTTTTTTTTCTTTTGGCTGCATGTGGGATCCAGTTCCCTGACCAGGGATTGAACCCGGGCCCCCTGCATTGGGAGCATGGAGTTTAAGCCACTGGACCACCAGGGAAGTCCTTACTTTAGTGCTTCTTAATGTATCTGTGGTGAAGGACCACTTGAAACATTTCAAACTGTTGCAGACTAACAGTTTTGTAAAATACAATAAAAATGAACAATTAGAAAAATGGAATTAAAAAAACATACAAAATACATCGATCATGTGCTGGGTTGTGCGGCAATGTAAAATTGCTGTAAATGTTTCTGAAGGTTTGATCTCGATTTCTGTACTTAGCTTGTTAGGAACCGGGGATGATCTAGGTACCAGACCATAGGTTGAGGGCACCAGTGTGGAGTGCAGGGTCCCTCACTCAGGGGTCACTGCCCTTAGCAAGGGCAGTGACCTCTGCCCGTGGGAGTCCCTTGGGGGGTTGAGCGATGACAGATTGACAGCAGTGCTGCCCCACCGCTCAGGACCCCAAGGAGTTTTCTTTGTGTGGGTTTTATCTATCAACTGGTGCCCTTTTACAAATTAAAACTGAGGAATTTTTTAAATGCTGTGTTCATTTATTACTTCATTTAAAAATAATAAGCCCATCACATGTTAACATAAACAATGTTTTTTTTCAGTTATTAAACTTTTTTTTATTTTATTGGAGTGTAGTTGATTTATAATGTATTAGTTTCAGGTGTACAGCAAAGTGATTCAGTTATACATATATTCATTTTTCAGATTCTTTTATGATATAGGTTTTCACAGATTATTTTTTTAACAAGATTTTATTTATTTTTTATAAATTTATTTATTTATTTTTTGGCTGCATTGGGTCTTCGTTGCTGCGCATGGGCTTTCTCTAGTTGCGGCGAGCAGGGGCTACTCATTGCGGTGGCTTCTCTTGTTGTGGAGCATGGGCTCTAGGCGTGCAGGCTTCAGTAGTTGTGGCTCACGGGCTCAGTAGTTGTGGCACACGGGCTTAGCTGCTCCACGGCATGTGGGATCTTCCCAGACCAGGGCTCGAACCTGTCTCCCCTGCGTTGGCAGGCAGATTCTTAACCACTGGGCATCAGGGAAGCCCTATAACAGATTATTGTGTAGAGTTTCCTGTGCTATACGGTAGGTCCTTGTTCGTTATCTATCTTATATATAGTATATATATATATATCCCAACCTCCTAATTTATCCCTCCCTCCCACGTTTCCCCTTTGGTAACCATGAGTTTGTGTTCGATATCTGTAGGTCTGTTTCTGTTTTGTAAGTTCATTTGTATGATTTTTTTAAAATTAGATTCCATATAAGTGATATTTGTCTTTCTCTGTCTGACTTATTAGACTTAGTATGATAATCTCTAGGTCCATCCATGTTGCTGCAAATGGCATTATTTCATTTTTAGTAATATTCCATTGTATATTACTGAGCAATATCCCATTGTATATGGGTAATATTCCATTGTATATGTGTACCACAGCTTTTTTTTTTTAATTTTATTTATTTATTTATTTATTTATTTATGGCTGTGTTGGGTCTTCGTTTCTGTGCGAGGGCTTTCTCTAGTTGTGGCAAGTGGGGGCCACTCTTCATCGCGGTGCGCGGGCCTCTCACTATCGGGGCCTCTCTTGTTGCGGAGCACAGGCTCCAGACGCGCAGGCTCAGCAATTGTGGCTCACGGGCCCAGCTGCTCTGCGGCATGTGGGATCCTCCCAGACCAGGGCTCGAACCCGCGTCCCCTGCACTGGCAGGCAGATTCTCAACCACTGCGCCACCAGGGAAGCCCCCCCATCTCTTTTTTAAAAAATAAATTTATTTATTTATGGCTTCGTTGGGTCTTTGCTGCTGCGCGCAGGCTTTCTCTAGTTGCGGCAAGCGGGGGCTACTCTTCATTGTGGTGTGCAGGCTTCTCATTGTGGTGGCTTCTCTTGTTGTGGAGCACGGGCTCTAGCCTCACGGGCTTCAGTAGTTGTGGCATGCAGCCTCAGTAGTTGTGGCACAGGGGCTTAGTTGCTCCGCGGCATGTGGGATCTTCCTGGACCAGGGATCGAACCCGTGTCTCCTGCATTGGCAGGCAGATTCTTAACCACTGCACGACCAGGGAAGTCCACCACATCTTGATCCATTCCTCTGTTGTTGGGCATTTTGGTTGCTTCCATGTCTTGGCTGTTGTAAATGGTGCTGCAATGAATAAACAGTGTTTTTGATGAAGAGTGGCATTGTTTTACAGTTTTGCAGATTTTTTGGCTTATTGAAAGACAGCTGGATTCTCATATATGTTTCTACATTTAATCTGTGATACAAACCACATAGGCCCTGGAAGACTTCACTGTAGGCGTATGACAGAACTAGGATTAAAAAGGCAAAGAGCATCTTTCTTTTATTAAGATAGTTTTCTTCTGTGGACTCCCTGGAAGTCTGGCGGGTCCCCTGGGCACCCTGTTGAGAACTGCTGATCTACAGAGCTATCATGTTTCTAGTTTTAAAAGTTGCTGAGTTGTGTATAAATATGTTTTGTTTCTATTCTATTTTTGTTCTAGTGGTTATCTTACTACTACTATTTTTAGTTCCTTAGTTCCTTGTTCTTCTATTTATACTTACTATCTGGTTTGTCAGGCTTTTTTTTCATTCCAATTTTTATTGAGGTATAATTAATTTACAATAAATTACACATTTAAAGTGTACAGTTTGATAAATTTTGGCATGTAAACATTACTGCCAAGGAATCATCAACACAATTAATGTAATAAACATACCCATTACCTCTAAAAGTTTTTTTTCAAAGTTTAACAATTAAAATTCATTATTAAACTTTTTTTTAATTATAGTTCATTTACAAAGTTGTGTTAGTTTCAGGTGTACAGCACAGTGATTCAGATATATATATATTCTTTTTCAGATTCTTTTCCCTTATAGGTTGTTACAAAATACTCAGTATAGTTCCCTGGGCTATATGGTAGGTTCTTGTTGGTTATCTGTATTGTGTATAGTAGTGTGTATGTGTTAATCCCAACCTCCTAATTTATCCCTCCCCACACCTTTCCCCTTTGGTAACCATAAGATTGTTTTCTATGTCTGTGAGTCTCTTTCTGCTTTGTAAATAAGGTCTTTTTTTTTCCTTTTTTAATTGAAGTATAGCTGATTTACAATGCTGTGCCAGTCTTTGCTGTACAGCAAAGTGACTCAGCTATACACATATATAGGTTCTTTTTTTAATATTCTTTTCCATTATGGTATGTCACAGGATATTGAATATAGTTCCCTGTGCTATATGTAGGACCTTGTTCTTCATCCATTCTATATGTAATAGTTTGCATCTACCAACCACAAACTCCCAGTTCATCTCTACCCCCCACCCCTGCGCTGGGGCAACCACAGGTCTGTTCTCTATGTCTGTGAGTCTGTTTCTGTTTTGTAGATAAGTTCATTTGTGCCATATTTTAGATTCCCCATATAAGTGATATCATACGGTATTTGTCTTTCTTATTCTGACTTACTTCACTTAGTATTATAATCTCTAGTTGCACCCGTGTTGCTGCAAATGGCATTATTTCATTCTTTTTTATGGCTGAGTAGTATTCCATTGTATACATGTACCACATCTTGATCCATTCATCTGTCGGTGGACATTTAGGTTGTTTCCATGTCTTGGCTATTGTGAATAGTGCTGCTGTGCACATGCGGGTGCACGTATCTTTCTGGATTAGAGTTTTGTCTGGATATATTCCCAGGAGTGGGATTGCTGGATCATACGTTAATTCTATTTTTAGTTTTCTGAGAAACCTCCATACTGTTTTCCATAGTGGCTGTACCAATTTACATTCCCACCAACAGTGTAGGAAGGTTCCCTTGTCTCCATACCCTCTCCAGCATTTGTTATTTGTAGACTTTTTAATGATGGCCATTCTGACCAGTGTGAGGTGGTACCTCATTGTAGATTGATTTGCATTTCTCTAATGATTAGAGATGTTGAGCATCTTTTCATATGCCTACTGGCCAGCTGTATGTCTTCTTTGAAGAAATGTCTATTTAGGTCTTCTGTCCATTTTTCGCTTGGATTGTTTTTTTGTTGTTGAGTTGTATGAGCTGTTTGTATATTTTGGAGATTAAGTCCTTGTCTGTCCCATCATTTGCAAATATTTTCTCCCATTCCATAGGTTGTCTTTTCGTTTTTTTTATGGTTTCCTTTGCTGTGCAAAAGCTTGTAAGTTTGATTAGGTCCTGTTTGTTTATTTTTGGTTTTCTTTCTGTTGCCTTGGGAGACTGACCTAAGAAAACATTGGTACGATTTATGTCAGAGAATGTCTTGCGTATGATCTCTTCTTAGGAGTTTAATGGTGTCATGTCTTATGTTTAAGTCTTTAAGCCATTTTGAGTTTATTTTTGTGTATAGTGTGAGGTTGTGTTCTAACTTCATTGATTTACATGCAGCTGTCAAACTTTCCCAGCACCACTTGCTGAAGAGACAGTCTTTTTCCCATTTTATATTCTTGCCTCCTTTGTCAAAAATTAGTTGACCATAGGTGTCTGGGTTTATTTTTGGGCTTTCTATTCTATGTTTTTCTATTCTATTCCATTGATCCGTATGCTTGTTTTTGTACCAATAACACACTGTTTTGATTACTGTAGCTTTGTTTTGTTTTGTTTTAATATTTATTTATTTGGCTGCACCGGGTCTTAGTTACAGCACGCAGGATCTTTGTTGCAGCATACGGGATCTTTAGTTGTGGCCTGTGGGATCTTTAGTTGCAGCATGCAGGACTTAGTTGCGGCATGCAAACTCTTAGATGCGGCATGTGGGATCTAGTTCCCTGACCAGGGATCGAACCCGGGCCCCCTGCATTGGGAGCGTGGAGTCTTAGCCACTGGACCACCAGGGAAGTCCCTGTAGCTTTGTAGTATTGTCTGAAGTCTGGGAGAGTTATGCCTCCTGCTTTCCCCTCCCCCCGCTCAGGATTGCTCTGGCAATTCTGGGTCTTTTATGGGTCCATATAAATTTTTGGATTATTCTACTTCTGTGAAAAATGTCGTGGGTAATTTGATAGGGATCGCATTAAATCTGTAGATCGCTTTGGGTAGTATTGCCATTTTAGCAATATTAATTCTTCCAATCCAAGAGTGTGGGATATTTTTCCATTTCTTTGAATCCTCTTTTATTTCCTTTATTAATGTTTTATAGTTCTCAGCGTGTAAATATTTCATCTCCTTGGTCAGGTTTATTCCTAGGTGTTTTTTTTTTTTTTTATTGGTGTAATTTTATTTTATTTTATTTTATTTTATTTTTTTAAATTTTTATTTATTTTTGGCTGCATTGACTCTTCATTGCTGCGCGTGGGGTTTTCTCCAGTTGCAGCGAGCGGGGGCTACTCTTCGTTGCGGTGCGCGGGCTTCTCACTGCGGTGGCTTCTCTGGTTGCAGAGCACGGGCTCTAGGCGCACAGGCTTCAGTAGTTGCAGCACACGGGCTCAGTAGTTGTGGCTCGCGGGCTCTAGAGCGCAGGCTCAGTAGTTGTGGCGCACGGGCTTAGTTGCTCCGTGGCATGTGGCATCTTCCCGGACCAGGGCTTGAACCTGCGTCCCCTGCCCTGGCAGGCGGATGCTTAACCACTGCGCCACCAGGGAAGTCCCTATTGGTGTAATTTTAAATGGTAGTTTTTTTTTTTTTACATTCCCTTTCTGATATTTCATTGTTAGTGTAAAGGAATGCACCCGATTTCTGAATGTTTATCTTGTATCCTGCTACTTTTCTGAATTCATTTATTAGATCTGGTAGTTTTTGTGTAGAGTCCTTAGGGTTATCTATATATAGTATCATGTCATCTGCATGTAGTTACAGTTTTACCTCTTGCCTTCCAATTTGGATGCCTTTTATTTCTTTTTCTTGTCTGAAGTCTTTCAGCTTTTCACCATTGAGTATTATGTTGGCTCTTTGTATTATATTGGGTATTATATTGGGATTTCTCATAAATGGCTTTTATTATGTTGAGATATGTTCTCTCTATTCCCACTTTGGTAAGAGTTTTTATCATGAATGGATGCTGAATTTTGTCAAATGCTTTTTCTGCATCTATTGAGATGATCATGTGGTTTTTTACTTTTCTTTTATTAATTTGTATTACATTGATTGATTTGCATATGTTGAAGCATCCTTTTGAACCTCAGATGAATCCCACTTGGTCATGGCGTATGATCTTTTTTACGTGTTGTTAGATTTGGTTTGCTAATATCTTGTTGAGAATTTTTGCATCTATATTCATCAAAGATATTGACCTGTAATTTTCTTTTTTTGGTGGTATCTTTGTCTGGTTTTGGTATCAGGATGATTGTGGCTTCACAGAATGTCTTTGGGAGTGTTCCCTCCTCTGCAGTCTTTTGGAAGAGTTTGAGAAGAATCCATATAAGTTCTTCTTTGTATGTTTGGTAGAATTCACCTGTGAAGCCATCGGGTCCTGGACTTTTGTTTGTAGGAAGTTTTTTTTATTACCGATTCTGTTTCTCTTCTAGTGATCGTTCTGTTCAAATTATCTATTTCTTCTTGATTAAATTTGGTGGGCTGTATGTTTCTAGAAAATTGTCCATTTCTTCTAGGTTGTCAAATTTGTTGACATGTAATTGTTCATAGTATTCTCTTACGGTCTTTTGTATTTCTGCAATATCAGTTGAGATTTCATTTCTCCTTTTTCATTTCTTGTTTATTTGGGTTCTCTGTCTTTTCTTGGTGAGCATGGCCAGAGGTTTGTCAATTTTGTTTACCCTTTCGAAGAACCAGCTCTTATTTTTGTTGATTTTTTCTATTGTTTTTTCAATCTCTAATTCGTTTATTTTCTCCCTGATCTTTATTATTTCCTTCCTTCTACTGATGTAAGGTTTAGCTTGTTCTTCTTTTTCTAATTCTTTCTAGATGGTAGGTTAGGTTGTTTACTTGAGATTTTTCTTGTTTTTTGATGAAGGCCTGTATCTCTACGAACTTCCCTCTAAGAACTGCTTTTGCTGCATCCCATAGACTTTGCATACTTGTGTTTTCCTTGTCATTTGTCTCAAGGTATATTTTAATTTCCTTTTTAATTTCCTTATTGACCCATTGGTGTTTTAGTAGCATGGTATTTTGTCTCCATGTAATCTTTTTTTCTCGTTTCTTTTCTGTTGTTGATTTCTAGTTTCATGCCATTGTGGTCAGGGAAGATGCTTGAAATAATTTCTGTACTCCTATTAAATTTGTTGAAGTTAGTTTTGTGCCCTAGGATGTGGTCAGTCCTAGAGAATGTTCCGTGTACACTTGAAATGAATGTATATTCTGTTTTTTTTTTTTTATTAATTTATTTTTATTTTTGGCTGTGTTGGTCTTCGTTTCTGTGCGAGGGCTTTCTCTAGTTGCGGCAAGCAGGGGCCACTTTTCATCGCGGTGTGCGGGCCTTTCACTGTCACGGCCTGTCTTGTTGCAGGGCACAGGCTCCAGACGCGCAGGCTCAGTAGTTGTGGCTCACGGGCCTAGGTGCTCCGCGGCATGTGGAATCTTACCAGACCAGGGCTCGAACCCGTGTCCCCTGCATTGGCAGGCAGATTCTCAACCACTGCGCCACCAGGGAAGCCCTATTCTGGTTTTTTTTGATGTAGTGTCCTGAAAATTATCAATTAAGTCTAACTGTTCTGTTGTATCATTTAGGACCTCTGTTGCCTTATTGATTCTGTCTGGAAGATCTGTCCATTGATGTGAGTGGAGTATTAAAGTCTCCTACTATTGTATTCCTATCCATTCTCCCTTTGTCTGTTAGTATTTGTGGTATGTATGGGTGGTCCTATATTAGGTGCATATGTTGATGAGTATAAAATCCTCTTCTTGTACTGATCCGGTTATCATATAGTGTCCTTCTTTATCTTTCTCTATAGCGTTTGCTTTAATCTATTTTATCTGATATGAGTATTGCAACTCCTGCTTTCTTGTCATTTCAGTTTGCATGAAATATATTTTTCCACCCCCTCACTTTCAGTCTATGTGTTTGCCCTCAGGTGGGTCTCTGGTAGGCAGCATATAGTAGGCTCTTGTTTTTTTTAATCCTGTCTGCCACTCTGTCTTTTGATTGGAGCATTTAGTCCATTGACATTTAAGGTAATTACTGTTACATAAGTATTTATTGCCATTTCAAACCTTGTTTCTTCTTTGTTCCCTTTTCTTTTTTTCTTTTTGTGGTTTGATGATTTCCTTTTATGCTTGTGTTCTCCTCTACTAGGTTTTTGTGAATCTATTGTATGTTTTTGATTTGTGGTTGCCCTGTTTTTCAAGTATTATATGTTAACCCTTTCCCATATCTGCTTTCTTTAGACTGGTAGTCTCAAACACATTCTAAAAAAAAAACTGCATTTTTTTTACTCCCCTTCCCCACATTTTATGATTTTGATGTCCCTTTTTGCATCTTCATGTTTATCCTTTTGCTGTTCGTTGTGTTTATCATTGCTTTCACAAATAGGTTTTTTTTCTTTTCTTTTTGATCTGTATACTGGCTAATTTAAGTGATTTACTTCCAATTGTGGTTTCCTCCTTCCTATTTCTTCTTGCTTCTTTTCTGTTTAGAGATGGTGACCTTTCAATATTTCTTTTAGGATAGGTTTAGTATTGCTGTATTTTTAGTTTTTGCTTGTCTGAGAAATTCTTTATTTCTCCTCCTATTCTAAATGATAATCTTGCTGGGTAGAGTATTCTAGGTTGCACATTTTTCTCTTTCAAGACTTTGAATGTATTTTGCCACTCCCTTGTGGCCTGCAGAGTTTTTGTAGAGAAATCAGCTGATAGCCTTATGGGGGTTCCTTTGTAAAGAAATGTATGTTTTCCTCTTGCTGCCTTTAGAATCCTCTCTTTATCTTTAACTTTTGCCACTTTTATTATAATATGTCTTGGTGTAGGTCTGTTTGGGTTCAACTTGTGTGGGACCCCCTGTGCTTCCTGTATCTGTATATGTTTCCTTCTTTAGGTTTGGGAAGTTTTCAGCTATAATTTCTTCAGATACATTTTCAATCCCCTTTTCTCTTTCTTCTCCTTCTGGAATCCCTATTATGTGTAGATTGACCCACTTTATATTATCCCATAGGTCTCTTATACTGCTTTCATTTTTTTGCATTTGGTTTCCTGTCTGCTGTTTTGACTGGGTAATTTCCATTAGTCTATCTTCCAGGTCACTTATTCTTTCCTCTGCATTATTCATTCTGTTCTTCATTGCCTTGAGCTCGGCTTTCGTCTCAGCAAATGAATTTTCTAACTTTTCTTGGGTCCTTCTTATAGTTTCTAGTTCATTTTTACAGTTATCTGAATTTCTGTCAATAACCTTTCTTAATTCCTTCAGTATTTTCATTATCTCCTTCTTGAACTCAGTGTCTGTTTTATTTATTTATTTATTTATTTGTCTGTGCTGGGTCTTCGTTGCAGCATGCGGGATCTTTTAGTTGTGGCATGGGGCATCTTTAGTTGCAGCATGCGAACTCTTAGTTGTGGCATGTGGGATCTAATTCCCTGACCAGGGATTGAACCCAGGCCCCCTACATTAGGAGCATGGAGTCTTAGCCAGTGGACCACCAGGGAAGTCCCTTGGTGTCTATTAGACTGAAGAGGTCTGTTTCATTGTTCCTTCAGGGGAATTTTCTTGGTCTTTTAACTGAGAGTGATTCCTCTGCTTCTTCATTTTGCTTATATTTCTCTTAGTCTGTGAGTTTAGGAGAAACAGTTACCTACTGTAATCTTGGAGGGCTACTTATATGCAGGAGCGTCCCTGTGTAGCTTGTGTGGGTTTAATATTTTTTTGGCGTGAGGGCAGTTTTTGTTGTGGATGCTTGCCGTCTCTTTCCTCAGCATATGCTGGCTCATATCCCTTTGGTAGGGGCGTGCACGTACGCAGGTGCACAGCTCACGCGGACTCCCAGGGAGGCGGGAGCAGTGGTTGGCTTCCGGTCATGGGTCCCTCCGCAGCGGTGATGGCGGGTCACGTGCCCCTGGGCGGTTGGCACCAGGTCGCGAGGCCCTCGGCAGGGTGAGCCACGTAGGCTCCTGGGAAGGTGGGGGCAGTGATCTGCACCTGCTCCCAAGACCCTTCCCAGTGTGCAGAAACCTTTCCACTTCACAGCTCCCTCCCAGAGGCGCAGGTCCCATCCTGATTCCTTTCTCTCTCTCTTTTTTCTTTTTCCCTCTGCTCTATCCAGTTACATGGAGATTTCCTTGCCCTTTTGGAAGTCTGAGGTCTTCTGCCAGCATTCAGTAGATGTTCTGTAAGAGTCGTTCCACATGTAGAAACATTTTTTTTTAATTTTAATTCATTTAAATTTAATTTAATTTTTTTTTAAGTTTTTTGAAAATTTTTTATTGTGGTAAAAGACACATAATAAAATTTAACTATCTTAATGATTTAGAAGTGTGCAGTTCAGTGATATTACGTACGTTCATATTGTTGTGCAATCACCAGCATTCATTTTCAGAGCTCATTTCATCTTCAGAACCCAAAACTTGTACCCATTAAACATTACCTCCCATCACCCCTCTTCCCAGTCTCTGGCAACTACCATCCACTTTTCTGTACCTAAGGATGTGACTACTCTAGATACCTCACTGAAGTGGAATCATACAGTATTGTCTTTTTATAACTGGCTTATTTCACAGCTTAGTGTCCTCAAGGTTCATCCATGTTGTAGCGTGTGTCACCATTTCTTTCCTTTTTAAGGTGGAATGATATTCCATGTATATATCTATATCACAGTTATATATCTATATATCTGTTCACAAATCTATAATATCTATCCAGTGGACTATCTATATCTGTCACATTTTGCTTACCCACTCATCTGTTGCTCAGCACTTCAGTTGCTTCCACCTTTTGGCTATTATGAATAATGTTTCTATGAACATGTGTGTACAAATATTTCTTCAAGACCTTGACTTCAGTTGTTTTTTTTAATATATATATAAATTTATTTATTTATTTTTGGCTGCATTGGTCTTCGTTGCTGTGCACGGGCTTTCTCTAGTTGCGGCGAGTGGGGGCTACTCTTTGTTGCGGTGCGCGGGCTTCTCATTGTGGTGGCTTCTCTTGTTGCGGAGCCTGGGCTCTAGGCGCGTGGGCTTCAGTAGTTGTGGCACACAGACTCAGTAGTTGTGGTGCACGGGCTTAGTTGCTCCACGGCATGTGGGATTTTCCCAGCCCAGGGCTGGAACCTGTGTCCCCTGCATTGGCAGGCGGATTCTTAACCACTGTGCCACCAGGGAAGTCCCGTAGGTGTATTTTTGATGTATCTGTGGGGAGAAGGTGAGCTCCACGTTTTGCTTTTCCACCATCTGGATCCAATCCCTCAAGGTCTTTTGTATCATTTTTTTTTTAACCCATAAAAGTTTTCTTGTGCCCCTTTCATTCTCTCTCTGTCCCCAGGCAACCACTAATGTGCTTTCTGTCACTGCAGCTTAATTTGCAATTTCTGGAATTTTATTTAAATAGATTCATATGTTATATAAGTTTTTGTCCAGCTGTTTTTGGCCTAACTTAGAGTTTCATCCATGTTGTGTGCATCAATAGTTCGTTTCTTTTTAATGCTGTATGCATATACCAAAATTTGTTTATCCATTCACCTATTCATTGACATTTGGTAGGTATCCAGACTTTTGCTATCACAAAAAGGGATGTTGTGAACATTTTTTTGTGAGTCTGGTGTACACATGTGCTTGCATTTCTCTTGGGGAAATACCTAGGAGTGGAGAGTCTGAACCATATGGTAGGTTCATGCTGAAATCTAAGAAAGTGCCAAACTGTTTTCCAAAGTGGTCACCACTTCACATCCCCACTAGTGCATTGGAGTTCCAGTTGCTCCACATTTTTGTCAGCACTTGGTATGGTCAGTCTTTTCAATTCTAGTCATTCTACTGGGTGTGCTATGGTATCTCATTGTGGTTGTAATTTTCATTGCCTTAATGACTGACAAGATGTTGGTCATCTTTTCATGTGCTTATTTGCCATCTGTATGTCTTTTTTTGGTGAAGTGTCTTTCAAATATTTTATGCATTTTTTAGAAACTGGGATTTAAGACTTTTAATTGGTGTATGTTTTACAAAAATTTTCTCCTGGTCTGTGGCTTGACTTTTCATTTTCTTAACAGTGTCTCAAAGAGCAAAAGTTTTTAATGTTGATTCGGTACAAGTTTTTTCTTTTGTAGTTCATGCTTTTTGTATTGTACATAAAATATCTACCAAACCCAAGGTCATGATGATTTTCGTCTATATCTTCTTTTAGAAGGTTTATATTTTTATCTGTTAACATTTAGATTTATGATCCATTCCCAGGTAATTTTGTTCACGATGTGAGGTAAAGTTTGAGGATTTCTTTTTTGCATGTGGCTATCCAATCGTTCTAGCAACATTTATTGAAAGGATGATCCTTTCCCTATTTAACTGACTTTGATACTTTTGTCAAAAATCAATTGACCATAAGATTTTCGGAAGATGGCAGAGTATGAAGCACCAGGAATCTGTCTCCGCCCCCCCCCCAACCCCCGGCAGACAACAATTGCACTGGCAGAATCTGTCTGTTGTAACTGTTGAGGAGCTCTGGAGTCTAGGTGGTGGAGCCGGGGGTGGGAGGGGGGTGGGGGAGGGGTGGGGCAGGGCCCTGGACAAAAATGTGGTTAATTTCAATCAGTTTCAGCTCTGAGCACAGAAGCAGCTACCCACCCCCAGAGCCAAAGCAGGCTGCTATGCACTTGTTCCTGGAGCAGCCTGTACACAGCTTGTGGGAGCCAGAGTGGGCAAAACGGATCCTGTGCATCAGGTATTAGGGATCTGTGCTGGTTGCTGATTGCTGCTTCTGGTCAGAGGTGCAGACAAGGAGGCAGAGGCCATGGTGTTGCAGCTTCTTACAATGTTGCAAGCCCCTCCCCCTCTGACGGAAGTCACTTCTAGGGGATTTAAAGGGCTAGTGCCTTTTTTCCTCTTCATTTTTGCCTTTTTTTTTTTGGCCATGTGGCATGTGGGATCTTAGTTCCCCAACCAAGGATCAAACCTGTGCCCCCTGCAGTGGGTGGGCGGAGTCTTAACTACTGGACTGCCAGGGAAGTCCCTCTTTTTGTTTTTTCAGGAGCCAGATGGAATACTAGGACCTTCTAAAGCAATCACATATATGGGCGGCAAATTAGAAAGTCACCATGCATGACTTGGGAAAGGGACAGGCTCAGGAAAGACCTGTAAACACCTTAAGTTTACACCTCAGGCGGGTCCTCGGCATAGACAAAGCCTACAACAATTAAAAAACAAAACAAAACCCAAAAGCACAAACAACAAAAATAAAAATCAACATGTGGAATATGAAACCTAAAATCTTCTGCATAGCAAAGGAAATAATCAACAAAATGAAAAGGCATCCTAAGGAATGGGAGAAAATATTTGCAAAGCGTATATTGGATAGGGGACTAATATCCAAAATATATAAAGAACTCATGCAACTCAAGAGCAAAAAAAAAAGGTTAAAAAATGGGCAGAGGAACTAAATAGACTTTTTTCTAGAGAAGACATACAGATGTCCAACAGATCTATGAAAAAAGTGCTGAACATCAGTCAACAGGGAAATGCAAGTCAAAACCACAGTGAGATAACACCTCACACCTGTTAGAATGACTGTCATCAAAAAGACCACAGGTAACAAATGTTGATAAAGATGTGGCAAAATGGAACCCTTGTGCACTGTTGGTGGGATTGTAAATTTGTCAGCCACTATGGAAAACAGTATGGAGGCTCCTTAAAAAATTAAAATTGAACTACCATATCCAGTAATTCACTTCTTGGTATATACCCAAAAGAAATGAAAACACTGGGACTTCCCTGATGGCGCAGTGGTTAGGAATCCACCTGCCAGTGCAGGGGACACGGATTCGATCCCTGGTCCGGGAAGATCCCACATGCTGCGGAGCAGCTAAGCCCGTGCACCACAACTACTGAGCCTGTGTCCCGCAACTACTGAAGCCCGTGTGCTGCAACTACTGAAGCCCACGTGCCTAGAGCCCGTGCTCTGCAACGAGGGAAGCCACCACAGTGAGAAGCCTGCACACCACAACGAAGAGTAGCCTCCGCTCACCACAACTAGAGAAAGTCTGCGTGCAGCAATGAAGACCCAATGCAGCCAAAAATAAATAAATAAATTAAAAAAAATGAAAACACTAACCCAAAGAGATAATATGCACTCCCATGTTTATTGCAACATTATTCACAATAGCCAAGGTATGGAAACAACCTAAGTGTTCTCCAGTTGTTGAATGGATAAAGAAGATGTAAGATACCAAGATATATGTAAGTAAAATAGAATATTATTCATCCATGAGAAAGGAAGTCCTGCCATTTGCAACAACATGGATGGACCTTGAGGATACTATGCTTAGTGTAATAAGTCAGAGAAAGACAAGTATTGTGATAATCACTTATATGTAGAATCTAAAAAAGCTGAACTCCTAAAACAGTTGAATATGTGATTACTAGGGGCTGGGGAATGGGGGAATTGGAGAGGTGTTGTTTAAAGGTATACACTTGGAACTAGTAGATAAGTGAGTCCTGGAGATCTAATGTACATTATTGTGATTATAGACAACAGCACTGTACTATACATATCAAATGTGCTAACAGAATAGATCTTAATGATTACCGCCTCAAAAAGAAATGATAATTATGTTATGTAGTAGAGGTATTAGCTAAGGCTATGGTGGCAATCCTATTGCAATATATAAATGTATCAAATCAACATGTTGTACACCTTGAACTTAGACAATGTTATATGTCAAATATGTTAGATTAAGGAAAAAAGAGCAAACCCTGGGGATTTCCCTGGTGGTCCAGTGGTTAAGACTCTGTGCTTCCACTGCAGGGGCACAGGTTTGATCCCTGGTCGGGGAACTAAGATCCCACATGCCACACAGCATGGCCAAAAAAGAAAAAGGAGCAAACCCTGGGAAGAGGGAAAATCTGATTTCCAAAGTTACCACATTATTAATTCACATGTCCAGTTTTCAACAAAAGCAGAGCAGAAAAGTATGACCCATACAAAGAAAAAAAAAAAGAACCAACAAAAAACTCGTCCTGTAAAAGACCTGATGGAGGATCTACTAGACAAAGACTTAAACATAGCCATCTTAAAGATGCTCAACTAACAAGACATGCAGGAAGTGAAGAAAGTGTGAACAAAATGGAAATATCAATAAAGAGGTAGTAAACCTAAAAAGAAACAAATGACATGTGTGAGCTGAAAAGTACAGTGACTGAAAGGAAGAGTTCTCTAGAGGGGTTCAAAGACAGATTTGAGAAGGCAGAAGAATCAGTGAACTTGCTGATAGGATAATGGAAAATAATCAAGTCTGAAGAACAGGAAAAAAAAAAAGATTGAAGAAAAGTGAACCTGAGGGACCTGTGGAACACTGTTAAATGCATACATATTGTGGGAGTCCCAGAAGGAGAAGAGAGACTATTTGAAGAAACATTGGTTGAAAACTTCTCAAATTTCGTGAAAGACATGAATATAAACATCCAAGAAGCTAAGCAAACTCCAAATAAGATGAATCATAGAGACCTACACCAAGACATGTTATATAATCACACTGTCAGAAGACAAAGACCAAAAGAGTCTTGAGAGCTGTAAGAGAGAAGCAACAAGGGATCCTCAATAAGATCATCAGTAGATTTCTCATCAGAAGCTTTGGAGGCCAGAAAGCAGTGGGCCAATATATTCAAAGTGCTAAAAGGAAAAAATTCTCAACCAAGAATGCTGTATCTGGCAAACTGTCCTTTACAAGTAAGGGAGAAATTAAGACATTCCCAGATAAAAGCTGAGAGAGTTTGTTACCACTGGCTCTGCCCTACAAGAAATGCTCAGGACACTAGACAGTAACTCAAGTCCATGTAAAGAAATAAAGATCTCATTGAAGGTAAATACATGGGCAGGTATAAAACCTAGTATTACTGTAACAGTGGCTTATAACTGTAGTTTTTGTTTTCTACTTGATTTAGGAGTCTAATATATTTTTTAGAAAAACATCAGTCTCAAAGCTAGTATCACTAACTTTGTAACTCTACGTTTTGTTCTGTGTAATAATTTAAGAGACTAAAAATCGTTTGAAACAATTATTAGTTTATGTTTTTGGACATGGTGCATAAAGATGTAATTTTGTGACAACAATAAAAGAAAAAGGGTAGATATGGAGCCTTTAAAGGAACAGAATTTTAGTATGTTATTTAAGTTAAGCTGGTGTAAATTCATATGAGAGTGTTATAACTTTGAGATGTTCAGTGTGATCCCCATGGTAACCACAAAGAAAATACCTAAAGAATATGCATGAAAGCAAATGAGAGAGGAATTGAAATGTTTCACTGCAAAAAAAATCAAGTAAAAAGACAGTAATGCAAAAAAAAAGATGGACAAAAAACCTATATAAATAACAAAATGACAGAAGTCTTTCCTTATCACTAATTACTTTAAAAGTAAATAGATTAAACTCTTCCATCAAAAGTCAGAAGTCGCCAGATTTAAAAAATAATCCAGCTATATCTTGTCTACAGGAGATTCAGTTTAGATCCAAAGACACAACCAGGTTAACAGATAAATGGGTAAACAAAATGTATATGCATACAATGGAATATTATTTAACCTTTAAAAGGAGGGAAATTTGGACCAATGCTACAACATGAACCTTGAGGACATTACGCTAAGTGAAATAAGCTGGTCAGAAAAGGACACATACTGATTGATTTCACCTGTATGAAGTATTGATACTGAGAGCAGTCAAATCCATAGAGACAGAAAGTAATAGAATGGTGGTTGCCAGGGGGTGGGGGGGAGGAGGAATGGGGAGTTATTGTTTAATGAGGGCAGAGTTAACTGTTCTGAACGGTGAAACGAGTTCTGGAGAATGGGTGGTGATGATGGTTGCACGGTAATGTGAATGTACTTAATACTACTGAATTGCACACTTAAAACTGGCTAAGATAGTAAATTTTATGTGTATTTTGCCACAATATAAAAAAATGGAAAAAATCAATCATTTATGTGAAGGTCTGTTTCTGAATCCTCTGTTCTATTTGTCTCTTTTGATGCAAGTATCATGTTGCCTTCTTTACTGAGCTTTGTAATGGGCTTGAAACCAAGTAGTGTTTGTCCTCCAGCCTTGTTCTTTTCTGAAGTTGTTTGGCTCCTCTAGGTCCTTTGCATTTGCTTATAAATTTTAGAATCAGCTTTTCAGCTTCAACAAAAAGGCCTTTGTGTGTTATGATTGGGGTTACAATAAATCTGTAAGTCAGTTTGAGGGAGAATTGAGATTATAACAATACTGAATTTTCAAATCCACGATTGTGGGATATCTCCCCATTTATTTGATTCTTATATAATTCTCTCAGCAGCATTTTGTGCGTCATGGTCAGTGTATAGACCTTGGACAATTTTTTTTTTTTTTTTTTTTTTGGCTGCATTGGGTCTTCGTTGTTGTGTGCAGGCTTTCTCTAGTTGCGGCGAGCAGGGGCTACTCTTCGTTGCAGTGCGTAGGCTTCTCGTTGTGGTGGTTTCACTTGTTGCAGAGCACAGGCTTCAGTAGTTGCCGTATGCCTGCTCAGTAGTTGCGGCATGCAGGCCCTAGAGCCCGTGGGCTTCAGTAGTTGCAGTGCGTGGGCTCCAGTAGTTGTGGCACGTGGGCTCTAGAGCGCAGGCTCAGTAGTTGTGGCGCACAGGCTTAGTTGCTCTGCGGCATGTGGGATCTTCCCGGACCAGGGATCAAACCCGTGTCCCCTGCATTGGCAGGCGGATTCTTAACCACTGCGCCACCAGGGAAGTCCCGACCTTGGACAAATTTTGACAAAAGTTTCTGATGGTTTCTCAACTTATCCTTAATGTTTTTTTGATGGTTTGTAAAATGCATCCGTAAGTATTTAAAATTCTTTGACATTATCGTAAATGGTATTTTTTAAAATTCCAATTTCTGATTGTTTGTTGTTTGTGTATAGAAATACAGTTGAGTTTTTACACATTATTTTTACAGTGGTATGGAAGTTCACTTTTTTCTGTATATACTTGTTTCTATTTCTGAAATTTTTCTTCATCTATATTTTATTTCATTAATAAAAGAAATTCACACTCATTTAAAGGAGCTTTAGGAACTATAAACAGGATGAAAGAAAAATGTCACCCATTGTGTCATAGTTTTTGTTGTTGAAAATCAATTTTAGTTGAACTTCAGCAGATGTGGGTGTTTTCGTGGGGATTTCTTAATTCAACCTCAGGGTTATTCCCATTAAATTTAATATGTATGTAATATGATAACATTTCATGATGACATTATTTGCTTTAAAAAACTTTGAGATAATTGTAGATTCACATGCAGTTGTAAGAAATAATTCAGAGATCAGTTATACCCTTCACCCAATCAGTTTCCCCCAATGCATAGCTTTATGGAATGCGTCTTGCGTAACTACAGAACGTTATCACAACCAGGAAATTGACATCCACCTTATTCAGATTTTGCCAGTTGTACATTTACTGATTGTGTGTGTATGTACTTCTGTAATTTTGTCATATATATAGATTCATGAGACAAGCACCACAATCATGATACAGAACAGTTACATCACAAGAATCCCTCATGCGTTCCTTTTATAGACGTAGCCACTTCTTGCCCTCTCCTCCCCAGCTTCTGGAAACCACTAGTCTGTTCTCCATTTTTATAATTTTGTTATTTCAAAAATGTTGTATTAATGGAACCATACAGTATATAAACCTCGGGATTGGCCTTTTTTACTCAGCATAATTCTCCTGTAAGTTGCCATGTATCAGTGGTTTGTTCTTTTTTATTGTTCGGTAGTTTTCCATGTTACAGGTTAACACAATTTGTTGACTATTCTGATGTTGAAGTACATCTTGGTTGTTTCCAGTTTTGAGGCTCTTACGAATAAAACTTCTGCGTACATTTGTGTACAAGCTTTGTGTGAACATGTTTTCTTTTCTCTGGGATAAATGCCCAGGAGTGCAGTTGTTGGGTCCTGAGGTAGTTCTGTGTTTAATTATTTTCAAAGTGTTGGCTGAACCGTTTTACGTTCCCAATAGCAGTGTATGTGATCCAGTTTCTGTGCCTTTTTTGCCAGGATTTGGTGTTGTCACTGGTTTTGTTTTAAAAAAAACTTTAAAAAATTTTGGCCATTCTGATAGATGTGGAGTGTTATCTCATTGTGGTTTTAATTTGCATTTCCCTGATGCCCGATGATGTTGAACATTTTTTCATGTGTTTAGTTGTTCCCTAATGTAGCCTCTTCAGTGAGTACAGTTGGTTTTTGTATATTGGCCTTGTATCCTGCAGCCTTCTTAAGCTCATCTATTAGCTCTTGCAACTTTTTTGATCGATCCCAGAGGGTTTAGTACATAGACAGTCATGTGGTTGGTGATGAGGGCAGTTTCATGTCTTCCTTTCCAGCCTGGTTTCCCTTTCTTTTCTTTGTTTAATTCAATGGCTAACATCTCTAGTATGTTGAATAGGAGTGGTCAGAGCCAACTTCCTTGCCTTGTGCCTGATTTTAGGGAGAAAACATTGTCTTTTACCATTAAGTATGAGTTAGCTGTACATTTTTTTGGAGTGCCCTGTACCAGGTTAAGGAAGTTTCCCTTTATTTCTAGTTTGTAGTGTGTTTTCATCATAAATTGTATCAAATTGTGCCCAGTGTTTTTTTCTGCATCTATGAAGATGATTATGTTTTTTTATTGTTTATTCTGTTGACGTAGTAAATTACATTGACTGGGTTTTGAACACTGAACGGCACTTACATTCCCAGGATAGTTCCCCTTGGTTGTGATATATTATCCTTTTTTGTATTGTTGGATTCACTCTGGAGGATGTTAAGGGGACATGACAGCTAAATACAGTTGGGATCCTGGATTGGATCCCAGGAAAGAAATAGGGCATTAATGGACAAACTGATGAAATTCAAATTAATTCTGTAACTTAGTAATATTGTATGAATGTCCATTTCTTAATTTTGATAGTTTCCCCATGGTTCTATTAGCTTCTGTTAGGAGAAGCTGGATGAAGAGTATACGGGAACCCTATACTATTTTTGTGACTTTTCTTTAAATCTAAAATTATGTGAAAATAAAAGTTTAAAATAAAAATGAAAAAGTGATTTCTTATGGGCAGCGTAGTTGAATATAGTTTTTTAAATCCAATTTGACAGTCTTTTTTCCTTTTTTATTTTTTTAATAAATTTAATTATTTTATTTTTGGCTGCGTTGGGTCTTCGTTGCTGGGTGCGGGCTTTCTCTAGTTGCGGTGAGCAGGGGCTACTCTTCGTTGTGGTGCACGGGCTTCTCATTGCGGTGGCTTCTCTTGTTGCGGAGCATGGGCTCTAGGCGCATGTGCTTCAGTAGTTGTGGCACGTGGGCTCAGTAGTTGTGGCTCGTGGGCTCTAGAGCGCAGGCTCAGTAGTTGTAGCACATGGGCTTCGTTGGTCCACGGCATGTGGGATATTCCCGGACCAGGGCTCGAACCCGTGTCCCCTGCATTGGCAGGCGGATTCTTAACCACTGTGCCATCAGGGAAGCCCTCCTTTTTTAAATTTATTTTTTATTGAGGTAATGTTGGTTTGTAACATTAAGTTTCCTGTGTAGAACACTATATTCCTATTTCTGTGTATATTATGCCATACCACCAAAACTTCAGTTTCCATCTATCACCATACACTTGATCTCCTTTACGCATTTCACCCTCCCCCATTCTGTACCTTTTAATTGGTTTTTGATATATGATTATTTTAATGTGATTATTGATATATATATAGTTGGGTTTAACGTTATCATCTAGCTGTTTATTTCTCCCATATTTTCTTTGATCTTTTTCTCTCTTTTCCTGCTTTTTTTGGATTAATGGAGTATTTTTTATGATTCCATTTTATCTTTTTTGTTGGTTTGTTATGCCTCTTTTGTTTTATAAGTGGTTGCTTTAGAATTTATAGTATGTAAACATATACTATGTCTTATCAAAATCTGCTTTCAGCTGATATTATACCACTTCATGTATGGTGTAAGAACCTTACATTTCTGCTTTCCCAGCCCATGTTCTGTTTCATACATTTTATTTCTACATTCTTTATAAACCCTACAATACTTTATTTCCTTTCTTTCTTCCTTTCTTTCTTCCTTTCTTTCTTTCTTTCTGTCATAAAATGTACATGGAATAAAGTTTACCATTTTATTTATTGACTTCCTCTTGGTACCATCATTCTTCTGTGGGAGGGACTTCTTTTCACATTTCTTGTGGTGCAGCTTTGCAGGGGTGAGTATCTACAGCTTTTATGTATCTGGAAAGTCTGTTTCATCAGAAAAGAGTTCTGTGTTGACAACATTTTTCTTTCAGCAGTCTCTTCTGATTTAACATTGTTTCTGATGAGACATCTGCTACCATATTATCTTTGTTTTTTTTCATGTGTGTTTCTTCCTATCTGGCTGCTTTTAAGTGGTTTTAGAGAAATTGATATTAGTGTAGTTTTCTTCACATTTTTCTCAGGGTTCTTTGAACTTCTTGGATCTGTGTGTTTATAGTGTTTATCAACTTTGGTAAATTTTGGTCATTATTTCTTTAAACATTGTTTTATCACCAACCATACCACATTCCCACACTCCTTCCTCCCTGCTCTCCTTTGGAGATTTTATATATATATAAAGTATACATATCTATAAAAAGACATATAAAGATATAGATATATATATTTGCTTGAGGTTGTCCCACAACTCACTGATGCTCTGTTGTTGTTTTTTTGTCTTTTTTATTTTGTATAGCTTTTATTATTATGTCTCATGTTCACTAATCTTCTTTTCCCCGGTATTTGGTCTACTGTTAATCCGACCCAGTGTTTTTCATCTTAAGCATTGTTTCATCTCTGGAAATTTGATTTGTGTCTTTTTATTTTTCCGTGTCTCTCTTTAATATGCTCATATTTTCTTCTACGTTTTTGAGCATTTGGAATTTGGTTATAATAACTCTTTTTTAAAATAAATTTATTTATTTTATTTATTTTTGGCTGTGTTGGGTTTTCGTTGCTGCGCATGGGCTTTCTCTAGTTGCAGCGAGTGGGGGCTACTCTTCGTTGTGGTGCGTGGGCTTCTCATTGTGGTGGCTTCTCTTGCTGTGGAGCACGGGCTCTAGGCACGCGGGCTTCAACAGTTGTGGCACACGGGCTCTAGAGCGCAGGCTCAGTAGTCGTGGCGCACAGACTTAGTTGCTCTGCGGCATGTGGGATCTTCCCGGACCAGGGCTCGAACCCGTGTCCCCTGCATTGGCAGGTGGATTCTCAACCACTGCGCCACCAGGGAAGCCCCTATAATAACTCATGTAATACCCTTGTCCACTGTCATCTTTGTTATTTCTAGGTCATGTTCAGTTGATTGATTTTTCTTCTCATCACTCATATTTTCTTGCTTCTTCATGTGCCTGGTAGTTTTCTATTGGATGCCAGTCATTGTGGATTTTACATTATTGGTGCTGGATGTGTGTATGTGTGTGGGTGTGTGTGTGGGTGTGTGTAGTATGGTCTTAAGCTTTGTTCCAGGGCACAATTAAGTTACTTGGAATAGTTTGATCTATTCGACACTTGCTTTTAAGTGTTGTTAGGAGGAGCAGAGAAGCCTGTAGGGCAGTGTTTTTCAACTTTTTTAACTGCACTCTCTTCCCCCCCCAGAGCCTTTTTAGACATCTTTTTATCCTAATCACATCCCTCTGTGAAATTTTAATGCCACAACTATATTATTATCTGTTTATATATTATACGTGTTGCTGTGCTTTATACATAAAAAAATATTTTTTTGCTCCCCTTCCTCCAGAACCATTTTCACCCCCTTGGGGGTGATGTTGCCCTGTTGAGAATGCATGGTCTCGGGCTGATCCTTTGCTATTAGTAACACATAACTCTTCCTCCTTGTATCTAATACCCTGTATTCTAAGGCAGCAAGATAAATCCAGTCCCCTGTATCTCCATCTTGCGGGAAGGAAGTCTTCCCAGATCCTGGCAGTTTCTTCAGAGTTCAACATACCCTACCATACAGCCCAGCCACTGCGCTCCAAAGTAAAATGAAAACATGTAGTTGCACCAAAACTTGAATATGAATGTTCACAGGATCTTTATTTCTAAGAGCCAAAAACTAGGAACCAACCAAATGTCCTTCAAGGGGTGAATAGATAAACAATTTTATACCCATACAGTAGGTACTGAACAATAAAAAGGAATGAAGTATTTATACCTGCAACAATATGGATGAATTTCAAAATCATTAGGCCAAATTAGGCCAGATCCAAAAAAGTACCTTGTGATTCCATTTATATAAAAACTCAAAAATGCAAACCAGTCTATAGCCGAAAAGATTAGTGGTTGCCTGGAGATGGAGGTGGAGGGAAGGATTGATCACAGAGGGACATGAGGAAACTTCGGTGGAAAAGGAAATGCTTTTGTTGATTGTGGGAATGGTTTCATGGGTGAACAGATGTCAGAACTCAAAAAATTATTCTAAATATGTGCAGTTTATTGTGTACCAATTATATATGTCAATAAAATTGTAAAAGTAATAAATGAGGGGTTTGGACTCCATTTGGGGAACCTGTATTTCTCATTAGTGACCCATATGTATAAAAATTTATAAGCGTGATTATGGTTGTTTTAATGATTTATAATAGTGATGAAGTTTAATTTGTTGGCAGTTGATGAAAACACTTTTACTTGATTCATATAAAAGTGTGCAGTTGCAGAGCTAACGCAGTGATGGTTGAGTTTTGCTGTGATGATTGTGTGTGTTGGTGGTAAACAGACTGACCTGTTCTCAAGAACCTGTGGACTCTGGGGAAAGGGTGTGGTTCTGAACACTGGTGGAGCTGGGCCCAGAAGCTGCCTAGAGTCTGGCTATGCAGCCAAACGTTTTAGGGCAGTGCTGGCAGTTGCGTGTTTATTGTCTAATTTTCTAGAAGGTACACGTGATAAAACAAAAGTTCAAGTTTAGTAATAAATGCCTGCAGAAAAGTTTAGGTCTCATAAGTGTATAGTTTCTGCAGTTTTACGCAATGAATACACCCAGATCAAGAAACAGAACATTACCTGGTAGTGGTAATTTTCTGAAATGCAATTCTTGCTGGGCGAATGAGGTAAAATTGAACACATGCTGAATGACCATGGCTAGACAATTTCCAGTTCTGAAGTTTCTGACGCTGGGATTGTGTAATATACAACAATTGTTCTGTTTACTTTTGTTTGTGTAAACATAGGTTATATTTTGTTTAATCAAAATATTTCCTCTTGGCAGTGGACTCTCAAAAAATCGACCGGGAGGGAAAAATCCCAAATGAAACTTTAGAGAAACTGAAGAGCCTGGGGCTTTTTGGGATGCAAGTCCCAGAAGAATATGGTAAGTAAAGGAAACCACCACCCAACCAGTTTGGCTTTTTTTTTTTTTTTAATCAATTTATTTATTTATTTTTTTAAAGGAATTCCTTTATTTTTTTAATTTATTTATTTATTTATTTTTGGCTGTGTTGGGTCTTCGTTTCTGTGCGAGGGCTTTCTCTAGTTGCGGCAGGTGGGGGCCACTCTTCATCGTGGTGCGCGGGCCTCTCACTATCGCGGCCTCTCTTGTTGCGGAGCACAGGCTCCAGATGCGCAGGCTCAGTAGTTGTGGCTCACGGGCCTAGTTGCTCCGCGGCATGTGGGATCTTCCCAGAACAGGGCTCAAACCCGTGTCCCCTGCATTGGCAGGCAGATTCTCAACCACTGCGCCACCAGGGAAGCCCACCAGTTTGGCTTTTAAGAAAACCCTCCGTATTTGTCCAAAAAAGGGTTCTGTTCCAGAAAGGTGGCCTTTGAAAATGCATGAAGTCCAAGGTCAGGCTGTTAAACCTCCCTTTGTGGGTTAAATCCAGGGTGGCTGGCTGGTGAATGTGTGGCCTAAGAGGCTTTTCAGCAGGAAGAGGTATCCAGTTCTGTGCCTTCCTCCTCGGAGGTGGGAAGGGACCCTGCAGGATGTCTGTGCTCTCTGGGTCCCTTGGGTGGGGGAGGAGGGGTGGGTATCACCTCTGGCCAGCTCGGGCCGGTGCAGCGTGGTCTCCACTGTGGAGCCCTGTGGTCTCTGTGGCAGAGGAGCTGCCGCAGGCCCGCAAGTGCTTTTGTGTGTAGGGAAGGCCACGCGGTGCGCGCCCAGGGGCCAGGGCCCAGCGGCCAAAGGGGTGGGTGCACGGCTGTGGGGTGCGGGCCGCCTCGGGGCTGGGGCTCTGGCCCCGGGAGCCTTCGAGCAGGCCCGTTGTCCTCTGGGCCGTGCCCGTTGCTGTTGGAGGTTTACAGTGAGAGGCCCTGCCTTTCCCCCAGGATCCCCGCCCGGTGGCTGTGCCCTGTTAGACTGAGCCCATCATGCAGCTTGTGTGTCTCCTGCCTGATCTAGGGGTGGTCCTCTCAGTTCTGTGGGAGTAAGGGGACAGGCACGGAGTGTGTGAGGGAGGAGCAGGGACAAAACAACCCCTCGCGAGCGCTGGCACGGACGCACGTCCCTGTATTTTCACTCTCGGGATCTTTGGACGAAGACGTGTGGCCTTCACCCCGCACCCCCTGCTCTCTGAGCCCTCCCGCCGAGCCCAGGCTGAGGCGGCTTCCGGCCTCATCAGCACAGGGTCAGGGGTTTGGACCCGAGAGCTGTAGGTGGTGTGTGACATCCGGGTGTGTTCTCCCAGCCAGGCCGCGGGTTAGGCCTGCACGGCGGGGCCCGGACGCGGGAGCTGTCCTTGACGTTCTGCCTCCGCCAGGTTTATCTGCGGGGCTGAAGTGAGCCCTGTGCCCCCGCACACGCCACCCCACAGCCGAGGGCGGGGGCCCTCGCTGCCTGTGCAGGAAGTCCCACGGGGACCTAGCCCGCAGCTGCTCCAGTCTGAGACAGAATGTGAAAATTTACAACAAACGAGTTTGATGCCTCATTTCCTTAATTTAGAGGCGTATTTTAATCAGGTTAAATCTTCGTTTATATGTGTGTCTGTCGCAGTGTATTAAGCTGTTAAAGGATGTCTCCTCCTTGTCATCCTGTGAAATCCCTCTCACCGCATTTCCAAATGTATAGAAGTTAGAGTCCGTGCAGAAAACACGAGCTAATTGCTGCTCCCCCTGGTGGCGGGATGCCGCACAGGCCTCTCGGGGGGAGCTACACCTGCAGCCTCTGGGGACAGGGGACTGAGCTCTCCCCAGACCTCGAGACCAGGCCCCGGGGAACTGTCTGCCGGAAGGTGGGGGCCACGTCGAATGTTAGAATAGAGACCAGGTGGGGCTGAGCCACAGAGCGGTGGTTGGTGTCATCAGCTGAGAAAAATACGTGCTTGGAGAAAACACATAGCAGAGGAAAGCTGGCAGACACAGCCAGGCTGGTGATAGTATCTGTTTCCCCTTCAGAATTGTTAAGAAACTACTTCTTGACTGATGAGAAGCAGCAGTTAAGTTTTCCTCCAGACAATTTTCCTGTGAAATTGGAATATGTCTTTTTGGATCTCTCTGTGTTTCATGCCAGCACGTGTGTGTGGGAGTGGGGGGGTGCTGTGTGTGTATGTATGTGATTGCACAAATCCATCCCTTATTCCTGTTTTATGTCCCCTTCTTGGGTGTGAAAATGCTCTTTTCTTTCATGAGATAACAGTGGTCACATGTGGGACTATTTCATTGTCTTTCCTTCTTTAAATCCTTCCTGGGGAAATTAAGGCGACAGCAACCTTATTTTCATGCCCAAAACATTTTCGGGAATTATTCCCAGTCCTGGAGTGTTCTGAAGGCGGGTTGGAAACCGCCATCCTGGAAAAGAGGGCTTTCCACCGGCAGCCTGGTTTCCGCCCCCAGTTCCCTGGGTCCCCCCGGGTCTTTCCTGCCCCTCAGCCCCTCCCCCGTCAAGCAGTCTCCACCCACCTGTCATCTGTCCCCATTGACTGTCCTCCCCCCATGATTTTTCTGATACTTTCATGGGGAAAAAAATGACAGTTTTTTTTTTTTAACAAGCAACACTGACTTCAGTATGTGAAATAAGTAGGAGCACAAGCGTTTTGACTGAAAGCGGCATGGTGATGGGTGCCGCAGGGCCCTGGCCTTCCCTGGGTCCCCGCTGAGCGCAGGGGACGCTGCGCACCCCTGTAGGGACTCGGCCCTCCCCTGTGTGGAAGGCGCCCCCTGCAGTTGGGCCGCGCCTGACCTTAGGCCTCGGGTAGTCATTTGTCAGGTGCACACAAGGCCACCCCACCACCGCCGGAAGTTGAAGATAAAATGCGGAATACCCCAGTTCAGCGGAGTCTGCGTTTTTAGTGTTTTCTCTTTTTGCTCCTAGAACACTGACTCCTTCCGAGGGTGACTTCCCCCCCCAACCCCGGGTGGGCATTTCGCAACATCTAGAGACATTTATGTTGTCAGAACTGTGGAGGAGGGGGAACTACTGGCATCTAGTGGGCAGAGGTCAAGAATGCCACCCCACGTCCTACAGCACACGGGGCGCCCCTGCGACAGAAGGACCCAGCCCCGGATGCCAGTATCCCAGGCGGAGAGACCTTTCCTGGAGGCCGCGAGATACTGGGGGTGGGATGCAGAATGGGGTTCACGTCTGTGAAGCCCAAGATCTGTGATAGGAAGTATTCACAGCATTTCAAGTAACTTTATGTATGTTTAGGTGTTTATATACTTCTGTATTAAATATTACATTTTTATATTAAAATATACACCTGTATATGCTTATATGCCTAGAAAAAGTCTGAAAGGATGTACACAAAAATGCTCTTTCTGAGTGATAAGTTTATGGGTAATTTCTGTTTCCTTTGTACCGTTCTGTGTTGTGATTTTTAAAAAATGGTGAGCTGGCTTTACTTTATAAAGCCACTTGCCTTTTCTGGGAGGAATTTGGGGCTGGAGCGTAAGTGAAGCTGGCCTGTTTCTGCCCTAGGTGGCCTGGGCCTCTCCAACACCATGTACGCGCGGCTGGGGGAGATCATCAGCCTGGATAGCTCCATCGCCGTGACACTGGCAGCACACCAGGCCATCGGCCTCAAGGTCAGGGGTCTGGGTTTCCGCGGCGGCGAGGGGGCAGCCGGCTCAGCGTCTCGGAGGAAGGCCCGCTGTCCTGCAGCCTCGCTGTACCGTGCTCAGTGCCCTTCGGTGGCCCTGTCCTTCCTTTTGAAACCTCCTCCTGCCCCATCGCCTCTGACCCATCCTTCCAGGCCCAGGTCAGATGCCACTGCCTCCAGGGAGCCTGCCTTCACCACGGGCTGGAGGTGATCCCACCTCTTGATTGGCTCCCTCGGGGCCTGAGCGTGTCCCCCCTGCTGTTGGCGCCTGTCCTACTCCGCTGGGCTTGGCGTCTCTCAGGGCAGGGCCAGGGGCCCACAGCTCATTCCTTGGGTGGTTCTTGCTCAGCATAGAAACCGAGGGGGCTGAGTGCACAGCAGGCTTGGCGCCCGGGCGTGGCGCTGCCCAAGCACCAGCTGTGGCTCCAGCCACCCGGCCCCGGCCACCCTGCCGGGAAGTGGAGGAACTGCCGGAAAGACTGAGGCCCTCCCTGGAGCTGTGCCACGCCACCCTGGACTGTGCGCCTGGGGGTCTCCCTGGCAGCCCAGCTCCCCAGACCCCCCAACAGCTCCCCATTTTTTACTGCGGCTGCCAGCTCTTGTGTGAAGGAAGCATGTTCCAGAAGGGGCCGTGTTCTGCAAGCCCGTTTCACACACTTCTCTCTTGCCACCGCTGAAAGCAGCCCATGTGTGTTGTCAGGGCATCATCTTGGCCGGCAGCGAGGAGCAGAAGGCCAGGTACCTGCCCAAGCTGGCGTCCGGGGAGCACGTGGCCGCCTTCTGCCTGACGGAGCCGGCCAGGTCAGCCCTGCGCGTCACTCACGGCTTCAGGGTCCAGGGGCTTTTACGGAAGAGGGGGGGCTGGCTTCTTCCCTCCCTGAAGACTTCCCGGGAGTTGAGTCCACAGCTTTTCTCACCCATTCACTTCATGCTCTCTTATCTTTACCTTACTTCTCTTTCCTGGTGACCTTTACAAATGAGATAACATGGCTGACAGCACCTGTAATTTTTTTGTGCTTTGCAACCCTCCTTATATACAGTAATGCATTCAGGCTTCACAGCGACTTTTAGAGTATGAAGGGCAGGTGGTATTGTCCCCACTTTACAGGCTGTGAACTGAGGTTCAGTGAGATGGGGTGATGAGCCCCCAGTCTCACAGCTGCCGTGATGGCAAGTCCGTTATCCAGCCCCTTTCCGTCCTGCTTCCCCCACCTGGGGACCTGGGTCCCCTGCACTCACCTTGCAGGAGCTTAGAGCCTGTGTGAGCCGGCATTTCCGTGTTTAGACCTCCAAACATTGTCACTGCCGCCTTTTCACCCGATGTGACAGAGCAGGGTTGGCCAAATCCACCTCGCCACCTGTTTTCATAGATGAAGTTTTACTGGAACATGCCTGTCTGTCTACAGATTGTCTGTGGCTGCAAAGCTGAATATATCTATTAGCTGGCCCTTTGTTTTCCGTGGGGCCTGAAAACCGCTCTTCTCTGTCTCCAGCGTTACCCCTCAACCGCATATTTCTGTCCCTGCAGTGGGAGCGATGCCGCCTCCATCCGGACCAGGGCCACGTTAAGTGAAGATAAGAAACACTACGTCCTCAACGGCTCCAAGGTACAGCTGCGTGGCCTCCGTGGCCGTCCTGACCTTCACCACCACGCACTGACCACTTCCCATGCTCCAGGGATCATAAAGGGCAGGCACATCACCCCGTAACCGTCATCCTCGGGTGATGCGCCTCCTTTTTTGGAAGAAGAAACGGTGGCTCAGGTTACGTGACCCGCCACCATACCGTCCGCTTAGTGGCAGGATGGGAACCAAGGTGTCCTGGCTCCTGCGCCTGCAGGCCTCTGTAGTGCTGCCCACCTCCCTGAGCTGCTCTCGTGTGGCCATTCTTTTAACTTTTTATTACACGGAATTTGAAAGTTCAGTGTCATGAACGTCCACCCCCGTCTCCCGGCTTCAGTGCTTCCTCTGTCACACTGCAGTTCTGGATGGCAACCGTGACGAGCTCAGTGCATCTCTGCAGGACGGGCCTGAGAAAGTCACGGCGTACACTTAAACCTTGATCATTTCTTACTATCTGCTTAACGTTCAGACTTCCCTGATTGTCTCATACTTCTTTTTTACAAACAAGTTGCTTGAATTAAGATCCAAATAAGTTCTATATGGAGCAGTTTGTTGAGAAGTCTGTTCCCCCTCTCCCTACCCGTCCCCTCCCTCCCCTCCTCTCCCTCTTCCTCCCCTCCTTCCCCTCCTTCTCCCCTCTCCCCTCCCCTCCTTCCCCTCCTTCTCCCCTCCCCTCCCCCTCCCTCCCTCTCCCCTCCCCCTCCCTCCCTCTCCCCTCCCCCATCTCCCCTCCCCCTCCCCTCCCCATCTCCCCTCCCCCTCCCTCCCTCTCCCCTCCCCATCTCCCCTCCCCCTCCCCCTTCCCTCCCCCCTCCTCCTCCCCCTCCCCCTTTCCCTCCTTTCTGCCTCCCTCCCTACCCCCAGCTGTTCCATGCTGAGTTGGAGCTGCTTGACACACGCACAGACACACGTGCAGGGCCACCTGTATCTCCTGGGGAAATCCGTGCTCTGGGGATGCTGGGTTGAGCCCGTCCTGGCCTGAGCTGTGATGGGCAGCTGGTGCTGAGGTGGCCAGTTTGTAGTAGTTTGGTTTTCTCTGGAGCCCTTTTGCTTTCTTTCCTCAGGTCTGGATCACCAATGGAGGACTGGCCAGTGTTTTTACTGTGTTTGCAAAGACAGAGGTTGTTGATGCTAATGGCTCAGTAAAGGACAAGGTCACAGCGTTCATAGTAGAGAGAGACTTTGGTGGAGTCACCAGCGGGAAACCTGAGGATAAGTTAGGCATCCGAGGCTCCAACAGTGAGTGGCACGTGCATGCATGTGTGTGTATGAGAGAGAGAGAGACAAGGTGAGCTTTTATCTTGTTAAAAAGATATCAAACATCAAGATAACATGAGACCTAAGTAGTTTTGTTTCCACCCAAGCATTTGGCAAAATCTCTCCGCACATCGGGCAGTGATAACTTCAAGGTGAGGTCATCGCCACCTCGTGGCGCTCAGCCTTGGAGGGAGGTGGTGCTGGGGGGTCCTGGGTCAGTGTTGCAGTACAGCAGACCCCCATCTTTCCAGCCTGGGACTCCTCCTTTCTCCCTTCTCCCTCCTCCCCACCCAGGCCTGGTTGGCACTCAGTTCACTTGAGGCTGGTGTCCTGTAAGTGGCCCTCGGCCCACCTGGAGCTGCCCTGCGGTCCTCACGAGGCTCAGCCTCTTGGGTCCCTTAGCTCGGACTGTGGAGGGTCTGAATGAATGAGCGAGTGAGTGAATGAACCGCATCCCCTGAGTGGGGGTCGGGGATAGAGCGCTTCGTCCCCCTCAGCTGAGGTCCTGGATGTCGTGTGTTCCAGCCTGCGAGGTCCACTTTGAGAACACCAGGGTGCCCGTGGGAAACGTCCTCGGAGAAGTTGGAGGCGGCTTTAAGGTGTGTTGCCCTGCGTGTGCTGACCTTTGTTGCAGTCTCGTGTGCGTTGGCCCAGCTTCCCGTTACCTCCCTGCTGGCAGTGCACTGGGCTGGGCTGGCCGGGCGGCCATGCAAGGCTCTCTGCAGGGAGGTCAGCAGAGCAGAGAGAAGTCAGCCCTGGGAGGCAGGGGTGCAGCAGCGCTTGGTCTCACCCTCCCTCACGTAGGGGTAGAGTCCTCCCCCAGCCAGTGGAGAGAGGAGCCCAGTGGCCCTGCAAAGCTCAGGATGTACAGCCCTGGGTCCCGAGTGCTTACCCTGATTTTTTTTTTCTTAGAGTAAGAGTATTTTTTTTAATAACAGGTAACTCATATGACAAAATTTACCATTTTCAAATGAATGCTTTGTTGGTTTTTAGTATATTCACTGTGCTTGTGCAACCATCTCCATGGTCTAATTCTAGAACGTTGCCATCACCCCAGCAAGACACGCCATACTTTCTCATTTCCACTCTCCCAGCCCTCAGCCGTCGCTGTTTTACTTGCTGCTTCTGTGGATCTGCCTGTTTTGTTTGTTTGTTTGTTTATAAATTTATTTTATTTTTGTTTTTGGCTGCATTGGGTCTTTGTTGCTGTGTGCAGGCTTTCTCTAGTTGCGGCGAGCGGGGGCTACTCTTCGTTGTGGTGCACGGGCTTCTCATTGCGGTGGCTTCTCTTGTTGCGGAGCACAGGCTCTAGGCATGCGGGCTTCAGTAGTTGTGGCACGTGGGTTCAGTAGTTGTGGCTTGCGGGCTCTAGAGCACAGGCTCAGTAGTTGTGGCGCGTGGGCTTCGTTGCTCCACTGTATGTGGGATCTTCCCGGACCAGGGCTTGAACTCGTGTCCCCTGCATTGGCAGGCGGATTCTTAACCACTGCGCCACCAGGGAAGCCCCATCTGCCTATTTTGAATGTTTCATTTAGATGGACTCCATGTGTGGTCCTTCTTGTATGGCTTCTTTCACGCTGCATAATGTTTTCAAGGTTTATCCAAGTCTAGCAGGTGTCACTCCTTCTTATAGCTGAGTAACGTTCCATCATGTGCATGGACCACGTTTTGTCCATCTGTCATCAGCTGATGGACATTTGGGTTGTTTCAATTTTTGGCCGTTTGAATAATGCTGCTGTGAACACTCATGTGCACGTTTTTGTGTGAATGCTGTTTTCCATTCTTTTGGGTGCACACCTGGAAGAAATGGAGGGTCAAATGGTGACTGTATGTTTAGCTTTTTGAGGAACCGCCAAACTCTTTTCCACAACAGCTGTTTCACGTTCCCACCAGCAGTGCGTTAGGGTTCCAGTTGCTCCACATCCTTGTCAATATGTGTGATCGTCCATTTTTAAAATTACAGCCATCCTCGTGGGTGTGAAGTGTATCTCGTTGTGGTTTGATTTGCATTTCCCTGATGATTAGTCGTGTTGAGCATTGAGCATCTTTTTGTGAGCTTATTGGTTATTTATCTCCTTTGTTTTTTTGGTTTTTTATTTTATTTTATTGGGTTGGCCAAAAAGTTCGTTCGGCGTTTTCTGTAAGATGGCTCTAGTAGCATTTAGTTGTCTTTAATTTCATTCGAAACAATTTTGCTAGATTGTATTTTGACAGCTGTCATATCAGCATGCATTTTTTAAAAAACTTATTAAAACCGGTGAATTTTTGTGTAGCCGTTTTAATATTGAAGGTGGAAGGAAAAAAAGCAACATTTTGGGCATATTATGCTTCATTATTTCAAGAAAGGTAAAAATGCAACTGAAACGCAAAAAAATATTTGTGCAGTGCATGGAGAAGGTGCTGTGACTGATCGAACGTGTCGAAAGTGGTTTGCGAAGTTTGTGCTGGAGATTTCTTGCCGGACGATGCTCCACGGTCGGGTAGACCAGTTGAAGTTGATAGATATGAAATCGAGACACTAATTGAGAACAATCAACGTTATACCACAAGAGAGATAGCCGACATACTCAAAATATCCAAATCAAATGTTGAAAATCATTTGCACCAGCTAGGTTATCTTAATCACTTTGATGTTTGGGGTCCACGTAAGTTAAGTGAAAAAAACCTTCTTGGCCATATTTCCACATGTGATTCTCTACTGGAATGTAATGAAAACATTCCATTTTCAAAACAAATTGTGACCGGCAATGAAAAGTGGATACTGTACAATAATGTGGAACGGAAGAGATTGTGGAGCAAGCAAAATGGACCACCACCAACCACACCAAAGGCTGGTCTTCATCCAAAGAAGGTGATGTTGTATGTATGGTGGGATTAGAATGGAGTCCTCTATTATGAGCTCCTTCCGGAAAACCAAATGATTAAATCCAACAAGTACTGTTCCCAGTTAGACCAACTGAAAGCAGCACTCGAAGAAAAGCATCCGGAATTAATCAACAGAAAATGCATAATCTTCCATCAGAATAACGCAAGACCGCATGTTTCTTTGATGACCAGGCAAAAACTGTTACAGCTTCGCTGGGAAGTTCTGATTCATCCGCCATATTCACCAGGCATTGCACCTTCGGATTTCCATTTATTTTGGTCTTTACAAAATTCTCTTACTGGGAAAAATTTCAATTCCCTGGAAGACTGTAAAAGGTACCTGGAACAGTTCTTTGCTCAAAAAGATAAAAAGTTTTGCGAAGATGGAATTATGAAGTTGCCTGAAAAATGGCGGAAGGTAGTGGAACAAAAGGGTGAATATGTTCAATAAAGTTCTTGCTGAAAATGAAAAATGTGTCTTTTACTTAAAAACTGAAGTCAGTTTTTGGCCAACCCAATATTTTATTGAAGTATAGTTAATTTACAATGTTGTGCCATTGTCTGCTGTACAGCAAAGTAACTGTTATACACGTAGATTCTTTTTTTTTTAATACTCTTTTTCGTTATGGTTTGTCACAGGATACTGAATATAGTTCCCTGTGCTATACAGTAAGACCTTGTTATTTATCCATTCTATATATAATAGTTTACATCTGCTAGTCCCACACTCCCAATCCTTTTCTCCCCCTCCCCTCTCCCCCTTGGCAACCACAAGTCTGTTTTCTATGTCTGTGAGTCTGTTTCCATTTTGTAGACACGTCCATTTGTGCCGTGTTTTAGATTACACATATAAGTGATATCAGATGGTATTTGTCTTTCTCTTTCTGACTTACTTCAGATAATAAGTCTTTCTGACTTACTTGACGATAATCTCTAGTTGCACCCATGTTGCTGCAAATGGCATTATTTCATTCTTTTTTATGGCTGAGTAATATTCCGTTGTATATATGTACCACATCTTCTTTATCCATTCATCTGTCAGTGGACATTAAGGTTGTTTCCATGGGCTGTTTATCTCCTTTGAAGAAATATTTTTCCAAATCCTTTGCCCGTCTTTAAATTGGGCTATTTGTCTTTATATTGCTGCTCTGCCCTAATTACTGGGTGGCCTGGGTAAGTGTCTTCACAGCGGGGAGCTGCCCCCACCTTGGCTGTGAACAGGGATCAAAGCAGGACCTCCCCGGCCACCTGGGCGTTACAGGAATCACCCAAGGGCCGTCAGCCAGGGCTCCAGCCACTGCTGCCCGGGAAGTGTGGAGCAGAGGGTAGGGGAGGTGAAGGGCACATGAGGGGCGTCCGTGTGCATATGTCACACACAGATGAGGGAACACGTGGGTCCCCCAAAGCCCGTCCCAGGGGAGTTGCCGTCCACTGTTAACACTTTTTTGTTTACCTATTTTATTTTTTTATTATTTTATTTTTTTGAATTTTATTTTTTTGTACACCAGGTTCTTATTAGTTATCCATTTTAGTGGTATATATTAGTGTATATGTCAATCCCAATCTCCCAATTCATCACACCACCACCTCCCACCCCCTGGCGCTTTCCCCCCTTGGAGTCCATACGTTTGTTCTCTACATCTGTGTCTCAATTTCTGTCCTGCAAACCGGTTCATCTGTACCATTTTTCTAGGTTCCATATATATGCGTTAATACACGATATTTCTTTTTCTCTTTCTGACTTACTTCACTCTGTATGACAGTCTCTAGATCCGTCCACATCTCTACAAATGACCCAGTTTCGTTTCTTTTTATGGCTGAGTAATATTTCATTGTATATATGTACCACATCTTCTTTATCCATTCGTCTGTCAGTGGGCATTTAGGTTGCTTCCATGTCCTGGCTATTGTAAACAGTGCTGCAGTGAACACTGGGGTGCATGTGTCTTTTTGAATTATGGTTTTCTCTGGGTATATGCCCAGTAGTGGGATTGCTGGGTCATATGGTAATTCTATTTTTAGTTTTTTAAGCAACCTCCATACTGTCCTCCATAGTGGCTGTATCAATTTACATTCCCACCAACAGTGCAAGAGGGTTCCCTTTTCTCCACACCCTCTCCAGCATTTGTTGTTTGTAGATTTTCTGATGATGCCCATTCTGACTGGTGTGAAGTGATAACCTCATTGTAGTTTTGATTTGCATTTCTCTAATATTTAGTGATATTGAGCAGCTTTTCATGTGCTTCTTGGCCATCTGTATGTCTTCTTTGGAGAAATGTCTATTTAGGTCTTCTGCCCACTTTTGGATTGGGTTGTTTGTTTTTTTAATATTGAGTTGCATGAGCTGTTTATATATTTTGGAGATTAATCCTTTGTCCGTTGATTTGTTTGCAAATATTTTCTCCCATTCTGAGGGTTGTCTTTTCGTCTTGTTTGTAGTTTCCTTTGCTTTGCAAAAGCTTTGAATTTTCATTAGGTCCCATTTGTTTATTTTTGTTTTTATTTTCATTACTCTAGGAGGTGGATCATAAAAGATCTTGCTCAGATTTATGTCAAAGAGTGTTCTTCCTACATTTTCCTCTTAGAGTTTTATAGTGTCTGGTCTTACATTTAGATCTGTAATCCATTTTGAGTTTATTTTTGTGTATGGTGTTCAGGAGTGTTCTAATTTCATTCTTTTACATGTAGCTGTCCAGTTTTCCCAGCACCACTTATTGAAGAGACTGTCTTTTCTCCATTGTATATCCTTGCCTCGTTTGTCATAGATTAGTTGACCATAGGTGTGTGGGTTTATCTCTGGGCTTTCTATCCTGTTCCGTTGATCTATATTTCTGTTTTTGTGCCAGTACCATACTGTCTTGATTACTGTAGCTTTGTAGTATAGTCTGAAGTCAGGGAGTCTGATTCCTCCAGCTCTGTTTTTTTCCCTCAAGACTGCTTTGGCTATTCGGGGTATTTTGTGTCTCCATACAAATTTTAAGATTTTTTTTGGTTCTAGTTCTGTAAAAAAATGCCACTGGTAAGTTGATAGGGATTACACTGAATCTGTAGATTGCTTTGGGTAATATAGTCATTTTCACAATATTGATTCTTCCAATCCAAGAACATGGTATATCTCTCCATCTGTTGGTATCATCTTTAATTTTTTTCATCAGTGTCTTATAGTTTTCTGCATACAGGTCTTTTGTCTCCCTAGGTAGGTTTATTCCTAGGTATTTTATTCTTTTTGTTGCAATGGTAAATGGTAGTGTTTCCTTCATTTCTCTTTCAAATTTTTCATCATTAGTGTATAGAAATGCAAGAGATTTCTGTGCATTAATTTTGTATCCTGCAACTTTCCCAAATTCATTGATTAGCTCTAGTAGTTTTCTGGTGGCATCTTTAGGATTCTCTATGTATAGCATCATGTCATCTGCAAACAGTGACAGTTTTACTTCTTCTTTTCCAATTTGTATTCCTTTTATTTCTTTTTCTTCTCTGATTGCCATGGCTAGGACTTCCAAAACTATGTTGAATAATACTGGTGAGGGTGGACATCCTTGTCTTGTTCCTGATCTTGGAGGAAATGCTTTCAGTTTTTCACCATGGACAATGATGTTTGCTGTGGGTTTACTGTATATGGCCTTTATATGTTGAGGTAGGTTCCCTCTGTGCCCACTTTCTGGAGACTTTTTATCATACATGGGTGTCAAATTTTGTCAAAAGCTTTTTCTGCATCTATTGAGATGATCGTATGGTTTTTCTTTTTCAATTTGTTAATATGGTGTATCACATTGATTGATTTGCATATATTGAAGAATCCTTGCATCCCTGGGATAAATCCCACTTGATCATGGTGTATGATCCTTTTAATGTGTTGTTGGATTCTGTTTGCTAGTATTTTGTTGAGGATTTTTGCATCTATATTCATCAGTGATATTGGACTGTAATTTTCTTTTTTTGTAGTATCTTTGTCTGGTTTTGGTATCAGGGTGGTCTCATAGAATGAGTTTGTGAGTGTTCCTCCCTCTGCAATTTTTGGAAGAGTTTGAGAAGGATGGGTGTTAGCTCTTCTCTAAATGTTTGATAGAATTCACCTGTGAAGCCATCTGGTCCTGGGCTTTTGTTTGTTGGAAGATTTTTAATCACAGTTTCAATTTCATTACTTGTGATTGGTCTGTTCATATTTTTTATTTCTTCCTGGTTCAGTCTTGGAAGGTTATACCTTTCTAAGAATTTGTCCATTTCTTCCAGGTTGTCCATTTTATTGGCATAGAGTTGCTTGTAGTAGTCTCTTAGGATGCTTTGTATTTCTGCAGTGTCTGTTGTAACTTCTCCTTTTTCATTTTTAATTTTATTGATTTGAGTCCTCTCTCTCTTTTTCTTGATGAGTCTGGCTAATGGTTTATCAATTTTGTTTATCTTCTCCAAGAACCAGCTTTTACTTTTATTGATCTTTGCAATTGTTTTCTTTGTTTCTATTTATTTCTGCTCTGATCTTTATGATTTCTTTCCTTCTACTAACTTTGGGTTTTGTTTGTTCTTCTTTCTCTAGTTCCTTTAGGTTAGATTGTTTATTTGAGATGTTTGTGTTTCTTGAGGTAGGATTGTATTGCTATAAACTTCCCTCTTAGAACTGCTTTTGCTGCATCCCATAGGTTTTAGATCGTCGTGTTTTCATTGTCATTTGTCTCTAGGTATTTTTGATTTCCTCTTTGATTTCTTCAGTGATCTCTTGGTTATTTTGTAACGTATTGTTTAGCCTCCATATGTTTGTGTGTTTTACGTTTTTCTTCCTGTAATTTATTTCTGATCTCATAGTGTTGTGGTCAGAAAACATGCTTGATATGATTTGTTTTCTTAAATTTACTGAGGCTTGATTTGTGACCCAAGATGTGATCTATCCTGGAGAATATTCTGTGTGCACTTGAGAAGAAAGTGTAATCTGCTGTTTTTGGATGGAATGTCCTATAAATATCAATTAAATCTCTCTGGTCTATTGTATCCTTTAAAGCTTGTGTTTCCTTATTAATTTTCTGTCTGGATGATCTGTCCATTGGTGTAAGTGAGGTGTTAAAGTCCCCCATTATTATTGTGTTACTGTCGATTTCCTCTTTTATAGCTGTTAGCAGTTGCCTTATGTATTGAGGTGCTCCTATGTTGGGTGCATATATATTTATAACTGTTATATCTTCTTCTTGGATTGATCCCTTGAGCATTATGTAGTGTCCTTCCTTTTCTCTTGTAACATTCTTTATTTTAAAGTCTATTTTATCTGATATGAGTATAGCTACTCCAGCTTTCTTTTGATTTCCATTTGCATGGAATATCGTTTTCCATCCCCTCACTTTCAGTCTGTATGTGTCCCTAGGTCTGAAGTGGGTTTCTTGTAGACAGCATATATATGGGTCTTATTTTTGTATCCATTCAGTGAGCCTGTGTCTTTTGGTTGGAGCATTTAATCCATTCACGTTTAAGGTAATTATCGATATGTATGTTCCCATTACCATTTTCTTAATTGTTTTGGGTTTGTTTTTGTAGGTCCTTTTCTTCTCTTGTGTTTCCCACTTAGAGAAGTTCCTTTAGCATTTGTTGTAGAGCTGGTTTGGTAGTGCTGAATTCTCTGAGCTTTTGCTTGTCTGTAAAGCTTTTGATTTCTCTCTCGAATCTGAATGAGATCCTTGCCGGGTAGAGTAATCTTGGTTGTAGGTTCTTCCCTTTCATCACTTTAAATATGTCGTGCCCACTCCCTTCTGGCTTGTAGAGTTTCTGCTGAGAAATCAGCTGTTAACCTTATGGGGAGTTCCCTTGTATGTTATTTGTCATTTTTCCCTTGCTGCTTTCAGTAATTTTTCTTTGTCTTTAATTTTTGCCACTTTGATTACTATGTGTCTCAGTGTGTTTCTCCTTGGGTTTATCTTGTATGCAACTCTCTGAGCTTCCTGGACTTGGGTGGCTCTTTCCTTTCCCATGTTAGGGAAGTTTTTGACTATAATCTCTTCAAATATTTTCTCTGGTCCTTTCTCTCTCTCTTCTCCTTCTGGGACCCCTATAATGCAAATGTTGTTGCCTTTAATGTTGTCCCAGAGGTCTCTTAGGCTGTCTTTATTTCTCTTCATTCTTTTTTCTTTATTCTGTTCCACAGCAGTGAATTCTACCATTCTGTCTTCCAGGTCGCTTATCCATTCTTCTGCCTCAGTTATTCTGCTACTGATTCCTTCTAGTGTAGTTTTCATTTCAGTTATTGTATTGTTCATCTCTGTTTGTTTGTTCTTTAATTCTTCTAGATCTTTGTTAAACATTTCTTGCATCTTCTCGATCTTTGCCTCCATTCTTTTTCCGAGGTCCTGGATCATCTTCACTATCATTATTCTGAATTCTTTTTCTGGAAGGTTGCCTATCTCCACTTCATTTAGTTGTTTTTCTGGTGTTTTATCTTGTTCCTTCATCTGGTACATAGCCCTCTGCCTTTTCATCTTGTCTGTCTTTCTGTGAATGTGGTTTTTGTTCCACAGGCTGCAGGATTGTAGTTCTTCTTGCTTCTGCTGTCTCCACTGTTCACACTTTTGGTGTTTGTCTTTCTACATCTTTTTAAAGAGTTTACATCACTGAAGTATTTCTGTGTGTGTGTGTGTAAGAGGTGATAGCTGGCATTTTTCACTTATCAACAAGCCCTCATAGTCTTTTCATGCTAGGGAATGTGATTTGCTGAGGTTCAGAACCACACAGCATTTCCTCATGTGGTGACGCCACATTCACTGTCCCTGGGTCTCCAGGATTGAGCATTTAGCACAGTTTCCCTTCTTCCCCACTCGGGAGTGCATTGCATGACATGTATCCTTATACATATCTTGCACACTTCTCATTATCTCCTGAGTTTAAATACGAGTCAAGTTTCTGGGTCAGAGGGCGTGGTCATTTTTAAGTTCTTGGTCCATGTTGCCATGTCGCCTGCTGGACGGTTGGACTGTGTGTGAGGTCTTTGCCCAGTCCTTCCCAACACTGCATTAAAAAATTTGTTTCCATTGTATTGGGTGAGAAGTGATGGTTTTAGTATGCAAAAGAAAAACAGATCGCTAAAGCCCTCTCTTGTGATGAGTGGGATAGCCTGCCAGTCAGCCTCAACACTGAAAAGCACGACACGCTAGGGCGATCCCAGAGATGGCGGGTAGGATGACCACAGGCCCGGGGAACGCCGATGCTGCGTGAGGTCAGGTAGGAGGTTCATCGGGGCGCAGAGGCGGTCAGCGACGGGGGCTGCGGGGACGGCCGTGTCTCGTACCTGGAGTGTAGGTGTGGGAGGGGACTGCTCTGTGGTAGGAAGGTGACCACGCAGCACGGTCAGGCCTGGGTAGGAGGGACCGCCTGGGCTCACGAGCCCTTTCAGGTGAGGCCGAGCCTGCCAGGCCTTCCACCCTCCTGGGGACTGGGGCCTGGCGTCCAGTCTTCTCCTCCTCTTGTTCTTGTTGTAAGTGAAGCTGAGAATCAACCACGAAGGGGCTGTGAAGTAAGTTTGTTCATGAAACTGCGAGCTGGCCTTTGAGAACCAGTCTGGGAAAAGGGACCAAAGGTGGGGAGTTCAGCTCCTGCTCAGTCCTGGCAGGTGGAGCAGGACCGGTGTCCCCCCTCCTCATCCCCCCTCCATGTCCTGACACACAGGGAGTCTGACATTACAGGCCACAGGCCAGAGCAGGAGGCACAACAGGCCACACTGCGCTGCGACCTAGCTGAGCCCCAGCTTCTGGCCGTGCCCACCGAGGTGCCCACCCGCCTCGGCCTCGCCTGTCAGGACCAGTGCTGCCTGCCCAGTGTCTGGAGCAGGTGTTTCCCGTCTCCCCAGCCCCACAGGATCTGTTCTGAGAGTCTCCCTTCATGGTATTGAGCAAGTAATCATAAATTCAAACTCAGAGGCACGTTTGGTTAATCCCAGCCACGCAGGCGAGCAGTGAGTACGAGCAGTGCCACGTGTGAAGCTGAGTCCCAGGCTGCTTGCGGCCCCCAGACCCCGGCCCTGCCTTGAGGCCTCCTCCCTGGGCCTCACAGGTTGAGCAGAGGTGGGCAGGTCACAGCGTCCTCTAGGAGCCTCGTGCTGTGGCCACGCGTCCACGGTGTGCCTGGGATGCCCGTCCTCCCCTGCTGCCTGGGTGGCTATGGTCTCTAGGTCCCTTCACGTCTGTAAGGGGGTGCCTCCCCAAGCCCGGGTAGTCTGGTACTTGGGAAGCAGTGTGTGTGCTTGCCGTCGGCTTTAGGTAGAAAGTTGGGGTCGGGAGAGAGGCGTGAAGCTGACAAAACTCCTTGGCTAGGGTCATTACTGTAGGCACTGGGGGAGGAGGAGCCTGTCGCGTCCGTGCAAGGGGCTGGCTCAGTGCAGGGTGCACGCCAGGCAGGTGCTTGCTCTGTCTGTGACTGGTCACCACCTGGAACCTCCGGCTCTTCTTCTGTGAAAGGAGGACCCTGACGCTGACGCGTTGCTGGGAAAGTGAGGAGTTGGCAGTGGGTACCCAGCCAGTCTTAGTTTCTGCTCCCCTCCCCTGAGGCTGAGGGAAGTGGCCACTTCCTTTGGAATAAGCGTGTCCCATTTCTTTTTTTTTGGTGGGGGGGTGCCTGCAGGGATGTTTGTGAGAGCATCTCCGTGACAGATCGCCTGGTTTTGAGGCCTTGGGACTGTGTTCTCCCCCGGCCCAGGGAGGGTTAACTCCATCTGCATGCTGCCTTTTGTCTGGTAAAAGCAGACAAGCCCTGTTGCGGTCTGTCCCCTTCAGCCCTCTAGGGCCCTCAGCTCTCCCAGCTGGACACGGAGGGAGCGGCCCGCGCTGAGCCCTCCTCTCTCCGCAGGTGGCCATGAACATCCTCAACAGCGGGCGGTTCAGCATGGGCAGTGCCGTGGCCGGGATGCTCAAGACACTGATAGGTGCGTAAGTCAGGGACGGCACCTTGCCCCTGCTGCCCCTGCCTGCTCCGGCCCAGGGGCTCTGCCCCGTCCCTGGGCAGGCCAGCGCTGAGCCAAGCCACTGACAGCCGGTCCTGTCCAAGTCTAGGATCAGGGCTTCGATTTAGACTGAAGGGTGCACTGAGGCTGCCCCTGAAGGGCTAGTGTTGCGGTTTCAACACGCACGGGATGGGGGAGGCGGGGGACTTTCTGGTGGAGGTAGACGGGGGTGGCTGCTCTGGCCGCTGAGGACGGGGCTGCTGAGCGAGCACCTGAATGTGAGCTGGACACCGAAAAGCCTGAGCACTGGTTCTCTGTGGATGACTGCGCAGTGGGTGAGCCGCGGGGTCAGACCGGGGACCCTGGTCCCTCAGCCTTTCGATTGTCCTTTTCTTCTGTTACGCTCACTGAACCCTAGACTTCCCTTTGCCAGTGAAGGTAAAACAGCCTGATAGGGGTTTTGCGGGGCACAGAACGTCACTGCCATCTTTGCTTTGTGGCAGGGACCACAGGGACACGCAGGGCCCTGGCTGCGGCGCGGGCGTACCCGGGGCCGGCTCCCCACTGGGTGCTCAGGAAGCTCCTCGGAGTTCAGGGCAGAGTTCGTTTATAGACGAAGGGACGGACGCTCAGAGCGGGGGAGTGATTTGCCGGAGACCACACCCCCCCCATCAGACTGCAAGCTCAGGGCTCACCTCCCTCTGCTAAGCTTCCCCCAAGGCCCTGAGCCCATCTGGACTCTGCTTCCTTGTCTGGAAAACTCCTCATTGCAAGGGCTTCGCTCTCGTGGTCAGTCTGTCCCCAAAGGATGTAGAGCCCCTGAGATCGCAAGGCCCAGAAATGGGGGAAGGTGGGAGCCTATCTACCCTGCGAGCCCGCTGTGAGAGTGGGTTACGCGTGGAGGTCCGTGGGGAGTGTTGGGAGAGCACTGGCTGCAGGGAGGGGGGCCGCCATGGGCACGTGGGCGCCTGCAGGGCTGGCGCAGAAGCCACGGGCCACCCTCCTGCTGCCAGATGGACACATGTGCCGGGTGTGAGCCTGCTTCTCCGTGCAGGGCGTCCCGTGGCCTTTGCCGTGTCTCTGAGGTCAATAGTGTTGATGAGGGCGGGGAGGCCATGTGGCCCAGGCTTGGCTGGGAAGAGCGAGAGTTGGGTCCGGACGTGTCTGACTGGCCCCTGATCCTGCTCCGTCCCCCACCCCAGGTGCCACTCAGAGGGGACAGTCGCTCCTGGACCCGGAGTTGTTGGAAGGCAGGGCTCTCACTTTCAGGGTGTTGGTCTCAGCAGACCCGCTTCTCGTAGCTCTTGCCTGAGTGTTTGAAAGGTGGTGACGATAGACTGAGGAAATCATTTTAAGACAGCCGGAAAATTGTTCTTTGATAACTCTGCCCCTCTTCAGAAATGACCGCCGAGTACGCGTGCACAAGGAAACAGTTCAACAGGAACCTCAGCGAGTTTGGATTGATTCAGGTATGGAGGGTCCAGAGCACCGCATGGGCTGACTCTACCTTGTGGGCACTGAAAGCGTGCTTGGGGGTCTGTACTGCCGACTCCTAGGCGGTGGTTCGGGGAGATGAGCACGTGGCCCCTTTTACGAGTGCCAGGCCTTGGTGCTCTTGGGCACTGGGCTTGGTCTGAATTACCTTCTCTGCTGCTCGGCAGGTTTGGGTCTCAGTACAGGCAGATTCTTTCTTGATTGTGTATTTTTCTGAACGCTCCAGGAGAAGTTTGCCCTGATGGCTCAGAAGGCTTACGTGATGGAAAGCATGGCCTACCTCACCGCGGGGATGCTGGACCAGCCGGGCTTTCCTGACTGCTCCATCGAGGCCGCCATGGTGAAGGTAACCCCACACGCAGCGTGCCTGCCGTCCTCCTCCTCAGTTTGTCACTGCTTAGGTATTTACGAGGTACCCAGCATGCCAGGCACCCTGGGATGCAGTTGGGCAGAGCGGAGTAGCATAGGAGCAGGAGCAGAGGGCAGTGTCCCGCTTACGGGAGGCCAGTGTCTCCCCGCATGGTTTGTGCCAGGCTGTCACCAGCTGACGGTGATCGTAGCGAAAGAAGAGAATACAGACTGGGTATTGTAACTTCGTGTCTGCCTAACAAAGCAGCTGGGCTTCCCTGGGAAGGACTGTGTTGTCCTGAGTCTGTGGTCTTCCTACATTTTGGTATCAAAACTTCCTTTCATGAAATATCTGGTTGAGGTAGATAGCACAGAGTTCCCGGTGCTTCTGTCTTGTTTTGGGGAGGGGGGTCATTTTTTGGCCACCAGTGAGACGTGACAGTCAGGGCTCCTACCTGGGTCGTCTCGTCCCAAAGCCCAGTTCTCCGCATGGAGCCTCCCACCCCGCCCGCAGCCACCTGGCCCCGAGGCAGAGGGTCCCCCTCCTGAAGGGGCTTTGGTGCTGACCTCGCCCGGGCCCGTGGCAGGTGTTCAGCTCCGAGGCCGCGTGGCAGTGCGTGAGCGAGGCGCTCCAGGTCCTCGGGGGCTCGGGCTACATGAGGGACTACCCGTACGAGCGCATCCTGCGCGACAGCCGTATCCTGCTCATCTTTGAGGTGAGTGTGCCGCCCCGCTGAGCTCTCGGCCCCGCCCCGCTCCGCTGTGGACCCCAGAGCCTCGTGGTCCTGGCACCAGGCCGCAGAGCCCAGGCTGGCTGGCGCGTCCTCTCGCCCGACCGCCCGCAGGTCTCCGCCTGGGAGGCCGGGGTGCTGCCTGAGGTGCCCAGTCCAGGTGATGAGGCAGGGTCACCCCGAGGGCGTTCCCTGGCGACTCTGATGTTGGGAGTTCACAGGCCGGGAGCAGGGAGGAAAGGGCGTTGGGACCCCAGAGTCGCCTTTGGGGCGCTGCTGGTCTGGTCGTGCAGCCTGGCTGAGAGAGGACGACTCCAGAACACCAGTGTGGTGAGGGGCTGGGGTCTCGGGAAGCAGCGCACTGGGCCTTGGGGGCAGAGAGGGCAGGGGAGTGGAGTGTGCCAGGCCCTGACGGGACCTTCCCTGCCGGCACCAGGTAAACGGAAGGAGCAGCGGCCGGTCCTGCTCGGCGGGGCTGGGGTATGGGTGGGGCAGGGTGGGCAGGGCAGAGGGGCTGGGCGGGAAGGCCAGAGAGTAGCCAGCCACGGAAGCCCATTTGGATCTTACCGTGAGGGCCAAGAAGCGGTAACAGAGTTTGGAGCAGAGAATGGCTTGTTTGTGTTCGCGTCCCTGGAAATGCCCCGAGCCTGCCCAGGGCGTGGGTTGCAGCAGTGCGGCCAGCGGCCGTGGAGGGAGGCCGGGCAGGATTTCAGGCTGGACACAGGTGTGCGGAGGCAGACCCTTGGACCAGTGCGAGGCTGGGTGCCCGGGAGGCTCCCCCTCGGGGAGGGAAGACCTCATTGGCTGCTGGTGTTCCCTGTGTCCTCTCCCTTAGTGGACAGACAGGGCGCGGCCAGCCCGAGGCCCCGGGGGCAGTTCCCACGTCACGACCCTGCTGCCCCAGGCCTGCCTCTCCCAAGGCCCCTCCCCTTGGCCCGGGCGAGTGCGGTCCTCCGTGGCTGGTGGGGTGGTCAGCACGGGTTCAGGAGCTCTGAAGGGTGCAGGGCCCTCAGCGTGAAGCCGAGACCGCCCCGGACGGGCCTGGGTCAGCCTGGAGTTCTCCTTGCTCCCACTTCCGCTCCCACGGAGTCTCCATCCGTGGCGTGGCCTGGCGGTGTGCCTCAGTCCAGCCCCTGCCCCTCTGACCCTCAGCACCACCGTGCACAACGGGCACAAGCCCCCTGGTCTGCGTCCCCGAGGTCACGTGGCTCACAGTGGGGGGGGGGTGCCCGGGGGTGGCAGCAGGGAAGAGGCGGCCCCAGGGTGTTGGCACCTGGCACTGCGGTGCGGCCAGCTGCTTCCCGAGGAGCCTGGCCTGGACTGAGCTAGTAGTGGGTTCACTGAGGACTTGCTGTGTCCTGGGTACTAGTATTCTTCGCTTCTTTTAAGGGGAACTGTTTCTCTGCTTAAAAGAAGTAAAATCGGAAGCTTGGAAAAAGGAATGATTCATGCACAGTTGGTCATGGGATGGGGTAGGTCCCAGAGGGAGGCCACCGCCATCTGGTCAGCCCCAACTTGTCCCGTGGAAGCAGTAGCCTGCGTGTTGCCCTGGCCCCCGGTCACAGCCCTGCTCCCAGCTGCTTCCGAAGAGTTAGCGGGAAGCAGCATGGCCTAGCCAGTCACGCACGCGGCACTGCTAGGGCTGCCCTGATGTGGGCGGCCTTTGACCTGGATAATGTTGGCCACAGGGAACCAACGAGATTCTCCGGATGTACATCGCCCTGACAGGCTTGCAGCATGCCGGCCGCATCCTGACTGCAAGGGTCAAGTAGGTAACGCGTCCACCGTCTGCCCCTCGGGTCCACCCACCCTGCCCAGCAGAGGCCTGCCCCAGGGCAGCCAGAGGAGGGCGCTGCCTCATCCGTGGACCAGGCGTGCAGCCTTGCAGGGCTCAGCTGACTCACAGGCTGGCTGGAGGGAGGGGACAGGGAGGGGCCAGCTGCCTGGGAAGCCGCCAGGGCCCTGCCCTCCTCCCCTGCAGCTCTCGTCTCCGGTGCGGCAGGGAGCTGCTTCTAGAACCGGGGCAAGGAGAGGTGATCCTTGAGTAGGTGCCAGCTCCAAGGCCAACACAAGACTAGTTTCCTCTCCTGACCCCCGTCCTGGGGCCAGAACAGTGAGTAGTCCCTGCCAGCGCCCAGGCATGGCTTGCTCAGAGGATTTTTCAGGCTACTCGGGGAGAGAATGACCTGGAAGCAGGTGTGACCCGGGTGTCCCCTCCGGCCGTAGAGGAGACGGCTGCTCCCTGAAGGGCTGGCCAGGTCCTGGGTTGTGTCCAGGTGGCCCCTCTGGCTTTGCGTAGTCAGGGAGCTTGCCCGGGTTCCCTAGAGCTGCTGGCACCGAGGCGGGGCCGTGTTGCTGGGCAGCAGGAGCCGGCTGCGGGGCCTCAGCTTACAGAGCCTGGGCTCTCTGCAGGCAGCTTAAACAGGGCAATGTGACCACCATCATGGAGACTATCGGCCAGAGGCTTCGGGACTCCCTGGGCCGAACTGTGGACCTTGGGCTGACAGGGAAGCTCGGAGTCGTGCACCCCAGCATGGCGGTGAGTGGGTCCAGCCAGGGGTACCCCCCCCCCCACCGGCTATCCCCTTCCCAGAGGGGGCGTGGCCGGGGGCACCGGGGAGGACCAGGCAGCCCGAGGGTCACCAGATGCCCTCTGCACCCTGTCACGGTGGAGAAGAGCCAAGCCTGGCAGCAGGGCCTGGGCACCGCGGGAGGGCGGTGCTGAGCGGAACCCTCCCCCCGGCCCCCCAGGACAGCGCCCACAAGCTCGAACAGAGCGTGCACTACTTCAGCCGCACCGTGGAGACCCTGCTGCTTCGCTTTGGCAAGGTACCTGGGGGCGGGGAGGCGGGCCAGCGGCCATGAGGCCTGGAAATCTCGGTCACCACGGAGGGCTGGGGAAGCAGGGCTGGCTGTGGCTGCCCGCCCTGGGGACCACTCAGCTAGCTGGGGAGCGTGGGGGGAGCCCCTGCTGGGTGGGCACCGTCTAGGTGACCAGACGCTCCCTGGAGCCGGGAGGGGCAGCCCCACCTGGACCTTACTCTTAGGACCTGATCTGTGTCTCTTGCATCCAAAGGTGATAATAAGCGCTGGCCGGTGGTCTCAGCCAGGCTTCTGGGACATGATCTTGTCTTGACTCCTGCCCAGATCTGGACAGAGCTAAGGGGAAACCCGAAGGGAAGGCAGTGTTTGTTAGCCCTGCTCCCCCAGGGTGTAGAGCGAGGCTCAGAGATGCGCAAAGGTGGGCCCGGGAGAGAGAGAGCGCAAGCGTGTTGGCGTTGTGTCCCGGTGGCAAGTCTCCCCTCTGCCCTCTGTTCCCAGACCATCGTGGAGGAGCAGCTGGTCTTGAAGCGAGTGGCCAACGTCCTCATCAACCTGTACGGGATGACGGCCGTGCTGTCGCGGGCCAGCCGCTCTATCCGCGTGGGGCTCCAGAACCACGACCACGAGGTGGGCCCGCCTCTCCCGCCCGCCCAGGCAGCCTCCCTGCAGCCGTCATCCTGCTGCACTTTAATGAAGCCGGGCAGTGGGGAAGGGAGGGGCTGGGTGCGTCCGGGGGGTCGGGGGTGAGCATAGGGTCCACGCCAGCTGACCCAGAGACGGGTGGGGTTGCCAAGTTGTGTCTGTGGCCACAGCCGGTGCTCTCATCTCCGATGGGCGGGTCTGTGCTGTTCAGGACACAGGGCCACTGCCTTTCACCTTTCTGCCTGGGGCGGGGGGTGGGGAGTGAGTGTCAGAATCCGAAACCCAGCGCCCTCACCCCGTCTGCTAGTAGGGTGGGTGCGGCACCTGCTGTGTGCACGCCCTCATCTTGACGCGCCCCGTGGCTGTGGGGATTGAGACGTTCTCCCGCCAAGGAGCAAACTGAGGCTCAGAGGGGTTGAGTCACTTGCCTTGGGGGCAGGGCTGGTTTGGCTCAGGGCTGCCATGGCTTCTGAGCCAGGCCACCTGACCCTGGTCAAGCTGCCCGCTTTGGCTGACAGACTGAGTTCCTTTGAAGCTCAGAGGTCAGGCTCCAGGCAGGGGCGGCCCTAAGGCCCGGAGATCCCAGGGTCCTCAGCAGTCATCCTCTCTGACTTTGGTTCTGGCAGGTTCTGTTGGCCAACATCTTCTGCACGGAAGCTTACCACCAGAATCTCTGCACCCTGTCTCAGCTGGACAAGCGTAAGTGGGCGGCTCGGGCTGGGGGAGAATGGGGGGTGGGACCTGATGCCAGGTGACCTGGCGGTGGCCTCCCAAGGCTGCTGGCTGCGCACAGACTTCTGCTCACCAAGGGCTGGGTGAGGCCTGCCAGCAGGAGCGCAGCGAGGCGAGAGCCTCTGGGGGGACCCCGTACCCGGCCAACCTGCAGAGGGAGGAGCGTGGGACTCCACGCAGCTCTGGGCACTGGCGCCCCACGCCCACCTTGCTGACGCGGCTGTCACCACAGGGCGTCTCCTCCAGCAGGCTGGGGTCGCCAGGTGGCAGCCCAGAATCACTTCCTGGGGACAGGCTGCCACCTTCAGGGCTCCTTCACACTGGAGGGCTGACTTCATGATAACAGGAATTGCTGGAACATTTTTTTCCAAAGATCGCCTACTCTTTCCCTCCCAGATTCTCCGGAAAATCTCGATGAACTGATCAAGAAAGTGTCCCAGCAGGTCCTGGAGAAGCGAGCCTACGTCTGTGCCCACCCTCTGGACCGGACGTCCTGAAGCAGGGGGTCAGCGTCCCTGCTGCTGTCCGCCCGACACACGCCTTCCAGAAGGTAGAGAACGTGCTTTATTACAAGTTAACCGTTTCTCCCAGTTCTCTGACGGGCTTTCTCCAGGCCCCCCTGGGCACTGCTGCCTGACGGACACGATCCCGGGCTCTGAGCGAACACGGGGAGAGCGCGGAGCTGCTGAGACTCGCCTGATCGGGAGGCTTCGGGGTGGAAGCTCGCCGGCGGTGGTGGGGACGGGTCTCAGCAGGGTGGCCATTTCTGCCAGACCACACGTTTTCCAAGAAACAGCTTGAAAACTGCGTATGTGTCATTCTTTAAGCTAGGAGCCAAAGGCACTTACTTAAAACAGGAACGGTTTAACAGAAGAGGACAGTTTGCGTTTCCCCTTGTAGTGTTTGTTTGCTGCACTAGTCAGTCACCTGCTTCCTCAGAGCCAGCCTAACAAGTTGACCCTCCGATCCCCCCTCTGGTGATGGCTTCCAGCGCCCTTTGTCCTCCTGTGTGCGAAGAGGGCTCCAGCAGCAGAGGGGCAGGTGCCCGGCCCACGGTGCCGTGAGGCTTTGGTCCTTCTCAGGTGATGGTGCTGCTGCGTGACAGCAGGTGCTGCTCCCAGCGGGCGCTTCTCTCTGCCGCTTGACAAGACAAGCAGCGTCTTCCGGTGGCACACACGGGCCCCTACACACTCGTCCTGGTGTGCTCACCTGGCAGGCTTCACGCTCGGGTCGGTTCCCGGCGGCGTGTCCGTCACAGACGTTGCCTTGAGGCGGCCAGGCGTTCCCCCTGCGAGTAGGAGTCGTCAGTCATCCACCTGGGCGTGGGGCTGGGCCTGCTGCCGGCCTCGTCTTCCCGACGACACCCCAGCTTCTGTGCTGGCGCGGAGGGAGAGGTCACGGCTTCGCACCTGGTGCCGGGACAGCAGTCTGCGCGGAGCCCTCGGGAGGGGGCGGCCCCCTCTGCAGCAGGTTCTCCTTCTCCCCCGCTGTGGGGAGCAGCTCTGAGCCGTGTGTCTTCAGCCGTGCGCCCTGGGAACTGGGGCCGGGGCAGCGAGCCTGGGCTGGACCACAGCAGTGCCCCTGAGCCTGGGACCCGGCCTGCAGCCCCAGAGCCTGGGGCCTCCACTGAAGGGAGGTGGCACAGTGCAGAGGAGGGGAGAGACCAGTTTCAGCAGCTTGTCAGCACGTCCTCCGGTTTCATGGAGCTGTTACCAGCGGCCCTTAGGAGTCAGGGAGGGAAAGCACTCCGCCGTTTGTTTATCCAGTCTAGCTTTCTGGGCGAGGGGTCTGTGGCCAGATCAACTCGCCTCTCCTCTTTCTCCCTGAAGATTCTGGTTCTGTTAATTCACAGATTTGGTTCTCTACCTATAAATGATTTTCTGGTCCCTCTTCACAAACAGGGGGATGAAGAGGACTTGGAGGGGTTGGTGTGGCCAGGCTCCCGCCCTCCCCCACGGGTGACAACTGGCCGTGTCTGGGAGCTGGAAGGGCCCAGCAGCGCCCAGAGCCTTCCCGAGGCTGGTCATGGGTAACACAGTGTGAAGCCTGAAAGCCCTTAGCCCTACCTTCCAACGCCTCCCTTTCACAGAAACCAAGCCCAGATCCGGGGCGGGACCTGCCCCCCGTCACACAGCAAGTGACGAATCCAGCTGGAACCAGAAGTTCCAGCCCAGCCTGCGCTCTGACACCAGCCCACCCCCCCACCCCCCCACCCCGAATCCTGATTTCCCAGCCCAGGAGTGTGGCTGCTAAAACAGAACGGGTGCTGCCCACGGTTACCTGTCCCGGGCTTTGGCGCCGGAGGGGGCGGCAGCTCCAAGAACGGCGGCGGCTGCGTGTACAGATCGAAGTCCTGGTGGCGCCGGTCCCAGCCCCAGCTCTCTCGGTGCAGCACCGGCTCCAGCACGTTAGCAAACAGTGCCTTCTCCCTCCACTCCTACGTCGGGGGGCAGCAGGTCAGGGGGAGGCCCCTGCGGACGCCCGCCGGAGACCCACTCCCGCCACCCACCTCTGTGATGGCGCCAAGGGGTGGCAGCCCCAGGTGATGTGTCCTGCCCGTGCTGTGAAGACCGGTCACTTGGAACCCGCTGGGTGTGAGCCAGGCGTCGCGGGACTTCCTCTCGGCTTTTCTCTTCTCCTCCTCTGAATCCTGAGGCTCCACTGTGGCTGACAGGTGGCTCTGGGAGTACGTGAGTCTCTTCCTCGGCTCCTGGAAACGCGAGCAGACGTAGATAGACGGGCTGGCAGCAGACCTTGGTGGGGCTGACCGGCTGTCAGTCTTGGGGGCAGGATGCTGGCGGTGCGGGGTGCCTGCTGGTTACCAGAGCCAGGCAGCAGCCCAGCGAGGGCCACGTCCCCTTTGACAGAGCCCTTTTCTGAAGTGGTCAGGGCGGGAAGGAAGCCTAAGCCCAGGCTTTCCCCGCCGGGGTTAGGCTGCCTTTCCTAGGCAGCAATGAAGGGCTACTGAGAGCCACGCAAACCTGGACAGGCGCTGGGGGCCTCTGGGCTCAATGTGGCATGTAGGGGGTTCACGCCTCTCTGTGCCGGCGCTCGTCCCTTGTCGGCTCCTCCCCACTCCGGAGAGCCCCCACCGCCCTGCCTGGAGTGGAGGTGCGTCGCTGCTCCCCACCCTGGGCCTTAACTCACCTTGGCCATCTCTCGATACAGCTCCTCCTTTGCAAGCTCTGTAGAGTTCAGGGTCTGGATACTATAGTTATAGACAGCATCCTTGGCCGGGGCTGAGATCTTCATCACCTTCACAACAGACTTGGGAGACTTCTTGCTGACCTCGTAGGCCCCCGAGATGTTTTTCTGGAGAAAGAGACACCAGTCACTCCTCACAAGCGGCCTGCTCGCCAGCAACTGTCAGTGTGTATCCAGCCAGCTGATCTCTGGGACATGGCTGCCCTGCAGGTACCTGTCCTGAGAGCGTAAACAGACCTCTGCCAAAAGGACCATCGAGACAAGCCCTCACTGTCCACATCGTAATTCGAGGACCAAAAAAGTGGACCCCTCCTCCGTTTGCGTGGGAATGTACATTGGTAAAAGCCACCATAAAGGACAGTATCGAAGTTCCTAACAAAACTAAAAAGAGCCCGGCCCCAGGAGCACTCCCGGGCATCTATCTGGAGAAACCCATAATTGGAAATGAACCAGGCGCCCCGCGGTTCATTGCAGCACTAGTTCCAACAGCCAGGACACAGAAACAACCAAAATGTCCACCAACAGATGACTGGATAAGACAACGTGGTACGTATATACAATGGACTATTAGCCATAAACAAGAATGAAATAATGCTACTGGCAGCAACATGCATGGACCTGGGATGCACAAACAGTAAGTGAAGTGAGTCAGACAGAGGAAGACGAACACCATATGATATCACCTATACCTGGGACTGAACAACAGATACACATGAACTCATTCAGAAAACAGCCACACACACACACACACACACACGGAAAACGAACGTAGGGTTACCAAAAAGGAAAAGTGGGGGGCCAAGGACAAATTAGGAGGTTGGGCTTCATATACACACAAGTGTATTTATATATATATATGTGTATGTGTGTGTATATATACATGTGCATCTGTGTGTATGTGTGTGTATATATACATGTGCGTCTGTGTATGTGTATGTGTGTGTATATATACACGTGCATCTGTGTATGTGTATGTGTGTGTATATACATGTGCATCTGTGTATGTGTGTGTGTATATATGTGCATCTGTGTGTGTATATATATGTGCATTTGTGTATGTGTGTGTGTGTGTATATATATGTGCATCTGTGTATGTGTGTGTATATATACATGTGCGTCTGTGTGTGTGTATGTGTGTGTGTATATACATGTGCATCTGTGTATGTGTGTGTGTGTGTGTGTGTATGTGTGTGTATGTACGTGTACAGACACATGTGATGGATGGCCGACAAGGACTCCTTCCTGTGCAGCACAGGGAACCCTGCTCAACGCTCTGCAATAACCTATATGGGAAAAGAACTCAGGATAGAATAGATACATGAATATCAATAAGTGAATCAGGTTGCTGTACACCTGAAAACAACACAACATTGTAAACCAACTATACTCCAACATACCATGAAAATGAACAAGGCTAGCAAAGAAACGCCTGCTCCATTCCCCTCTGGCCTTGGGGACCCGGGCTGGTGTCACACACCTGAAGCCTGAGCAGACTTCGGTCCCACGGCTGGACTGTGCTGGGGATGAGGGAGCACGGCAGGGTGTGCTCCCAAATGGGGCCCCCCTTGGACCTGTCTTGTCCGTTCCCCTCGGGAGGGGACCACCGTCTCCAGGTGGGCCCTCCTACACCTAAACGAAGCCGAGTGCACCCAAACGACGGTGGACCCTCTGGGCTGGAGGAGCTTCGAGAAGTCACCTGGTCTGCACATCTCCTGCAGGCAGGGGGCCTCCAGCCTCCTTCCTGGGAGTCACCCTACCTATGAAACACAGCACACACTCAGGGCCGTTTGTCTCGGGGGGCAGGGGTGAGGCTGAAGGGGGAAGAAGTAGTGAGACCCAAGCCCTTGAGACTTTGCTCTGGCACATTCCCCTCTAATTCACAGCCCAGGAAGCAGACTTTCCCTAAGGCTTTTTGTTGCCAAGTAACCGGAGTTGGGCATGAAGAAATGCTGCCGCCTTGTGGACGTTTCCCGGAACAACTTTACAACGGGTGCTTCAGGGCACCTCATATTCACAAAGCCTGAAGGGCTGTTAATAACGCTGAATCCCAAACACAGCCGACTTTCAAAAAGCCAATTTGAAGAGGCGAATTTTATACTGTTTGAAGAGGAAAAAAAACCCAAAGAGGAAGATAACAAGATGCTCAACATTGCTAATTCTGAGAGCAATGCCAATGAAAACTACAGTGAGGTGTCACCTTCCACCAGCCACAATGGCCAGCATCAAAAAATCTACAAGCAGTAAATGCTGCGGTGAGCCTAGAAAACAGGGAACCCTCTACAGTGTTGGTGGGAAAGTAAATTGGTGCAGCCACTATGGAGAACAGTATGCAGGTTCCTTAAAAAACTTTGCAGAGTTACCATACAATGCAACAATCCCACTCCTTGGCTTATCTCTGGAGAAAAGTGTAGTTGGAAAAGATCATGCACCCTAATGTTCACAGCATTACTATTACAATAGCCAAGACATGGAAGCAACCTAAGTGTCCACTGACAGATGAATGGGTAAGGAAAACATGGTATATAAACACAATGGAGGGCTTCACTGGTGGTGCAGTGGTTAAGAATCCGCCTGCCAATGCAGGGGACACGGGTTCGAGCCCTGGTCCGGGAAGATCCCACATGCTGCGCAGCAACTAAGCCCGTGCGCCACAACTACTGAGCCTGTGCGCTAGAGCCCGCGAGCCACAACTGCAGAGCCTGCGTGCTGCAACTACTGAAGCCCGTGCGCCTAGAGCCCGTGCTCCGCAACAAGAGAAGCCACTGCAATGAGAAGCCCGCGCACCACAACGAAGAGCATCCCCGGCTCGCCGCAACTAGAGAAAGCCCGCGCGCAGCAACAAAGACCCAATGCAGCCAAAGATAAACAAATACATTATTAAAATAAGTAAATAAATACAATGGAATATCAGTCAGCCATAAAGAAGAATGAAATAATGCCATTTGCAGCAACATGGATCCACCTAGAGATTATCATACTAAGTGAAGCAAGTCAGACAGAGATAGACCAATATCGTATGATATCACTTATATGTGGAATCTAAAACATGTTGTAAGTGTAATACAGGGAACTATACTCAATAATCTGTAATAATATATATGGGAAAAGAATCTAAAAAAGAGTGGTTATATGTATAACCGATTCAGTTTGCTGTACAGCAGAAACTAGCAACATTGTAAATCAACTATACTCCAATAAAAATTATAAGAACAAAAAAAAACAGCATGAGAGAATGGGGCTTATTTACAAAACAGAAGCAGAGTCAGACATAGAAAACAAATTTATGGTTACCAGAGCAGTAAGGGTGGCAAGGGATAAGGTAGGAGTTTGGGATTAGCAGATACACCCTATTGTGTACAAAATAAACAAGGTCCTACTCTATAACAGGGAAATATATTCAATATCTTGTGATGATTACCTATGTTGGAGAAGAATATGAAAAGTATATGTACATAATTAATAACACCAGGAACTATTATAATATTATAAATCAACTATACTTCAATAAAAAATAAAAATTAAAGCTTAAAAGGATAAAAATAGCAAATAAATTTTTTTAAAAAGAAATGAATAAGAGCAGAAATCAGTGCGATAGAAAATAAAGGTACAACACAGAAATTTTAAAAAGCAACAAAGAACATTTTCTTTGAAGAGAAGAATTCATTTGTAAATGAAATTTCAATAAAGATCCCAATCACCCAAGAAACAGCAACTCAACTTGCTCTGACAGACCTGGCATATAGATCACTGGGGAAGGGACAAACTTCTCACAGAGTGCTGCTACCATAGGTCATATGAAGGAAATGAAATTAGATTCCTATCCTCATACAAAAAATAAATTCCATATGGATTAAAACTTTAAATGAAATGAACAAAACTTTAAATCTTGTAGAGGAAACCTCGGAATAATTTTATAACCCTGGGTTAGGAAAAGATTTCTTAAGGTAAAAACAATTCAATCATAAGGGAACAAATGGGTAATTTACAAAATTTAAAATAACTTTTGTCGATTAAAAGGCACCATTAAGAAAGTAAAAAGACAACTTAGACACCAGAAGAAACTTACCACGTATATAAATACCACTGCAATAGCATTAAGAACATTAAAACCAAACCAAACCTGAAATTCAAGGGAAAAACTTTTTCATGAAAGAAGAAATTATCAAGTCTATAAAAAGATATTCCACCTCACTAGTAAACAGTGAAATGCAAATTAAAACTTCCATGAGGTATTATACATCATATTAGTGATAATTTATAGTCAGATTTAAAGTATTTTCCAGACAAGTGGAAGTACAATCAGTGCTTGTAATCCTAGGTATGTATCTTATGAAATAAAATCTTGCCTATTTTTAAGGAGAAGACATGTTAACATATGTTTATAATCACACTTTAAAATAACAAAAGAAAATACAAATGCTTATTAATAAATAATGGTATATTCGTATAGCTATATACACAAACATGGTTGAATATCATTAATACTAAGCAAAAATTAAAATTGTAGATTATATACATATGTAGTAAAATTATAGAGAAAAGCAAGCGAAAGATAAAAGTTGAGATAGTGGTTATTTATGGGTAAGGGGTAAGAGATGGGAAAGGACACATGGAAAACTATGGAAATACTGATAATGTTTGATTTCTTAAGTTGGATAGTGGGTATAAGATATTGCTTTTGTTACCTTTTGCAGAGCAAAGGAAACCATAAACAAGAAGAAAAGACAACCCTCTGAATGGGAGAAAATATTTGCAAACGAAGCAACTGACAAAGAATTAATCTCCAGAATATACAAGCAGCTCATGGAGCTCAATATCAAAAAAACCAACCCAATCCAAAAATGGGCAGAAGACCTAAACAGACATTTCTCCAAAGAAGATATACATATTGCCAACAAGCACATGAAAAGATGCTCAACATCACTAATCATTAGAGAAATGCAAATCAAGACTACAATGAGGTATCACCTCACACCGGTCAGAATGGCCATCATCAAAAAATCTACAAACAATAAATGCTGGAGAGGGTGTGGAGAAAAGGGAACCCTCTTGCACTGTTGGTGGGAATGTAAATTGATACAGCCACTATGGAGAACAGTATGGAGGTTCCTTAAAAAACTAAAAACAGAGCTACCATATGACCCAGCAATCCCACTACTGGGCATATACCCAGAGAAAACCGTAACTCAAAAAGAGTCATGTACCACAATGTTCATTGCAGCACTATTTACAATAGCCAGGACATGGAAGCAACCTAAGTGTCCATCAACAGATGAAAGGATAAAGAAGATGTGGCACATATATACAATGGAATATTACTCAGCCATAAAAAGAAACGAAATTGAGTTATTTGTAGTGAGGTGGATGGACCTAGAGTCTGTCATATGGAGTGAAGCAAGTCAGAAAGAGAAAAACAAATACTGTAAGCTCACACATATATACGGAATCTAAGGGGAAAAAATGGTTCTGATGAACCTAGGGGAAAGACAGGAATAAAGATGCAGACGTAGAGAATAGAGTTGAGGACATGGGGAGGGGGAAGGGGAAGCTGGGATGAAGTGAGAGAGTAGCACTGACATATATACACTACCACATGTAAAACAGATAGCTAGTGGGAAGCAGCCACATAGCACAGGGAGATCAGCTCGGTGCTTTTGTGACCACCTAGAAGGGTGGGATAGGGAGGATGGGAGGGAGGCTCAAGAGGGAGGGGATATGGGGGTATATGTATACATATAGCTGATTCACTTTGTTATACAGCAGAAACTAACAGCATTGTAAAGCAATCATACTCCACTAAGGATGTTAAAAAAAAAAAAAAAGATACTGCTTTTGTTATTTTTGACAGTACACACACACACGCTCTTACATGTATATTTTAATAATAACAAAATTATATCATTTGTGAAAATAGCACAGGAAATCATGAGAATTTCTAGAAAATAAAATATGACTGGTGCAATTTAAAATGAGAAATTATTAACAATTGTGACTAACAGTGGTCAAAGTGGAAGATATAGCTGAACTCAGTGCAAAAGACCAACAAGTACAAATTAAGAGGGAAAAAAATCATGGTGGAAGGCCCTTTAAGTTCTGGTGAAAAACAAAAAAAATCCCCCACCTGCACACCTAGAACCAAGGATTAAGAAAAAGTTTTAAAAGAGTAGAGGAAATCATAGTTTAGCTAAAAAGGAAACATAATCAGGTAGGCATCAGACTTATCTGCAACACTTGATTCTAAAAAGCAATGGATTTGGGGGAGAGGGGGGAGGAGGATTTGATTCTATAATCCTGAAAACAGCCCAGCCATGTCTCAAGTGCAAAGACAGAGTTAAGACCTTGGATCTGCAAGCACTCTGAAAGCTTACTGTCAAAAAAAATAGCAAAACAAAGGGTAAAGTAGACACAGACTCCAAATATAGTAGGAAACACAAAAATAAGTAAAGCTTGTAGTTGGGCAGGAGGATGGTAGGACTTTTAACATGGTGAAGCTGGGAGCTTGGTCCTTTCCTCAAAGAGCAAGGATAAAACTGGACAAAACTGTCAAAAGCTACCACTGGAAACTGTCCAAAGGCATACAACAAGGTGAGAAGCGTTAACTCATAAAACTACTGAACCTCAGGTAAGGAGAGTAGGCGTCAGCATCATTCCTGACATCTCAGCACGGTCAGAGCAGTCATCCTTCTACCGTGGGCAAGCTGTGAAAATCAGCGGCTGCACTGCTCACTCTATTACAGGCTCACTTGAGTCAGATTGGAGCTTGTAGAACCCCAGATGTGTGGTCACTGTAAGGGACAACAGCCATCTCAACAGCAAACAGGGAAGGCCGGATGCTCTGTGGGGCTGAGGTCGTGAGCCTACATGGCTCAAGCGACAGACCAGCAGATTCATCAGAACTGAACAGGAAGATACAGGAAACGGATGGCCTCAGGGGACCTTGGTAAGCTCGACACACATCCCTCGCTGACAGGCTGCCTGCGCGTGCAGAGGAGACGTGAGAGGGCCCAGTGGGAGGCCAGAGCTGGCGCAGTCTGGACGCACCCCCAGATCCCCTGGAAAGGCCGGCACCTTCCTGGCTCCAGGTGCTTCAGCACGACTTCCGACCAGTGGTTGGCTCATCACGAAGTGACGCAGACACAGAGTTGACCCAAGGGAAACCAGGCTTAAAAATGAAAACAATGAAAATATCGGCAGAGATAGCGATGGCCACACCCCCTGAGGAGACAGATTCCACAGATGAAGTGCAGGCAAGTTACTCAGCAGACAACCACCCCTCTCCCCCAGGCGGAGAGAGTCAGAATCCAAAGGTGTGGCCATGTATGTCAGATGTCCAGCTTTTGATGAAAAACTAGAAGGCATGCAAAGAAATAGGAATGTGTAAACCTTACTCAGGAAAGCAAAGCAGTCAATAGAGTGGGTCCAGCAGGTTGACTTAGTAGACAAAGATTTCAAAGCAGCTATTATGAAAAAAAAAAACTTAAAAATTATTCTGAAAGTTCAAGGAAAGTATAGAACACTGAATAAAGAAATAGACAATATTAACAAAGAGGAATCATTTTTTAAAAGAGCTAACTGAAAATTCTGGAGTTAGAACATATAGGAACTGAAACTGAAAATTCACTAGAGGGACTCAGTGGCTGATTTGAGCTGACAAAGAATCTGAATTTGAAAATGGGGACAACAAAACCAGAGATTATCCAATCTGAAAAACAAAAACAAAAAATATTTTTAAAAAATTAACAGATCCTCAAGACCTGCAGGACATTATCTAGTGAACCAACATACATGTACTAGGAGTCTGGGGAAGCGGGGGGGAGGGAGGAGGAATAGAACAAATTTTTTGAAGAGCTAATGACCCAAAACATTAACCTACCAGTGAGTCCCAAGTAGGATAAATACAAAGAGAGCCACAACTGGACATATCAAACAGTTGAAAGAAAAAGACGAGAAAATCCTAGAAACAACAAGAAAAAAAAAAAACCATCATGTACAGGGGAACAACAATGTGATTAATGGCTAAACACTTATCAGAAACAACAGAGACCACAACACGACATTTTCTAAGTGCTGAAAGAAAAAAAATAGTGTGAACCAAGAATTCTATATTTAGCAAAAACTATCCTTCAGAAATGAAGGTGAAAGAAAGATATTCTCTGATTTAAACACAGGATTTGTTGGTAGTGAGCTACCTTATCAGATATACTAAAGCAGGTGCTTTAAGGCTGAAAGAAAAAGTGACGCCAGATGGTAACTAGAATCTACAGAAAGAAACATCACTGGAAAAAATATGTGGGTAAATATAAAAGATTATATAAATAAAATTTTCCTTTCTCAACTTTCAATTTAAAAGACATGACTGCATAAAATAATTATAGCACTGTATTTGGGGGGTCACTGCATATATAGATTTAATATGACAATAATAGCACAAAGGAGGGAAGGAAATGGAACTATATTGTAGAATAGTTTCTACATTTTACCCAAATTAAATTAGTAATCATCTGAAGTAGAATGGTAAATTAAGATGCATACTAAAGGGACTTCCCTGGTGGCACAGTGGTTAAGAATCCACCTGCCAACGCAGGGGATACGGGTTCGAGCCGTGGTCCGGGAAGATCCCACATGCCACAGAGCAACTAAGCCCGTGTGCCACAACTACTGAGCCTGTGAGCCACAACTACTGAGCCCACGTGCCACAACTACTGAAGCCTGTGCACCTAGAACCCGTGCTCTGCAACAAAAGAAGCCACTGCAATGAGAAGCCCGCCTACTGCAACAAAGAGTAGCCCCCACTCGCCGCAACTAGAGAAAGCCCACGTGCAGCCACGAAGACCCAACGCGGGCTTCCCTGGTGGTGCAGTGGTTAAGAATCCACCTGCCAATGCAGGGGACACGGGTTTGAGCCCTGGTCCAGGAAGATCCCACATGCCACGGAGCAACTAAGCCCATGTGCCACAACTACTGAGCCCGCAAGCCACAACTACTGAGTCTGAGCGCCACAACTGTTGAGCCTGCGTGCCACAACTACTGAAGCCCGAGTGCCTAGAGCCCATGCTCCACAACAAGAGAAGCCACCGCAGGGAGAAGCCCACGCACCACAACTAAAAGTAGCCCCCGCTCGCCGCAACTAGAGAAAGCCCGCGCGCAGCAACAAAGACCCAATGCGGCCAAAAATAAATAAATAAAAAATAAATAAATTTATTTTTTAAAAAAAGATGCATACGAAAGAAAACACCTAGAGAAACCACTCAGAAGTCACTTTTTTAAAGGTCAAAATCAAAGGTGTTACAATTGTACACTAAAAATATCCGTTCAAGGCCAAAGGAGGCAGTAAAGCAGCAGCAGCAGAGCAAAACCAACGTGAAATACACAGGAAAAAACCCGGAAGACATAACTCCTCCCACATCAATAGTTATAACACACATAAACCGACGATCAACAGGCAGAGACTGTCAGACTGGTTTTAAAAATAAAAGACAGGATCCAACTATACGCTGTCCATAGAAGACACACTTTAGATTCAAAGGCACAAATAGTTTCAAAGTAAAAGGATGGGGGAAAAAATACAGAAGAGAGCTGGAGGGGGTACAGTAATTTAAGACAGATTGGTCTTTATGACAAGAAATGTACTAGAAACAAAGGGGTATTTCACCATGATTAAACGGTCAATTCATCAGGAAGATGTAACAACTATAAACACAAATGTACCAAAATACGATCAGCAAAAAGTGACAGATTTGAAAGGAGAAACAGTAAATCAGCCATTGACAGTGACGCCAATACCTCCATCAGTAATAATAGAACTAGAAAGAAAATCAACAGCGATGTAGGCGATCTGAACAACAATTAACTGACCTGACTTGCCATTTATATGATACTCCTCCCAACATCAGAAGAACATGTTTTCCTTTCAAGCCTGAGGATGGAGCATATGTGAGGCCGTAAGACAAACTGCAATATGTTCACACCACAGAAATCATACAAAGTACATCCTCCAGTCACAACAAAATTTAATTTAAAATTACCAATAGTAAGACATTTGATAAATCTCCAAGTATTTGGATATTAAGCAACACAATTCTAAAAACCACAATGGAAATTATAAAATATTTTCTGAAAATGAAAATACAACATATTAAATTTATGGGATGCAGCTAAAGTACTGTTCAGGAGGAAATCTGTAGCTAAAATACATGTATGAAAGAAGATCTCAAATTTAAAACCCTAACTTCTCTCAAGAACTAAAGGTACCAATTAAATCCAAAGTACCAGCAGAAGGAAGAAAGTTATAACACAGTTTAGAGTGGAAATAAATGAAATACAACAACAGAGAAAACAAATGAATACCAAAACTGGTTCTCTGAAAAAACCAATATTGACAAACCTTTAACTAGACTGACCAAGAAAAAGACACAAATTAGTAAAATCAGGAATCAAAGAGGAGATATTCTATTGATTTTACAGAAATTTAAAGGTTATAAAGGATTCTAAGAGAATACTATGAATAACTATATGCCAACAAACTAGATAACTTAGATGAAATGGAAAATTTCCTAGAAAGATAGAAATTACCAAACCTGTCTTAAGAAGAAATAAATATCTGAATAGACTAAATAACAAGAATAGAGACAAACAGTAATTTTAAAATTCCCCACCAAGAAAAGCTCAGGCTTGGGGGCTTCCCTGGTGGCACAGTGGTTAAGAATCCGCCTGCCAATGCAGGGGACACGGGTTTGATCCCTGGTCCGAGAAGATCCCACATGCCACGGAGCACCTAATCCCGTGCACCACAACTACTGAGCCTGCGCTCTAGAGCCCACGAGCCACAACTGCTGAGCCCACGTGCCACAACTACTGAAGCCTGCGCACCTAGAGCCCAGGCTCTGCAACAAGAGAAGCCACCGCACTGAGAAGCCCGCACACCACAACAAAGAGTAGCCCCCGCTCACCGCAACTAGAGAAAGCCCGCGCGCAGCAACAAAGACCCAACACAGACAAAATTTAATTAATTAATTAATTAACTTAAAAAAAGAAAAAAGAAAGAAAAGCTCAGGCTTAGGGGCTTCACTGGTTAGTTCTACCAAACATTGAAAGAACGAAGACCAGCCTTTCACAAATTTCCAGAAAATAAAAGAGAAAGAAACACTTCCCAACTCATTCTACAGGGCCAATAAATATTACCCTGACACTACAGGCAGACAAAGATATCATGAGAAAAATAAAAAATATCAGCAAACCAAATCCAGCAACATATAGAGAAAAGATTAAACACCATGACCAAGTAGGATTTATCCCAAGAATGCAAGGCTGTTTTAAAATCTAAACATCAAGTAATGTAATATATTAATAACACATAAGAACCACACCTCAGTATATTCAGAAAAAAAGCAACTGACAAAATCCAGCATCTATTCATGATAAAAACTCTCAACAAACTAATACTACAAGAGAACTTCCTCAACCTGATAAACTGCATCTCCCCCAAACCCGCAATGAATATCCAACCTCGTGGTTAAAGACTGAGTGCATCCCCTCAAGATCAGAAACAAGGAGAGCATGTCTCTTCCACAACCCAACATACGACAGTGTGTTCTGTACTGGAGGTTGCAGGCAGTGCGGAGGAGGGGAGGGCAGGGTGGGAGGCTTATGCACTGAGTATCTGTGTCCCCCCAAATCCGTACTTTGAATCCCTACCCACTGTGGCCGCATCTGGAGAACGGAAGAGATTAAGGTTAAATGAGGTCATAAGGGTGGGGCTTATCCAAGAGGGTTCACGTCCTTATAAGAAGAGGCACCACAGAGCTGGCTCACCCTCCTGACCCTGCTCACAAAGAAGAGGTCATACGGGCACACAGTGAGATGGCAGCCATCCACAAGCCAAGAGAAGAGGCCTCAGGATGAGACCTACTTTGCCAGCACCATGATCTTGGACTTCCCAGCCTCCAGAACTGTGAGGAAATTAATTTCTGATGTGTAAGCCACCAACCTGTGGTGTTTTGTGTGGAAGCCTGAGCTGACTAATACAGGAAGGAAAGGAAGGAAGGAAGGGAAGAATCCATATTGGAAAGGAAGAAGTAAAGTGATCTTTACCCATGGATGACATGATCCAATTTCAGAAGGTTGCAGTATACAAAATCAATATATGAAAATCAATTGTATTTCTACATCCTGGCAATAAACTATATAAAAACTAAATGATTCAATTCATAATACCATTAATTTCACAAAGTGTAAGACGTGTACACTGACAACAGAAATTACTGAGGGAAATTTAAGAAGACTTAATAAAAACAGAGACAGTTCAGGTTTATGAATTAGCAGCTTCAAAACTGTTAAAGATGGCAATTCTCCCCAAGTTGATCTATAGATTCAATAACAACTTTCATGAAAACTCCCACAGGCTTTCTTGTAGAAACTGGGAAACTGATCCTAAAATTTATTTGGAAATGCGAAGGACCCAAAATAGTCTAACAGTTTTGAAAAAGAACTTAAAGGACTTACACAATCCAATTTCAAAATTGACTATAACGCTACAGTTATCAAAACAATGTGGGGCTGGTGTAAGGACAGGCATGTAAGTCGATGGAACATAAGAGAACACAGAAAATACTTATAGTCAATTGATTCTTGACAAAGGTGCCAAGGCAATTCAGTGGGGGAAGAGTTAGACTTTTTGAGAAATGGTGCTAGAACAACTGGATATCCATACATAAAATGATGAATTTAGACCCATACCTTACATCATAAAGACACAAAACAACTTGGTCAAAAATGGTTCATAGGCCTAAATGTATGCTAAAAATATGTATCTCCCAGAATAATGCATTGGGGAAAAAATCTGTGTGTGACTTTGGGCTAGGCAGAGTTCTTAGCTATGACACCAAAAGCATGACTGAAAGAGAAAAAAATTGATAAATTGGAGTTTTTCCTTGCATGATTAAGAAATAAAAAGATAAGCCACAGATACAGAGGAAATATTTACAAATCACATTTCTGAATAAGCAACTGTATTTGTAACATACAAAGAACTCTTACACCTTGACAATAAGAAGACAATCTGATTTTAAAATGGGTTAAAGATATGAATAGATATTCCATCAAAGAAGATAGATAAATTGCTAATAAGTACAGTAAAAGATATCCAACACCACTAGTGATTATAAAATCCAAGTAAAACCACACTAAGGTACCACTACACACACACTAGAATGGCTATAATCAAAAACACTGAAAGCAACAAGCGTTTGTGAGGATGTGGAGAAACTGGAACCCTCGTGCATTGCTTTTGGTGACATAAAATGCTGGAACAACAGTGAAAAACTGCTTGACAGTTTCTTGAAATGTTAAACATAAACTTACTAAATGACCCAAAAATTCTACTTCTGGGGCTTCCCTGGTGGCGCAGTGGTTAAGAATCCACCTGCCAATGCAGGGGACACGGGTTCGAGCCCTGGTCTGGGAAGATCCCACGTGCCATGGAGCAACTAAGCCCGTGTGCCACAACTACTGAGCCTGAGCTCTACAGCCCGCGAGCCACAACTACTGAGCCCACACGCCTAGAGCCTGTGCTCCGCAACAAGACAGGCCACCACAATGAGAAGCCCGCGCACCGAAACAAAGAGTAGCCCCCGCTCGCCACAACTAGAGAAAGCCCGCACAGCAATGAAGACCCAATGCAGCCAAAAATAAAAAAATAAATTAAAAAAAATTATACTTCTGGGTTTCTTCCCAAGAGAAATGAAAACACATTTCCACACAATGATCTGTACGCAAATGTTCATAGCAGCAATATTCATAATAACCCTAAACCAGAAGCAATACAATCTACCAAGTGTTGAATGGATGGATAAATTGTGGTACACTCAACCAATAGAATACCACTCAGCAATTTAAAGAGGAACAAACTTCTGGTACGCTCTGCAACACAGATGAACCTCAGAAACACGCTTAGTGAAAGAAGCCAGACACGAAAGGTCGCATATTGTATGATGCCATTTACATAAAATGTCCAGAAAAGGCACACGTGTAAGAGGCAAAAAGCATATCAGTGGATATCTGGGGCTGGGAGTGGGAACAGGGTCTGACTGCAAACAAGCATAAGGAAACTTGTGACAATGGAAATGTTCTAAAACTGGAATGTAATGGTTGTGCAACTCCATAAATTTACTAAATAATCATTGATTTGGGGCTTCCCTGGCAGTCCAGTGGTTAAGACACCACTTATATACAATTAAAATGAGTGGATTTCATGGATTTTAATGTTAATTACATCTTACTATAAACAGAAAAAAATTAAATAATGGTTGGGTTTCAATTATTGATCTTAATATGAATAAAGCCATTTTAAAGTAGCAATTCCTAAGACATTAAAAACATAATTTCTTAAAAATCTGGAACAATATTTCCAAGGATTTCAACAAAATATAAGAGATAAGGGCATGTTAAATAAATTGTACTAACATAAAATTCTGTACAGCTGTATTATTGTAAAATCTTCAAGACGCCTTGTTAAATGGCATTAACAAAACAGTACTAATCCATATATGAATGTAACATATTCATGTACATATGTGCACATATGTGTACATATGTAAGTGCACTGAGGTGGGATAAACAGGTAAGGAAAGACAGCTAATACTCTCCATACTGTTTTACTTTTTTATAGGTATGTACCTAGGTCTTGTTCTGTAATTTATAAGAAATTTAAGGCAAATAACACCAGAATACACAGCACATATGTAACACTTTACAGAATATAGCCAAGGATATATACAGAGGAAAATTAATAGCCTTTCTTATTAGAAAACAATTAAATGAAATAGTCAACTCAAGCTAGGGGGAAAAGAGAAAAATGTGTTTTAAAATATCATAAAAAATGAAAGTTGATGGGTTTCCCCGGTGGCACAGTGGTTAAGAATCTGCCTGCCAATGCAGGGGACACGGGTTCGAGCCCTGGTCCGGGAAGATCCCACATGCCACGGAGCAACTAAGCCCGTGCGCCACAACTACTGAGCCTGTGCTCTAGAGCCCGCGAGCCACAACTACTGAGCTCACGTGCCACAACTACCGAAGCCTGCATGCCTAGAGCCCCTGCTCCACGACGAGAAGCCACCGCAATGAGAAGCCTGCGCACCTGAACGAAGAGTAGCCCCCACTCACCGCAACTAGAGAAAGCCCACATGCAGCAACGAAGACCTAACACAGCCAAAATAAATAAATAAATAAATAAAATAAATTTTAAAAAGTAAAAGTTGAAGTTAATGAATTAGGAAAACAAAAAAAGTAGATTGATAAATCAAAGAACCAGTTCTTTTGAGAAAGCTAAAAACTTGAACACCGATGGAAAAACACAACCACCTCCTTGTTGATTTTCATAAAGAAGGCACATATATAAAACTTAGAAACTACTAAGACAATTTTTACTAGAGATTGGGGTGGGAGGGCCAGGCAGTGGCTTCACCCACACAGCCCATGGGTGGGCTTCACTCATACAGACTACGAGTTCAAGGCACACCTCAGATGTTGGCGTTTTTAAGCCTTTTTGGTTGGTATGGGCTGAGGGAGGCCTTTGGCCATTCAGGCCACATACACCTGACCTTCCATCACCTCACCAGCTTCTCAGTCTCCTGTTCTCTTCCTCTCTACTCACATTTTCTCACACAGGTTAGTTTGTCTCCTGTGTTGCTTGGACATCATATAACATCCATGCCCTCAGTAGCTTAAGCAAAATGTTAACACACACACACACACAGTTCTTCCTCTAAGATGAACTCCAGGGCCAAGGGAAAGGAATTACACATAAGAGAGTTCCTCTTCACCTTTCAGGAAGGACAAGATACTCCAGGGTTGGGAGGCAAAGCTCCTGGCGCAGTTGTGCCCTGCAAGCAGCACTTCCTGCCCATCCCGCCTGGGATCCCTGCCCAGGAAAACAGACACAGGCCGCAGGAGGCCTGGGATGCCTGGGGGTGGGAGCGCCTACCTGGATCAGGCTGTACTTCTGGTCTCTGTTCTTCAGGATCATGGTGTTCCGCCACTGCAGGTACTTCTCCTGGTGGGCCTGGATCTCAGAAGTGAGGGTGGAATTCCGGCTCCGGAAGTCCTCCAGACTGGGGGCAGGAGGAGGGGACATAGCCAGCAGTTTTCCCTCTGTAAGATCTTCCTGGGAAATGGGCAACCCAAACTCCTGGCTCAGCTCCTTGATCATGGAGGAGGAGGGCAGCAGGTCCCCGGTGATCACCTCCCTGAGCCTGGAGCTGTAATGGCAGATGCAGTAGATCCTGGAACACAGAAGAGCCCCACTCAGCCTGCCTGCCTGGCACGACAGGTCAGACGGCCCCCATTTTATGAGAGGAAACGAAAACACAGAGAGGTTGATGAGCTGGTCCCGGGTCACCCAGCTCGTGCACGGGAAGCTTAGATGCCATGTGCTGAGCCCACGGGGTTGAGGTGGGGGGAGATATCCCCTTCCCTCTCCCCTCTCAGTCCCCCCGCAGTTAAAGGCTTCCCACTTTCTGCTCTGATTATTTTTCAGTTCCGATGGCCTTATTCCCTACCTCGCACCAAGCCACGCCCCACCAGGGAGTGGCCTCAACGGGCTGGCCATCGGGGGTGTGGACCCCAGAGCTCCTTCCCGCCCAGGCAGAGGGTACAAGGCACAGAGCCTCATGTCAGCACAGCTCGAGGACTGAGTGGTCACCCCCACCCCCACCAGGGTGAGCGGACGGCCCCTTGTTAAAAAGACATTCAGCAGGCACAGCTGGGGTTCGGGTTAGGCTGCCTTCTGTCCGCAGCACGCTTCCGAAGGCCCCCTGGCAGAGCATGCGGGACGGCGGCGCACGGGCCGTGCCGCACCTGCTCAGCGCCTGAAAGACCTGCGGTGGCACCGTGTTGCGCACGTAGAGCGCCGCGTGCTTCACCAGCTGCGCCAGCGGCTGGGACAGGCGCACGTGGTACGGGACAGTCTCCAGGTCGGCGTAGAGGCGGCGGCGGAAGCGCAGCTGCGAGTTGTAGAGCGCCTTGTAGGAGCCGGGCTCCGCCCGCGCGACCCTGCAAGAGAGAAGAGGGGCCCCACGCCGCTGCCGCTCTGCCCGCCACGGAGCTCGGCGCTTTCCCAGGGACGCTGGCGGTGAAAACCCTGCCACTGGCCTGGGCTTGCGTGTGTCCCGCCGCCCCCGCCCCATCTCTGTCTCCTCCCCCTCCCCTACCGACCCGCCCCTCCCACTGACTCTGCGTCCTCCTCCCCCCCCCCCCCCCCCCGACCGCTGTGCCACCCACTGTGTTGGGCTCAGGTTCCTCCACCTTCTTGAACCCGGTGAATCTGCACGGAGCCTGCGCATCCCACCCTGAGTCTGTGTGTTGGGGTGGGGGCGGTTCCCCTTTGGCGGGGGGGTCCCTGTTCAAGTCTTCTGCCCATTCTTCCACTGGGATGTTTTTACTGTTTTCTTATTTGTTCACAGGCGTTTCTGTATTCTCAGAATACTAGCTCCATACATTGCATATACTTTTTTCTCAGTTTGTGGCTTTTCTTTTCGCAATTTTTATGGTCTTTGGGTGAACAGAAGTTACTAATTTTAATATAGCCAAACCTGTCATTTTTTTCCTTTATTTTTTCTACTTCTGTCTTATTCAAGAAGTCTTTCTTTATTCTGAGGTCATGAATATGTCCTCCTATAGTATTATCTATAAGCTTTACAATAGATTTTTCTTCTACAAGAAAGGTGAGAATATACAACGGGGAAAAGACACTCTTCCATAAGTGGTGCTGGGAAAACTAGACAGCTACGTGTCGAAGAATGAAATTAGAACATTTTCTCATACCATATATAAAATAAACTCAAAATGGATTACAGACCTAAATATAAGAAGAAAACATAGGCAATATGTTCTTTGACATTGGTCTTAGCAATAATTTTTTGGATCTGTCTCCTCAGGCAAGGGAAGCAAAAGCAAAAATAAACAAATGGGACCTAATCAAACTTAAAAGCTTTTGCACAGCAAAGGAAACCATCAACAAAATGTAAAGGCAGCCTACTGAATGAGAGAACATTGGCAAATGATACGTCTGATACGGGGTTAATATCTAAAATATATAAAGAACTCATACAACTCAGTGTTAAAAAAACAACCCAATTAATAAATGGGCAGAGGACCTGAACAGGCATTTTCCAAAGAAGACATACAGATGGCAAACAGGTACATGAAAAGATGTTCAATATTACTAATTATTAGGGAAATGTAAATCAAAACCACAATGAGGTATCACCTCACAGAATGGCTATCATCAAAAAGACAAGAAATAAAGTGTTCGTAAGGATGTGAAGAAAAGGGAACCCTCCTACACTGTTGGTGGGAATGTAAACTGGTGCAGCCAGTATGGAAAACAGTATGGAGGCTCCTCAACAAATTAAAAATAGAACTACTATATGATCCAACAATTCCACTCCTGGGTATGTATCGAAAGAAAATGAAAAAATATTTTGAAAAGATATATGCACCCCAATTTACAACAGCCAAGATATGTAAGCAACCTAAGTGCCCATCAGCAGATGAATGGATAAAGAAGACACGATATACAGATACAGTGGAATATTGCTCTGCCATTAAAGAGAATGAAATTTTGCCATTTGCAACAACATGGATGGACCTTGGAAGGTATTAAACTTAGTAAAATAAGTCAGAGAAAGACAAATACTGTATGTTCTCACTTATGTGTGGAATCTGAAAAATAAAATGAACAACAACAAGATTTTTCTGGTGAAATCTGAGTAAGAACAGACAACTGTGGTCTAGTTAACTGTACTGCATCCATCAATATGTCAGATGTCACCACTGGGGGAGACAGGGTGTTGGGTACCTGGAACCTCTCTATGATTTTTGCAACTTATTGTGAGTCCATAATTATTTCAAATAAGTTTTTACTCTGTCTGGGATTGATTTTTGTGAATTGTGTGAGCCAGCAAATTAGGAAACTCTCAGCGAATAAGGAATAGAGTGGAACTTCCTCAAGTTAATAAAGGACATCTACAAAAAACCTACACATAATGGGGAAAGACTGCCTTCCACCAAAGATCAGAAACAAAGCAAGGATGTGACAACTCTTACATAAAATAGTACTTCAAGTCTTAGCTAGCACACTAAGGAAATGAAGATATACAGACTGGAAAGGAAGGAATTCAACTATTCCTATTTGCAGATGACATCTTGGTCAGTGTAGAAAATCCCAAGGAATCTACCAAAAACAAACAATCAAACAAACAAAACTCCTCAAACCAATAAGTGAGTTTAGCAAGGCTGTAGAATCAACATAGAAAAATCAATTATATTTCTATATACAAGCAATGCACAACTGGAAACTGAAATTAAAAAATACAGTACCATTTAAAAATAACTCAAAAAATAAAATACTTAGATATAAATCTACCAAATACGTACAGGTCTTGTATGCTGAATACGCTGATGAAAGAAATTTTTAAAAATCTAAATAAGTGGAGAAACATACCATATTCATGGATTGGAAGGCTCAAATAGTTCTCTCCAAATGATACATAAGTTTAGCATAATTCCTATCAGCATTCTAGAAAGATGTTTTGTAGATATATACAGCATATTGTAAAATTTATATGAAAAGGCAAAGGATCTAGAACAACAAAAACAATTTTGAAAAAGAATAAAGCGTCCTGACTTTGATTATATAGCTATGGTAATCAAGACTGTGTAGTATTGGTGAAGGGACAGACACACAGATCAATGGAACAGAATTGAGAACCTAGAAATAAATCCATACAATTATGACCAACTGACTTTTTATAAAGATGCAAAAGCAATTCCGTAAAGGAAGATAATATTTTCAACAAATGGTGCTGTAGCAATTGGATATATGTAGGCAAAACAAAACAAAACAAAAACTCAACCTAGGTTCCAGTTCAAGATGGTGATGTAGGAAGATCCTGAACTCGCCTCCTCCCAAGGACACACCAAATCTACAGCTACGTATGGAACAATTTCCTCTGGGGGAAAAAATACAAAAACAAAAACTAAAAACTAGCTGAATGACCCCTTCACATAGGGCAAAAGAGAAACAGGCCACATCAAAACAGAATTCCAAATAAGATGAGCCCAGAGACCCACACCAAGACACATTATAATTAAAAGGTCAAAAGTTAAAGACAAAGAGAGAAGCTTAAAAGCAGCAAGAGAAAAACAACTTGTTACACACAAGGTAACTCCCATAAGGCTATCAGCAGATTTTTAAGCGGACACTTTGTAGGCCAGAAGGGAGTGGCACTATATATTCAAAGTGCCAAGAGAAAAAGTCTTCCAACAAAGAATACTCTACCTGGCAAAGTTATCATTCAGAATTGAAGGAGAGATAAAAGAGTTTTCCAGATAAGAAAAACTAACAGGGTTCATCACCACTAAACTGGCCTTACAAAAATGTTAAAGGGACTTCTTTCAGTTGAAAAGAAAGGATGCTAATTGCTAACAGAAAACACGAGACTGATCAAGATGGCAGAGTAGTAGGACACAAAGCTCGCTCTCTCGCACATCTACAACAAAAATACATCTACATGTGGAACGATTCTCACAGAATATCTACTGAACACTGGCAGAAGGCTTCAGACTGCTGTAAGGGCAAGAAAATCTCCATGTTAACCAGGTAGGAAAAAAGAAAAAAAAAGAAGTGAGAAAGATATCCAGATGGGACCTGCACCCCTGGGAGAGGGCTGTGAAAGAGGAAAGGTTCATGCACCCTGGGAAGCCCCCTCACTGGCAGGGAGATCTGCCAGGACAGAAGGGGAGCTTCAGAGCCTCTGAGAAGAATGCAGCAGTCAGTTTGTGGCAGCCAGAGCAGAGGGAGAACTGCACAGATGGTCAGTACCGCAGACCTGCACTCCCCAGCCTGACACGCACATCCCCAGTGCTGGCAGGGGCTGGGTGCTGGAACGACTTGGGCTCCAGAGATCAGAACGAGGGAGAGGACTGGGGTTGGCTGTGTAGAGACAGACTGGGGGGCGGGGGGAGGAATCCAGTGCCACCACAGCTGGGGGTATAAGCGGAGGAAGCCTGAGACGCCTCAGAGGCCAGTCAGCATTGTTTGGGTGGTGTAGGAGGGGATAGGTGGGACCTAGACTATAGCCTTTTTTCCCTGTATGTGTGCTCCCAGAGGGCAAGACACAGCCTGCCCAGGCTCCAGGGGCAGTTGCAGACCTCCACCGCCACCCACCCTGATGCCAGGAGTGGTTGCAAGCCCCCACTAAAACCCTCCCAGACCCTAGGAGTGGTTGAGGGACTGCACCAACTCCTGCCCAGAACCCAGGAGTTGTTGTGAGCCTCCACCAACTCCCTCCAGGACAAGACTGGTCGTGGGCCACTGACACACCTGCCCAGGCACCAGGAGTGGTCGAAAGCCCCAGCCACCTCCTTCCTGGACAATGCAAACACAACCATACAAAATCTATGGGACACAGCAAAAGCAGTTCTTAGAGGAAAGTTCATAGCAATACAGGCCTTCATCAAAAACAAGAAAAATCTCAAATGAACAACCTAACCTACCACCTAAAAGAATTAGACAAAGAAGAACAAACAAAACCTAAAGTCAGCAGAAGGAAGGAAATAATAAAGATCAGGGAGGAAATAAAGTAGAGTTTTTTTTTAAAATAGAAAAAAAAAATCAACAAAACCAAAAGCTGGTTCTTTGAAAGGGTAAACAAAATTGACAAAATTGACAAACCTCTAGCCAGGCTCACCAAGACGAGAGAGAATCCAAATAAACAAAATAAGAAATGAAAAAGGAAAAATCTCAACTGATACCACAGAAATACAAAAAACCATGAGAGAATACTAGGAACAATTATATGCCAACAAATTTGACAACCTAGAAGAAATGGAATTGTCTAGAAACATACAGCCCACCAAAATTTAATCAAAAAGAAATAGATAATTTCTACAGACCAATCACTAGAAGTGAAATCAAATCTGTAATAAAAAACTTCCTACAAACAAAAGTCCAGGATCAGATGGCCTCACAGGCGAATTCTACCAAGCATACAAAGAAGAACTTATACTGATTCTTCTCAAACACTTCCAAAAGACTGAAGAGGAGGGAACACTCCCAAAGACATTCTGTGAAGCCACAATCACCCTGATACCAAAACCAGACAAAGATACCACCAAAAAAAAGAAAATTACAGGCCAATATCTTTGATGAATATAGATGCAAAAATTCTCAACAAAATATTAGCAAACCAAATCTAACAACACGTAAAAAAGATCATACGCCATGACCAAGCAGGATTCAACCCAAGTTCACAAGGATGGTTCAGTATACACAAATCAATCAATCTGATACACCACCACAACAAAAGAAAAGACAAAAAATACCTTGACACAAACACCACATAAACAAAAGACAAAAACCACATGATAATCTCAACAGATGCAGAAAAAGCATTTGACAAAATTCAACATCCATTCACGATAAAAACTCTTACCACAGGGGGTATAGAGGGAACATATCTCAAAATAGTAAAAGCTATTTATGACAAACCCACAGTCAATATAATGCTCAATAGTAAAAAGTTGAAAGCCTTCCCACTAAAATCTGGAACAAGACAAGGATGCCCACTCTCACCACTTCTCTTCAACATAGTATTGGAAGTCCTAGCCACAGCAATCAGACAAGAAAAAGAAATAAAAGGTATCCAAATTGGAAGGGAAGAGGTAAAACTGTCATTATATGCAGATGATATGATACTATATATAGAAAACCCTGAAGACTCCACACAAAAACTACTAGAACTGATAAATGAATTCAACAAGGTAGCAGGATACAAGATTAACATACAGAAATTGGTGGCATTTCTTTACACCAACAGTGAAATATCAGAAAGGGAATGCAAAAAAAAAACCTTTTAAAATTGCAACCCCCAAAATAAAATACTTAGAAATAAACCTCACCAAGGAGGTGAAAGACTTATACGCTGAGAACTATAAAACATTAATAAAGGAAAGTGAAGAGGAGTCAAAGAAATGGAAAGATATCCCATGCTCTTGGATTTGAATAATTAATATTATTAAAATGACCATACTACCCAAAGCAATCTACAGATTTAATGTGATCCCTATCAAATTACTCATGACATTTTTCACAGAAGTAGAATAATCCAAAAATTTATATGGACCCATAGAAGACCCAGAATTGCCAGAGCAATCCTGAGGGGAGAAAAAAAAAAAAAAAAAGCAGGAGGCATAACTCTCCCAGACTTCAGACAATACTACAAAGCTACAGTAATCAAAACAACATGGTACTGGCACAAAAACAGACATATGGATCAATGGAACAGAACAGACAGCCCAGAAATAAACCCACACACCTATGGTCAATTAATCTTAAACAAAGGAGGCGAGAATATACAACAGGAGGGACTTCCCTGGTGGTGCAGTGGTTAAGAACCCGCCTGCCAATGCAGGGGACATGGGTTTGAGCCCTGGTCCGGGAAGATCCCACATGCCACGGAGCAACTAAGCCCGTGCGCCACAACTACTGAGCCTGTGCTCTAGAGCCCGCAAGCCACAACTACTGAAGCCCGCGCGCCTAGAGCCCGTGCTCTACAACAAGAGAAGCCGCCAAAATGAGAAGCCCGCGCACCGCAACTTAGAGTAGCCCCTGCTCACAGCAACTAGAGAAAGCCCACGCTCAGCAAAGAAGACCCAATGCAGCCAAAGATTAATTAATTAATTAATTAATTAATTATTTTAAAAAATAGAATATACAACGGGAAAAAGACAGTCTCTTCAGCAAGGGGTGTTGGGAAAGTTGGACAGCTGCATGTAAATCAATGAAGTTAGAACACACCCTCTCACCACACACCAAAATAAACTCAAAGTGGCTTAAAAACTTCAACATAAGTCATGACATCATAAAACTCCTAGAAGAGATCATAAGCAAAACATTCTCTGACATAAATCGTACCAATGTTTTCTTAGGTCAATCTCCCAAGGCAAAAGAAATAAAAACAAAAATAAACAAATGGGACCTAATCAAACTTACACGCTTCTGCAGAGAAAAGGAAACCATAAACAAAATGAAAAGACAACCTACAGAATGGGAGAAAATATTTGCAAACGATGCGACTGACAGCGCTTAATTTCCAAAACATACAAACAGCTTATACAACTCAACAACAACAAAACAAACAACCCAATCAAAAAATGGGCAGAAGACCTAAAGAGACATTTCTCCAAAGAAGACATACAGATGGCCAATAGGCACATGAAAAGATGCTCAACATCACTAATTATTAGAGAAATGCAAATCAAAACTGCAATGAGGTACCATCTCACGCCAGTCTGAATGGCCATCATTAAAAAGTCTACAAATAATAAATGCTGGAGAGGGTGTGGAGAAAAGGGAACCCTCTTGCACTGTTGGTAGGAACGTAAGTTGGTACAGCCACTATGGAAAATAGTACGAAGGTTCCTCAGAAAACTAAAAATAGAGCTACCAGATGATCCTGCAATCCTACTCCTGGGCATATATCCAGACAAGACTATAATCCAAAAAGATACATGCACCCCTATGTTCATAGCAGCACTATTCACAATACCCAATACATGGAAACAACCTAAATGTCTATCAACAGATGAATGGATAAAGAAGATATGGTACATATATACAATGGGATACTATTCAGCCATTAAAAAAACGAAATAATGCCATTTGCAGCAACATGGATGGACGTAGAGATTATCATAAAAAGTGAAATAAGTCAGAAAGAGAAAGATAGGGACTTTCCTGGTGGTCCAGTGGCTAAGACTGTGTGCTCCCAATGGAGGGGGCCCGGGTTCGATCCCTGGTCAGGGAACTAGATCCCACATGCCGCAACTAAAGATCCCACATGCCACAACTAAAAGATCCCAATGCCACGACTGAAGATCCCACATGCCACAACTGAAGATCCCGCATGCCGCAACTAAGACCCAGCGTAGCCAAATAAATAATTTTTTTTTAAAAAAAGAAATAGACAAATACCATATGATATCACTTATACATGGAATCTAAAATATACCACAAACGAACTTATCTACAAAACAGAAACAGACTCATGGACATAGAAAACAGACTTGTGGTTGCCAAGGGGGAGGGAGATGGGAGAGGGATGAGTGGGAGGTTGGGGTTAGCAGATGTAAGCTATTATATATAGAATAGATACACAACAAGGTTCTACTGTATAGCACAGGGAACTATATTCAGTATCCTATGATAAACCGTAATGGAAAAGAATATTAAAAAAAAGAATGTGTGGGGACTTCCCTGGTGCCGCAGTGGTTAAGACTCTGCCTGCCAATGCAGGGGACGTGGTTCAAGCCCTGGTCTGGGAAGATCCCACATACTGCGGAGCAACTAAGCCCGTGCGCCACAACTACTGAGCCTGCGCTCCAGAGCCCACGAGCCACAACTACTAAGCCCTCATGCCACAGCTACTGAAGCCTGCGTGCCTAGAGCCTGTGCTCCACAACAAGAGAAGCCACCGCGATGAGAAGCCCCCGCACAGCAACAAAGACCCAAGGCAGCCAAAAATAAATAAATAAATAAACTTAAAAAAAAAGGAAAGAAACGAAGGTGCTTAAAAATAAAGTGTGTATATATATATATATATATATATATATGTATGTATGTATAACTGAATCACTTTGCTGTACAGCAGAAATTAACACAACATTGTAAATCAACTATACTTCAATAAAAAAATAATTTTAAAGTCAATAAAATCACAGAAAAGGAAAAATAAATAAATAAATGGGCAGAAGATCTGAATAGACATTTTACCAAAGATGACAAACAGATGGCCAACAGGTACAGGAAAAGATGCTCAACATCACTAATCATCAGGGAAATGCAAATTGAAACAAAAGTGGAATATTACCTCATACCTGTTGAGAATGGTTATTATAAAAAAGACAAGAAATAATAATTTTGGTGAGGATGTGGAGTACAGGAAACCCTCAAGCACTGTTGGTAAGGATGTATTAATAAATTGGTACAGCTACTATGGAAAACACTTTGGAGGTTCCTCAAAAAGTTAAAAATAAGAATTGCCATATGATCCAGCAGTTCCACTTCTGGGTATTCATCCTAAGGAAACAAAAACACTAATTCGAACAGATATCTGCATCACCGTGTTCAATGCAGCATTATTTACAATAGCCAAGAGACAGAAACAACCTAAGTGTCTGCTGATGGATTAATAAAAAAAACAAAAGAAAATGTGTTCATTTACACAATGAAACATTATTCCATCATAAAAAAAGAGAATCTTGACAGTAGGGACAACATGGATGCATCCCCAGGGCATCATACGGAGTGAAATAAGTCAGAGAAAGACAAATACCATATGATCTCACTTACACGTGGAATGTAAAAAAAACAGAAGCAAAATAGTAAAAACCCAAGCTCACAGATACAGAGAGCAAACTGGTGGCTGCCCACCCAGAGGCAGGGTGTGTGGAGTGAGCAAAATGGATGAAGGGGGTCAAGAGGTTACAAAGACATTTAGTTACGTACAGCAGTGTGACTATAGTTAGTAATATTGTACTGCGTATCTGAAAGTTACTAAGGGAGTAGGCGTTAAACATTCTCATTGCAAAAAATTCTGTAACTTGTATGATGATGGATGTTAACTAGATTTATTGTGGTGATCATTTCACAACATATACAAATATCGAATCATGAAGCTGTATACCCAAAGCTAACATACTGTTACATGCAAAGTATACCTCAATTTTTTTAAAAAAGGGAAAAACTCAATCTAAACCTTGTACTTTATACAAAAATTAACTCAAAACGAATCATAAACTTAAAAGTAAACCATAAAGCCATGAGTCTTTTAGAAGAAAACAGAGAAAAAATACTCAAGACCTAAGGCTTTGTGAAGAATTCCTAAACATGTCTCCAAAAGCATAGTGTACAAAAGAAAAAATAATCAATAAATTGGACTCTATCAAAATTCAAAACTTTTTCTTTGGAAAAGATATATTTAAGATGATGAAAGAATCACTACACAGAGTAGCTCCCCCTAGCCTTGGTGTCCAGAGTTTTTACTGGGGCTCCATTAATGACTGATTGATTGATTGATGGCCCACATAGCAATCTCAGTCTCCATGTCAGGAGGGGCCGTGTCTTGATGTGCTGATGGCCAAGAGCACAGCAGGGGGCGGCGGGCAGGGGGAGGCTACCTCGTGGCTGGTTATCTGCCCAGGAGAACTGAAAACATGCATCCACACAAAAACGTGTCCATGACACTGCACGACCCAAAGCCCCTGCCCTAAGTCACGCTGTTGGTCTTTCCGGCCCCACCAACCTCCATCCTGTGACTCTCTGGTGAGGCTTCAGCCTAAGATCCAGTGTGGTCAGCCCCCAACCTAACCAAAGATACTCCTATCAGGCATGACACAGCTCACCTCCGAGAAGCCAAGGGCAAAAGCCAGACCTCTCTTGGGCAAGGCCAAGTTCTTTCCTACACACTATGAAGTTCACTCTTTTGAAGTGTACGATTCCTGCCATTTGAGGAGAGCATCCTAGGAACTTGTCGGCAAACCCCAGGGGTTTTTGCAGAATGCACTCACCATTCTGTCTCTAGAATCGATTGTTGCTCTGACCTACAGATCCCAGACTTGAGCTGCAACACGTCCCAGCTCTAGCCAGCCCCGCGTGCTTCAGACCAGCCCCCACAGTCCTAACTGGCAAGAGCCAGTTCCTTAATATTCATCCTGTTGCTGTTTGTCCCAGATTCGGCGGTTTCTGTACACGGACAGACTCCTTGGTTTGTTGAAAGTCAAGGGGAGATTCTGACAGCAGCCGAGGGCCTCTGTTCAGTCCTCAGTGGGCTTTTCCTCCAGGTGCTGGGCTTGTCCCTGTACTTAACGCCACTCAATGTACAAAGGTATATAGAGTTATAGCACCCCTAGATTTTCTCTAATTGTTTAATATATTGTGCAGTGTTTAATACATTGCACCCTTAAAGCTGTCCACCTTTATTTCAAAAATCTAAACACAGGGCCAGCATATACTTAAGTTCAGTATTTGATGGTGACATTTAAATTTGAATAAAATAGTATACCCCCCCCCAAAATAAGTGTACAATCCAGCGGTTTTAGTATACTCCCCATGTTGTACAACCACAAACACTGTCTAATCCTAGAACATTTTCATCACTGCCCACTTCTCCTGAATCCCTCCTCTCAGACCTTGGAAACCACTGCTCTATCTCTACGGACTTGACTATTCTAGACATTTCATATGAATGGAATCATATAATAGGTAGCCTTTTATGTCTGGCTCCTTTTATTAGCATAATATTTTTACTTATTTATTTTTGGCTGTGGTGGGTCTTCATTGCTGCACACGGGCTTTCTCTAGTTGCAGCGAGCGGGGGCTACTCTTCGTTGCGGTGCGCGGGCTTCTCATTGCGGTGGCTTCTCTTGTTGCGGAGCACGGGCTCTAGGCACACGGGCTTCAGTAGTTGTGGCGCGTGGGCTAAGTTGCTCTGCGGCATGTGGGATCTTCCTGGACCAGGGATTGAACCTGCGTCCCATGCACTGACAGGCGGATTCTTAACCACTGTGCCACCAGGGAAGTCCCTATTAGCATAATTTTTAATTCAGGCATAGTTGATTACAATATTAGTTTTAGGTGTACAACATAGTGATTCAAAATTTTTATAGATTATGCTCCATTTATAGTTACTACAAAATATTGTACTGTGCTGTACAATAGATCCTTGTAGCTTATTTATTTTATATGCAATAGTCTGTACCTCTTCCTCCCCTGCCCCTATCTTGCCCCTCCTCCCTTCCCTCTCCCCACTGGTAACCACTAGTTTGTCCTCCCTGTGAGTCTGTTTCTTTTTTGTTGTATTCACTAGTTTATTTTTTAGATTCCACATGTAGGTGATAACATACAGTGTTTGTCTTTCTCTGTCTGACTTATTTCACTTAGCACAATGCCCTCCAGGTCACTTAGCATAATGAGGTTTTGTTTGTTTGTTTTGGTTGAGCCAGGTCTTAGTTGCGGCAGGCATGCTCCTTAGTTGCAGCTCGCAGGCTCCTTAGTTGTGGCTCGCGGGCTCCTTAGTTGCGGCAGGCGGGCTCCTTAGTTGCAGCTCACCGGCTCCTTAGCTGTGGTATGCGAACTCTTAGTTGCGGCATGCATGAGGGATCTAGTTCCTGGACCACGGATCAAACTCGGGCCCCCTGCGTTGGGAGCGCGAGTCTTACCCACTGCGCCACCAGGGAAGTCCCCTAGCATAATGTTTTTAAGGTTCATCTGTGTTGAAGTATCTGTATCAATACTTCATTCCTTTTTGACGGCTGAATATTATTCCATGGTATGGATGTTTTGTTCATCAGCTGATGGACATTTGAGTTGTTTCACTTTCTGATTATTATAAATAATGGTGCTATGAACATCCATGTGCACGTTTTTGTGTGTATGCATGCTTTCAGTTCTCCTGGGAGGATAACCAGCCAGGAGGCAGCCTCCCCGCCTCCCCCGCCCCCATGCTCTTGGCCATCAGCACATCAAGACAGGCCCCCTCCTGGGTGGACAGAGTCAACACCTGGACTCCCTGCTGTGGTCAGCATCTGGGTCATGGGGCATCTGAGCTCTGAGAACAGACAGGGGGGCCTCCAGACTAGAGAAGGAAGGCCCTATTGATCCAAACTAGGACAGCTGCAAATCATGAAAGAAAAAGAGAGGTATCCCGTCACCAAAACTAAAGAACGGAAGGACCACGAAGGGCCACCGGCTGCAGCCCAGAAGGGGACGCTTCCGTTGCCTCTGCAACACCTCCAGGGGGCGGCCATCGGGGACGCCTGGGCCTCCAGGGAAGGGGACTTCTGCAGCGTACGCAGCCCTCCGGCCTCACAATAACCCGCCCTGTCTCCCTTGGGACGAGCTGACGTCTGTGTCCCTGGGGTCTCCCGCTCAGGGCCGTGCAGGACACTCTGCCCCCCGCCGGCCGGGGGGCGCCTCGGGAGGCTGAAGGCAGCACCCAGTTTCCTGAACCAGCCTCCCTTCCATATACCCCTGAAGTCTTCGCTTCAACCAAAGGCAAGCGGTTCTCCCAGTTGCTGAGCTCTGCGAAGTGCCTTATGAAAACCCCGAGAGGCACCGAATCAACAGGTGCCTCCCACAGTCGGCGACACGGAACCTGAGCTTGGCCACCCCTCCCCACCCAGAAACGCGGCGACCTACCTACCGGCTCTGGTGGCTCTCCCACAGCCGCCTCAGGCCCCGGTCGGCCAAGCCCTCCAGGATGAGGAGGCGGCCCCGCCCGTCCAGCAGGTGGAAGCCGGTGAGCACGTCCAGGTCCGGCCGCTCCTGGATCTTCGCCCGCATCTTCACGGCGGACAGGATCTGCGGGATGTCCTCCACGGGGCAGGAGTCCAGGCCCAGGGCCCCGGCGTTGATCACGGTGACGTCCTGCAGGAGGCCGTGCAGGAGTGAAAGGTTACTGGAGGCGAACACGAAGATGACGCGGCCAAACCGGGAGGCCGTGGGGTCGGCGTGCAGGGCCTCGGTCCCGGCCCGCAGCGGCACCGCCACGCCCACCCGCAGCTTCAGCACGCAGCCGGCTTCCAGGTAGCCGCCCGGGGGCATCGGGCCGTGCCGCAGGCCGTCTCCGGGCACCCGGAACCCCACCACCTTCCTGCTCCTGCCGTCATGGCCGAGGCGCGTGGCCTTGGGCTCGCAGCTGTGGACGGAGACGACCAGGTTCAAGTACTTGTGGCCAAGGAGGAGGTCGGCAAAGCTGACCTGGGCAACCCCGTAAGGGTCCCACATCTTATCCTGGGTTTCAAAGGGGTTGTTCTCCGTGTCTCTGGGGGAAATTAGGGCCTGGAGGTTGAGGTACGAATCCAGTGGGTCCTCCCCAAACAGGACGGGCTTGCGGGAATACCCCTCTGACTTGCGGTCTCGGTCATGAACTTCCACCACCATGGGGGGGCCCTCCAGGTATTCCCTCAGGTCGCTGGGGTGCATGGCCCCCAGGAAGATGACGTTGACGTCCTGGAAGTAGACGTGGGTCCCATGGGGCTGGCCCTCAGTCCTGTGCACCGGGGTCCTGTGGAACTGGTACCTGCAGTACACGGGCGTGCACAGCCGCTGCGAGAGAGCAGGGGCGGCGGTCACGGGTGCAGCCGCGGCGCCCCCTGCCGGCCCGCCTCCCCTCCAGGTGGCCCCCACCCAGGGGCTCAAATCCCGGCCCCAGGCTCACCCCCGGCAGCCCCTGCAGCCCCTGCGGCCCGTGGTTCCTCATTCACAAACCCCAAGGACAGAGCCCACTCTGCAAGGCCACCGCGAGGCCCGAGAGCCACGTGTACAGCGCCGAGCTGGCGGCTGAAGCAACTACTTCCCCAAGATGGCCAGTGCCACGAGGACAGGCCCTGTGCTTTCTTCCCGTCCCATGGCCGGGCACAGAAAGTGCGGAGAGGAGTGGCTTTTAGAACAGAGAATTCGTGTTTCCCAGACACGCATCTGGAGGGCTGGCACGGCTCATCTTTAGCATATAAAGTGACCAAGCAGAACTTGGGTCTGGGTTTAAGAGGACTCACAGGCTGAGCTGGAGGCGGGGGGCAGGGCTGTGTCGGGACAGAAACAGGGAACCTGGCGCATGCTACGACTTTATCATCAGAAGCTCACCGTTACACAAGTGTGTGGTCCGAATGCATACTCCAAGGGTACTATTTATTTTACTATTTCTTTTACCATTGATGCTGAAATTTTATTTTAGAATAATCCTGGGTTGGTAGGGCTCCCAGGTACCTGGCAGAAATAATTAAGAAAACCTTCTGGAGAAATCCACTTCCAACCTAGGCCTCAAAGAATTCCCACAGAGAAAGTTCCATCGAACATGGGATCATAGTAAAAATCACAAAACTCCTAAGGGAAAAAGGTACCACTAGCAAAACCAGATGTACAAAGGCACAGGTATTAGAATGATCAGGTACGTAAAATAAATCTATTTGTTCAGTTTTTAAAAAGTAAAAGTATATCATCAAGGTCAAAACTATCGTAATTCTATTTACTAGCAATGAAAATTCTCAAACTGAAAATTTTAAAATATCACCTACAACAGCATCAAAACATAAAATGCTTAGGAAGAAATGAAAGATGTGTAAGACCTGTACACTGAAAACTACAAAACATTGCAGAGAGAAATTAAAGAAAATCTAAATGAAGAAATATACCATTTTTATGGTTAGGAAAATGCAATTAATTCTAGAGGAATCATAGACATAAACAGAAAAGCTAAAATCATACCCCTTCTAGAAGAAAACACAGGGTAGTATTTTCATAAACTTGGGGTGGAAAAAAGATTTATTTGATATGACACAAAAAGCACTAATCATAACAGAAAGAGTTGATAAGATGGACTTCATCAAAGACACTATTAAGAAAATTAAAGTCAAGCTCCAGATGGGCAGAAAATACGTACAATGAATATATATCTGACAAAGGACTTGTATCCACTATATATTAATAAAAAGAGTATCTATAAATCAATAATCAAAAACAAAAATAAAAGAGGAGCTTTCAAATCTGGTTAAATGGAATAAGCACACCCACCCTGCACCTCCCACTGAATACAACAGAAAGCATGCTTCAACTAAGAGTCCGCATGCCGCAACTAAGAAGCCCGCATGCCACAACGAAGGTCCCGTGTGCCGCAACTAAGATCCGGCGCAGCCTAAATAAATAAATAAATATTAAAGAAAAAAAAACCCTAGAGAGATGCACGGAGCAGCTTCTGAAAAGTAAAAGACAGTGGGCAGACTGGAGAAACAGGCCAAACCCAGTGAGTTTCCTGGGTTTTATTCTCTTCCTGCATGTCCCAGACTAGACGCAAAGGAAGCCTGAATCCCAGAATTATGCACCAGGCATGGAGAGACAGAGCTCCCTTTCTGTTCCAAGGAATGGGGTGGGGGAACCCTATGAGACAGAGAGAGTGGAAGGAAATCCCCTATTGCTTTTCTCTCCTGGACCTGCCCTCCGGCAAGTTTAAGTTCCCAACCTGTAATCTGTTTGCAGTGGCAGCAGCTGGGCAGGCAACTGAAAATCTGAGTGAGGGGAATCCTCTTTGAACAGATGAACTGTGATACAAACAGTGTATCAAAATGTCCAGTTCCTTGGCTCTCATGCTTGACTGATGGTCACCGAGCTCCTGTTTGTACCAGGCCCCGGGCTGGGCGCCAGGGACGCTGACACCATGGTCCCTTGTGTGGGCGACTTCAGCCCACTGGGGACATGAACTAAACATCAGGTCATGCGGTTTAAGTGGCAGACTGAACACATACATCTGGTTACACCCCTCACCGAACTCCCCTAAAACCACAGGGAATTTTTTTTTAAGATGTAAACATACAAGGACAAGGAGAAGAGAAGAGAAGCCAGCATGAGCGCTGGGAGGGTGACAAGCAAGTGGTGCAGACACAGCACAGGTGAGGAGGCCAAATCCCAAGCACGTGATGGAGAAGCTGAGAACCAGCCACATTCTCTGCAAAATCCTCGAAAGACTTGGGAACTGGCAGGACCCAGCATGTCTGGATCTGGGGGTCACAGGGAAGAGCCCAGCAAGGGAACCGTTGTGAGTCCCCTGAGAAGCCATCTGGCCCAAGTGCCCTCCCCTCCCCTACTGCTTGGCGGGAGGCTGCTAGTTTGTTGTGCAGGCAAATGAATACAGGGTCCTGAGAGCTTCAAAACACTGATGAGAGAGAAAAGAGGAGACCTAAACTAATGGAGAGGCACACTGAATTCAGGGGTTGGAAGGCTCAACACAGTAAGACGTCAGTTCTCCCCAGACTGATCTATGGATTTAATGCAAAGCCAGGCAAAATCCTAGCACAAGTTTTTGTAGATAGAGACAAGCTGATTCTAAAATTTATATGAAAGGGCAAAGAAACTGGAAGAGCTAACACAATTTTGAAAAAGAAGAATAAAGAATCCAGAAATAGACCTCTACCAGTACGGCAAACTGATTTTTGTCAGAAATGCAAAAGAAATTCAATGAAAAAAAAAAAAAGTCTTTTCCACAAATGGTGCTGGAACAATTAGTCATGTGTATGCAAAAAAAAAAAAATGAACATTAACTTAAACCTTATACATAAATTAACTCAAAACTGATTATAGATCCAAATGTAAAACTATAAACATATAGAAGAAAACCCCTGTCACCAGGGGTTAGGCGAAGAGTTCTTAGATGTGACACAAAAACACAATCCATAGAAGACAAAAATGTATAATTTAGACTTCATCAAAATTAAAATAAGAGAATAAAAAGGCAGACTACAGACTGGGAGAAAATATCTGCAAAGAATATATCCAAAAGAGGACTTGTATCCAGAATAGATTCAAAAACTCTCAACTCAACAACAGGAAAACTAAGTACTCAGTTGAGAACTTCTCTGGTGGCGCAGTGGTTATGAATCCGCCTGCCAATGAAGGGGACACGGGTTCGGGCCCTGGTCCGGGAAGATCCTACATGCCGCGGAGCAACTAAGCCCGTGAGCCACAACTACTGAGCCTGCGCTCTGGAACCCGTGAGCCACAGCTACTGAAGCCTATGCTCCGCAACAAGAGAAGCCACCGCAATGAGAAGCCCACGCACTGCAACGAAGAGTAGTCCCCACTCGCCCCAACTAGAGAAAGCCCGTGCACAGCAACGAAAACCCAATGCAGCCAAAAATAAATAAATTTATTAAAAAAAAAAAAACTCAGTTGAAATGTGGGCAAAAACTTGAATGGACACTTCACCAAAGGGGCCATAAAGTGGCAGATAAGCAGATTAAGAGACGCGCCACATCACTCTACATGAGGGAAATGCATGGTAAACCCCGATGAGATAACACTGCATACTCATTAGAGTGGCCAAAATTAAAAATAAAACACTGACAATACCAAGTTCTGGGGAGGATAAGGAGCAGCTAGAACCCTCGGCACACCACTGGTGAGAAGGCAGCCATACCCTCTCCAGAGAGCCCGGGAAGCCCACTTGTGGGCATTTATCCTAAAGAACTGAAGGTTTACGTTCACACAAAAGCACGTACACAGATGTTTTAGCAGCTGTATTCGTAACTGCCCCAAACCAGAAACAACCTAAACATCATCCATGGGTTAACGGACAGACAGACTGCGGTTACATCCAGCTGCAGGATACGACTCAGCAGCAAAAAGGGATGAATTCTAGCTCACAGGAATCTCGCCGGCATCGTGCTGAGTGAAGGAGCCTGTACGTGTTGTTCCCTGCTGGAGCAGAGGTTGTTAGTGTGGATGTTACACAACATATAACCCCATCTGTACGACAATCTTCAAAAGTTAAAACTATCACGACGAACACATCTGCGGTTGCCGGGAGTGCGGGTGGGGAAGATGCGGTCATAAAGGGCTAGTACAGAAGAGTTTGGGGGCTGCGGTCATAGAGGTGTTCTGTATCCTCACTGTGGTGGTGACAACGCTGATCCACACATGAATTGAAATTTACAGAACTGTACACCAAGAGAAAATCGTCGATTCTGTAGGATATTTTTACTTTTCTGCTTGCTATTTTAAAAATTAAAAAACCAGAGGGTCTCTGGAATGAGGGACAGCTGATGGCATTCAGCTCCTATCCAAACCAGATGTATTAGGTGACCAAATGCTCACGGACCATCCAATGCAGACCCCACGTCCTTTTCATCCCTTGGCTACCAGACCCTTACCCTCCAGGCGGGCAACTGGGAGAGACCTCCAGAGACCGACCTTGAGGTCTCCCCACCACCAGCCCACCCAGGCCACTGCAGCATGAGGCTCAGAACCCACAAGCCAGCTCGGCATCCAAGGCTGCTTTTGAGGCCCCCACTCTTACCTATGAGCAGCGAACCAGGGGATTAAGACAGATATGATGATGGAGACCAAACAAACAGAAAAACCAACTTGAGGAAACAAGGACTGTACAAACAGGGACGGCGACCCGCGAAGCAGGAAAACACTGCTGAGTCTGCGGCCCCTGGGCCACCCCCAGATCCATGATTCTCTAGGAGGACCTCAGGACTCGGCTGTGGTCGGACCCACAGCTGGGCTTCACAAAGGCCAGAGGACACCAGGCAAAGCCTGCAAAGGGAAAAGGGCTGCGAGGCAAAGCAGGGGGACAGGCGCCATCTCCCCATGGCCTCCTCCTGTGTGTCCCAGGATGCACTAAGCTGCTGCACAACTGACTGTGACAACTCAGGTGACGTACTGTCCACCAGGGAGCTCACTGGAGACCTAGCACCCAGGGTTTTGATTGGGGCTGGGTACTAGGCTCCCCCAGCCTGTGTCCCAATATGCCAGGCACCCTGGAGGAAAGCATGGTCAGCACTGTTGGCAGAAACAGTCAGGCCCAGGAACCACTCTCATCAGAGAACGATTCAAGTTCCTAGACACCTGCCAAGGGCCAGCTTTTCAAGCAGAACTTTTTATAGATAGTCATCTTGGCAATCTAGATTCAATACAATCCCTATTAAATTACCAATGGCATTTTTCACAGAACTAGAACAAAAAATTTTAAAATTGGTATCGAAACACAAAACACCCCAAATAGCCAAATCAATCTTGAGAAAGAAAAACGGAGCTGGAGGAATCACACTCCCTGACTTCAGACTATACTACAAAGCTACAGTAATCAAAACAGTATGGTACTGGCACAAAAACAGAAATGTAGATCAATGGATCGGGATAGAAGGCCCAGAAATAAACCCATGCACCTATGGTCACCTAATCTGTGACAAAGGAGGCAAGGATATAAAATGGAGAAAAAACAGTCTCTTCAATAAGTGGTGCTGGAAAAACTGGATAACTACATGTAAAACAATGAAATTAGAACACTCCTTAACACCATACACAAAAATAAACTCAAAATGGATTAAAGACCTAAATGTAAGACCGGATACTATTAAACTCTTAGAGGAAAACATAGGCAGAACACTCTCTGACATAAATTGCAGCAGTATCTTTTTGGATCCACCTCCTAGAGTAATGAAAATGAAAACAAAAAATAAACAAATGGAGCCTAATTAAACTTAAAAGCTTTTGCACAGCAAAGGAAACCAAAAACAAAACAAGAAGACAACCCACAGAATGGGAGAAAATATTTGCAAACGAAAAGACCAACAAAGGATTAATCTCCAAAATATACAAACAGCTCATGCAGCTCAATATCAAAAAAACCAACAACCCAATTAAGAAATGGACAGAAGATCCAAACAGACAATTCTCTAAAGAATACATACAGGGCTTCCCTGGTGGTGCAGTGGTTGAGAATCTGCCTGCCAATGCAGGGGACACGGGTTCGAGCCCTGGTCTGGGAAGATCCCACATGCCGTGGAGCAACTAGGTCCATGAGCCACAACTACTGAGCCTGCGTGTCTGGAGCCTGTGCTCCGCAACAAGAGAGGCCGCGATAGTGAGAGGCCCGCGCACCGTGATGAAGAGTGGCCCCCGCTTGCCACAACTAGAGAAAGCCCTCACACAGAAACGAAGACCCAACACAGCCATAAATAAATAAATAAATAAATAAATAAATAAATAAATAAATATTAAAAAAAAAAAAGAATACATACAGATGGCCAAAAAGCACGTGAAAAGATGTTCAACATCTCTAATTATCAGAGAAATGCAAATCAAAAATACAATGAGGTATCACCTCACACCAGTGAGAATGGCCATCATCAAAAAAATCTGCAAACAATAAATGCTGGAGAGGGTGTGGAGAAAAGGGAACCCTCCTACACTGGTGGTGAGAATATAAATTGGTGCAGCCACTACGGAGAACAGTATGGAGGTTCCTTAAAAAACTAAAAATAAAGCTACCATATGACCCAGCAATCCCACTACTGGGCATATATCTGGAGAAAACCGTAATTCAAAAAGATACATGGGGCTTCCCCGGTGGCACAGTGGTTAAGAATCCACCTGCCAACGCAGGGGACATGGGTTCAAGCCCTGGTCCAGGAAGATCTCACATGCCGCGGAGCAACTAAGCCCGTGCGCCACAACTACTGAGCCTGTGCTCTAGAGCCCGCAAGCCACAACTACTGAGCCCACGTGCCACAGCTACTGAAGCCCATGCACCTAGAGCCCATGCTCCGCAACAAGAGACGCCACCACAATGAGAAGCCTGCGCACCGCAATGAAGAGTAGCCCCCGCTCGCCGCAACTAGAGAAAAGCCTGCGTGCAGCAACGAAGACCCAGTGCAGCCAAAAATAAATAAATAAATAAATTTATATACATTAAAAAAAAAAAGATACATGTACCCCAGTGTTCACTGCAGCTCTGTTTACAACAGCTAGGACATGGAAGAAACCTAATTGTCCATCGATGGATGGATAATTTATCCAGGAGTGGATAAAGAAGTTGTGGTACATATACACAATGGAATATTACTCAGCCATTAAACAGAATGAAATAATGCCATTTGCAGCAACATGGATGGACCTAGAAATTATCCTACTAAGTGACGTAAGTCAGACAGAGAAGGACAAATATCATACGATATTGCTTATATGTGGATAATTGTACCATTATAAAAAAATGGTACAAATGAACTTATTTACAAAACAGAAATAGAGTCACAGATGTAGAAAACAAACTTATGGTTACCAGGGGAGAGGGGGGAGGGATAAACTGGGAGATTGGGATTGATATATACACACCACTATATATAAAATAGATAAATAACAAGGAGCTACAGTATAGCACAGGGAATTCTACGTAGGAATGATCTATATAGGAAAAGAATGCAAAAAGGGTGGATATGTGTATATGTATAACTGATTCACTTTACTGTGTACCTGAAACTAACACAACATTGTAAATCAACTATACTCCAATAAAAAAAATTTTAAAACTGAAGGAAAATGATTTTTTAACCTGGAATTCTATACCCTAACTATCAATCAAGTATAAGGGTAGAATAAGGATATTTTCAGACATAGGAGATCATAAAACAAGTATCTCCCATTAACCTCTTCTCAGAAGGCTACAGGAGGATGTGCTCCAGCAAAATCAAAGAGGAAACAAAGCAAGAGCAAGACACAGAATCCAGGGACAGGGACCCACCAGGAGAGGAACAGGGGGCTCCCAAGGTAAACAGCAGCACTAAACTGGCTGGTTCAAAATCAGTGAGAACTAGGCAAGCACCGCTGCTGAAACAAGGAAGCACAGGGCTCCTCCTAAGCGGAGGGTCGCTACCTGCACCTGAAGAACCCTGTGGTGTAGCAGAGGAGACCTCACACTTGGTAACTCCTGATCCCAGGAACCTAATCTCTTTGCTGTCTGGCTGTGAGATCCTAAATGAGGAAATGGGGTTGATGATCATACTTCTCATGTAGGGCCACTGTGGGTGAGGGGCGACAGGCGATGGGCAGATGGCTGGGAAAAGCAGCTTTCAAACCAGCTGGGCTGGCTCACTCTTACCTCTAGTTCACTGAAGGACACAGACGGTGATGGAAGGCAGGAAACACACTTGACCTCTATGGTCAGGGGGTTTAAGTCCCGCTTTTGCTCTTCAGTCATGAGGGGAACTTCTGTTGTTAGGGTCAAAAAACAATCTAAGACGTTGGCCGACCTCCCACTGCCACGACTCACGACAGTTTGCCATCCTGCGGGGAGATACACGCAGCGTTAGGATGTTACTCAGGACGGCCCCCAGGCCAGCACAGAAGGGATCAGGCAACCTGAGAGCCAAAGATAAAACTACACCGAAAAGAGGAAAACTTAAAAAAATAATAATTGGGAAACACCTACAGGCAGCATGTCTGCACCACTTTTTCAACTGGGGTCCCATAGGTTCTCTAAGAGAATTTCATTTTGTGATTTAATCTTGATGATCACCTTGTGACATAAGCATTTCCTGAATCATCTATAGGCTACGATCAGGAACAATGACGCTTGGGTCCCACCCCCAGTCTCATGGGCTTGGTCTGGGCTGTAGCCTCCACACTGGGATTTTTAAAAATCTCTCCAGGTAATTCTAGAACCACCAGACTTGCGCTGCGAGTCCCATAGTTACTGGCCGTATGTGGATATTTATGTTTAAATTAATTAAAATTAAATATAATTTAAAATGCACTTCCTTCGGACTTCCCTGTTGGTCCAGTGGTTAAGACTCCACGCTTCCACTGCAGGGGGCACAGGTTCAATCCCTGGTCGGGGAACTAAGATCCCACATGCCGCGCAGCATGGCCAATAAATAAATAAATTAATTAATTAAAAGGCACTTCCTTCATCACATGAGTCCCACGTCACACGCTCAGCAGCCATGTGTGGCTATGAGCAGACACGGAACAAGTCCTTCACTGTAGAAAGCTCTGGAGCACTTCTCCAGGCAGTTCTCTTAGACTAGAACACATTCAGGAACAAATAACACCAGTGTCTGTGTTTGGTGCCCAGCGGTGTCACTTTCACTGTTGTAATCCAGGGAGGGAAGTGTAGGTACTGACACAAGTGAACACAAGTGGTACATTCGAGCCAAATCCAGCCTGGCACACCTCCTGCCGTGACAGTTGTGCAACAGTGCAACTGCAGAAAAGGGTGGGTGACTTGACCACTGCAGGGCACATGGGCAGCTGTGAGAATACTTTTCTCGCAAAAGGAGCCCATACATTTCACCAGGTGGAGAGACACTGGTGAAGGCCAAAAAAAAAAAAAAAGCAAAGCTCCAGATTTGCAAGCAGATTTTTCAAACCCTAAATCCGACTGTTAGGCATCATGTGACCTACAACAAGGTAGAGGCTCTTTGAGGCTCGATTTCGTCATGTGCAAAATGGCCAGAGATACCACCTTTCTTAGGGTTAAGAGGATGAAGAGGGATTATGTACGGGAAGGTGTCAGGAACACTGCCCCTCTTAGCACAGGGTCCGTGCTCAAAAAGACCAATTCTGTTTCTTTCATGATGCTGGTAAATATATTTTTAGGGCACGTGAGAGCCCCATCACTCACACTCAGAAAGAGCAGTTGCTTCCAGAACAAGTCCTGGGCCCAGGTGTGCACTGTCTGCCTGGGCCGTGGGCATCTCCTGGGGACCCCCCACTTCTCCCTGTGACTCTCTTCAATAAACCAACTCATTAAGACCATAGCCAATTCTGATTTGTGTTCTAGAACTTTGCAAGCCTTTTCAGAGAAGATTGCCCAGTTTAGAAGGACTCTCTAGTGCAAACATCTACTCATATCAACATTCAGAAATCTCAGGTGATGTCAGCCATGATCCAGGGCAGGGATCTCAACCTCAGCACTACTGACACTTGAGGACTGACAATTATTCGTCATGAGGACCATCCTGTGCATCATGGGACATTCAGCAGTGTCCCACTCCCACTTGTGACACCCAAAGATGCCTCACAGAGTGCCAAGTGTCCCCGGGGGCATAAGTGCCCAAGGTGAGAACCACTGTCCCACGTAAGGAACAAGGCAAGGGCGAGTGGCCACCACAAGGTTTGTGCACCTACAGCTGCCGGACTTGAACATGATAGGTCCAGGGATGTCAAGTGATCGTCCAAGGACTCTTGGCCAATAAGCAGCAGAACCAGTGTCAAAACCAGTCCTGCGTGGCTAAAAGTGTGGCCCCTCCTCTATGCAGTAAACAGAAGAGTTCACTCCAAACACAGAACCTTTCTAGACACTTACTGGCCAACAATATTTACCACTAAGGTATGCAAAGTCTGCAGCCTAATCTTAAATTGAAGATGGGGCTTCCCTGGCGGTGCAGTGGTTGAGAATCCGCCTGCATGCAGGAGACACGGGTTCGAGCCCTGGTCCGGGAAGATCCCACATGCCGCGGAGCAACTAAGCCCGTGCGCCACAACTACTGAGCCTGCGCTCTAGAGCCGCGAGTCACAACTACTGAACCCACGTGCCACAACTACTGAAGCCCACATGCCTAGAGCCCGTGCTCTTCAACAAGAGAAGCCACCACGATGAGAGGCCCGCGCACCGCAAAGAAGAGTAGCCCCCGCTTGCCTCAACTAGAGAAAGCCGGCGCGCAGCAACGGTGACCCAACACAGGCAAAAATAAATACAAAAAAATAATTTATTTTAAAAAAATTAAATTGAAGATGACCAAAAATAATCATTCTAACTTTGGAATAATCTTATGCTATTCTATTTTATGGCAAAAAGAAACCTACAATTGGCCTGCTGAGCCACGGCCACTTGCAGTCATGACCACGAGCCGTGGCCTCGGTGCAAGGGAGCAGGGGTCTTTCTGCCCCCCTTGCCGGAGGCCCAGGGCCCTGCACGCAGCCCACCCAGATGTCCGGGCAAAGCAGCTGCCACCTCCTCACCAGTAACCTGCCTGAGTTCTGCTGTGTGCAGGGCTCCCCGCTAAGCCGTTTACACACATTATCTCCCGTGATCCTTCCTACAGCCCCCTGGGGTGGGAGTTCTTGTCCCCATTTTACAGATGAGGCAACTGAGACTCAGAGAAAGCAGGTGACCTGCTGGTAAAGGGCTGAGCCAGGATTCAAAGTCTGTTTGTCACTCTTGCAATAACTGTCACTGTACAGGGCCATGGCGGCACAGGTTAAAGGGAGGGGAGGCCCAGGCACCTCTTGGCTTCACCTGCTGGAAATGGTCACACCGGGCAGACCAGGACCATTCAGCGTCTCCCCCCCATCACAGCAAAGTAAGGAGCAGGTCAGGCAGGTCCCCCGGGGCCCACCCGCCTGGAGCAGCACCAGTTGCTTCTGGGTTCAAGACCAAAGAAGCATGAACCAAAGTCACTGCCCCAGGCGGGGCCACGTGGCCGCTGCGTGAAAGGCCCGGTCCTCCTGGACACGGCTCAGCAGTGGGTAAGAGTCTCTGAAAACTCACTTTGGGTGGAACTAATTTTCAAAAATCCATCTAAACGTGTGGACAAAAAAGTTAATAGTAGTTCCTCAAAACATATCGACATCAACCCAAGCGCTTGTGGGAATAAGGATTTTCCCGGCACCCCCAGCACTGGACTCTGACCCTATGGGGTTTCACTGACCCCCCGCGTTTGCCTAAGTTTCTCCAGATCGGCCAGAAGGGGGCACTCGTTCACCCTGATGTCCAAAAACCCCACAGTGAAATAAGTTTGAAATTATTTTCTCTAAAAAAAAAAAAGAAGAGGGTTCCCCCAATATTCCCTTTTTAAAACAAAGTCACATAATTTTACCCAAAATATATTCTGAGCCTTCCATTATCTAAACATATGGACATAATAAATACCTACTTATTGTTTATCAAACTTAGTTTATAAACTGTGATAGATCTTGCAAAGCAGATGAAGCAAACCCCTGTTCTGCCACTGAGCTGTGTGCCCTCAGGTTAAGTTGCTTGACTTCTCTGAGTTTTGATTCCTCCCTGAAAAAATCGTGACAATGATAACCACCCCCCATACCACCAGCACCAGTTCACTGGGAAGATCAGAGTTGGTCGTGAGAAGTAAATGATAGGGCATAAATACTGGTTGCCTTTCCTCATTTCCTTTGCTAGACGTCTTTGTAAAAATCTGCAGGAACGTGTTTATACAAAGGAGCATCTTATGTAGCAAACAAAACCGTGACGTTTCTTATTCTCACGTTTGCTTGGACTTTGGAATCAGACCTAGGTTCAAACCCAGGCTTCGCTTACTCGCTGCGTCCTCTTGGCCGACGCGTTTGACCTCGCTGCGCCTCCACTCGCTGCGCCTCCGTTTCCCGCTCTGTATAGTGGAGACACGCCCACTTGGCGGGGGTGGCTGACAGCGTAGGGCAGGGGCTCGGTCACCGCGAGTGTCCTGTTTGCGGGCATTCTAGCCACACGGGACAAGGAGACCGGACGCTGCTGGGAACGGGTGTGGCTACCTGCGAGGAGCGGCATCACCGCCAGCTGCATGGCGAAGGTGCCCTGCTTCCCGTGGCCTGCCAGCCTGGAGTCTGTCTCCACGCGAGATCGCTCCCTCCTCCTCTGGCTTTTCCTCCCCGTGTCTGATTCTTTCCGTTTAACTGTGAAATCAGAGGAAGGGAATAAACGTTAAGAGGAGCTCCTGTCCCAGAGGCTGTATGTGACTGCTTCACGTGTCAGGGATGCGGAAGGCTCTGGGGGGCTCCCTGGAGGCAGAGTCTGTGCCCCTGCTCTATCCCAGCAACCGGGAGACGCATCCCAGCGCGGACAGCAGTCGTCAGTTACACGCAGCAAGAAACTACGGGGTCCTGATCCCCCACTCGCCACTACCCAGAGCCAGCTGTGACGACACCAGCGCCACACAATACCCAAGTTCTCCTCCTGTCGGCTTATAACCGCAGTGCAGCGCTGAGGGTTGCTTTGAAGCGCTTTGAAGCTGGACCACCAAAGTTCTAGAATCAGCTCTCTCCCTCCTGCAGGGAAAGCGCCTTAACTATTCTGAGCCTCGACGCCCCCGTCTGTCGAATGAGGGCAGCACCTGACTCCTAAGGGCATCGAGAAGAGTTAGTGGTCAAAGGTACATAAGATGCTCAGCTCAGCACCCAGCTTAGATCAAGAAGAAAAAGGAGATGATAAGACACATAAGTGTGGGTAACTAAAACCATGAGCTATAGGTTCTGTGACACAGAGACCAATGCAACAGACCATTGCGGGCAAGCCCAGAAATAGAGCCACACACATAGGGAGACTTAACAGAGGCCGGAGGTGGCATTTCAAATCAGTGGGAAAAGATGTACCAGTCGATCAATGATACTGACTATCCACCTGGAGGCAAATGAAATTATAGGGCACCTCATGCTGTATGCAAAATGAGTTGCAGACTGAAGGTGGAAAACAAAAACTTCAAAATCGTTAGAAGAATACTTGGGAGACTAGACTGCCATCTGGATGAGGAAGGGTCTCTTAAGTGTTACCCAGAGTACAAACTGGATGGGAAGAGGTGAATACCCGGGGTACACAACAAGACACCCTACATGAAGGGAAAGGGTAAGATACAGACCCCAGCCTGAAACTATGCAGAGTTATTCAAAAGACCTTAAAAAAAAAAGGCTTGGGGATCAACAAGAAAAAAAATCTAAACACAACGGAACAACATAAGTGAAGAAATGGGAATAGGCAAATGACCTAAGTGCTGACCAGATAAGCATTCTAGATACTCTCAATCCCAATAATCAGGAACTGGGCCCCTGACTATGCAAGGGTGACATGGAGGAGAAGCGGGAAATCTCGGGGCTGCTGTCAGGAGGGCAAAGAAGTACAACCGGGACCCTAAACCGGCAGCATCCCCTGAGCGGTCACGGCGCATTTCTTACACCCGTGACCCTGCCGGGCATGCGCCCTAGACCCTCCTAAACGTGCGCTGGAGCCCCGCGCAAGGACGGTCGCTGTCGCAGCGCTGGTGACAGCAGGAAACTGGTGACTATTCAAACGCCCCTCAGGGGGCCTGCAGGGATGAAGGGGGCACTACCCGACAGGGCACTTTACAGAAGGTAGAAGAAGGGGCTGGACTGAGATGTACTGACACCAATAAATCTCAGAAATAAAGTCAAGAGAAAGAGCAAGTTGCTGTTAAATATGCATGCGTGAAGTCATTTCTGTAACTCACGAAACCAAAAATCACTACAATGTTGTGTGAACGTGTGAGAAAGGGCGGGAGGGGGGGTTACACTGATTTCTAGGCGAGGGTAGCTGTACGCTTCTCAAAAGCACGGGAAGCCAAGCGCGCGTAAACTGTATCTGTAGCCTCTAATTTCCTTTAAAAAAAAAAGAACAGAAAAGAGAGAAAGAAAGAAAAGAAAAAGGAACAAGAAAGAAATAAAGGAAATATGGCAAAATATTAATACCTAAATTGTGGGTACATTGTTGTACATTTTTCTGTGTACTTTACTTCAAAAAAAAAAAAGCATGGCTTGAAAACCTCATTAAAATGCTTAAAGGACATTAAAAAGGACAAGATGAAAAGGCAGAGGGCTATATACCAGATGAAGGAACAAGAAAAAAACCCAGAAAAACAACTAAATGAAGTGGAGATAGGCAACCTTCCAGAAAAAGAATTCAGAATAATGATAGTGAAGATGATCCAGGACCTCGGAATAAGAATGGAGGCAAAGATTGAGAAGATGCAAGAAATGATTAACAAAGACCTAGAAGCATTAAAGAACAAACAAACAGAGATGACCAATACAATAACTGAAATGAAAACTACACTAGAAGGAATCAATAGCAGAATAACTGAGGCAGAAGAACGGAGAAGTGACCTGGAAGACAGAATGGTGGAATTCACTGCTGCGGAACAGACTAAAGAAAAAAGAATGAAAAGAAATGAAGGCAGCCTAAGAGACCTCTGGGACAACATTAAACGCAACAACATTCACATTATAGGGGTCCCAGAAGGAGAAGAGAGAGAGAAAGGACCAGAGAAAATATTTGAAGAGATTATAGTCGAAAACTTCCCTAACATGGGAAAGGAAATAGTCACCCAAGTCCAGGAAGCGCAGAGAGTCCCATACAAGATAAACCCAAGGAGAAACACGCCGAGACACATAGTAATCAAAGTGGCAAAAATTAAAGACAAAGAAAAATTATTGAAAGCAGCAAGGGAAGAACGACAAATAACATACAAGGGAACACCCATAAGGTTAACAGCTGATTTCTCAGCAGAAACTGTACAAGCCAGAAGGGAGTGGCACGATATACTTAAAGTGATGAAAGGGAGGAACCTACAACCAAGATTACTCTACCCGGCAAGGATCTCATTTAGATTTGATGGAGAAATCAAAAGCTTTACAGACAAGCAAAAGCTCAGAGAATTCAGCACCACCAAACCAGCTCTACAACAAATGCTAAAGGAACTTCTCTAAGTGGGAAACACAAGAGAAGAAAAGGACCTACAAAAACAAACCCAAAACAATTAAGAAAATGGTCATAGGAACATATATATCGATAATTACCTTAAACGTGAATGGATTAAATGCTCCAACCAAAAGACACAGGCTTGCTGAATGGATACAAAATTAAGACCCATATATATGCTGTCTACAAGAGACCCACTTTAGACCTAGGGACACATACAGACTGAAAGTGAGGGGATGGAAAAAGATATTCCATGCAAATGGAAATCAAAAGAAAGCTGGAGTAGCTATACTCATATCAGATAAAATAGACTTTAAAATAAAGAATGTTACAAGAGACAAGGAAGGACACTACATAATGCTCAAGGGATCAATCCAAGAAGAAGATATAACAGTTATAAATATATATGCACCCAACATAGGAGCACCTCAATACATAAGGCAACTGCTAACAGCTATAAAAGAGGAAATCGACAGTAACACAATAATGGTGGGGGACTTTAACACCTCACTTACACCAATGGACAGATCATCCAAAATGAAAATAAATAAGGAAACAGAAGCTTTAAATGACACAATAGACCAGATAGATTTAATTGATATTTATAGGACATTCCATCCAAAAACAGATTACACGTTCTTCTCAAGTGCGCACAGAACATTCTCCAGGATAGATCACATCCTGGGCCACAAATCAAGCCTCAGTAAATTTAAGAAAATTGAAATCATATCAAGCATCTTTTCTGACCACAATGCTATGAGATTAGAAATGAATTACAGGGAAAAAAACGTGAAAAACACAAACACATGGAGGCTAAACAATACGTTACTAAATAACCAAGAGATCACTGAAGAAATCAAAGAGGAAATCAAAAAATACCTAGAGACAAATGACAATGAAAACACGACGACCCAAAACCTATGGGATGCAGCAAAAGCAGTTCTAAGAGGGAAGTTTATAGCTATACAAGCCTACCTAAAGAAACAAGAAAAATCTCAAGTAAACAATCTAAACTTACACCTAAAGAAACTAGAGAAAGAAGAACAAACAAAACCCAAAGTTAGCAGAAGGAAAGAAATCATAAAGATCAGAGCGGAAATAAATGAAATAGAAACAAAGAAAACAATAGCAAAGATCAATAAAACTAAAAGCTGGTTCTTTGAGAAGATAAACAAAATTGATAAGCCATTAGCCAGACTCATCAAGAAAAAGAGGGAGAGGACTCAAATCAATAAAATCAGAAATGAAAAAGGAGAAGTTACAACAGACACCACAGAAATACAAAGCATCATAAGAGACTACTACAAGCAACTTTATGCCAATAAAATGGACAACCTGGAAGAAATGGACAAATTCTTAGAAAGGTATAAGCTTCCAAGATTGAACCAGGAAGAAACAGAAAATATGAACAGACCAATCACAAGTAATGAAATTGAAACTGTGATTAAAAATCTTCCAACAAATAAAAGTCCAGGACCAGATGGCTTCACAGGTGAATTCTATCAAACATTTAGAGAAGAGCAAACACCTATCCTTCTCAAACTCTTCCAAAAAATTGCAGAGGAAGGAACACTCCCAAACTCATTCTATGAGGCCACCATCACCCTGATACCAAAACCAGACAAAGATACTACAAAAAAAGAAAATTACAGACCAATATCACTGATGAATATAGATGCAAAAATCCTCAACAAAATACTAGCAAACAGAATCCAACAACACATTAAAAGGATCATACACCACGATCAAGTGGGATTTATCCCAGGGATGCAAGGATTCTTCAATATACGCAAATCAATCAATGTGATACACCATGTTAACAAACTGAAGAATAAAAACCATATGATCATCTCAATAGATGCAGAAAAAGCTTTTGACAAAATTCAACACCCATTTATGATAAAAACTCTCCAGAAAGTGGGCATAGAGGGAACCTACCACAACATAATAAAGGCCATATATGACAAACCCACAGCAAACATCATTCTCAATGGTGAAAAACTGAAAGCATTTCCTCTAAGATCAGGAACGAGACAAGGATGTCCACTCTCACCAGTATTATTCAACATAGTTCTGGAAGTCCTAGCCACGGCAATCAGAGAAGAAAAAGAAATAAAAGGAATACAAATTGGAAAAGAAGAGTAAAACTGTCACTGTTTGCAGATGACATGATACTATACATACAGAATCCTAAAACTGCCACCAGAAAACTGCTAGAGCTAATTAATGAATATGGTAAAGTTGCAGGACACAAAATTAATGCACAGAAATCTCTTGCATTCCTATACACTAATGATGAAAAATCTGAAAGAGAAATTATGGAAACACTCCCATTTACCATTGCAACAAAAAGAATAAAATACCTAGGAATAAACCTACCTAGGGAGACAAAAGACCTGTATGCAGAAAACTGTAAGACACTGATGAAAGAAATTAAAGATGATACCAACAGATGGAGAGATATACCATGTTCTTGGATTGGAAGAATCAACATTGTGAAAATGACTATACTACCCAAAGCAATCTACAGATTCAATGAAATCCCTATCAAATTACCAATGGCATTTTTTAAGGAGCTAGAACAAATCATCTTAAAATTTGCATGGAGACACAAAAGACCCCGAATAGCCAAAGCAGTCTTGAGGGAAAAAAACGGAGCTGGAGGAATCAGACTCCCTGACTTCAGACCATACTACAAAGCTACAGTAATCAAGACAATATGGTACTGGCACAAAAACAGAAACATAGATCAATGGAACAAGATAGAAAGCCCAGAGATAAACCCACGCACCTACGGTCAACTAATCTATGACAAAGGAGGCAAAGATATACAATGGAGAAAAGACAGTCTCTTCAATAAGTGGTGCTGGGAAAACTGGACAGCTACATGTAAAAGAATGAAATTAGAATACTCCCTAACACCATACACAAAAATAAACTCAAAATGGATTAGAGACCTAAATGTAAGACCGGACACTATAAAACTCTTAGAGGAAAACATAGGAAGAACACTCTTTGACATAAATCACAGCAAGATCTTTTTTGATCCACCTCCTAGAGTAATGAAAATAAAAACAAAAATAAACAAATGGGACCTAATGAAACTTCAAAGCTTTTGCACAGCAAAGGAAACCATAAACAAGACGAAAAGACAACCCTCAGAATGGGAGAAAATATTTGCAAACGAATCAACGGACAAAGGATTAATCTCCAAAATATATAAACAGCTCATGCAGCTCAATATTAAAGAAACAAACACCCCAATCCAAAAATGGGCAGAAGACCTAAATAGACATTTCTCCAAAGAAGACATACAGACGGCCACGAACCACATGAAAAGATGCTCAACATCACTAATTATTAGAGAAATGCAAATCAAAACTACAATGAGGTATCACCTCACACCAGTTAGAATGGGCATCATCAGAAAATCTACAAACAACAAATGCTGGAGAGGGTGTGGAGAAAAGGGAACCCTCTTGCACTGTTGGTGGGAATGTAAATTGATACAGCCACTATGGAGAACAATATGGAGGTTCCTCAAAAAACTAAAAATAGAATTACCATATGACCCAGCAATCCCACTACTGGGCATATACCCAGAGAAAACCGTAATTCAAAAAGACACATGCACCCCAATGTTCATTGCAGCACTATTTACAATAGCCAGGTCATGGAAGCAACCTAAATGCCCATCAACAGATGAATGGATAAAGAAGTGGTGGTACATATATACAATGGAATATTACTCAGCCATAAAAAGGAACGAAATTGAGTCATTTGTTGAGACGTGGATGGATCTAGAGACTGTCATACAGAGTGAAGTAAGTCAGAAAGAGAAAAATAAATATCGTATATTAACGCATGTATGTGGAAACTAGAAAAATGGTACAGATGAGCCGGTTTGCAGGGCAGAATTTGAGACACAGATGTAGAGAACAGACATATGGACACCAAGGGGGGAAAACTGCAGTGGGGTGGGGATGGTCGTGTGCTGAATTGGGCGATTGGGATTGACATGTATACACTGATGTGTATAAAACTGATGACTAATAAGAACCTGCAGTATAAGAAAACAAACAAACAGAACAACTAATACTAAACTTTCATTGGGTTATTGGTATGGAAATATGTTAATATAAATGTTTCAGACATTACATGAAATTTGTAAAAATCTTATATGTTCTGGTATAATGTTATAAGTCATAATCCTAGTTATTACTTTAAAATGTATATCTCAGAAATAACTAATTTTCTTGTCAACTGCATTATTATGAACTTTCATCAAATCTTTAACCGTGGTCATTTTTAATTCTTTTGTCATTTACAGACAGTTCTGGGTGTACTCTGATGCTTTTGCAAATATGTTCCTATAAAAGGGTTTCATCTTCAAGAAATTCATGGAAAAGACTCTGACAAGTACAGGTTTCTGGTAACTGACTGTACTGCTGAACTGAATGAATAAGCATTTCAGAACTCTAATGAAAAACTGATGAACTCATAAAGTGCTAACAAAAGATCAAGATGAAGAAAAAAATTAATTACATGGGACTGAGTGAACTGATGAGGATGAGTATAATTTTTGTGACTTTCTGTTTGAATTAAAAAAAAAAAATCCCACAAGGACTCAGAGGCAAAGAATATACAAATCAATTTTCACTGCAAAGTAAAGGAGCTGTTACAGTGGAGGATTACTGGACTGAATGTCAATATTATGACATAGTATGAGTGTGTTTCATGTTTGGTAATTGCAATCATTGTTGCTTTTGTTGTGGTCATCCATGTACAATGCTTGGTGTCAGTCTATTTATCTCTTGTAAAAATAAAATACAGTGTGTGTGTGTAAAAAAAAAATAATGACAGAGGTTTTTTATTGTAATTATAAGCCAGTAAGTCATAATTCTTATTATATGCATGTTAACATATCAACTATATGTCTCAATAATGCAAATGGTTATTATCTGAAAAAAAAAGGGGCATGATTTATATATAATACAATGTACAGTTATTAAGATGAGTTTTTAAAAGTGTGTAATCACCATTCCAAATAATATATGAAACATTTTCCTCACTCCAGAAAATTCTTTACCCTTTCAATCATAATTCCCACTCTTCCCCACTCACTGACTATCATCATAGACTGGTTTTGCTAGTTCATGTGTACCTGATGGGAATTTAATTTCACACTGTAATGTCTGTGTGTATGTGTGTGTCTCTAGATTCTTTCACTAATGTCTCTGCTACTGCATGTATCTCTAGTGTATTCCTTTTTTTGTTTTTTTTTAATTGCTGGGTACTATTTCATTGTATGAATACATCACAATTGTGTTTATCCATTTTCCTATGGTTTGACATTTGGGTTGTTCTCAGTTTTATTTTGTTTTACTTTATTTGTTATTATATATAATACTTTTATGAAATTTTTGTACAACTGCTTTTGTGGGCATAACTTTCATTTTTCTTTGGGAATGTCTAGGAATAGGATTGTTGGACCATGGAGTTGATTCATGCTTAACTTTGTAAGAAACTACTAAATAATTTTGAAAGTTTAAAAAAAAAATGCATGGCTTGAAAACCTCATTAAAATGCTTAAAGGACATTAAAAAGGACTGAGGCTGTTTAACCTGGAAAGAGAAAACTTGGAAGGAGTTGCAAGGTGTTCCTAGTCTTTTAGGGCCTGAAAAACAGGACTGACGTTACTGCCCTACATCTCCCACGGCCAGTGAGGAGCCTGACTCCAGAAGCTTCAGGATTGGACTAGAACTGGGAAAAGCGGATTGACGGAGGGCTAAGGAAACGATGTGCAGCAGTTACAGCTCAACGAATGGGAAATGGGAAGCAAGTGCCCCGGCTCTAGAATTTTCCACCTCATACTGGAAACACAACCGCTTGCTGAAACACTGCTGAGGAGATCTAGGCCAAGAACGAGGAGGTAGACTCAGGGACCGGAGGGTCCTTGCTGGGAGTCGGACACTCAGATCCCATGCTTTCAGGAGTGCCATTTCCCGCATTCCACCGTAAGAAGCAAATGGCTTCTCATCTTCCAAAGAGAGCCTCTCCACCCCGGCACATCCCACATACCCACCCTACAAAGCATCTATCACATAGAAGTGTAATTATTTATCTGGAAGTCTCTGGTCAATATTAGAGATTTTCATGTTTCCCATACACACAACACCATGGACCAGGAGCACAGAAATATTGGTGGGGTGGGGTGGGGTGGGGTGGGGTGGGGTGGGGTGGGGTGGGGTGGGATGGGATGGGATGGGATGGGATGGGCAGACGGATGAGGTGAGATGGACCGGGTAAGTTAAAATTGCATGTAGTAGTTTTTACTTTTGAATAATATTTGAATCTTATTGAAGTATCCTGAATTTGAAATATTTCATAATTCTTTTCCAGGTCTAGTTATACTATAAATTTCCAAAGTCCCATCCTAACTTACTTTGAAATTTTTGCTTTTCCAACAAGTTTGTTAAGCTGCTAAATGACGGCCTCTCAATTAACTCCTTCATCTCCGTAGTGGTTGCCCCTCCCAAAGAAATGACTGGTCTTGAAGTACCACATCTAGAAAATTCACAAAGAGAAAAATAAATGAAAGTGAGAAAAATCAGGGACCAGATCTAAGAATCTATTTACTGGACGGCATGTAAGCAGATTTTTAAAAATATAACATTGCATTCCTCTAACCCAGTGCTTCTCAAATTTCAACATGAATATGAATCACTGAATAAAATGCAGATTGTGGTTCAGCAAGCCTGGGGTGGCCCTGAGATTCCCATTTCTAACAAGCTCCCAGTCATGCTGAGGCTGCCAGTCTGCAGACAAACTTGCATTATCAATTATGATGGAAAAATTAATATATTTTATAAAAAGCAACTGAAACTCTAAAATATTCAGGAATTCTTTTACAGGAATTATCCACAACATCTATAGGAAGAAAAAAAAATCAACCCTATTAAAAGTCATAAAGGAGGAGCTGAATTAGGTGAAAAGATACACCATGATCATGGATGGGAGAACTTCAAAATGTAAAAATGTCCATTCTCTACCCTGAGAAAACCATAATTCAAAAAGAGTCATGTACCAGTCCCTCCCATCAGGAAACTTACACAAGCCTCTTAGATAGCCTCATCCACCAGAGGGCTGACAGCAGAAGCAAGAAGAACTACAATCCTGCAGCTTGTGGAACAAAAACCACATTCACAGAAAGATAGACAAGATGAAAAGGCAGAGGGCTATGTACCAGATGAAGGAACAAGATAAAACCCCAGAAAAACAACTAAATGAAGTGGAGATAGGCAACCTTTCAGAAAAAGAATTCAGAATCATGATAGTGAAGACGATCCAGGACCTCGGAAAAAGAATGGAGGCAAAGGTCGAGAAGATGCAAGAAATGTTTAACAAAGACCTAGAAGCATTAAAGAACAAACAGAGATGAACATTCAATAACTGAAATGAAAAATACACTAGAAGGAATCAATAGCAGAATAACTGAGGCAGAAGAACGGAGAAGTGACCTGGAAGACAGAATGGTGGAATTCACTGCTGCGGAACAGACTAAAGAAAAAAGAATGAAAAGAAATGAAGACAGCCTAAGAGACCTCTGGGACAACATTAAATGCAACAACATTCGCATTATAAGGGTCCCAGAAGGAGAAGAGAGAGAGAAAGGACCAGAGAAAATATTTGAAGAGATTATAGTTGAAAACTTCCCTAACATGGGAAAGGAAATAGTCACCCAAGTCCAGGAAGCACAGAGAGTCCCATACAGGATAAACCCAAGGAGAAACATGCCGAGACACATAGTAATCAAAGTGGCAAAAATTAAAGACAAAGAAAAATTATTGAAAGCAGCAAGGGAAAAATGACAAATAACATACAAGGGAACTCCCATAAGGTTAACAGCTGATTTCTCAGCAGAAACTCTAGAAGCCAGAAGGGCGTGGCATGATATACTTAAAGTGATGAAAGGGAAGAACCTATAACCAAGATTACTCTACCCAGCAAGGATCTCATTCAGATTCGAGGGAGAAATCAAAAGCTTTACAGACAAGCAAAAGCTCAGAGAATTCAGCACCACCAAACCAGCTCTACAACAAATGCTAAAGGAACTTCTCTAAGTGGGAAACACAAGAGAAGAAAAGGACCTACAAAAACAAACCCATAACAATTAAGAAAATGGTCATAGGAACATATATATCGATAATTACCTTAAACGTGAATGGATTAAATGCTCCAACCAAAAGACACAGGCTTGCTGAATGGATACAAAATTAAGACCCATATATATGCTGTCTACAAGAGACCCACTTCAGACCTAGGGACACATACAGACTGAAAGTGAGGGGATGGAAAAAGATATTCCATGCAAATGGAAATCAAAAGAAAGCTGGAGTAGCTATACTCATATCAGATAAAATAGACTTTAAAATAAAGAATGTTACAAGAGACAAGGAAGGACACTACATAATGCTCAAGGGATCAATCCAAGAAGAAGATATAACAGTTATAAATATATATGCACCCAACATAGGAGCACCTCAATACATAAGGCAACTGCTAACAGCTATAAAAGAGGAAATCGACAGTAACACAATAATAGTGGGGGACTTTAACACCTCACTTACACCAATGGACAGATCATCCAAAATGAAAATAAATAAGGAAACAGAAGCTTTAAATGACACAATAGACCAGATAGATTTAATTGATATTTATAGGACATTCCATCCAAAAACAGAAGATTACACTTTCTTCTCAAGTGCGCATGGAACATTCTCCAGGATAGATCACATCTTGGGTCACAAATCAAGCCTCAGGAAATTTAAGAAAACTGAAATCATATCAAGCATCTTTTCTGACCACAACGCTATGAGATTAGAAATGAATTACAGGGAAAAAAACGTAAAAAACACAAACACATGGAGGCTAAACAATACATTACTAAATAACCAAGAGATCACTGAGGAAATCAAAAAATACCTAGAGACAAATGACAATGAAAACACGACGATCCAAAACCTACGGGATGCAGCAAAAGCAGTTTTAAGAGGGAAGTTTATAGCTATACAAGCCTACCTCAAGAAACAAGGAAAATCTCAAATAAACAATCTAACCTTACACCTAAAGGACCTAGAGAAAGAAGAACAGGCAAAACCCAAAATTAGCAGAAGGAAAGAAATCATAAAGATCAGAGCAGAAATAAATGAAATAGAAACAAAGAAAACAAGTGCAAAGATCAATAAAACTAAAAGCTGGTTCTTTGAGAAGATAAACAAAATTGATAAACCATTAGCCAGACTCATCAAGAGGGAGAGGACTCAAATAAATAAAATTAGAAATGAAAAACGAGAAGTTACAACAGACACTGCAGAAATACAAAGCATCCTAAGAGACTACTACAAGCAACTCTATGCCAATAAAATGGACAAGCTGGAAGAAATGGACAAGTTCTTAGAAAGGTATAACCTTCCAAGACTGAACCAAGAAGAAATAGAAAATATGAACAGACCAATCACAAGTAATGAAATTGAAACTGTGATTAAAAATCTTCCAACAGGGACTTCCCTGGTGGTGCAGTGGTTAGGAATCCGCCTGCCAATGCAGGGGACACGGGTTTGAGCCCTGGTCCGGGAAGATCCCACATGCCGCAGAGCAACTAAGCCCATGTGCCACAACTACTGAGCCTGTGCTCTAGAGCCCGTGAGCCACAACTACTGAGCCCACGTGCCGCAACTGCTAAGGCCCACGTGCCTAGAGCCCATGCTCCACAACAGGAGAAGCCACCACAATGAGAAGCCTGTGCACCGCAACAAAGAGTAGCCCCCACTCGCCGCAAGTAGAGAAAGCCCGCACGCAGCAACGAAGACCCAATGCAGCCAAAAATAAATGAATAAAATAAATAAATTAATTAATTAATAATAAAGTTTAAAAAAATCTTCCAACAAACAAAAGTCCAGGACCAGATGGCTTCACAGGTGAATTCTATCAAACATTTAGAGAAGAGCTAACACCCATCCTTCTCAAACTCTTCCAAAAAATTACGAAGGAAGGAACACTCCCAAACTCATTCTATGAGGCCACCATCACCCTGATACCAAAACCAGACAAAGATACTACAAAAAAAGAAAATTACAGACCAATATCACTGATGAATATAGATGCAAAAATCCTCAACAAAATACTAGCAAACAGAATCCAACAACACATTAAAGGATCATACACCATGATCAAGTGGGATTTATCTCAGGGATGCAAGGATTCTTCAATATACTCAAATCAATCAGTGTGATACACCATATTAACAAACTGAAGAATAAAAACCATATGATCATCTCAATAGATGCAGAAGAAGCTTTTGACAAAACTCAACACCCATTTATGATAAAAACTCTCCAGAAAGTGGGCATAGAGGGAACCTACCACAACATAATAAAGGCCATGTACGACAAACCACAGCAAACATCATTCTCAATGGTGAAAAACTGAAAGCATTTCCTCCAAGATCAGGAACAAGACAAGGATGTCCACTCTTGCCACTATTATTCAACACAGTTTTGGAAGTCCTAGCCATGGCAATCAGAGAAGAAAAAGAAATAAAAGGAATACAAATTGGAAAAGAAGAAGTAAAACTGTCACTGTTTGCAGACGACATGATACTATACATAGAGAATCCTAATGATGCCCCCAGAAAACTACTAAAGCTATTCAATGAATTTGGTAAAGTTGCAGGAAACAAAATTAACGCACAGAAATCTCTTGCATTCCTATACACTAATGATGAAAAATCTGAAAGAGAAATTAAGGAAACACTCCCATTTACCATTGCAACAAAAAGAATAAAATACCTAGGAATAAACCTACCTAGGGAGACAAAAGACCTGTATGCAGAAAACTATAAGACACTGATGAAAGAAATTAAAGATGATACCAACAGATGGAGAGATATACCATGTTCTTAGATTGGAAAAATCAGTACTGTGAAAACGACTACACTACCCAAAGCAATCTACAGATTCAATGCAATCCCTATCAAATTACCAATGGCATTTTTTACAGAACTAGAACAAAAAACTCTTAAAATTTGTATGGAGACACAAAAGACCCCGAATAGCCAAAGCAGTCTTGAGGGAAAAAAGCGGAGCTGGAGGAATCAGACTCCCTGACTTCAGACCATACTACAAAGCTACAGTAATCAAGACAATATGGTACTGGCACAAAAACAGAAATATAGATCAATGGAACAAGATAGAAAACCCAGAGATAAACCCACGCACCTATGGTCGACTAATCTATGACAAAGGAGGCAAGGATATACAATGGATAAAAGACAGTCTCTTCACTAAGTGGTGCTGGGAAAACTGGGCAGCTACACGTAAAAGAATGAAATTAGAACACTCCCTAACACCATACACAAAAATAAACTCAAAATGGATTAGAGACCTAAATGTAAGACCGGACACTATAAAACTCTTAGAGGAAAACATAGGAAGAACACTCTTTGACATAAATCACAGCAAGATCTTTTTTGATCCACCTCCTAGAGTAATGAAAATAAAAACAAAAATAAACAAATGGGACCTAATGAAACTTCAAAGCTTTTGCACAGCAAAGGAAACCATAAATAAGACGAAAAGACAACCCTCAGAATGGGAGAAAATATTTGCAAACGAATCAACAGACAAAGGATTAATCTCCAAAATATATAAATAGCTCATGCAGCTCAATATTAAAAAAAAACCCAATCCAAAAATGGGCAGAAGACCTAAATAGACATTTCTCCAAAGGAGACATACAGATGGCCAAGAAGCACATGAAAAGCTGCTCAACATCACTAATTATTAGAGAAATGCAAATCAAAACTACAGTGAGGTATCACCTCACACCAGTTAGAATGGGCATCATCAGAAAATCTACAAACAACAAACGCTGGAGAGGGTGCGGAGAAAAGTGAACCCTCTTGCACTGTTGGTGGGAATGTAAATTGATACATCTACTATGGAGAACAGTATGGAGGTTCCTTAAAAAACTAAAAACAGAATTACCATATGATCCAGCAATCCCACTATTGGGCATATACCCAGAGAAAACCATAATTCAAAAAGACACATGCACCCCAATGTTCATTGCAGCACTATTTACAATAGCCAGGTCATGGAAGCAACCTAAATACCCATCGACAGACAAATGGATAAAGAAGATGTGGTACATATATACAATGGAATATTACTCAGCCATAAAAAGGAACAAAATTGGGTCATTTTTTGAGACGTGGATGGATCTAGAGATTGTCAAACAGAGTGAAGTAGGTCAGAAAGAGAAAAATAAATATCGTATATTAATGCATATATGTGGAACCTAGAAAAATGGTACAGATGAACTGGTTTGCAGGGCAGAAATTGAGACACAGATGTAGAGAACAAACGTATGGACACCAAGGGGGGAAAGTGGCGGAGGGTGGGTGATGGTGTGATGAATTGGGCGATTGGGATTGACATGTATACACTGATGTGTATAAAATTGATGACTAATAAGAACCTGCTGTATAAAAATAAAATTAAATTAAATTTAAAAATTTAAAACAAAATCTGTTGTTGATGATAATAATACTGTTGGATTATCATTGTCCACACAGAGATTAAAAAAACAAAAAAAAAAACACAAAAAGATGATTGATTCACACAATGTTCATTGCAGCACTATTTACAATAGCCAGGACATGGAAGCAACCTAGGTGTCCATCGTCAGATGAATGGATAAAGAGGATGTGGCACATATATACAATGGAATATTACTCAGCCATACAAAGAAACGAAATTGAGTTATTTGTAGTGAGGTGGATGGATCTGGAGTCTTTCATACAGAGTGAAGTAAGTCAGAAAGAGAAAAACAAATACCGTATGGTAACATATATATGGAATTAAAAAAAAATGTTTATGAAGAACCTAGGGGCGGGACGGGAATAAAGACACAGACCTACTAGAGAATGGACTTGAGGACACGGAGAGGGGGAAGGGGAAGCTGGGACGAAGTGAGAGAGTGGCACGGACATATATACACTACCAAATGTAAAATAGATAGCTAGTGGGAAGCAGCCACATTGCACAGGGAGATCAGCTCGGTGCTTTGTGACCACCTAGAGGGGTGGGATAGGGAGGGTGGGAGGGAGGGAGACGCAAGAGGGAAGAGATATGGGAACATATGTATATGTATAACTGATTCACTTTGTTATAAAGCAGAAACTAACACAGCATTGTAAAGCAATTATATTCCAATAAAGATGTTAAATATATATATATATTCTGGGGGGGAAAAAAAGTCAATTCTCCCCAAATTAATCTGTAAATTCCTGCAAAACAAATTTTTAATCAACACTTTAAAACATGTTCTGAGTCAGTTTGCTGTACAGAAGAAATTAATACAACATTGTAAATCAACTATAATTCAATAAAATTTTTGAAAAAAATGACATGTTCTCTGGTTCTTCCCATCCTATCCCATCAAGCCACCAGCTGGGCCTCCATTCTCCCTGACCCCCCACAGCATCTGAGAAGCCTCCTTCGCTGGACCCTCATTAGGCTACAGGAGGCCCCAAGAGCAACTGCACTCCCAACAGGGAAGGCTGTGGACTCAGTCATCTGAAGGTGTGGGCTGGGATCCTGGCGTTACCAACACTCTCAAGATGACCAAGAATTCTAGTTTTATAACTTTGTAAAAATCACGTAACCTCTCAGTTACTTTATGGAGAAAATGGAGATGGTAATACCACCCCACAGAGTGATAATGCTGATGATTAAATGCGATACAGTAACGCACGCAAAAGCATGGGGCCCGATGCACTACACACACTCAAAGACACAGCATGCCTCTCTCCGTTCCGTTAATCTCAGCTGGAATGCGTGATATCGAACATAAGTGAAGTTACCAAAAATCAACATGACTCTGGGTGAGAATCTGTGGGGCAAGTACAAGAGGGGGTTCCACTCCCACACTCCAAAATAACACAGGGCCATCCTTACTGTGCTGTGTCAAGATCTTCCGTCCTGAGCAGCTCTTCAGAGTTCTCAGTGGTCTTGGGAAGAGTTGCCTTTTCTGCTGGGTGAGAAGTCAGTAATATTAGCCAGCGTCTCCAAACTTCCTGTTCTACACGAGTTCACTAAGGCACATGCAATGCCAGCCCCCAGGCAACAGTCCCCAAGCATTCAGAAAAAAGGTCTGTCAATAATACGTGAGTAATGAATGAATACACAGAATAACTATGGTTACTTTGGACAAATGGAGGCAAGAGAAGGCCTCTAGGTCCTTATCTAACCCCCCAGAGAACAAAAAAGAAGAAAAGTCTACCATCTGTTCAACTGTCCACTTCAGCACCGTAGAGAATACTGAAAACACCCCCAAGATTCCTAAGTTCCCACCAACAGGGAATAGTTAAGCACATTACAGTGTCGCCAGCAGAGGAAATATTACAAAGTCACCACAGATGAAGTTTACGGAAAGTTCTTAAGGAAACAGGATAGTGCATGTGATGACGTAGTAATCTCAGAACAGAAAATTATGTGACCAGAATAACCTCATCCAAAAAAAAAATCTTAGCACAAAAACAAAGGAGTTGCCATAATATGATAACCAAAATATTACGTTTGTTCCTGGTGACGGAACGACAGATTATTTTCCCTGCTTGTTTTATACTTTATAACATCTTACGGGAAAAACCCGAACGAACTTTTTGGCCAGCCCAGCATATTCACTGAATATTCTAAAAAACAAACAAAAAAGATGTATCTAACTTCTACGGCTAGGAAAGGTTTTTTTTTTTTTTTGGTAAGTCACAAAAATGAAAGGACAAGAATCCACGACGAAAGAGTGGTGCAGGGAGAGCCGCGCCCGCTTCGGAGGGTGAAGGGGCGCAGCGCAGCCACTGCCCACGCGGGGCGGACGCCAGTGCGCACGCGCCACTCCAGCAACACCAGCCAACCACCTTCCCTGCCGGGGTCTCCACTCACCATGTCCAGAGCTTAAGCCTTTTCTTGCTTCTTCTGGCTTCCCTGGTGCGTGGTCCTGGTGCAGCTTCTCTTTGACGTGAATGCCCTGTTCAGACGAACTTCTCTGACTTAAAACCAAATGTTTCACCTCCTCTAGAATGCAGGAGAAGAAAGCATCACGGACTCAATCAGAAATACACACTGATACCCACGCTGTGACAATCACTCTTCTGGTGCTGGACCAATAATGGAGGCAAGGCCGCTGCCCTCCGGGAGCTGCTTCAAAACACGGGGAAATGCAAACCTCAACTGGCAACGGCTTCTCCCAAACTAGGTCACTAAGCACTCGGTATCTGTTGTTGCATTTGATGTTCACGCTGCACTCTAAGAAAGGCATCACCACCTCCCCATTTTATTGACGCTTAAGTCACCCTCCTGTGGTCAGGGCGCTGATCCTTTACCAAAGTGAGGACAATCCCCAGCAAGGGTGACACCCCTCCGTGTCTTTCACGTCTATCAGTGCGGGGCTTTGCACGCACACAGCAGCAGCCAATACGTGTGGAACGAAGAACGAGCAGAGGGAAGGAGCGAACGAATGGCAGTAACGGATGCTGAAGAAAGATGTGGAGAGAAAAGAGATGTGGCTGGATGCAGCACTGAAGGATGCATAACAGTTTTCGGAGCAAGAGATTAGGCTAAGAGCCCCTGATGCCCGAAGGCAAGCCCTACAATGGGGAAAAGCCTAGTGTTTTCAGGGACCAGGGCTGGAGCAGGTGTGAAGGTGACAGCAGAGATGAGAAAGGAGGCCTGGGGAGCAAGGTGCACGATGCCTTCGAGGCTGGACTCAGATGTCAGACTTGGTTCCCGAAGGCACTGGGCAGCCATAAAAAGCTGCAGAGCAGTGAAGTGCGAGGGTCTGAGGGGTGATACAGGAAGGTCAGGGAGCAATGCAGGAGAGACGAGACAAAAATAAACGTGGGTGCAGAAAGAAGAGGCAGCTGAGGGCTAGAGAACTCCAGAGAGCAACACACAGGCAGTGACACCAAGTAGGTGCTGGGTGGGGCGTGGCCAAGAGTTGAGGGCATAGCAGGAGTCAGCCATGACCTGGGGGGCTTCAGACGGTCTTTGTCCCACAGTACTGAGAAACCAAGGGGCTGAGCAGATTTAAGAGAAGAAAATGCTAACTCTTGCTGGGATGCTCTGTTCAAGACCGGGAGGCTGAAAGCTGACAAGTTCTCGCAGGTGATGAACTTCCCATTCCCTTGGCCTCATGTGTCTCTGCTCCCAGGAAACAGGAGTTTCAAGAATAACTTCTCGGGCTTCCCTGGTGGCACAGTGGTTAAGAATCCGCCTGCCAACGCAGGGGACACGGGTTCGAGCCCTGGTCCGGGAAGATCCCACGTGCCGCGGAGCAACTAAGCCCGTGCACCACAATTACTGAGCCTGCGCTCTAGAGCCCACATGCCACAACTACTGAGCCCGCGTGCCACAACTACTGAGCCCACACGCCTAGAGCCCATGCTCTGCAACAAGAGAAGCCACCACAATGAGAGGCCCATGCACCACAACGAAGAGCCGCCGCAACTAGAGAAAGCCCACATGCAGCAACAAAGACCCAATGCAGCCAAAAATAAATAAATTTAATAAATTAAAACAAAAAAGAAGATAACTTCTTCATCAACAATGAAATATCAGATAGGGAATGTAAACAACAATCCCTTTTAAACTCACACCCCCCAAAATAAAATATTTAGGAATAAATCTGACTAAGGAGGTGAAAGACTTATACACTGAGGACTATAAAACATTAATAAAGGAAACTGAAGAGGATTCAAAGAAATGGAAAGATATCCCATGCTCTTGGGTTGGAAGAATTAATAGTGTTAAAATGGCCATACTACCCAAAGCAATCTACAGATTTAATGTGATCCCCATAAAATTACCCATGACCTTTTTCACAGAACTAGAACAAATAATCCTAAAATTCACGTGGGACCATAAAAGACCCAGAATTGCCAAAGCAATCCTGAAGAAAAAGAACAAAGCAGGAGGCATAGCCCTCCCAGACTTCAGATGATACTACAAAGCTACAGGAATCAAAACAGTGTGGTATTGACACAAAAACAGACATATGGCTCAATGGAACAGAACAGACAGCCCAGAAATAAACCCACACACCTATGTCAATTAATCTTCAACAAAGGAGGCAAGAATATACAATGGAAAAAATACAGTCTCTTCAGCAAATGGTGCTGGGAAAGTTGGACAGCTGCATGCAAATCAATGAAGTTAGAACACACCCTCACACCACACACAAAAATAAACTCAAAATGGCTTAAAGACTTAAACATAAGACATGACACCATTAAACTCCTAAGAAGAGATCATACGCAAGACATCCTCTGACATAAATCGTACCAATGTTTTCTTAGGTCAGTCTCTCAAAGCAATAGAAATAAAAACAAAAATAAACAAATGGGACCTAATCAAACTTATAAGCTTTTGCACAGCAAAGGAAACCATAAATAAAATGAAAAGACAACCTACAGAATGGGGGAAAATATTTGGAAATGATACAACTATCAAGGGCTTAATTTCTAAAGTATACAAACAGCTCATACAATTCAATAACAACAACAAAACAACCCAATCAAAAAATGGGCAGAAAACCTAAATAGACATTTCTCCAAAGAAGACATACAGATGGCCAATAGGCACATGAAAAGATGCCCAATACCGCTAATTATTAGAGAAATGCAAATCAAAACTTCAGTGAGGTACCACCTCACATTGGTCAGAATGGACATCATTAAAATGTCTTACAAATAACAAATGCTGGAGAGGATGTGGAGAAAAGAGAACCCTCATACACTGTTGGTGGGAGCCACTATGGAGAACAGCATGGAGGTTCCTCAGAAAACTAAAAATAGAATTACCATACAATCCAGCAATCCCACTCCTGGGCATATACCCAGACAAAACTATAATTCAAAAAGATACATGCATCCCTATGTTCATAGCAGCACTATTCACAATAGCCAAAACATGGAAACAACCTAAATGTCCATCAACGGATGAATGGATAAAGAAGATGTGGTACCTTGAGGACATGGGGAGGGGGAAGGGTAAGCTGGGATGAAGTGAGAGAGTAGCATTGACATATATACACTACCAAATGTAAAATACATAGCTAGTGGGAAGCAGCTGCATAGCACAGGGAGATCAGCTCGGTGCTTTGTGACCACCTAGGCGGGTGGGATAGGGAGGGTGGGAGGGAGGCTCAAGAGGGAGAGGATATGGGGCTATATGTATACATACAGCTGATTCACATTGTTATACAGCAGAAACTAACACAACATTGTAAAGCAATTATACTCCAATAAAGATGTTAAAAAAAAAAGATGCGGTACATATATACAATGGAATATTACTCAGCCATAAAAAAGAATGAAATAATGCCATTTGCAGCAACATGGATGCAACTAGAGATTATCACACTAAGTGAAGTAAGTCAGAAAGAGAAAGACAAATGCCATATGATATCACTTATATGTGGAATCTAAAATATGACACAAATGAACCTGTCTATGAAACAGAAACAGACTCACAGACACAGAGAACAGACTGGTGGTTGCCAAGGGGCAGGGGGTTGGGGGAGGGATGGAGTGGGAGGTTGGGGTTAGCAGATGGAAGCTATTATATATAGAATGGATAACAACAAGGCCCTACTGTATAGCACAGGGAACTATATTCAATATCCTATGATAAACCATAATGGAAAAGAATTTTTTAAAAAGAAGAATGTATACACAAATAACTGAATCACTTTAGTGTACAGCAGTAAACACTGTAAATCAACTATACTTCAATTAAAAAATATTGATTAAAAAAAAGCTCCTCCAAAATAAAAAAAAAAAAGATGATAACTTCTTAAGTGGAAAAAGGCAGGACTTAAGACAGTATGTACACTGGATCCGTCTTTGTTAAAATTTTGTACCCAGTTGTAAAACGCACAGGAAAATGTTAGCAATGACTGTCTCTGCTCAGACATCATATGATTTTAATTTTTTCTCCCTTTGGCTAATCTACTTCTAAATTGTTTTGCAAAGTGAACACACACTGATATTTTTAATGGAAAAAAATTAGTTAACTTAAGAGGCAGTGACGCCAGGCGTGGGACAGGGTTCAAGGAGGAGCAGTGGCCCCAAGGACGCGCAGAGCAAAAGGCCCAGGGGCCCCACTGAAGGGCCTGTGACACCCGGCCTCCTCCCTTTTCCGGCCAGCTGATTCCACTTACCCTTCCAAACTTGTCTCCATGGCCCCTCCTCCAGGAAGTCCTCCTGGTACACCCACCCTGGCATCTCTGCTCCAGGGTAAGCCCACTGCCAGGCAGATGTTTACCAGAAATTTGGGCTTGGCAGCTCTGGGGCAGGCCCTGGAATCTGCATTGAGGCTGCACTCCAAGTGCGTCCAATGCGGGTGGTTTAGAGCCCATGCTCTGAGGACACGGGTCTTTCCTTTGGTCCAAGTGAGAAAAGAGAACTTGAATCCCATTTTCTCACCCAGGACTAGTAGTTTAGAGGCAAATCAGTGATTTTCAGCCAGGGGCGATTTTGCACCTGTGGACAATGTCTGAAGAAATTTCTAGTTGTCACAGCTGGGAGGCTAGTCCTGGCGTCTAGTGCATAGAGGTCAGGGATGCTGCTACAGTCCTCCAGTGCCCAGGACGGTCCCTGCAACAAGGAACGATCCGACCCAAGATGCCAACACTGCCGAGGGTAAGAAACCCGGGATAGCAATGAAAGATTAAAACTCGGAAGCCCCAGGCCCCCAAGGTCGGGAAGGCTCTTTGAGGAGGGCAGGCTGGAAACCGGAGAAAAAAGACTTTCCAGTCACACAAAACTGGGTTCTGATTCTGGCGCTGCCTCTCGCTACAAGCAAGTCCAGGCCTACTTTGCTCATGGAAAGTGGGGAGGGTTGTACCTGTCTGGAAGCCGCGATCAGCAGCCGTAACAGTGCCTCATTCCACCCATTCTCTGAAGCACGTCGACTTTACCTTCTAATAGCTCCGAAAACTGGGATGCATCTTACAAGAATGCTGCTGCATATTTTAAGTGGCAGCATTTTATGATAGTTTTAAAATTCCCTCTACACAATGCAATCCTCCTTATTGCAGGGGGAGGGAGGCGCACTCCCACCACCCTGCCCCCAGGCATCTGGCCAGATGAAGTAGGTGCCCAAGGTCACCATTAGCTCAGGATGGAGACAGGGTTCAATTCAGCTGCGTGACTTCAACCTAGGCCTCTCTACTTTGAGGGGAGTTCGAAAGGAGACTTTCTGGCACTGATACAATCTTTACACGAGGAAGAGTCTGAAGGGCCTAATGGAAACAGGGCTGTGGGACTTTCGAGTTTTCTGTTTCGTTTCTCGATAGCCTCTAATTTTTTTGTTCAGGGAGCACACCAGACTCATCCTGGGACACAGGCCGGTGGTGGATGCCTGCCTCAGCACTGCCCAGAGTGGTGGCTGACGGGCGGCACACAGACTTGGGGCGCCCTTCCCATCGCCGCACGTGTCCTGGAGGGAGGGGGTGTCACTGCGCTGACAGAAACCAGCGTGGGCCCCAGGAAAACCAGATGCACAAATGAGGAGATGCTGGCTGGCTTTTCTGCTGTTACCGGTGAGAAGCCACACGCCTCCGGAAACATCTCAAATCAAACATGAATGCCTGACTTACCAAAAGATCCTGCATCTTCCAGAAACCCGCAAGGTTTTAATCGATAATGCTTGGCTTTTTTCGAAACCTTGTCCTTGGTGTCCCAGAGCCTCAAGGTGATTTGGTGAAAATTTATTTTCTTTAGTAACTCCTTTGTCATGTTGATGTTAAAACTTTGGGTCCACGACACCCAGACCTTGTCCCCTTCTTGCCATGGCCTGATGGTCTGTGTAAAAGGACAACAAGAGACTCTCAGCGTTGAAAGCTCAGAGGCCAAGATCTGACCGCTACCACGATGTGGCAGGCCCTGCCTTCCGCTTGTCTGTCTGTGCATCCCACCCCCTTCTGGCTCCCAACTCACATAGGGAATCAGGAAATGGGTGCCACAGACGGGCCTGCACGCCTCTGGGTTGCTCGGAAAAATAAAGTAAAAGCAATTCCCTGCAAAGAGTGTCCCTCCAGGGACTCCCCATCCTGACCCAGAGCCCTGCCCCAGGCGGGAGTGTGCATGCGTGTGCGGGTGGCGGGTGTGCACACACAGGCGTGCGCGTGTACACACACGTACTCACGTGTACACACAGAAAGAAATAACAAGAGCTGCCAAAACTTTTGAAACACCAAAGAAATTATTAGGTAAAAATACCTTCATAGAAAATTATAGAGTTGCTATCAATGTTATTAGGTTTGTACAGATTCCCATTCAGTAGGCCTAGGGTGGAGACCAAGATCCTACATTTCTAGCAAGTTCCAGGGGAAGCAAGCATCCTTTGTGGCTCGTGCTATTTCTTGTGGGTATCAGACTATATGCAAGGCCACACACACACACACACACACACACACACTCACCTTTATTCCTGAATCCAGGAACACTTTGGCCAAGGCTGGAAACACCACCACATCAACCTTTTTAGGCTCCCCATCATCAGGCAGGAGGAAATACTCGATGTGGTAGTAATGGCGAACCTTTGCAATAGGTTTGTCCATTTTAGGGTGTCTCCTATATTTTTCAACCAAACTTGAATATTTTCCTTTGTGACCTAGAAGATACAGATGTAATGAGACTTGTTCTAATCTCACATGGGAAAGCAGACCCGTCTCCACGATTCCCTGGAATCAAGAAGAGCCCAAGGCTGGAGGAGGTGCCGTGTGCAGACTCCCCGCTGCCGCCCGCTTGGAGTTAAGATGCATGTCCGGTCCTCCCAGCCACCAGAGGAGCAGCCCCAGGGCTGGAAGCCAGTGTGCGGAATTATAGCGCGTGACTCTGAGGTGAGCATCTCCTTAAATTTTTTTACTGCAGGCACTTACCTGCCTGCCCCTAGTCTCGACAGTAAGAGGCAGGTTAAAAAAAAACCCAAAAAAACCCCACCAATACAGGGTAGGATAAATTAGACACATACGATGGAATACTATATAGGTGTTTAAAACAAACGACAACAAAGTAAAACCAGGTCTGCTCATATCCTGTAAGATATCTAAGAGGTGCCATCAAATTTTTAACGAGCAAGTTGTACAACAGGATACATAGGATCTCATTTCTCTTAAGTAAACAACTTACATAAACATTCATAAATAAATTCATAACTATTTAGGTATTGAAGGAAAAAACATTGAAGCTAGAATTTTATATCCAGCCAAAGATAGATCCTTTGAAGGTACTGGCACCATAAAAATACTCTCAGGCAAGGTCTCATAAGTTGAGACCTATTTTGTAAACGCCTTTGGAATAAGTGCCAAACTAAGAAAAACAAATCTAGGAGATGCTGCAAGAGATGTGAGGATTAAAGGTAATCAAATAAGCACCAGTTTTCTTTTGGGTGGTATTTGCAGATGTCTTTTTTCAGGCTCTTTTGCTTGATATCAACCGACCAAAGATAAAAAGCACCATTATGGATAGAGGAGGTCACACACAATGACCAAAAATTCAATTCACCGAGAAGATAGGTCAATTCTAAAACATGGTATACACCTAACCAAATAGCCTCCAAAATATCTGAAGCAACCATCAACAGAACTACAAGGAGAAGTTGAAATTAATCATCATGGGGAGATATTTCAGGCAGAACAACAAAAAAAGACATATCAAAAAATGGAGTACTTCTTGATATATCTAGGAATACACCTACCTAAGGAGGCAAAAGACCTGTACTCCAAAAACTATAAGACACTGATGAAAGAAATCAAAGACGACACAAACAGATGGAAAGATATACCACATGTTCTTGGATTGGAAGAGTCAATATTGTTAAAATGACCATAATATCTAAGGCAATCTACAGATTCAACACAATCCCTATCAAACTGTCAATGGCATTTTTCACAGAACTAGAACAAAAAAATTTTTAATTTGTATGGAAACACAAAAGACCCTGAAATCTTGAGAAAGAATGGAGCTGGAGGAATAATGCTCCCTGACTTCAGACTATACAACAAAGCTACAGTGATCTAAACAGTATGGTACTGGCACAAAAACAGACACAGAGATTAATGGAACAGGATAGAAAGCCCAGAAACAAACCCACGCATTTATGGTCAATTAATCTATGACAAAGGAGGCAAGAATATACATTGGAGATAAGACAGTCTCTTCAATAAGTGGTGATGGAAAAACTGGACAGCTACGTGTAAAAGAATGAAATTAGAACATTCTCTAATACCATACACAAAAACAAACTCAAAATGGATTAAAGAGCTACATGTAAGACAGGATATTATAAAACTCCTAGAGGAAAACATAGGCAGAACACTCTTTGACGTAAATCGCAGCAATATTTTTTTGGATCCATCTTCTAGAGTGATGGAAATAAAAACAAAAATAAACAAATGGGACCTAATTCAACTTAAGAGCTTTTACACAGCAAATGAAACCATAAACAAAATGAAAAGATAACCTAAGGTCTGGGAGCAAATATTTGCAAATGATGCTACCAACAAGGGATTAATTTCCAAAATTTACAAACAGCTCATGGAGCTCAATATCAAAAAAAAAACAACACAATGAAAAAATGGGCAGAAGACATAAGTAGACATTTCTCCAAGAAGACATATAGTTGGCCAACAAGCACAGGAAAAGATGCTCAATGTCACTCATTACTAGAGAAATGAAAAATCGAAACTACAATGAGGCATCACCTCACACCAGTCAGAATGGCCATCATTAAAAATCCACAAACAGTAAATGCTGGAGAGGGTGTGGAGAAAAGGGAACCCTCCCACACTGTTGGTGGGAATGTAAATTGGTGCAGCCACTGTGGAGAACAGTATGGAGGTTCATTAAAAAACTAAAAATAGAGTTACCATATGATCCTGCAATCCCACTCCTGGGGATAGATCTTGAGAAAACTCTAATTCAAAAAGATACATGCACCTCAGTGTTCATAGCAGCACTGTATACAATAGCCAAGACATGGAAGCAACCTAAATGTCCATCGACAGAAGAATGGATAAAGAAGATGTGGTATATATACACAATGGAATATTACTCAGCCATGAAAAGAATGAAATAATGCCATTTGCAGAAACATGGATGGACCTAGAGATGATCACATTAAGTGAAGTAACTCAGACAAAGACAAATATTATATGATATCACTTAGATGCAGAACCTAAAAAAATGAAACAAATGAACTTATTTACAAAACAGAAATAGACTCGCAGACATAGAAAACAAGCTTATGGTTACCAAAAGGGATAGTAGCGGAGGGGAGATAAATTAGGAGGTTGGGATTAACATATACACACCACTATATATAAAATAGATAAACAACAAGGACCTACTGTATAGCACAGGGAACTATACTCTATATCTTGTAATAACCTACAATGGAAAAGAATCTGAAAAAGAACACATATGACTGAATCTCTTTGCTGTACACTTGAAACGAAGACAACATTGTAAATTAACTATATTTCAATTAAAAAGCTGATATAAAAAAAGATAGTCCACCTTAAAAAAAGTGGAGTACTTTTCTCTGCCCTTAATCTTGGGGTTCAACCATGTGCCTTGCTTTGGCCAATAAAATGTCTGCAGGTGGGAGGTGCCCAAAGACCTGAAGAGTGCTGGGGTGACTGGGCTTGCCCTCTTTTGTGCCCTGCCTTTCCATGGCAGGAATGCGTCTGGGTTGCTCACACATCCGAGAGGAGGATGAGAGAGACAGAAGCAGGGCAGAGCTACTGCAGGAAGCCCAGCCTGGATCAACTGGCCTGCTCACCCAGGACAGGGATTTCTGTTTGAAGCCAATGAAATGGGGAGTTGTTTGCGTTTGTTACACAGCATTTTTTGGCAGTAGCTGATTACCTCTGCACTCAGAGATTTTGATCCAATAATCTGAGAATTTGTATTTAAACAAGGAATTAGATGATGCACAACCAGCTTATGGGGGGAAAAAAATGCCTTAACCTCTCCGTCATTTCTTTATTTGCAAAAAGCAGAAATAACATCACCTGCTTCTTGTTTTGAGAGGATTGAGTCTGTGAAGCCCATACAACTGTTCCTTGCCTGGACCACAGTGGGCTCTAAAGTGGCAGTTTCTTTCCGGACCTCTGCTCCTGTCACTGGCCACCCTACCTAGGGAGCCAGCAGAGGGAGCACAGGTGCCCTACACTCCTGGGAGACGGTCACTGGTACACTCCCTCTCTGCTCTCACACTTACCCGCGGTCACTGGGAAGGCCAGAGAGATGATGAACTTGCAGGGCACGACGTGGGGCACGTCCGAGTCGAAGGTGCTGGCAGGCCCTTCTGAGGACTCGCCGCTGCACTGGTGGCCGGTGGCCGACTCCTGGGCCCAGGCCCTAACCTTCAGGTTCTCCTCCACTTCACACTCGCTCCCGGACTGGTAAAAGCTGCCCATGGAGGACACGGCCCCCGTGCTCGCCTCGTCCTCATCCTCCCACTCACAGGCGTGCAGCCACATGCTGCAGCGCGGCCCACGCGGCCGGCACTCCCGGCTGCAAGGAAATAAAGGCACCGCCGTCACCACCATTGCTCCCAGGAGGGAAGCCCTGCCTGCCCCCTCCTCCCCCCGTGCCTTGTCCTGTTCCGGGATGACCAGCCAAGGCCTCAGACACTGCCTGGCACACAGCGGGCACTCAACAAAGATTAGATGAACCTCAGTGAATGGTGCCGTCAGTAATCGTGATAATCAGCAAAGCCAGTGTCTCCAAATCGAGTCCCGTCCTCCCGGCCCCAGCTGTTCCTCCTTTCAGGATCAAAGTTAATCATTGAGCACGTCTGGAATGCCTGCTCCAGGTGAGTGCAATTCCCCAAGAACCACAAGGGAGGGGTGGCGGGTGAGGGCCTCGGGTTAGCTGTGCCAAAGCACAATATGACCTTGGTTTGGGGACAGCACGCGCAAGAGCCTGGTGAGGCCAAGGAGGGCGAGGACCCCGAGGCAAGACCCGACCGAGCACTGAGTACTGGGCTCAGGGCACAAGCGCCCTCCATGGACGCCGCACGCCAGCAAACGCTAAGAAGGGGCTGCGCAGCTGGAGCGGGGGACGGGGCGGAGGGGGGGGGTACCTGCGGCACCTGTGAGCGGACGCGCTGGGCAGCCGCGTGGGCTCAGACGACGGCGTCGGTCAGCTCGCACAGCAGCTGCACAGCCTCCTGACGGAGGAGGCTCCGAGGACCTGGTCTGTCCACCCGGGCAGGGAGGCCCGCAGGAGCCGCCTCGCCACTATGTTTGGCGGTTGCTAGGAGACGCGCGTGGCCACAGCCCAAGGGCGGGGCTCCTGGGGGCGGGGCTCCCCGCCTCAGCCGCGGGGCCCAGGCCAGGTGCCCAGACAAGGTCCGGCAGAGAGGTGTATACAAATGCAGAACCAGCTGCCTTCATGCCTTCAGTTATTCGGTCATCCACTCAGTCTTTTTTTTTGATGTGGACCATTTTTTAAGTCTTTATTGAATGTTTTACAATACTGCTTTTTATGTTTTGTTTTTTTGTGGTTTTTTTGGCCGTGAGGCATGTGCCATCTTAGCTCCCCGACCAGGGATCGAACCCGCACCCCCTGCATTGGAAGGCGAAGTCTTAACCACTGGACCGCCAGGGAAGCCCCCATTCAGTCTTTAAGGAATTCCTGCTCTGAACGTGAGCACCTATTATGCGCCTGAGCCTTACCTGCAGTACAGGGGAGAGGCGTTGCCAGCTCCCCACTACAGCTCCATCAGCGGCCCCCTCCCGTTCTTTGATGAAGGCAAAGGAAGCACTGGGCTCTGCAAACTCAGATGACCCGACCCCACCCCACCCCCCATCCTTCTCTGGCATAGACTCTCTGCTTCTGTCACTGACGTCCTTCAAATATCATGAGAATTCTTTTTTTTTTTAAATTATTTCAATTAACTTTTTAACATACATTCATTCATTCATTCATTCATTTATTTATTTATGGCTGTGTTGGGTCTTCGTTTCTGCGCGAGGGCTTTCTCCAGTTGCGGCAAGCGGGGGCCTCTCATTATCTCGGCCTCTCTTGCTGCGGAGCACAGGCTCCAGACGCGCAGGCTCAGTAATTGTGGCTCACGGGCCCAGCCGCTCCGCGGCACGTGGGATCCTCCCAGACCAGGACTCGAACCCGTGTCCCCCGCACTGGCAGGCAGACTCCCAACCACTGCGCCACCAGGGAAGCCCGAGAATTCTTTTCAGTCATCATGAGCCCCAAACTCAGCGATGAGGAAACCGAGGCTTAGAGAGGTGAAGCGATTTGCCTGAGGTCACACAGGTATAGGGCGGCACTGGATTGAAATCCAGACTATCTGACGGACACCCTGCCCCCCACCCCCAGATGAGAGACCCCTAGCTGCTGCTTCCGATGTAGAAGACCACAGACCACCAAAGGGGCCGCGGCGGAGGGACACATCGCAGAAGCGACTGTCCGGAAGGGTTGGGGCAGGCTTCACGGAGGAGGTGACAAAAGCCAAACTGTGGGGTTTGCCAGGCGAGGAAAGCAAGAGAAGGCATTCCAGGCAGAGGACACAGCATATGCAAAGGCCAAGCGGAGTGAAAACGTGTGGCAAGTTCAGGGAAGGGATGATGAGGCGGGAGTGGCGCGCGGGGGCCCCAGTACCAAGCCCCTGGGCAGTAGTTTGTTCAAGCGAATGGGCGCAGAATCTCCACACACACTTAGCTGTTGCAGAAACTGAGGCTCTGAGCTGAGACACAACCTACCCGTGGCCAAAGAGCAAAACTGTGGACGCAAGCCCCCTGCCTCCCAGTGCCCACCTCCCTAGGCCATCCCCAGCGGCTGGGGACAGTAGTCCAGTATTCCAGAATACTGCCCACTGACGGGGGCCCTCCGACATTCCTCAGGTTCGATCAGTCTAAAAAAACTGAACCTCAAGAACAGCTGTGAGGGGAGGTCTCCAAATGGCAGTGAGGTCCCCTGGGGAGAAGGACTCAAGTTTCACCACTGAGTGCCATGATACCCCGTCCAGCAGCCTGCAGACTACCGTCCATAAGCAAGGAAGTACTAAAGAGACACTCAGGGTTGCAAGGGGAAAAGGCTACTAGGATACACCAGCTCCCAAAAGGCCCCATTAACAAGAGCTGGTCAGTGACACCACCCTCCCTGGGACAGACAGCAGGCCTCCTGCCCGTCAGGTGCCACCTGCTGCCTGTGGCTGGTTTTGCTCCAAAGGGTCCTCGATCACCTTGTTACCAAGGGCAGCAGCCAATCTCTCCAGCATCTCCTGTGGGGCGGCCCTGAACTCAGGCTTGAGAGGTCTTAGACCAAAGAGCCTTGGTCCTGGATGTGCATGAGAATCACCCAGGATCATGTCAAATCTTCAATCCTGAGGCTTCACTCCAGACCTGTGGAATTGATTCTCCAGAGGTGGGGCTTAGGAACCGGTGATAGATTGTATTTTCCAAACACCTCAATAGATTCCCTCCCACCCTCTCTTCTTACAGTGTGATGTCAACACTCTTCACATCCCGTGGTGGGTCTAGTCCCCTCCCCCTTGAACCCAGACAGAACTTTGGGACCACCTCAGCCAACAGAGTAGGGTGGAAGTGACACTAGGTGACATCTGAAGCCAGGTCATACAAATTACATGCGCTTCTGCCTTGTTCTTTGAGGCTCTCACTCTAGGAATCCAGCACCATTTTGTGAGGAGGCCCAAGCAGCCTCATGGAAAGGCCACGTGTAGATGCTCTGGCCAACAGCCGGCCGGGTTCCCGGCCAACTGCCAGCCTCACTGCCGAAAGTGTGAGAGCCAGACCTCAGGTGATTCCAGCGCCCAGCCTTTGAGTCACCTGGCTGACACCATGTGTAGCAGAAACCAGCTGTCCCCATCAAGCCCTCTGCAAATTGCAGATTTATCAGCAAAGTAAGTTACTGTTGTCCTAACCCACTAAGTGTGGGGATTACTTGTTGTGCAATAATAAATAACTGGAACAGAACCCTTATTTGTTAAAGTCACCTCCACCAAGATCCCATTGCACAGCCAAGATGTGGAACCACTTCCCTGAGGGAGGTAGTGTCCAGGTCAAGAGCCGGGGCATCATGGGGTGGAATGAGGGCAAAGGTGTGCCACCTGAGACTCAGGCACGAGGGGTGGGTCTACAACCTCCCCTCAGCAAAGACGGCGTCAGGGCTGGCAAAGTCAAAGGAAAGGAAAGGGGTTATTTGTTTCAACTGTCTATTGCTGCATAACAAACCACCCCAAAAACTTAGTGGATAAGACAACAGCCACTAGCTATTTCTCACAGTTCTCTGGGTCAGCTGGGCGGTTCTTCACTGGTGGCCCCCAGGCTCACTCACCGGGTTATACTCATGTGGAGGGTCGACAGGGCCAGAAGGTCCAAGCTGGCCTGGCCCACATGTCTGGAGGTTGGTGCCGTTGCCTAGGGCACCTCACTTCCTCTCCACGTGGCTGCTTATCCTCCACCAGGCGGCAGTGGCTTCCTCAGATGGGCTTCTCAGGGCAGGGTGCCAAGAGGGCCAAGGTAGAAGCTGCAAGGCCTCTTGAGACCTAAGCTTAGAAACTAGCATGGCGTCACTTTCGCCATAGTCCATTGACCAGAGCAAGTCACAAGGGCCAGCCCAGACTCAAGGGGGTGAGGAATAAGACAGGAGGAAGGGCAAAGTCACATTGCAAAGGGGCACCCCGTGGAGTGCAGCAATCTGAGGGCAATCTGTCCCCGCTTCCTTCTTCCTCCAGGGCAGTGGAGCGCCAAAGCTCCCACGGCACCCAGAGAGCTTTCTGAAGTTATCGCAAGACTCTGGCAGCTGGAAGCATACACCCATTTTCTTCTTGCCATCCCTCTCCTAAGCAAAGCGCCCCCACCCAACTTATAACAACTTTACTGAGGTGTATTTTATATCATACGATGCACCCATTTCAAGTGTATAATTCAATGATTTTTAATAACTTCACCAAGTGGTGAAATCATCATTATAAATAAGTTTTAGAACATTTTCATCTCCCTAATAAGATCCTTTGTGTACAAGTTTCACCCAAAAGTACTATAATTAATTATAATTAATCTCTGTTCCCACCCCAAGCTCTAGACAACCATTAATCTACTTTCTGTCTCTAAAAACGTGCCTTTTTCTGAACATTTCCTATAAATGGAGCCATAAATCCATTTTGTCTATCCAGCCATCAGTTCATGGACATTAAGGTTGGACATTTAGACATTTATGAAGAATGCTGCTGAGGACATTCACGTGAGGGTCTCTGTGTGGACAGATGTTTTCGTTTCTCTTGAGTAGAGGCATCTAGCAGTGGGAGAGCTGGGTCACGTAGTATGCTACACTTATGCATCAGGCTTTATGCTTATCTTTTACTGCCAAACTGTTCTCCAACGTGGCTGCACCATTTCACATTCCCACCAGCAACGTGTGAAGGTTCCTATTTCTCTACATCCTCAAAAACATTTATTGTCCGTCAGTTATTATCGCCATTCTTGTGAGGGCGAAATAGTCTCTCACTGAGGTTCTTCTTTGTATTTCCCTAATGCCTGATGGTACTGGGATCTTTTCTCATGCTTATTGGCCATCCATATATATTCTTTGGGGAAATGTCTGTCCCTGTCTTTCACCCATTTTTCGATTGGGTTGTTTGTCTTCTTCTTATTGAGCTGTCGGAGTTCTTTGTCAATTCTGAATACAAGGCCCGTATTGCGCATGTGTTTTGTCAAGATTTTCTCCCAGTCGCCTGCTTGTCCGGTCATTTCTTAATGGCGCCTTTACCACTGCGCTTTGAAGTGCAAAAGTTCTGAATTTTGATGAGATCCAATGTATTGATTTTTTTTCTTTTTTTGGACCATGTGTTTGGTGTTGTATCTAAGAAATCTTTGCCTAACCCGGGCCCATTTTTAATAGAGAGAAGTCAAACTTGGCGTCTGAACACTAAGCAAATCCACTAACCAAGACTCCTAAAAATGTAAAAGCTTTGACACTAAAAATGATGGCTCTCGGAGAATCCCAGACACTCCAGGGGACTGTACAGAATGACACAAACTTTCTGAAAAACAGTTTGACAACATCAAGAGCTTATAAAATGTCCGCACTCCTTGGCCCTGCAGTAAAGCACCCAGGAAACAGAGCCAACCGTTCACAGTGTTGTTTGAATGGAGAAAAACGGCAAACCACCTCGATATGCACCTATTGGGACGACAAAGCACCTACCGGGTCAGTCCTAAGAGGGAGTGTGGACCAGCCTTTGAGAACAATGTCACGCAGCAATGGTAATGATGGCGGAGCCATTTAGGAAGATGCTTGATGTGCAAGGAAAGATCCCAACAGCAGCATTTCAACTCGTTTCTTTATGTCACAATGAAGGAGGTACAACTGACATCCTGTAAAATTTACCCTTGTAAGTGCTTTGACAGGTGTATACAGTCATGTAACTACCACCCCAATGAAGATATAGAATGTTTTCACCACCCCCAAAAGTTCTTTCATGCTTAAATGCGTGGAAAACATCTGAAAACAAATACATCAAAAGAACCCTGTGTTCTTCTCTTGTTGGCACAAGGGGGGATGGTTTTTTTGCTTTTTAGCATTTTGCTGGGCTGTTTCTAGACACTGTGAACAATATACTATTTGGAATGGCTCAAACAATACTGAGCTGACTTCAGAAAAATCACTTCTCTCGGCTCTCCCCCCAACGCAGACACACACCCATCCCCCAGCTCAGACAAAAGCGCAGGAGACCTCTGAGTTTGCTCACTTCAAGCCTTAAACAAAAACCTTGTGGGTCCAACGGGGATGATTTCAGAGGCGCCTGGTAACACTGCCCACAGACAGATGGGCCTGACAGCGCCCCATTATCAACACGGACTCCCCTGCCCCCAAGGAGCTGCGGGGGGCAGAGGCCAGGCGATGGCTCCACGGCAAGATATTTAAAGTCTTTCTTTTCAATACTGACTGGCCCAGAAAAGTTCCTTTTCAAAGGATTCCTTCCTCAAAAGCCGTCGCCAGCTGCAGCAACGGGGGTAGTCTCCCTTGGGTCACCAGCTCTCAGCATTAACATGAAATTGAATCAGATTCATCTGCAGAGACGCGGCTCAAAAGTCCAGAGCCACAAGAGGGAGGGGATATGGGGATATACGTATACATATTGCTGCTTCACTTTGCTGTACAGCAGAAGCTAACACAACATTGTAAAGCATTTATACTCCCATAAAGGTGTGGGGAAAAAAAAAGTCCAGAGTCAAGTTCCAGCGTCCCATTCTTTTTTTTTTTTTCTTTTTAATTTGGCTGCACTGGGTCTTAGTTGCGGCACGCGGGATCTTCATTGGCGCATGTGGGATCTTCAGTTGCGGCAGGCATGAGGGCTCTAGTTCCCCGACCAGGGATCGGACCTGGGACCCCTGCACTGGGAGTGCAGAGTCTTAGCCACTGGACCATCAGGGAAGTCCCCAGAGTCCTGTTCTAAGTGCAGACAGCAATGCCCCCGGCGGTGGGACTCCCAGCCTAGAAGTTTCTACGGTCCAGCTGGGAGTCCAATCAACCTAACATCTGGAGTCTCGCTGACTCCAGCATTTCTGGGCCCAGGGATGCCTGAATCCCAGGGATGCCAGCTACATGTAGTTTTCCTTCTAATGCAGTGTGTCCACATCTACAAATGACATAATTAGTGCCTACTTAATGCCAGGCCCTGTGCTGGGCATGGGGGTACCAGGTCTCTGGCCTTGTGAAGCTCAGCCCTCGTGGCAGGCCTGCAAATAAATGGCAATGTGGTACAATGCTGTTTCTTAAAATACAAGTTAAAAAGTACGTCTCACCTGTAGGCAAAGAAAGCGCATGGAGAGCCTCATGCCACACTGTGCCCAGCAGCAGCTGCGGGCAGGCAGCTCAGAAAGGGGCTGGAGCTCTTCTCTCAGTGTCCCCGACACCAAGCCCGGCGGACAGACAGGCAAGCGTCCCTCCCCTCACGGCTGATAGTGCGTTACAGGGAGACAGACAGACGCACCAGGCAAGAGAGTCTGTTAGGGGCGCAAAGGGCTTGCAATGTCACCGAAGGCCTCACTGAGGGGGCTGATGCTGGAGCAAGGGACTTGGAGGTGAGGGGGCGGGCTGTAAACATATGGGGAAGCAGATGCAAAGGCCCTGAGGTGAGTTAGAAGAACGGCAAGGAGGTCAGTGAGGGAGGCATTGCAGGAGGTTACGGGGGACATGGGCGCCCACTGTACTGGGCCTTTAGTCCCTGAGAGAGGGAGATACGGTGGGTGCTGAGCGAAGGAGGGCGTCCTCTGGCTGTGGAGGACAGACGTAGGAATTCAGGGGCACTTCTTGGGAGAAGGCTGTTGCAATGATACAGGTGAGAGATGCTGGGGGCTTGGTCCAGGGTAGCAGTGGAGCAGGAAGAGGGGGTCAGATTGGGGGTGAGCTCTGAAGGTGCACAGCCTGACAGACCGGATGTGGGCGTGAAAGTGACAGAAGAACCCAAGACGGTAGGGATTTGCCGAGGGAGGCTGGAGGCCCCGCGAACTGAGATCGAGGTTGTGAAGGGGAGGAGGGGAAGGAGTCCAGGACTGAGAACATCTGTACTCCTTTACCCATTGAGAAATACATGAATTACACTGCTGGTAGGAATGAAAATGGTGCAACCACTTTGGAAAATGGCCTGGCAGGCCCTCAAAAGTTAAACATAAAACTACCACACAACCCAGCAATCTCACCCCTAGGTATATACCCAAGAAAAGTGAAAATATATGAACATACAAAAACTTCTGCATGAATGTTTACAGCAGCATTATTCATAACAGCCAAAAAGCGGAAACAACCCAAGTGTCCATCGACAGATGAATGGATAAACAAAAGGTGGTCCAGGGCTTCCCTGGTGGCGCAGTGGTTGAGAATCTGCCTGCCAATGCAGGGGACACGGGTTCGAGCCCTGGTCTGGGAAGATCCCACATGCCGCGGAGCAGCTGGGCCCGTGAGCCACAACTACTCAGCTTGCGCGTCTGGAGCCTGTGCTCCGCAACAAGAGAGGCCGCGATAGTGAGAGGCCCGCGCACCGCGATGAAGAGTGGCCCCCGCTTGCCACAACTAGAGAAAGCCCTCGCACAGAAACGACGACCCAACACAGCCATAAATAAATAAATAAATAAATAAATAAAAATTAAAAAAAAAAAGGTGGTCCAGCCATACAATGGAATATTACTCAACAATAAAAAGGAATGAAACGCATGCCAGCTACAACCTGGATGAAGCTGGAAAACATTATTGTTAATGTTCTCAAAAAGGAGCCAGTCACAAAACGTTACATATTGTATAATTCTGTTTTATATACAATGTCCAGAATAGTCGAATCCAGAGAAACAGAAAATAGTGGTTTCCTAGGGCTGGGGGTTGGGAGTGGAGGGTAGGAAACTGGAGCAGGAGGTGGGCTACCCAGTACAAGGTTTTTTTTGGGGGGTGAGTGATGATAATGTTCTAAAAATGAAATTGTGATGCTGGTTATATGCTCTATAAATATACCAGAAACCACTTATTAATATACCTTAAATGGGTGAACTTTGTGGTCTGTAAATGGCAAATAAAGTATGTCTTCCCCCCCCACAAGAAAAAGAGAAAAGAAACAAACAAAAACATCTCCCTTGTCAAAAAGAGAGATGTTACACTGAAAGCCAAACTCCTCCGAGCCCTGGAAATAACCACTGAATCCGTCTGTGAATCCCTCCATCTTTTTCTATGCGCTTACATACACATGTCCTCACAGAAAATATTTAGTACCGTTTTGTGTGGGTGTTGTTATTGTCGCTTTTTCCACTCATCCTTTTGTGGTGATTCATCCCAGCTGCTGTACCAATGGGCAAAATGTTGTCTCCAGTTTCTCACTATTATAAACAACGATGCAATGAACATCCTGTGCACGTGTTTTTTCTAAGGCAGAAGCCAAGAATTGGAGTTGATGTAAAATTTTTTGTCAAATTGCTACCACTTTAATAATTTTTTTTAAAATGCACATCCAAAATGGTTGGGAAGAAGGACCTAACTCCTTCCTGGCAGAGGTGTGTGGTGGGCAAAGTTTTCAAGAATGAGTAGAAATTTGCCAAATGGACAAAGTGCTTATTCTGGGGTACTGCAGCAGAGGAGATAGAATTTTAGTGCTTTTTCAAATTCCAGGATTTAACATTTAAATTCCTAGAGCTGTACACAGGCCAGATTCTGCCCATCGTATAGCCAAGGGCAGTTGAAGAAATCTGCCTCTTGCCCCTGCGAGGCTGGATGAGGGTTCCCAGTGCAGGTATCAGGTTAGGACATCTCTACACCTCTCTTGTCAAAAAAAAAAAAAAAAAAAAGGAAAAGCAGCCTTGCATTCACCTGAGAGGCTGATTTTTCTTTCATCTTCCAGAAAGGTGTTCTAAGGCACCAGAGAAAATGTTGGTCAAACAGCTACCTGGTAGCCTAACCCCAGCTCAGAGATGGAATTCCGGTCACAGGGCCAATCCACTCCCCAGGCACAAACGGGTGTGAAGATGGAAGGCCACGGCTTTCCTACCCCCCCGCCCCCACTTCAACACACACAGAGCTTAGAGAGCAAGGGTCCGGCTCAGATAGGTTTCTATCCAGCGGGATGGCCCTAACGCATCCCCTCACTTCTCGGAGCTGGGCTTTCCTCTGCTCTAGTTACCACGTGAGGCCCTTTGCACCAGCCCTGGTGGAGCGAGAAGCGGGTTTAAGAACCCAGTCGCTGAATTTAAGGGGAGGGGGGCTTCTCCGTACTTAACGGGAGTAGAGTACAGTCCCAGCTAGCTTGCGGGGCTACCCTCGAAAGGTTTTCTGGCGAGAAGGGGTGGAGTGACGCGTGGGCGTGGACCAGACCAGGGGTCCACCGGACCAGGGGGCCACCCTCCAGCCCCTCCCCAGCTTCCTATCCCGAGCCCACCCCTTGTCCCCGTCTCGGGGCACACTCTCTGCACAACGCAGCTGGGTGGAGAGTGGGGGAGTTGAAAGCAGACAGACCCGGGAATGGGAGGAAAAGAGGGGATGCCAGGAACGCCCCGGGAGTGATGAGGGGAGAAGAGTGCAGGGGTCACCGAGAGAAGCAAGATCAGGAGGGAGACCAGGCAGTGGTGGCCCCGCGGGGGTCTCGGGGCTCCTGGGTCCCCTAACCAAGCCCCCTCCAAGCCAACCCGGGTAAACACAGACGCCCTGACAGGCCAGCGCAGCTGCTGGACACGGCCCTCGGCGCCGCTCCAACCAGACCGCCACCGCTAAGCCCCTCCTTTCAAGAAACTCTGGGGCCGCCCCTGGAAGTGGCGGGGCGGAGGGACCCGAGGAGCGGCGCTCGGCGGCGATGGAGCCCAGCGGCCCGGGCACGGGGACCGGCGTGGAAGGCGCGGCGGGCGACCCGTACCAGCGACCAGCGCGGCGCACGCAGTGGCTGCTGAGCGCCCTGGCGCACCACTACGGGCTGGACCGAGGCGTGGAGAACGAGATCGTGGTGCTGGCCACGGGCCTGGACCAGTATCTGCAGGAGGTCTTCCACCACCTGGACTGCCGAGGCGCCGGCCGCCTGCCCCGCGCCGACTTCCGCGCGCTCTGCGCGGTGCTGGGGCTGCGCGCCGAGGAGGCTGCCGCCACCTGGGAGGCCGCCGCCACCTGGGAGGCCGCCGGGGATACAGCCGCGGGAGACATGAACTCCGGGGATGTGATCGCTGGGGTGGCCACCGCTGGGGACGCGGATGCGGAGGAGGAGGCGCGCCTGGCACTGCGCGCCGAGCCGCCTGAGCTCACCTTCCGCCAGTTCCACGCGCGCCTCTGCGGCTACTTCGGCACCCGCGCCGGGCCCCGTCTGCCCCGCGGCGCTCTCAGCGAGCACATCGAGACGCAGATCCGCCTGCGCCGTCCGCGCCGCCGCCGCCGCCGAGCGCCCCGTACGCCCGGCCCCGACGGCGGCCCGGACAGCGAACGCCTGGCGCGCTTGGAGGAAGAAAACAGCAGCCTGCGCGAGCTGGTGGAGGACCTGCGGGCCGCGCTGCAGAGCAGTGACGCGCGCTGCCTAGCACTGCAGGTGCGCCTGGTCCCGGGGCGGAGGGTGATGACGGAATGGGGCGGGGGGGGGGGCATTTGACAGCGGGCTGGCTGCAGAGCCCCTGCTGGGCAGAGGAAGAGGACGGGGAGAAAGGGCAGCCCTCCCCACTTGAGCCTACTTGCATCCTGTCCCTGGCCACCCCATTCCACTCCAACACACCCTAGTCCCCTCCCCTACTCACATCATCCATTCCAGCCCCCCAGAACTCCAGTCCCTCCGAGAAAACCATTCCCCCACCACACACACACAGCCCATCTCATCCTGCCTCTCTGACCCAGCCGTGGACCCTCGCAGGAAACCTGGGCAGTCTCGCACACATACGCCTCCGGAGCTCTCCGCGGTGCCAGGATTCCAGGAGGCCTAGGAGATACGGTGTGAGGAAGGCCTGTCCCCACCCTTAAGGAGCTAACGAGGTGCATAGGCAGCTCGGCGCAGTCACTCAACAAACATTGGAGGGCCTCCCTCAGGGCCAGGCCTGGTGTCCCGATGCTAGATAGACAGTGTCACTGTCGACCAGGCAGGTCTGGCCACTCAGCGCTGCGGGGGCCAGGCACCGAGAGAGGCATGGGCGCAGCCCAGGCATCTGCAATTCAGTCAACAAGCACTTGAGCGCTGTGCCCAGCCGTGTGTCAAAGGCCATGCGGGGGGTGGGGGTCAGACGAGGACCAGACGGCCTCTGACCCAAGGGACCACAGGCCAGGAGGGAGCTGACGTTCTAGTAGCCCTGCCCTATCCCCACACAGCCCGGGGTCACAGCCCTGAGGGGTAGAGAGAGGCCAGGGAGTGCGCTGGGGTGCAAGGCGCGGATTTCAGGGGCCACGGCCAGCGGGCATCGGAGAAGCCAAGTCCGGGGCGGGAAAGTACTGCCATTATGTGGAATAAGATCGTCCAGGATCATTAGTTCTCCAAGTATTTGCTGAGCACCTACTGTGTGCCAGGCCTGTTTTAGGCGCTGGACGCCCAGCAGTGAACACGACAGAAGAAAACCGCACCCTCAAGGAGCCGGCTGCCTAGCAGCAGACAGCGGGGAGGGCCGGGAACGCCCATAGAGCGCTCCCCAGTCTAGGGGTGGAGGAGCACGGGGGAGCGGAGTGCCCCGAGGGCAGGAGGTGGGCAGAGAAGAGCGCAGGCGTTTGGGACTCACTGGAACTGTGCAAACAACAGAATATGGGCTTTGTGCCTCAGTGGCCCGCATCTATTAAAAGGGAGTGACATGAGCTCCCGCCTCGGTAGAGTTAGGGCGAGGGTTAAACGACTTCAGATGAGCCCAGGGCGGCGAGCACGAGCGCGAGAAACGTGCCAGGTTGCTTTGCTCACGCGCCCTGGGCCGGGTGGGGTCTGGCGCGAGGCGCTCACCGCCTGCCCTGCTGCCCTGTTCCGGCAGGTCGGCCTCTGGAAGAGCCAGGCGGGCGCCCAGGAGGCGGCGCACGGCGGGCCCGAGGCGGCGGCGCGGGAGCTGCGGCAGGCGCGGGGCGCGCTGGCGGCAGCCGAGGCCCGCGCGGGGCGGCTGCGCCGGGGCCAGGCCGAGGTGCGGCGGCACGCGGAGGAGGCCCGGCAGGCAGTGCTGCGCAGCCTGGCGCGCGTGCGCGAGCTCGAGGCGCTGGCGCGGCAGGTGCCCGGCCTGCAGCGCTGGGTGCGGCGGCTGGAGGGCGAGCTGCGGCGCTACAGGTGAGCCGGCGGCCCGGGTGCCCCAGATCAGCTCCCGCTCTCCCGCACCTCAGGTGTGCTTTCCTCCCCTCAACTCATCCCCGTGTTGTTCACGTCTTCAGGTATCCACCCACCCATCCATCCGTGGGCCTGTTCCCCCATAAAGCCCCTCCATTTGCCTATTCGCTGGGGGCAATAGGATATATTTGTTCTTTGAGCATTGCAATAACGATGATAACAGCTAACACTTACCGAGCACCTAAGGTGCGCCAGGCTCTGAGCTAAGCTCTTATCTGATGTAACTCACTGAGTGCTCACAGCCACCGGACCTGTGAGGTAGGTACCATTATGTCCCCATTCTCCAGCTGAGGAAACAGATGTGCAGTGATCCCTTGTGCTAGCTCCACCAGGGTAGGAAGCTGGGCTCGGGACCAAGGTTCAAATCCTGGCAGGCCCTCTGACAGATGTGTGACTTTGGGCAAGTCACGGCCCCCCTGGAGTCCCTGTTTCCTCTTGGATGGAACAGAGCTTGGGGCCCCTGCCTGCCAGGGAGGCTGTGAAGAAGCAGTGAGGCCCGGCCTGGCTCACTTAGGTGCTCGGTAAACAGAGCTCCCTCCCTTTCCAATCACAAGGCACCCGGCCTGCCTGCCTTCCACATTTACCGAGCACCAGCTCTGCACAGGGTCTATGCCAGCCACCGGGGGTGTCATTCGGAACAAGACATTCCGAAATCCTCGCCCTGAGCGTGTGAGGTCCCCACGTGAGCAGATGTGTGGCAACAGCTGGCTGCCTGCTGTCAGGGAGAGCAGGGCCCTCGTCATGCCCGCTGCAGGCTCAGCCAGCGCCTGCAGACCTGACCCGGGAGCGGAGTGCTGAGGGTGCGACGTGACCTGGCGAGATGGGCCAGGGAGGGGGAGGGGGGAGAGCGTGCTAGAAAACGGGAACAGTGTGGGCCAAGCGCAGAGGCAGGAGGGACCTTGGCCCGGTCCAGCAGCTAGAACAGCAGCTGGAGGGGTAAAGCTGGGGAGGCACGCCGAGGCCAGGCCAACCCCAATGGTTGTGACAAGGTCTTCAGCCTTTCCCTCGAGAGAGCATGAAGCCATGGGAAAGTTCTAGCAAGGGGGCGACAGGAACAGACTTGCACTGCAAAAAAATCACCCTGGCTACAGTTGTGACAAAGAGATGGAAGGAGAGGGGAAGGGCAGAAGACAGTGGGAGCCGGGCAAGGGGCTGCTGTCCGACTTCAGCCCAAAAGGCAGGCGGTCTGGCCCAGACTGGTGGGCAGGGCAGCCAGAAGGGGTGGCTTTGAACCTAGTTCCTCATCGGGGGGACCATGTCCTTGACTTTTGAGGTGCTCCCAGCAGGGAGACGAGGAGGCACCATGGTGGAGAGAGGAGGCTGGCTCTGGGCTAGCCTTCTGCAGCTCCAAATGTTTGGATAGTCACTTCCTGTTTGCATAGCTGATCGGCCAAAGAGCAGGGCCCGTTGGCTTGAGGCCCGTATCCCGCCTTGGAACTTTCTCCAAGAGGAGAAATAAAGGGTCTCTTCTTTCTTTTGCTCTAAAGTAACTGTCACAGCATGATTGTAAAAATAACTCCAAACATTGGGATAGCTCTTTACAGGAGAAAAAGTGGATCCATAGTCAATGCAGTATTTTATCCTCACAAGGACTGTTCAAGGAAGAGGTTTTATCCCCATCTTACACGTTTTGGGAAGTGAGGCTCCGAGAAGTTAAGTGACGTACCCAAGGCCACACAGCCAGAAAGTGGAAAAGGAAGGTCTGTCTGCCCCCACAGCCTGTGTTCTTTCTATCTTTCCACTTTACCTTTTTTGTTGCTGACTCATGGTTACAAGACAGCTGCTGCACCTCCAGGCCTCATGTCTGCTGTCCAGGCATAAGAAGGACCAGTGATATTGGGGGTGGGAAGGATTTTCTTCTAGTGAGCTTTGCCTTTGTATTCAGGGAGAGGCCCCTCCACCTTCTCCCGCCAGAACTTGTACCTCCATCAGCTTGGCCAGAACTGCGTCACGTGGCTGCCCGTACCTGCAAGAGAGTCTGGTGATATTGATGCCCCAAACAAACCTGAGTCTCTCTTAGGAAGGAAAAAGGGAGCAGATATTGCAGAGGATCCAAAGGAGATGCCCAATGAATGAGGAAACCAAGGACCAGAGAGTGACCTTCACACGGTGATTAGGTGATGGTTGTCACTTGTTTCCCTGTCCCTAAACCTCGCCCAGCCCCAGAAGCAAACCTCCTCTCCCCGTTTTCTGTAGTCAGAGCTTGCAGGTTTGTGGGCTGACTTGCCCCCAAAGCTCTCCCTCTTTGGAGAAAGGAAAGGGGAGGGGATAGAACAGTTGAGAACACCAGTCACGTAGCCAAGCTTGATGGATCCAGAACTCAGCTGAGCTTCCCAACTCCAAATCAAACCTCCTTCCCCTTCTCTGCCACCTCCTCAAGGGCAATCTCAGCAACTCTCTTTCTCATTGCTCAGACTTCTCTTTAGTTCTTTCTCAAACCTGCACCTTCTTTTCCCTCCCACTCAGTCTTTTGTTGTGGGTTCTACCCAGTCCTTTCCCTGTTTCTCAGGTAAACCTCGTTCTGTCGCGTCTCTTTGGGGTTGCTGTAACCCCGAGCTCGCCCAGCTCTTCCCATCGTGATGATGAGTTCCCAGTGTGCTCTGTGGTTGCTGCCCATGAGCCTAGCTTTGGCAGAAGCCAGGATCCTGGAGGGTCCCCCTGATCTCCAGGGTCATGGAGCTCGCCCTCTGCCTCAACCAGGGCCTGATTCTGGGCTGGTTTCTAAATGCGTTTCTTAGCTCAAAGTTTCTCACTACACAGGTGGGGAGAAGTTGAGCTCCACACCTTAGGATAACATCCCAAGGTCAGTCAGCAGGGTTTTTCTCGCCTCTGTCTGTGGATGAGACGGCCCTGGATGGCCCTGGGCTTCATGCAGGGCCTCCTTGTCTTCACTCAGCACGCAGGGTCTCCTGCCCCTTCCCCACTTGGGCCTCAGAACCCAAGTCCTGACCCCTCAAGGGCAATTCACCTCCATCTCCTGCTCCCTACACAAGCTGGGCATCTTACCTTTTTGTTTTTGACCTTGACTCTGGATTCTTTTAAATGGTTATATTCTATCCAGCACTTCTGTGTGTTTGTAGATAGAAAGAGAGCTTCCCGTAGCACCTCAATCCGCCATCCTGACCAGGAACCTAAGAGAATAGACAGTAAGTATTTAAGCCATTGGAGACACTCATGTATTCGTTCCACATTTTCTAAGCACCTTCTATGGACAAAGTCCTGTGCGGATACCTGGGTACACAGAACTGGTACAGGCATGCCCACTGCCCTCTGAGGGTCTCCTGGGCCTGAATGGAACAGGCCATGAACACGCATGTTGGGACACAAACATGCTTTGTGCAGAGGGGCCCCAAGAGAGTAACTGCTGCTTTCAGAACCATGGGAGTCCTGGATCAGATACAAGTATTCCACATGTCAACGTGATCTGCAGCCTCCTGGAGCTGGGCAAAGACCCTGGGCTCACCCAGCCAGCCCAGTCTGCGGAGGATTACCCGGTCCACCACAACCCCATCAGCTGCTGCTTCCCACGGCTGGTCTCCTGGGTCCACCTCGTCCCAGATGGGAGACTCAGCTCCTGCAAATCCCACAAGACAGTCCCTCCTCCCAGCACATTTGTGAGCATAGTAACCCTGACAGATGATGCAGAGGGGAAGACGCGGATTACGTTGCACTGATGCAAATAGTTTCATATGGAATATTTAACATCACGATTCATACAGTGTCATTTAACCTCTGCCCCCATCCATCTAGAGTGTTTCCCTGTCACTTCTCCCAAACTACACCCAAACCCTCTCCACCTTTCTCTCCTCTGTTTTCTCTTTCTTCCTATCAGCCAGGTCTCTTAGATGAGTGCCAGAAAGCCTGACTCAAACTGACTTGCTTAAAAAAGAAGCTGGCTCTCAGTAAAGTTTAAGCATGTCCAGCTTCAGGCATGGCTGGATCCAGGTACTCAAACAATGTCACCAGGATATGGAAGTTCTGCTTCACTCTCAGGCAAGTTCTCTCCCCTGGTAGCCTCTGGGGCACTTACATCTCGAAAGGTCATCTCTTGTCTGAGCTATCCCACTGGAGTGCCAGGCTGAGCCTCAATGGACCAACTTGGAAACATGTTCATCCCAGAACCCATCAGGGGGCCAGGATGATTGGATGCTCTGATTGACCAAACTTTAATCACTTACCCACCAAACATATACAAACCCACAGCCAACCCTGTCGAACTCTGAGACTGAGATCCTCCCAGGAGAATCATGGGAGCACATATTCCAGACGTGTTAAACAACACACACCCCTGCCTTTGCTCCTCTCGGGAACTCACAGCCCAAATCCCCTTTCTTGTCTCGGGAACAGCCCACCTGTGGCAACTGAAGAATCTCTGAGTGGAGGCCCCGGAAGGAATCCTGCTTAAACGCAGGACAGGCTTGTCTCAAAGTCAGCTCTCCCAGGCTGCTGAACGCTTTGGGATAGTTGGGGGCACTCTGCACCCTCACCAACCTTGCCTGTCTCAGTGCTTCAGAACCTGCTGGGAGGATGGGCCAAAAGGATCCTTATTACTGGCCTCCTGGCCCAGCCCGTGAGCCCTCCTAGGGAAGCACGATGTCTTGACGTTGTTTGGCCCAGCACCCAGCCCACGGCTCCCAGTAAGACGCTGAATGAACAAGTGAACGGACCAACAAGCATATGGATGGATGCAGCCTCAAAAACGTCTTGGCCGAAAGGGCGTGGGCGTGCAGGAGTCCAGCACCAGGCGAGCCCCGAGTGGTCCAATGGCCTGATCCTGCTTCGAGGGGAACCATCCTCCACCCGGTGACTAGATTCTCTTGAAGCCCCGTGTCTCAGCCATTTCTCTGCCCTGCCGCCCCTTGCTCTGCGCCATGGAGAAGAAGCTGGGCCTTTAAGACGCCTGGGCAGCTGCCTGGGGCCAGCACTGCTGGGCAGGGGCTGGGCTCCAACGCCCAGAAGACAGAAAACCTAGCTCAGCTGGAGCCAGAGGAGGGGCCGCCTCTGTGGCTTTGTTGTCGTCCGGGAAGGATGAAAAGGCTGGGATGAATGGGGGGGGAGGGAGGCGTAGGGCAGCTCACTGGGCCGGCCACCATGCTGAGGACACAAAGATGAGGCCTTGGAGGGCCACCTCCTTTCTTCCGCCCCAGTGCAGCAGCCCGGCCTGATGGGGGGTGGGCGCAGTCAGTGGGTCAGGAGGGAAGCAGACGGGCGGGGGGGCGCCATCTGGAGCTGGGGGGCGGCTGGCTGTGGATTCCATTATCCTTAGAAGTGAGCGTGTGGGTGGTCGCTAGTGGGAACTGAGGCCTTTGTCCAGGGAACAATACCCCAGGCTCACAAAGGGACACTGCTGGCCCAGCACCTGCTGCAGGCCCACCCGGGGCCGTCGAGATGCAGAGCGGGGCTTGGTGGGTGGAGGCCCAGGCTCGGGAGGCCCAGCCCAACCTGGGCTTGAATCCCAGCTTTTCCAGATCTTTACGGTGGGACCTTGAGCTGGCCCCTCCCCCTGTGCCTCAGTTACCTCATCTGTGAAGTGGGCTGGGGCCCCGTTGCCCTGGACGTGTGTGTTCAGTGACGTGGGGGCAGGGAGGTGCAGGCTGAGCGGGCAGCTCTGGGCTCTGACCTGCCTCAGTCATTTTTTTTTTTTTAAATAAATTTATTTATTTATTTATTGTTTCTGGCTGCGTTGGGTCTTCGTTGCTGCGTGCAGGCTTTCTCTAGTTGCGGCGAGCGGGGGCTACTCTTTGTCGTGGTGTGCGGGCTTCTCATTGCGGTGGCTTTTCTTGTTGCCAAGCACGGGCTGTAGGCACGTGGGCTTCAGTAGTTGTGGCACGTGGGCTCAGTAGTTGTGGCGCACGGGCTTAGCTGCTCCGCGGCATGTGGGATCTTCCCAGACCAGGGCTCGAACCCATGTCCCCTGCATTGGCAGATGGATTCTTAACCACTGTGCCACCAGGGAAGCCCATGTCTCAGTCATTCTTGCTTCTGTGAGCCTCCTTTTCCTCATCTGTAAAATGAGGGTGACAAGTATAATAATGATTATTATATTCACCTCATAGGGAATTTGAAGATAAAGTGCTAATACGTACAAAGCACCTAGAATAACGCTTAGCCTTGAGAAAACTCTTGACGAATGCTGGAGATTATTATTTTATTTATCCCTATCACAGTACCCCCCATAAATTGTAATGGTAGTGGTGGTTGGTGTTTTTGATATGAACAGAGTCTGGCCCCAGAGAACCCTGTGTGTGGAGACCACCACAAGGAGTGGACAGTGTCAGCTGAGTGTCAGGGTCCTACCGGAACTGCAGAGTGTGGGCAAGCACAGGACCCTGACCCCAGCGTGAGTGACGCTGGCTAGGGCATCTCTTGGGGGAATGCCGTCATCTGAGCTGGGTGTTGAAGGATGAGTAGGAGTTTTCTGAGGTATCACAGATTCAGGTTGCCGTGAGTGCAAAGGCTTGGAGGTGTGAAGGCCTTGGTGCCTCTTGGGAACAGGGAGACGTATTGTGGCTGGCGGGTTTGAGGTGGAAAGTGGCAGGAAAGGAAGCTGGAAGGGCAGGCGAGGATGGCGAAGGGCCCTGAGCACCAGGCTGAGGCATGAGGCCTTCACCCCAGAGAACGAGGGAGACAGAGAAGGGCTTGAAACAGAAGTGAAGTGATCACTTTGAGCTTCAGAGCGACCCTTTAGGCTGCCTGTGAAGGACAAATGGGCAGGAGGGGAGGTGAGAGGCAAGGTGGCTGGTGAGGAGACCATTTCTGGGTCCAGCGCCTGAGAAGGGATGGACCACCAGCCCCACACCTGGAGGCCTTACCTGGAGCTGGGCAGAGCCTCAACCTGCCATTCTCCGTTCTAGGTCAGAGCCTTCCTCAAGGACAGCACCTTAGGATTTGCAGGGTGAAACAGGCATTAGAGCCACAGGCAGCAGCCAGGTTGGCAATGGGGACCTACCTCTGGGGGGAGGAGCCAGCAAGGGGTCACCCAGAGCCAGCCTTGGTGTCCTCACCTCGTGCTGGGTTGGGGAGAGCAAACACGAGTGGCTTTCACCCTAGCGTTAACAGAGCACTCCGAAGTGTCGTGGGCACGTTATGCGCTGCCGGCTGGATGGTGAGCCAGGACCTCAGGGGTCAGTGGGAGTGAGCACCGTGCCTCGAGAATCTTACCTGGTCACGTTCACAGTCACGGACCCCCAGGAGCCCAATTCAGCAAAGGATCTCACTGCGTACAGGCTGAGGAGGGGGGTGTCAGGTGACTGTGGTTCCTCCTGAGTCCTCAGGGTCCGGCTGGGACACAGGAAGCCTTCGATGGGGGATTACCGGACCTTTTATCCCCCTGATACATCACCCTGAAATTGCAGCCAGAGTTTGCTAAGAAGCCACACTGCCTGGACCTAAACTCAAGTCCCACCTACAATTTCTCGCTGCATCCCCGACACCTCTCGCTCCACTGGCCACAGGTTACCCACTACGGCCAGCATGGCACGTGGGCGGTCACACCACACCTGCGTGAAGATGACCTTCCAGGGGCAGCTGGGAAGACATCTCTAGCAGTGGGTTCATCAGTTAGGGATGCCCTTCAGCCGAAAGTTACAGGAACTCACCTAACAGTGCTTGGAACACACTGGGCTTTGGGTTTCATTGTCTGCTCCTGACCAGAAGTCCGGGGCGGGCTCTGTGATGAGTCTTGGCGATGTCCCTCAGACACGTGGCCTCCACAACGCTATTAAAGGCAGAAAGCACAGGACATCTGTTCGTTTCTATCCAGAAAAGCAAGGCCTGCCCAGAAACCACAAGTGCACGTCCGTGTGAGCCCAACAGCCAGGACGGGGCCCCAGAGGGCAGCAGAGCCAGGGAATGAGTGCAGGCAGTGAGGGGCGGGGAGCCGGGGACCACCTGTTGAGTTGTTCGGTGGATAGAGTCCCTCTCTGAGGTGATCTGGCCAAGGTCACCCAGGCAGTCAGGGCATAGCCCAGGCTGGACTCCGTCCTCAAGGGCCCAAGAGTCCCGGGCTCTCGTGTTGCTTCCCTCGGGGCTCGGGAACAGGCCTCGGCTCTGTGCCTTCGAGGTTAGTTGGGGATGCTCTGAGACCCTACGTTCGCGAGCCCTGCTTTCCCAGTTCCAAGCCAGGTGGGTGGCCTCAGGCACACAGACAGGTGACAAGAGGACTACGATATCGGTTTCCCAGGTCAGGGGCAGCCGCAGAGGACCCGGGGTGGCCTCAAGTGCCAGACCAGTCAGTCGCCTTTGGTCACTGCCTGCTTTGCCCATCTTCTTTGGTGCCTTGACACTTCTTGAGAGGCTCTGACTCTACCTGTTTTTGCCTCCATTTGCTCATCTGGAAAATGAGGTTAATTTTAGTGCCTACGTCATAGGTAAGACTTAAATGAGGTAACGTGTAAAAAGCACTTCGACGTGTGCCCGGCACGTAGTAAGTAGTCCACCAATTTCATTGTCATCAGTTGGCGCTTACCTGCAGGGAGCAGACGTTAAATCCCGTGCCACCAGCTCTGTCCATCCACCCCGAATCTCTGCTTGTCCCTGCTTGGTTTCACGCACTCCTGCTGCACACGGGAGGGGACAGGCTGCAGTGACCCCAGATCCATAACTTTCCAAATTCAGTGACCTGCATACTGCTTCCCAGCACCTGCAGATAAAGTCTCAGGGAAGAACGCTGCCCAGCCCAGCCTGGGTGACAGGCCACCTCTAGGCCATCACCGTGGCCAGGGCGCTAGGATACGCCAGCCAACCAGGACTCGGACGCACACTCAGCCCTGTGGCCTGGGAGAGGTGGATGCTAGGATGGGTAGGGGGCGGGACAGTTCCTGAAAGCAAAGTGGGGGCTGTTATCAGGAGATAGAAGGAGGATGCCATGAGACAAGAACAACAAACTCCACCTCGTGACCTTCCCCTTAGAAGTGAGAATCCAAGACGAGTGAAGGCTGCAGTGTGGCACCAAGCAAAGGGAAGATGAGAAAGTGGATGTTTGGGCCTCTGAGCCCAGGATTAGCACCAATCCTTCTAATGGGGTAACCCAATAGAATGAGCATTTCTTTCCCAGTAGTTCCAAGAAAATCCTTAGATTAACTCTTGATTATCCTGACATGGGTCACGCCCATCCCTGAACCAATCAGTGGTACCAGGGATGTTGGAATATGCTGACTGGCTAGGTTGGCGGGGTGTCATGTGACTACTCTGGACCAATCACTGCCACTCTGGTTCACCGGACCTGGGTCTCACGGATGGATTGAAGGGGAGGTGGCTTCTGCAAAGAACAGCAGTCCCTCTTGACTGGGAGCTCCTGTGGGCAGCAATGGTGCCCAATGCCCCTCCTTTCTGCCCCTGTGGCCATTGCCAAGCAGAGGGCCTGGCCCAGAAAGGCAGGTGTTTCCTCCTGACCAGGCAGGTGCACGGACCATGGGAAACGCCTGAGGCTCCCATCACCTGCCCTGAATCCTCCTGAGAGGACAGAGATGACTTAGAGAAGGCTGGAGCCACTGACATCAGAGACCCTGAAGCAGGGAGGGGACAGAGATTCTCTGTGGGGTCTCTTCACGATTTTCTGTCAGAATTAACCACTGACTCTTCTTTATCCAACCACATTTTGTCACATGCCCAGACTGCCGTGCTGCCCTGGGTCCAAGGGAAACAGCCATGAATGAGGCAAAGTCCCTGCCCTCATGGGGCTGACATCCTGGGGGGAGACCGCTGACCAACAGGTGACAGTACACGGGATGAATAAGGGGAGGGCGCGGTGGAGGTGGCTGCTTTGCTACAGTGTGTTAGTGGCAGTGTATTAGTCAGCTCGGGCTGCATGACAAATACCATGGTCTGGGCGGCCTCAACCACAGATGTGCACCGTCTCGCAGTTCTGGAGGCCGGAAGTCCAAGATCAAGGTGTGGGCAGCACTGGTTTCCCCTGAGGCCTCTCTCCTTGGCCTGGTGACGGCCATCTCTTCCCTGTGTCCTCACACAGTCATTCCTCAGTGCATGTCTCTGTCCTAACCTCCTCTCCTTACAAGGAGACCAGTCACATTGGATGACGGCCACCCTAGGACCTCATTTTTACTTAATCACCTCTTTAAAGGCCCTGTCTCCAAATACAGTAATACAGTCACATCCTGAGATACCTGGGCTGAGGGCCTCCTTGCCATGACCGTGGCCCTGAGAGATGGGGCCCCCACTCCGGCCCCAGCTTCCTCCACTCTGCCCGCTGTGCACCCCTCCAGCCATGCTGACCTCTCTGTTCCTTGAACCCCAAACCCCTCCCTGGTCCACTTTGGGCACAGGGTTCCCCGACTGCTCCCAGCCAGCTCCTGACTAATTCGCATCCACCCAGCTGTCTTGGCTACATCCCACGACTCTTCAGAGGCCCCGGCCCGGCCAGCCTGCTCCCCTGTCATCTCTCACAGCCCCTGGCCTTTCCATCCTCCATTTATTTTTGTTGTGACTTCACTGGGGTCCGTGTCGCCCAGGGGAAGGGAGGCTCCAGGAGGTCGGGCCGTTCTGCTAAGCACAGTGTCTCCAGCACACAATTCATCTGTGGGATGAACTGCAGAGCCAAATTAGCAGCTCGGACTGTGGGGGGTCTGCTCAGACACCCCCTTGCACCCATCCCCCAGTAGAGGCAGTGCCCCGCATTCAGGTAGGGACCACAAACGAGGAACAGTCAAAAAGGCTTCCCAGGCCCCGAGGCCTGTCTGCACACTCCCCTCTTCAGGATTTATTTTCGGCTCTTCCTCCAAGGCCCCCCCTCAAGCTCTTCTTCCTACTGTTGTTCTTTTGTTTTCACACACCCGTCTCTGTTTCCTGCGAGCCTTCACTCAGGAAACGCCACACAGCAAAGGCAGCCGGTGTGCGAGCCTCCAGGACCTCTGGCTGCCTGGCGACCCCACTCCTGGCCAGCCCTGGCCAGGCCCTGCATGTCCTGTCTGCCCTGCAGCTTCCCAAAGCTCGGGGGCCACTGGGTGTCAGAGGGTTGAATGCAGAGAGGGAAGCAAATGAGAGTAACGTTTTCTATCCATTTCAGAAAAAGCTGAATCCAGGGGTGTGATGGTCTCCGGCTGGGTCACCTTGCTGAGTTACTTGGTTCCAGCCCAAGTCATTCAAGCGCTAACCTAAGGTTGCCTTGAGGCATTTTGCATATGAATTAAAGTCTTTAACCAGTTGACTCTGAGTAAGGGAGATGATCCTGGTTAATCTGGGTGAGCCCCATTTAATCACTCAATAGACCTTAAAGCAAGGCCGAAGGCTTCCCTGAAACCAAGAGGTTCCGCCTGTGGACACAGTTTCTGCTGTGCCCAAGGGTCTAGCCCGCCTGTGCGCTCCCCTGCCTCTGGATTTCAGACTCGCTGAGCTGGCCCCACAAGCACAGAGGCCACTTCCTGGTTACAAAGCTCTTGAGACAGCACTGTAGCTACAGACGTGGATGTAGATGGGCATCCCCTACTGGCCCCACTTCTCTGGTTGAACCCTGACTCAACCAGGGGTTGAGGCAGGAGGGGACAGAGGCCAGCGTTTCTGTGCACCTGTGGTCATGATGCACTGCACTAACGACTTCACATATACAACCTCATTTAACCCCCAAGCAGTGCTGTGAAGTGTTTATCAGTGACAGTGCTTTAGGCTGCAAGTAACAGAAAACTCAACTCACAATGGCTTAAACCACAGGGACATTGATAATCCTGCATGAGAAGTCCAGGGGACAGCAGCTCAGTGATGTCTGCAAGGACCCAATTCTCCATCTTTCGACTCTTAGCCTGTCATCTTGGCCTATCAGCAAAGGCCCCTCATGGTCACAAGATAGCTGCCATGGCCCAGGCATCACTGCCACATCCAGAGACAGAAAAATAACTTCCTTCTTCAACTTCTCTGTTCCCAGAGACCCTCCTGGAAGACCTCCCCTCATCTCTCATTGGCCAGGATCACATCACATGCCTGTTCCTAAACCAATCCTTGGCAAAAGGAAGGAATAATCATGATCAGCTTAAACCAATCAGATCTCCTGTCTGGAAGCACTTGGCCACTCAGTGCCTGACGGAATAATTGAGATTGTGCCAACAAGACAGATGGAGTGTGATTGTTTGGGTTGTTGTATTTGGTTCCTATGCAACCATAACAAATTACCACAAACATAGGCACTCAAAACAACATCCACTTATGATCTCACATTCCGCAGGCCAGAAGTCCAGGCAGGCTCGCCCGGGTTCTCTGCCTAGGCTCCCACAAGGCTGAAATTAAGGTGCTGTTGACCTTGGGCTGAGGGGAAGAATCTGTTTCCAAGTTCACCCGGGGGTTGACAGAATTCAGATCCTTGTGGTTGTAGGACTGAGATCCCCATCCCTTGCTGACTGTCAGCAGGGGTCGCTCTCTACATGCCATCTCCTGTGTCCCTGTTCATCCTCCAGCCAGCAATGACCCAAGTCCTTCTCACACTTCACATCTCCCTAACTTCCTCTTCTGCACCAGCCAACAAAGTTCTCTGCTTTTAAAGGGACACGTGTGACGAGGTGACACAGCTTGAGGTCAGCTGTCCCATATAACATAACACTATCCCAGGAGTGATACCACATTCACAGGCTGCAGGAATTAGGGTGTGGGATCTTGGGGGTCATTCCTAGAAATTCTGCTCCTGCACCAGCTGGGTCTGCCCTCCCTTGCTTTCTGCCCAAGCCTGGCCCTCCAAGCTGTCGATCGACTCTGTTAGCTCCTGGGTGTCCTGCCCACCAATTCCTTTCCTGCTTCAATGATGTTTTCTGTTGTTGCAACCATGAACCCCTGGCTTGGGTACAGCCTTGAACAACTCACTTCTCCTTTCTTTCCAATGAAGTGTCTGTCTTGCTGTGGCAGCACCATGGCTACTGTGCTGGTGGGCAGAATTTCTAGGAATGATCCCTGAGATCCCACACCCTAATTCCTGCAGCCTGTGAATGTGGTGAGGACAAGGTGTCTCCATGGGAGCAATATCTCCCCCAGAGACATTCTGGAAATTTATGGGGAGGGACTGTTTGTTTCCGTGACTAGGAGGACAGTGCTCCCAGCACTTGGGGGTGGATTCCAGGGATACAGGCCTCCAGGTAGGCCTTGTACAACCCACCAGGATTGCCTTGCACCCCACATGACTTCCAAATGCCCTGCTGTGTGTTCGTTCTGCGAAAAACTTGCTTTCACTGCAATTATCTGAGCCTAGGTCCTAAGTCTGCTTTCCATACAAACACAGTTTTTTTGCACAGGTTTAATATACAAAGAATTTTGCAAGAATGCAATGCTGTGTGAGTTGAGGGAAGGTTATACTTTGATTTGTTTGGAATTTTCCAAGGGTGGCTCATCATTGCATAACCACATCACAGATGATAGCAACATTTGTGAAGCTTAACCAGCTGGTAAGGAGTTCCTGTGTCCACTGGCATTCATTACTCTGTGTCCCAGGGAGTCTGCATATCTGTCTATCTGTCTGTCCATCTGTCCCTCCATCCATCTATCTGAATATGTTTTCCTAGTCCTTATTTCAAAATGTCAACTATAGGGAAAGAGTGTCAACAACATTCCACTGAACATTACCTCACCTCTCTCAAATTCAAACTTAGCCATTATAAATAGTTTTAAGCATCTGAAATTTTCTTTATATCTGAGCATTTACTTATTGAAATGTATGTTATAAAATTCCTTTCTCTCTCCTCTAAATCACAAGGCATCACATTAATTTCTTCAAAGTATATGTAAAGACAGGGTCTATTAGCTCATTTAGGGATAGCACAGGAATGTTCCAAAATATCCGTTATAAAAAGAGGGTGTCAGTATGTTAGCGGTGGGGTCCTCTGCTGTGCGGGGGACAGAACGAGTGGCTGAGGGACAGGGCAAGAGCTTGGCTCCGACAGTGCCCACAGCTTATGATGCGCTGCTGTCCAAGCATTTGCCAAATTTCAGACACTCTCCTAGGAGCTGTGTCATCTTTTACCATACCTGCAGAGCACCCGTGTTGTTATCCTTTAGTTACTATTTTTCCTTAAATCATCTCACTCTTTTTACTTAATTTAAAAGGAAGTTTTATCACTGTCATAAACATAAAACTAAAATGGTTCATTAATTGTCTTTAGTACACATTATACTAAATACTTAACTGTTTAAAACACACACACACACACACACACACCTGTTCATCCGAGTGCCACCTAAAATCCCCTTGAATACTAAACGGAGGCAGGAGGTCCCCGTGTTTAAAAGTACCATTATTTCATTTCATCTTCATGGGACCCCAGGGCCCATCAGTGTTTACTGGTGAATGAACAGAGGATTGAGATGGAGGCCGGGGGGCAGGGGCAGTTGTGGAGTGTCACACCGCAAAGCCACGGTCCTGCGGGGTGGAACCCAGATTAGGCAGCTCCTGAGAACCCCCCTCTTTGCATCGCAGAACCAAGGGAGGCTCTGTCCGTCGGAGGCCCAGAGCTGGGCGTGAGCGGCCAGGAATGGAAGGAGTAGAGGGGAACATCTGGCCCTTGTCAGATCGTGTTGGCCGCCGGGCTCCAGCAGGAAGAAGGCGTCAGAGGGAGGCTCACTCGGGGCTCAGGGCGGCACACAGAGGTGTGCAGCTGGAGGGAACGCCCTGCTGGCACGAGGATGCGGTCTGTTCGGGCGTGAGGGCATGAGGGGACAGTGGGCAGCCGCGGGCCCGCCTCTCCCCAGGAGGGCCTGGAGCTGAGAGGGAGGTGCTCCGCTATGCCTGTGGGGTGACAGGCGTCTCTGCAGGCCCCAGAAGTTCCCCCAGCCCCTCCGTGCCCCCAGAGGAGAGTGGCCCAAGGTGGGCAGGGGGTGAATGTGGGGTCACAGGCCAGCGAGGGCCTCTGCCGGCCTTTGCAGTCCTGGTTGTCTCAGGTCCTGGACTGACCTGGTGAATCTCTAACTCCCCTTAGCCAACCTCTCTTTTTAACAAAGAAAGAACAGCCTGAAAACAGGATCTAGCTAGAACTGGCTGTTTTGTTGTCTTTGTTTTTCTGGTTACCTTCTATTTATGGCAAGAGACACTGGCTTTTTACTCTTGGTGATAATGTTTCCTATGAAAGGAAATCTGTACTAGTCAACAATAGGGCCAGTGACCCAAAATGCCTGCAGTTTGGGAAGGTCCTCCTCACCCTCTCACCTGGAGGGTCCACCCCTCTGTCAGCCCCCATCCATGGGACTCGACAGTGATGGGGCTGGGACTCGCCCCCGGTCTGTGGCTCCAAAGCTAGCGCTCTCCTGACTGTCTTTCTGGAACAATCCAAGAGCAGAGGGACGGGGAGGAGCTGGAATCCCCCCCGCCCTGGGCGCTGGGCTTGTCCTCGCCTGACCTGCCCTCCCACTAGTGACCTGAACTGCCGCCAATGGTGTCATTCATCCGTTCCCGCATTCATCGTTCAACAAACCTTGACGGGCCACTCTGTCCTGTGCTGGCTGCCCTCCAGGAAACGCAGTCTGATGGGGGAAACACAGCACAACAGCCGCTGGAGACCGTGGGAGCTCAGGGCATCCAGGTAGGGAGACAAGTTCTGAAAGGAAGTGACATTTGTGTCGGGGACCCGGCAGGTGGGTGGTTGAAGGACCAGCAGGGTTTTCCAGGCGGAACTAGCTCGGGATGGGTGCACACTGCAGCTCGAGGGATCTGCGTGGTCTCAGCAAGTTCCCCCAGCTCTGGACGTCAGTTTTCTCATCTGTGAAATGGCAGGAATGAGAATAAGTTTTTCTTAGGGCTGCTGGGAGGAACAGATGAGTTTTTTCATTAAAACACTCAGAGCGTACATACGATCTATAAAATAAATAGGTAAACAACAAGGACCGACCGTAGAGCACAGGGAACTCTACTCAGTATCTTGTAATAACCTATGCGGGAAAAGAATCTGAAAAAGAATATGTGTGTGTATGTATATACATACACATACACACACGTAGAACTGAATCACTTTGCGGTACACTTGAAACTAACATAACGTAAATTAACTATACTTCAATTTTAAAAAATTAAATCTGTATATATAAGGGGAAAAAAAGACACTCAGAGCAGCGTCTGGCACACAGTAAGGTGCTGGCCGTGGTCATCACGTGCCAGGACGCAGAGGGCAACGCGCCGGAGGGTCGGTGGGTCTGGCTCTGCCATGCCCGGGGGCATCAGCAGCCTTGAGCTGGAGGGCTGGGCCGGGTCGGACCGTGGAGGACCTTCCAGGTTGTGTGACGGCCACTGGCGTTCTTTCTCTTGGCCACAGGGAGCCACTGAAGCATTTTGCAGGGAAGACGGACGGGGTCAGAGCTGACCTCTGCTCCCTTTGGCAGCCAGAGTAGAGTGGGCAGAAGTGGAGGCGGGCAGGGGGACTTCTCGCCACCTGTGGGACCCTCTGGAACAAAATATATCCTTTCCTCCTCCGGATCTTAGCTTCATCACTTGCGGAAACTCCCTTGGGGAGCGGCTGGAATATGGGGGGATCTGGACTTCTCTGGTCGGCCATGGGAAGACACAGAAGGCTTTGGAGCAGGGTCAGAGCTGTTTTCCAGAAACTGGCCATGACAGCAAGTGCTGATGGCCTGGGGGTGGGTGGAAAGAGACACATACTTATCAGGTTACAGGGTCCTCTCTGTGACTCTGGGGCTGGAGCATTCAAAGAAGCTGGAGCTGCAAGTCAGGGGGGCCATAGCACTCAGCCCACCCAGGGGGGGACCACAGGTGGCCTCCACCTGCCCCCAGGTCACTCCATCTCCTCCCCAGAGCCAACCCCAGGGATCTCGTTCTTACGGGAAACCCTCATTAAACCACTGGGCCCTGTGGTCCGGTCCCAGGGCCAAGAGCTGTCAGATTTCTAAGGCCGGACTATTCCAACAACAAAGCCTTTCCCAAACTACTGCAGTGAGGGTTTGCAGTCAGTCAATCAAGAAATATTACACAGACGTGTCCTCTTAGCCTGAACCACTCTCAAGTGGCCTTTTGCAGGCCAAAAGCAGGAAAAGTCAGCAATTCCATCTGGGTCAGCCTAACACATGCTTCCACCACCTGTAGTATGAAGCTCGGTGGGGCCTTCCAGGGCCTGTGAAGCAGGGAGTGGGCCGTGGGGAGGTCGGGCTGGGCAGGGCGTGGACCCGGGTCCGGATCACCGTCCTGCCCCCAACACCTCTGTGACATAATCTTTTCGTCCTCTGAGAAGCAGCAACCTCAGAGCCCAGGGAGGAGAGTTGCCCAGAATAGCACACCAAGGCCCAGCCCAGAGCAGGGTGCCAGGTCAGGGCCAGCTCACCCGCTCTCTGGTCTGCTCTGCGAGCCCTCTACCCTGGCCCTGCTGCCCCCGTCTGTCCCCAAACACCTGCCACCTCTCTTCTTCCGCCCAGGCCTCCTTCATTCTGCTCAACCCCAGGTCCTGCCTCCTTCAGGCCGCCCGCCCCGCTCTGCAGACCCAGCGCCCTCCTTGTCTGGGGGAGGTCCAGCCCTGCGTCCGGCGGGCACGGCCCTGAAGAATGAGGGCTGTCTCTGCTCTCCCTGCCTGATGGTCCCGTGTCTCCACCCAGAGGACCCCTGAGGGCAGGGACTGCGCCCCTCTCCCCGCCCACCCCCGCCTGCACGGACCCAGGCATTGTAGGTGCCACAGAATAGCATCTATACTGCAGCCCTCTGCCCAGCACTGTTGCTGCGGCCCCCCTGGGCTAGGCCCTGCCTATGACCTCCAGGTGGCCAAGCCCAATGGACACTGTTTGGGTGGCCAAGTGGGTGATGGCGCTTCACACGGGGATGGGGGGCAGCAGGAGGGGCAGAGGGAGGAAGGCAAGGAGGCGCTGGAGATGCTGTGGGACCTCCAGGCGGAGACGCCAAGGCAGCGGCCGCGCTGGGGAGCTCACTGGGAAACCAGATCTGAGAAGCCAGAGCTAGAGGCAGACTTGGAAGCCACTGGTGCTTGAAGCCACAGCACTGGCTGAGACCTTACAGAGGGAGTGCATGCGAAGAAGAGAAGAGGTCCTCGGGTGGGGCCCGAGGGCCGCTGGGGTTAGGGGTCAGGATGAAGAGGAGGAACGAGCAGAGTAGACAAGAAAGGGTGCAGGGGAGGTGGAGCGTCTCCCGGAAGCCGAGGGAAGGAGGCGTCCAGTGAGGGAGCGATGTGGGGTCGGCCCTGCCTCTGCAGGCCCGGCAGTGTGGCGGTGCCGGGTGACAAGATGTGAGCAGAGCAGGCAGAGAAGCGGGTGGAGGGGCCGTATGGCGGGAGGGTGGTTTCGTTTGTTTCAAGGTGGAGATATCACAGCTCATCTGTGTGGCACGCGAACGATCCTGCAGATGGACCCAGCGGAGAGAGGGGCGGCGATACAGGCCGTCAGAGACCAGTTGCTGGACGAGAGTAACACCCCACTCTGTTTCTCTGCAGCCCCGTTGCACTTGGAAAATTCCAAAGTGTGCCCTCATCCGTCCCACTCTCCGAACTCTGTCCTCGCTGGCTTCCTCTTCCCCACTTCGTTGCATGTGACCTGTGGTCACCTAACGAGGACAGCAGCTGGGCTGGGCCATTCCAAGCTTGCCTTGCAAGCTTCCCCTGCACCTGGCGGGGCCCCTGAGATGCGGGCCTAGAGCCAGGGGCCGGAGTGTAAACCCAGCTCCTCCATTTCCGAGCTGTGCGGCTTGAGCCAGTTACTCTGGCAAAATGGGGGGAACGATGGTACCTACCGCGTGGGGTTGTTGTGAGGAAATGTTCAAAGCCCTAGAACAGTGCCTGGCACCTAGCGAGCACGCCGAAAGATTTACCGTTGTGTTGACGCAGGAAGTCGCTCTTGGACCCGGCTTCTGAGACTCCAGTGGCTGAGGGGATGCAGGGAGGGGAGGCCCAGCCTCTGCTAGGAAACTGTGAATAAGGGCTGTCCCCCCATCTCATTTTGCTTGTTGAAGCCCTTAAATAATTTAGGGAAAAAATTAATTCCTCACAGTGGGAAGACTTAGACATCGCCTAGTCTGACTCTATGCAAAATTCCACCCATTAAAGTCCCTTATCTGCTTACATACCTCCTCTGCCAGGAAGCTCACCACCTCCCAACACAGCCCGTTCCATTCTTGGTCAGCAGTCCTTGTGAGAAAGTTTTTCCTCAAAGGGAGCTAAAACTGCCTTCTTTTGACTCTCTCTCGTCTTTGCTGCCCCTCCCCTTCATCCTGGTCAAGCACTGCCCTCTGGGGCCACATAAAGGCTACTCGCCTCCTCCCCTGAGTCTTGGAGACAATGACCCTATACCCCTGTGTCTTCTCTTCTTTTGGCTGTGGTCTGAGCCTCTGGAATTGAGAGGGACTGTCACCTGCCCAGGCAGACCTCAAATGATATGACCTAAGCTCTAATCACACGGTTTCTCTTTGAACCAAGAATCCCCATCCAGGGGGGGGTCTCACACTGATTACTGCCAAGCACCTTCCCATTCTCGGCTTGCACTGGGGGAGCCTGAAAGCAGGACTTTATCAGTCAGAGTTACTGGCTCATAAAACACAAAAGGTTAGGCTTAGCTCTAGCTTCAGGCAGAGCCTGATCCAGCAACTCTAATAATGTTACCAAGGATCCGTTCCTATTGCCGTCATTGTTAGGCTCTATCCGTAGCCCCCAGCGTCTCCAGGTGGCTGTCACATCTCCCCACGGCACCCCTGCTTGGTTGGGGAGCTGCCTCTGGGAAATCCCCGCGCCTACAGCTCCTTGAATCTCATTGGCTACCTGTGCAGCCCTTAGCCAATCATGGTGGCTGGGGGTGGGATTATGTTGATTTGTGTGCTACGCCCTCCTCTGAGCAGGTGAGCAGCCTGTGGCTGGGGGCGGGGACAATCGGGGAGCTGTCACCCCTGGGGAGGGGGTGCTGGATGGCCCCAAGCGGCGGATGGCTTACCCTGGGCCTCATGTACAACCTTGCAGACCCCCACTTGTTTGGCTCAGCAGATGGTCCTCTGGGTGGTGAGTTCACCTGACCAACCCTGGGCGCCCACACCTGCTCAGGCTCTCTGTCGTGCCTTCTCCCCGTGTCCCAGTTACTCCAGGACAGCTGCCGTGGTCCCCCTGACCGGCACGCGGCCAGAGGAGCTCCTGGCCAAGCCAATGGCTTCCGGGTGCCTGCCCTCTCGCAGAGGCCCGACCGCAAGAACCCAGTCACAGCTGGGAGGACCTCAGAGGCATCGGCTCCAGTGACCCACCTGCAAAATGGAGCCCAAGTCCCACTGCCAGTTCCTATTGGCAGCGCTGGGGTTGGAATCAAGGACCCCTGCCCGGCCCTCCTGGATGCAGACGCTCCTCAGAAGATTTTGCCTTTAGTCTCATTGGCTAAAATTCAGTTATAAGCCTACGTCTTAGCTGCAAGGGAGGCTGGGTGAATATCCACCATGGAAGGCTGACTCGGCCATACTGGCCACTGGGTAGGGAGCCAATGGGGTCAGCCACAGAGACCACACAGGGGCTTCTGCAGGCATGTCACAGACAGCTTAGCTGTGCAGAGCAAGGAGTGGAGAAGGGCGGGCCCATACCCCACGCTCTCCCACAGGGATCTGGCTGAGCCCCCTCCCTCTCAACACCTGTGTCTTCCCACACCCACAGGTCAGAGGACACCCACCTCCCAACCTCACCACGAGCCAGCCCAGAGCCAGAAGCCAAAAGTAGTGAACCTGAGGATGGTGGGACCAGAGGCCCAGACTCCCCTCCAGAGGGAGCCTGGGGGTCCGACAGCAGCTCGGGGAGCCGACCCCTGGACGAAGGTTTGTCCCGCACACCCAGGCTTGCTGCCAGCTCACGACTGACCAGGCTGTGCCCCAGCCCTGCTCGCAGGGTCCTGTCTGAGCTGATGCTGCAATCTGGCCTCCAGACAGAACCCCATCCCCTACCTGCTGAGGCTGGGCGTCCCCGGCCCCCAGCCCCCCTACACCCGGGCCTGAGAGCAGACACCCAGTGGGGGAGGGTGGGATCCAGGGAGGCAGGTTCTGGCTCAGCATGGGAGAATATGTCTCTTGTCAATCCCGTGCAGGGGTGGGTCGGGCCAGGGACCTGGGGTGGAGTAAGCTCCCCATCATAAGAGGTGTGTAAGTAGGGTTGGACGGTCACCCCTCAAGAAGAGCGCAGAGAGGCCCATCATCTTAAGAACCTGGGTCTGGTGGCTGTGGAGCATCAGGAGGTAAGGAGAGAAAAGCTGTCTGAGCCAGTGCCCCAGGGCTCTCAGGGCTCTTCCAGCCCAGCTACAGGCAGGAGTGGACGGGCTGCTGGGTGCCATCCCTCCCACCCGACTTCAGAGCCCCTACTGCCCCTGCCTCGGGCACCAGGACGACTGTGACGATAATGACACCACACACACACACACACACACACACATCATCAGGAAATTCCCACAACGAAAAACAAATCATCAATACTGAAAACACACATAATCAAAAAGTCATGGACCAGTCACCTCAACCCTGTTCTCTTGGGTCTGGGACACTTTTTATTGAGACAAAACAGAATGGCCCTGCACCCACCCAGCTGGGTGTCCAAAATCAGGACACCTGAGCCAGTGGTTCCCAAACCTGCCAGCTGCCCAGGATCACCCAGGAGCCTCATGAAATGCAGGTGCCCAGGGACTTCCCTGGTGGCGCAGTGGTTAAGAATCCGCCTGCCAATGCAGGGGACATGGGTTCGAGCCCTGGTCCAGGAAGATCCCACATGCCGCGGAGCAACTAAGCCCGTGCACCACAACTACTGAGCCTGCGCTCTAGAGCCCGCGAGCCACAACTACTGAGCCCGCGTGCTGCAACTACTGAAGCCCATGCGCCTAGAGCCCATGCTCCGCAACAAGAGAAGCCACCGCAATGAGAAGCCCGTGCACAGCAATGAAGAGTAGCCCCCACTCACCGCAACTAGAGAAAGCCGGTATGCAGCAATGAAGACCCAACACAACCAAAAATTAAAAATAAATAAGCAAATAAATTTATTAAAAAAAAAGAAAGAAAGAAATACAGGTGCCGAGGCCCACCCCCAAGCTGCTGCGTGTGATCCTCTGGGGGCGGGGAGGTGGAGGGTTCCACGGCCGTGCCAGTCAGGACATTGTCCGGGAGTGTCAGGCCATTCGGCCTGAACCGGCTCTAGTTAAAGGGAACTTGCTGCTTCACATAATTCACTTAAAAGCCCAAGAGTGTCAGCAGACCCCATCCCTCCCGGCCTCACCTGCCGTCCTGTGCATGGGCTCCCCTCACACTGACAAGGCGGCCCCCAGCAGCTCAGACCCACGCCCTCCAGGCCCCAGGCTGGAGGAACAGCGGTGTCACCCTTCCCTGGAAGTTTGAGTCAAGTTCTGGCCCGACTCTCCCTGGCTACGCTGGATCCCTGGCCCTGCCTGCACCAGTCATGTGGCTCAGTGGTCTGCGCTCTGACCGGCCAGGCTGGACTCACATGTCCCCCGAGCCAGGGTGGAGTGGAGGTGCCCCCGGAGACGGGGCCTGACGCCGGGCAGCCGGACCCCAGGCGGGCACGACACAGCCCGGGGTTTCTGACGCCCATTCCGGCTGGAGTGCACCAGGAGGCATGGCCACGTCGGGGAGCATATGGAGTCACACGTGTGACACCCCTCCCTGCACATCCCTGGGCGTTGGAAGCACGCGGTCCCTGAGAGCTGAAGGTCGGTTCACGGGGCGCCCGAGCCCTGCAGAGCCCCGGCCCAGCCCCAGAGAGGGTCTTGGCCCCCTTGGCTGGGATCACCGTGTCCTCAGTGGGAAATAACACGCCCGTTGAGGGCACAGATGGGCCCTGGCTTCTCAGCAGAGAAGAGAGGAGGGCTCCTCGCTCCCAGTGTCCCCGTGTGAAACCCAGGGAGGGGGTCCCGGGCCAGGCACACGGGAGGGGGCCGCACGGCACAGGCCAAGGGGGTGGGAGAGCCGCTGTCTGGCGGAGGGGGTTGGGGACCAGGAGGGGAGATGGCACCAGGGCCTCTCTCCCCTCCCCCCGCCCCCCCCCCAGGAGAGCTGCCTGCTTCCCCTCCCTCTGTCCCTTACCTGCAGCCCGTGCTTCTCCAGCAGCGGACGAGCAGCTGTTCCGCTCGGTCGAGGGCCAGGCCGCCTCTGACGAGGAGGACGACAATGGGAAGTGGCAAGAGGCGCAGCGGCCACCGGCTGAGGTCAAGGCCCTGCTGGCCGGCCTCTCCAGCTGCGGCAGTGGGTGCGTATGCTGGTGAGGACGGCAGGACCGGGCGCCGGGGGGCCGGGCTCTCCCAGTCGTCCTGGAAGCGCAGGGCGGCCCCTCCATGCAGTGACAGACCCTGATTCACGTCCAGGCTGGGTCACCTCCCTGCCCTCTGACGCTCTGTCCCCTCATCTGTTGCGGGAGGGGAGAAGACGGCCCCCGGCATGGGTGAGGGTGAAATGAGACGAGCCAAGGCACAGTTCCTGGTGGTTTAATTCCCACTGATTCTCACTGCCTTGGCCGTGGTCCCAGGACCTGCCCCGAAGCTCTAGTGGGACCCTCAACACATTGGTCCCTTTCCTAACCCACTGCTCCTGACACCTGGGGCGCCCCGGCCAAGTCGCCCAACTTCTGAGCCTCAGTCTTCCTGTCTCTCAGATGGGACAGTAACACCTGTCGGGCAGAGGTTTTGTGAGGATTCTCCATCGAGGATGTAAAATGCCCCACGGGTGCCCGATCCCAGCAGGTACTCCACTGGGGGGCGGCCTTGACTTTTTAAATTATATTGTAAAGTTCGGTTGATTTTCCAGGGTCATTGTTATCACCAACCCTTTAAGTCAACAAACATATACTCAGCACCTACTCTGTGCCAAACAAATTTGGGGGCACCGGGAAAACAGCACTAACCAAGACAGGCCCTCTGCCCTGGAGCCTCTGTTCCAGTGAGTGGTGACAGGTGTGAGGGAGAGGCGGGGCAGGGGCAGGACATGCTGCGAGGGCCTCTGAGAAGGTGCTGTTTGAGCACAGCCCTGAAGGAAATGAGGGAAAAGCATTCCAGGCAGAGGGAACAGCAAGTGCAAAGGCCCAGAGGCATGTAGGAGGGGCCATAAGGAGCCTGCGGTGGCTGGAGTAGAATGAGTGAAGGTGGGTGGGAGGAAGGTCGGGAGGTCACGGGGCAGAGTGGGCGAGGCCTCTGGCTTTTGCTCTGATGAGATGAGGGGCCACGGGGGTGGGTGAGCAGGGGGTGCCACAGCCCCGCTTAGCTTTCAGGGGAGACAGACTTGGTAATAACACCCCCCCCCCAGGCTGGAGCAGACTTTGGAAAGCAGCTCCCTCAGTGCTGGCACTCTCCTTCACTGCAGGTGTGATGACCAGACGGCCAAGAAGCTCATGACCTACTTCACCCACTTTGGCAGTGCCGACCATGCCCGTGCCCTGGGGGAGCTGGAGCAGCTGGGGACCCAGGGCTGCAGTGGGAAGACCCTGGGGACACCAGGGGAGGAGGTCAGCTGAGTCCCACAGGCTGAGAGCTGGACCAATGCTAGAGTCTCTCACAGGCGGAAGAACTGAGGGATCTCAGCCAAGGGCTATGCCCCATTCACAGATGCGTAAACCAAGACTCAGAGAGAAGATGATTTAGATCTAATGAAGAATATTTTGGTTGCAAGTGAAAGGATACATCTCAGATTAGCTCGAGTGAAAAACAGGAATTTATTAGAATACGGAGCTGGGAGAACAGTTTCAAAAGAACAGCTAAGATGAGCTTCAGGCACTTCAGCTTCCTAAGATAGATCCAGGGACTCAGGTTGCCTCCACCTATCTGCTCTGTGTTTTTCTGGGTGCTGACCTCACTTTCCCCTACTTCAGAGGGGCTTGCTCCATGTGGCGGGGGAAGGGAAGGTAGGACCACAGGCAGCTCTAGGCTCCCATCAGCCCACTGAAGAAACCCCAGGGGAACAATAATAGCCGAGTACATTAAATCCCAGGGAAGAACTCCAATGGTCCAGGATCAGTCATGTGCCCATGCCAGGGCCAATCCCTGTGGTAGGCGGGCAGGGTCCCATGACTGGCAGCTCCATCAAAGTCAGATGAAATGGAAGAGGGACACTTCCCTCAAGGAAAGTTAGTGAGTTTGTTGTGGAGGAGGAGGGTGGCGCTGGGCAACACCAAGAGAGGTGTCTCCATCTCAACAAGACCACTTAGCATTTTTTTTCTCATCTGTCTACACCATGGCAACTTCCCTGTTGCATAGTAATCAAACATAGAATGCTATGGAAAGTTATTATTTCACTAAGCCCTCTAGCACAATGCACTTTTGCAAACTGATTTTGATGAAAGAGTTTTATATTTATATACCTGAAATTCTAAATCCGTACTGTTTTGTTTTGTTTTGTTTTTTAAACATATCTGTGATCTGATACAGTTCCAAAGGGCATAGCGACCACTCCTTTCTAATTAAATCTCAAACAGGCGGCTGGGGAGCTCAGTTCCTGAGAGCCACAGACCATGTTCCCAGGCCTCCTCTCTCCTGCCCGAAGCTGAGCGTCCAATGGCACCATGCCTTCGGCTGCTTCTCTTTCCCTCCATCGGTGCTAAGAGAGGGGGCTGCCTCACTCCTGCCATCCCTGCTTTAGAAGGCAGGTGGCCATGCAACATTTTGCGACCTCCCCCCATCCACCCTCTGGTATTTTGATGGGATCGACAGCGTCAGTGCCCCCTGGCCAGGGGTGGGCCAGTGACTGTGGCTGGGCCGGTCGGGCCCCTCTCCTGGGGCTCTCTGTCCCGAGCGGCGGGGGTGGGAGGGGAGTGGCTGGAGAGCGTTCTCAGCTGCAGCACCCGGACAAGAGGCTTGAGATGTTTCTGCTGCCTCGTCCTGAGGTTCTCCAGCTTCCTGTCTGTTCTGGGAACAAGGTACTAGCCTGCCAGTGAATTCCCCTTCTGTTCAAACTAGCCAGATCGGTTTTTGTTGCTTGCAGCCAAAAAACTTCAAAAAGAAAAAGCAGATGGATAGAGAAGAGAAGGGAGGATGGAGTCCTTCCACCAGAAAAGGAAGGATGTGTATTCTTACATCAGCCTGACTCACTGTGTGGCCTTAGGCCCGGCATTCAGCTTCTCTGGGCCTCGGTGCCATCCCTGGGGAGACGGTGGGGCTTCTATCTGCCTGGCCACCTGGCAGGCTTGGCAGGGGGGCCAGATGAGATGGCCTCTGTGAAAGGGTCAAGGCAGACCATGGGCCCCGCCTGGGGATGGTGCTGTGAGTATGGGGCAGAGGGCAGCAGGGTGGGCGCTGAGCCCGTTGGTCCCCACAGGCGGAGCTGCAGCAGCAGGTCGATGAGAACGAGTGCCTGAGGCTGGAGCTGCAGATGGTGGAGACAGAGAGGGTGCGGCTGTCCCTGCTGGAGGAGAAGCTGGAGGACGTGCTGCAGCTCCTGCAGAGGCTCCGGGACCTGGTAGGCTCACGGAAGCTGGCACAGCCAGGGCAGGGGAGGAGCTTGGGGTGCGGGGCTGGGGAGCCCGGCCTGTGTCGGGGACTGGCTCTGAGCTCTCCCCACGTGGGCAGGTGTCATCTCTACTTCCAGATGCAGAAAGAGCTCAGGGAAGCTAATCCAAAAAAAGGGGAGGCTCTCTCATTCATTTTATGAAGCTAATATAACTTTGATCTCAAAACCAGAGGACAATAAATAAGAAAGGAAAATGATAAGCTACTGTCGTATTTAAATATGGATGCAAAAATATTAAATAGCATATTAGTAAACCAAATCTGGCAGTGTTTAAAGACATGCAATATGACTAAGTTGGATTTATCCCAGGAATTCAAAGAGGATTCAAGATCAAACATCTATTAACACAGTACACCACAGTGCAGATTAAAAGGAGAAAAACCACGTGTTCATCTCAATAGATGAACAGTCAGTAACAGCTCCTCTTATTATAAAACCTCTTGGCAAGTTAAGAACAGGAGGGATCGTCCTTAATCAGATTAGGAGTCTCAGCCAACTGCCTCTCACAAACCTCACACTTATTAGTGAAATGTTAGAAGGAATCCTTCTAAAAATCAGAATCAAGACAAGCATGCCTGTCATCACTGCTTGTGCCACATAGAGGTTCTAGCCAATGCAGTAAGACAAGAAAAAGAAAGGATGTGGGCTTCCCTGGGGGCGCAGGGGTTAAGAATCCGCCTGCCAATGCAGGGGCCATGGGTTCGAGGCCTGGTCCGGGAAGATCCCACATGCCACGGAGCAACTAAGCCCATGCACCACAACTACTGAGCCTGCACTCTAGAGCCTGCAACCCACAACTACTAAGCCCACATGCCACAATTACTGAAACCCGCGCACCTAGAGCCCGCACACCGCAACAAAGACCAGCCCCCACTCACCACAACTAGAGAAAGCCCGCACAAAGCAACGAAGACCCGACACAGCCAAAAATAAATAAATAAATAAATAAATAAATAATAAGAAAAAGAAAGGATGTAAGGACTCGAAAGGAAGAAACAAAGTGATTAGTAATTATGTATCACATTTATCCACACAGAATACCGAAGAGAATCTAAAGGCAAATTATTGTGATTCTTTGGCAAGGTGCCCAATGTTTTAAAAAATCATAACACAGAAATCAATATTTCTAAATAGCATCAGCAAACCATTTAAAAATTTTTCTTAAGAGACACTAACTTAGCCAGGATTGCACAGCCACTATGAGATGGAAGTAGGATGTGAACACAGGTCTTCAGGGTTTGAAGTGGGCTCTGCCTGTGCTTCAGGCTGCCCAGGATGTAGGGCTACCGAGGCCCAGCCTGATGTGACACAGCCTGGGAGAGTGGCAAGTGGCAGCCCTGCACCTGTGGGCTGTGAGGGTAGTGGTTCCCAGCACAGCTCTGGGCCATGGAGCCTGAGGGCAAATGCTGGTTCTTCCATCTCCCAGCTGGGTGGCTTTGGGCAGATTTCTCATTTTCTCAGCATTGCTTTTTTTTTTTTAATTTTTTAAATATTTATTTATTTATTTTTGGCTGCGTTGGGTCTTCGTTTCTACGCGCGGGTTTTCTCTAGTTGCGGCAAGCGGGGGCTACTCTTTGTTGTGGTGCACAGGCTTCTCACTGTGGTGGCTTCTCTAGTTGTGGAGCACGGGCTCTAGGCACACGGGCTCAGCAGTTGTGGCTCACGGGCTCTAGAGCACAGGCTCAGTAGTTGTGGCACACAGGCTTAGTTGCTCTGCGGCATGTGGGATCTTCCCAGACCAGGGCTCGAACCCGTGTCCCCTGCATTGGCAGGCGGATTCTTAACCACTGCGCCACCAGGGAAGTCCCCAGAATTGCTTTTTTCACTGCTTCAAATGAGAATAAAAGAAGCTCTTTCAAGGATTAAAGGAGCTGATGCATCATCTCTGTTCACAGTCATTTCCCAAGTGCCTACTTGGGCCCAAGGACAGTAATCTGTAAGCACGTGATCTTTGAAGAAATGGGTCCTGCGTGCTGCTCCGTCACCCACCTAGAGTCTGGGCAGTGTGGCCACCCTAGGGGTGGGGGCCAGGGAGGGACCATGGGCAGGGGTACTCTATCTGCCACAGGGAGCCACACAGAAGCTCTCAAGGGCCACCAAGTGCCACCCGCCCTCCATTTCTTTTTAAGAACATATCGAAAAGAGCCCTGGGGAAGATTTTGCTGAGCACACTGGACGCTTGCAGGGACCCTGCACATGGTAGGTGAGCCCCCTGACCCCATCTTCCAGAGCCTGGCTGCAGCCGGAGGGCATCCTGACCTAGCACCTCTGTCCTAAGTGTCTGGGCTGCAAAATGCCACCTCATTCCTGCCCTGCCCACCTGCAAAGGGTACATTCAGGAACAGGCTTCAGGAAGCTGAAGGTGCTATTTGACAAGAGCAGGGAGCAGACACCCCAGGGAAAAGGCCCAACAGAAGCCAGTGTGGCCAGACCCCGAGGGAGCCAGGCAGTTCCCTGTGGGCAGTTTAGACTCGCCCACAGTCCTGGGCTTACTGCAGAGGAAGGGCTGTTATCATACCCATTCCACAGATGGGAAGATGGAGGCACAGAGAGGCCAAGGGCCAGCTGTGCCAAGACCTCAGTTCTCTCCCTTAAGCACTAGGTCACGTGGCCCCGTTGTTTAGACAAAGTTCAGGGCAGCAGAATCTCATCAGTGCCAGCTTGTGCCTGATGAAATCAGGAGGAGCAAGGCCGGCTCCTGTCTGACAGGGCCTCACAGGCTGACGGGGAGACAGACTGGTGATGAGCATTTGCTCGCTGGCCTCACTGGGCACCGCTGGGCAGGGGTCAGGTATGTCCAGTGCCCTGAATAGTCCCTGGCACCAAGGAGGAGGTCAGAAACTGTGCATTAGAAGGTCCCTTCCCCAGGGTCCTCAGTGGGAGAGGAGCAAGAGGGGGGCACAGCTGAACAGGGCTGGGGAGGGCCCAGGGAGGAGGGGGAGCAGCTCTGTGGGCCAGAGGGAGCAGACTGACCCGCCCTGCTGCCCACTCTTTCTTTCCAGAGGGGACGTCTGGCCCCTCAGCCATGCTGGATGCCCTGCACCGAGCTTTGGCTGGCTGTGAGCTCCTGCGTAGAGAGCCCTCGGCACCAGCCTCTGCAGCTCCAGCACTCAGCAACTCCCTCCTCATCTCCTGCTGAGGTTGCTAGCCCAGTCTGTGGGCCCCCTGGGCAGCCTGGCCACCATCAGACCAGCCTCGAGGAACAGCCTGGCCACCATCACATCCTCAGAACCCTGGAGGTGCAGCCTCCTTCTGAGACTGGCCCAAGTTCAGAGCCCGGCAGCCATCCCTTCCTTGGGTTCCTCCCAGATTCCCTTGCAGCCCCTGCATTCCTGCTGCCAGGGTCCACACTGCCCTACGGTTGCTGGATCAGCCTGTACCTGCTGCAGTCTCCCCTGCCCTTGGAGTGGAGCTGCACACTCTCCTGCCAGGTCCAGTCCAGAATCCCTTCCCTGGGCTCCCAGGGTCTCCTCTCCTTCCTCCCCACAGCATGCCTGCCGCAGGGACTCTGTGTCCCCCGGTCCACCAGGGAAACTACTCATGCCTCAGGAATTGTGGAAGGTCAGGCAGGGCTGGGGGAACTCCAAGGGGGGCAGCGTGATCACTGCAGGCTTCCTGGTGGAGCTGGCCTTGAACGAGCTCTAGAAGAGGGATAGGATTTAGATAGGCAGAGAGGAGGGAAGGGCATTTCATGTGAGGTAACAGCGAGAGCACAAGTGTGGTACCAGAAAGGGCCCCCATTAGTACAGAACCCAGAGCCCCTCTTTCCTGAGCACACAGTAGGTACCAGGCCTCATGGGGTCACAGGAAAGAGCAGGACAAGCTGCCTGGTCTCATCTACCTTAAACTCTCGTAGGGGAGACAGATACGTTGGCAAGTAGTGCAACGCGGCTGAAATCCGGGCTACCCTGAGGTAGAAGAGAGGGTTCTTAATTAAAACTGCAAACTCCAAAGCTATGTAAGAATGTGAAGGCATATGAGAATATACGAAAATTAAAATTTTTGTGTATACAAAAAACTCCACAAATAAAGTCAATTATCAAAGGTAATGGTTTGATAATATTTTTATTAAAAAAAAAAAAAAGAAGAGAGGGTTCTGAGAGCTCAGCCGAGAGGGATCAGTTCGAACCAAGGAGGATGAAGCACTACAGAGATGGCAGGACGAGGGCAGATGCCTGGCAGGGACGGGGGCGCCTGGCAGGGACGGGGCAGGTCAGGGGGGCCTTGATGACAGCCGAGGGTTTAGGACTCCATCCCCCAGGCAATGGGGGCCCTGGAGGGTTCTGACCTGCCTCCCAGAGGGTGGAGCAGAGGGGAGGAGACAGGAGGCTACAGGACTCTGGGAGCAAGGGGTCGCCAGGGGGCTGGAGCAGAGTCATGGGGACACAGAAGGGGAACCGTGGGGGAGGGAGATCAGGGGAGCCCGGGACCAGCAGGCACTCCTGGGCAGGAGCCACAGGGAGGGCTGGAGGACAAAGCCCAGCCTCGTGTCTTCTACGAACCTCATCTCATTGGAGGCAAGTTTATAATGTGGACTAGGATGTAGAAGTGCCCAGAGAGGCTGGATGAGCTACCCAGCAACACACAGCAAATTAGCATCCAAGACTGGACTGAGGCCTGTTTTCTAACCTCATATCTCACACAATTCCTACCACTTCCAGCTGTCTCTGGCTAGGAAACCCCAGGCTTGGGGTCTGGATTAGTTATGGTACAGGCTAAACCACCCTGATAAAAGAGATCCCGATATACTCTGGGTCAAACAGGATAGAACTCTCTCTCCTGTAACAGTCCAGAGGCGAGTGGTCCTGGTTGACAGAGCAGCTCTGCTCCATGGAGTCACGCAGGGATCAAGGTTCCTTCCACTTTGTTGCTCTGCCTTGCCCTAGGGTGTCATCCTCCTTTGCATGGTGGAAGCCAATTCACCAGCATCGCATCTGCCCTCCACAGGAAGGAGGAGAGAGGAAGGGAAGGGTCAGGCACTCTGGCTCACATCTCCTCTACTCTCATCCCGTTGGCCATACCTAGCTGCAAGGGATGCTGGGAAATATCATCTATAGCTGGGAAACCACGTATCCAGCTAATGCTAATATTATTAAAAGAAAAAAGGCAACCAACTGGACCAGGGCCAGCCACGCCCACCAGACCACCCACAGTAGTCAGCCTGCCACAACAGAAGGACCTATGCAGTCCACATAGGGGACACCCTATGGCATATAGCCTGGCTGGAGGAGAGTGCATTGCTGGGACACATAGGACATCTCCTACAAAAGGCCGCTTCTCCAAAGTTGGGTAATGTAACCAACCTACCAGATACATAGAAATAAAAATAGCAAATTAGGCAATAATGAGGTGACAGAGGAATGTGTTCCAAATGAAGGAATAACATAAAACCCCAGAAGAGTTAAGTGAAGCGGAGATAGGCAATCTCCCCAAGAAAGAGTTCAAGGTAATGATCATAAAGATAATCAAAGAACTCAGGAGAAGAATAGATGAACAGAGTGAGAAGTTAGAAGTTTTTAACAAAGAGTTAGAAAATATAAAGAACCACCAAACAGAGATGAAGGATACAATAAATGAAATGAAAAACATACAGTGGAAGGAATCAACAGTAGATTATATGATACAGAGGAACAGATCAGCGAATTGGAAGAGAGTAGTGGAAATCACTGAAGCTGAAGAGAAAAAAGAACAGAAATGAAAACGGTTTAAGAGACCTCTGGGATAACATCAAGTGTACTCACATTAGCATTATAGGGGTCCTAGAAGGAAAAGAGAAAGAAAAAGGGACAGAGAATTTATTTGAAGACATTGTAGCTGAAAACTTCCCTAACCTGGAAAAGGAAACAGACATTCAGGTCCAGGAATCACAGAGAATCCCAACAAGAGCAACCCCAAAAAGGACCACACCGAGACACATTCTAATTAAAATGGCAAAAATTAAAGATAAAGAAAGAACATTAAAAACAGCAAGGAAAAGCAACAAGTTACATACAAGGGAACTCCCATAAGGCTATCAGCTGACTTTTCAGCAGAAGCTCTGCAGGCCAGAAAGGAGTGGCACAATGTATTTAAAGTGATGAAAGGGAAAAACCTACACTCAAGAATACTTTACCAGGCAAGACTCTCATTCAGATTTGAGGGAGAGATCAAAAGTTTTACAGCACCACCCAACCAGCTTTACAAGAAATGTTCAAGAGACTTCTCTAAGCAAAAAAGAAGAGACCACAACTATAAACATGAAAATTATGAAAGGAAAAAACTCATTGGTAAAGCAAATATACACTAAAGGTAGTAAATCAGCCACATACAAAGCTAGTAGGAAGGTTAAAAGACAAAAGTAGTAAAATCTATATCCACAGTAAGCAGTTAAGGGATACACAAAAACACGTAAAATGTGATGTCAAAAACATCACAGTGGGAGTTCTCTGGTGGTCCAGTGGTTAAGACTCCGCGCTTCCAAGACAGGGGGCGCAAGCTCCATCCCTGGTCAGGGAACTAAGATCCCGCATGCCATGCAGCAAGGCCAAAAAAAAAAAAAAAGTCACAGTAATTATGAGGGGAGGGGAGTACAAATGCAGGGATGTTAAAATGTGTTTGACATTAAAAGGTCAGCAACTTAAAATAATCACACATATATAGATTGCTATATATAAACCTCATGGTAACCTCAAACTAAAAATCTATAATAGATACACGCACAAAAAGAGAAAGGAATCTAAATACAACACTAAAGATAGTCATCATATCATAAGGGAAAAGAAGAATGAGGGAACAAAAACCCCAAAACAATTAAACAAAGTGTCAATAATTACATGCCTATCAAAAATTACTTCAAATGTAAATGAGCTAAATGCTCCAATCAAAAGACAGAGTGGCTGAATGGATATAAAAACGTATATATGCTGCCTACAAGGGACTCACTTCAGATCTAAAGAGACACACAGACTGAAAGTGAGGGGATGAAAAAAGACATTCCATGCAAATGGAAATCAAAAGAAAGTTGGGATAGCAATACTTACATCAGACAAAATAGATTTTAAAACAAAGACTGCAAGAAGAGACAAAAAAGGACATTACATAATGATCAAGGGATCAATCCAAGAAGATATAACAACTGTAAATATGCACCCAACATAGGAGTGCCTAAATACATAAAGCAAATATTAACAGACATAAATGGAGAAATTGACAGTAACAGAATAATAGTAGGGAATTTTAACACCCCACTTACATCAATGGACAGATCATCCAGACAGAAAAAAAACAATAAGGAAACACTAGCCTTAAATGACACATTAGAACAGATGGACTTAAGAGAATGTGTAGGTCAGTCCATACAAAAACAGCAGAATATACTGCTTATCAAGTGTACATAGAACATTCTCCCTGATAGATTACGTGCTAGGCCACAAAACAAACCTCATCAAATTTAAAAAACCTGAAGTTGTATCACGCATCTTTTCTGACCACAAAAGCTAAGAAATCAACTACAAGGGAAAAAACTGCAAAAAAACACGAACATGTGGAGGCTAAACAATATGCTACTAAACAACCAATGAATCACTGAAAAAAAAAAGTCAAAGAGGAAATAAAAAATACTTGGAGACAAATGAAAACACAACGATCCCCCCCCCACCACAAAATCTATGGAACACAATTATACTCCAATAAAGATGTTTAAAAAAATCTATGGAACACAGCAAAAGCAATTCAGAGAGGGAAGTTTATAGTGATACAAGCCTACCTTAGGAAAAAGAAAAATCTCAAACCAACCATCCTAACTTTATACCTAGAGGAACTAGGAAAAGGAGAACAAAACCTAAAGTTAGAAAGAAATCATAAAGATCAGAGTGGAAATAAATGAGACTGAGACTGAAAAAAAAATAGAAAAAAATCAATGAAACTAAGAGCTCGTTCTTTGAAAAGATAAATATTGATAAACCTTTAGCCAGACTCATCAAGGAAGAAAGAGGGCCCAAATCAATAAAATCAGAAATGAAAAAGGAGAAGTTACAACCTACACCACAGAAATACAAAGGAGCATAAGATATTACTACAAACAACCATACACCAATAAAATGGACAACCTAGAAAAAAATGGACAAATTCCTAGAAATGTACAACCTCCCAAGGCTGAACCAGGAAGAAATAGAGAAAATGAACAGACTAATTACCAGTGCTGAAATCTGAAACTGAATCAGTAATTAAAAGAAAAAAAACTCCCAACAAAAGTCCAGGACCAGATGGCTTCACAGGTGAATTCTACCAAACATATAGAGAAGAGTTAAACATCTATCCTTCTCAAACTATTCCAAAAAATTGCTGAGGAAGGAATGCTTCCAAATTCACTCTATGAGGCCAGCATCACCCTGGTACCAAAACCAGACAAAGATAACACACACACACACACAGAAAAGACAATTATAGGCCAGTATCACTGATGAACATAGATGAAAAAATCCTCAACAAAATATTAGCAAACCGAATCCAACAATACATTAAAAGGATCATACACCATGATCAGGTGGGATTTATCCCAAGGATGTAAGGATATTTCAATATCCACACACAAAAATATCAACGTGATACACCACATTAACAAATTGCAGAATAAAAAAATTGTATGATCGGACTTTCCTGGTGGTGCAGTGGTTAAGAATCTGCCTGCCAATACGGGGGACATGGGTTCGAGCCCTGGTCTGGAAAGATCCCACATGCCGCAGAGCAACTGGGCCCACGCGCCACAACTGCTGAGCCTGTGCTCTGGAGCCTGCAAGCCACAACTACTGAGCCCATGTGCCACAACTACTGAAGGCTGTGCGCCTAGAGCCCGTGCAAGAGAAACCTGCACACTGCAATGAAGAGTTGCCCCCACTCGCCACAACTAGAGAAAGCCCGTGCGCAGCAACGAAGACCCAATGCAGCCAAAATTAATTAATTAATTAATTTTTTAAAAATCATATGATCATCTCAATAGATGCAGAAAAAGCTTTTGACAAAATTCAACATCCTTTTATGATAAAAAAAAAAAAAACTCTCCAGAAAGTGGATATAGAAGGAATATACCTCAACATAATAAAGGCCATATACAATAAGCCCGCAGCTAATATACTCAATGGTGAAAAGGTGAAAGCATTTCCTCTAAGATCAGGGATATCCAGTCTACCACTTTTACTTAACATAGTATTGGAAGACCTAGCCACAGCAATCAGACAAGAAAAAGAAATAAAAGGAATCCAAATTGGAAAGGAAGGGTAAAATTGTCACAGTTTGCAGATGACATGATGCTATACACAGAAAATCCTAAAGATGCCACCAAAAAAACTACTAGAGCTCAATGAATTTGGTAAATTCGTAGATACAAAGTTAATGTACAGAAATCTATTACATTTCTATACACTAAAGATGAACTATCAGAAAGAGAAATTAAGGAAACAATTCCATTTACAATCACATCAAAAAGAATAAAATATAAAATAGGGAGTTCGCTGGTGGCCTAGTGGTTAGGATTTTAGGCTTTCACTGCTGTGGCCTGGGTTCAATCCCTGGTTGGGGAACTGAGATCCCACAAGCCACACGGCGCAGCAAAAAAAGAAGAAGAAGAAAACACCTAGGAGTAAATCTAACTAAGGAGGCAAAAGGCCTGTACTCAAAAAACTGTAAGACACTGATGAAAGAAATCAAAGACAACACAAACAGATGGAAAAGGTTTACCGTGTTCATGGTTGGAAGAATACTGTTAAAATGACCATACTACTCAAGGCAATCTACAGATTCAATGCAATCTCTATCAAATTACCAATGGCATTTTCCACAAAACTAGAAAATTACCAATGGCATTTTACACAAAACTAGAAAATTTTTTTCATTTGTATGGAAATACAAAAGACCCTGAATAGCCGAAACAATCTTGAGAAAGAACAGAGGAGGAGGTACCATGCTCTGTGATTCAGATTATACTACAAAACTACAGTAATCAAGGCAGTATGGTATTGGTACAAAAACAGACACATAGATCAGTGGAACAGAATAGAGAGCCCAGAAATAAACCCACAAACCTATGGCCAATTAATCTACAACAATGGAGGCAAGAATTTACAATGGGGGGAAGAATCTCTTCAATAAATGGGCTGGGAAAACTGGACAGCTGCATGTAAAACAATGAAATTAGAATATTTTCTCACACCATATACAAAAATAAACTCAAAATGGATTAAAGCCTTAAATACCAGGCTGGAACTCCTGGAGGAAAACTCTTAGAGGGATAAAACTCCTAGAGGAAAACACAGGCAGACACTCTGACATAAATCACAGGAATTTTTTGGATCTGTCTCCTAAGGTAAAGGAAAAAAAAACACAAATGGAACCTTTGTTTAAAAGGTCAACTTAAAAGCTTTTGCACAGAAAAGAAAACCATCAACAAAATGAAAAGATAACCTACTGAATGGGAGTAAATATTTGCAAGTGATATAACCATTAAGGTGTTAATATCCAAAATTATGTAAACAGCTCAAACAATTCAAAATTTTTTAAAAACCCAATTTTTAAAATAGGCAGAAGACCTGAATAGACATTTTCCCAAAGACATACAGATGGCCAACAGACATGTGACAAGATGCTCAACACTGCTAATCAGAGAAATGTAAATCAAAACCACAATGAGATATCACCTCACACCTGTTAGAATGGCTACTGTCAAAAAGACCACAAAAAACAAATGTTGGCAAGGACGTGGAGAAAGGGAACCTTTGTACACTGTCGGTGGGAATGTAAATTGGTGCAGCCACTGTAGAAAACAGTATGGAGTTTCCTCAAAAAACTAAAACTAGAACTACCACATGATCCAGCAATTCCACTCCTGGGCTTATATCTGAAGACAACGAAAACAGTAATTTGAAAAGATACATGCACCCCAACATTCATTGCAGCACTATATACAACAGCCAAGACAAGGAAGCAACTTAAGTGCCCATGAACAGCCAACTGGATTAAGATACACACACACACACACACACACACACACACACGCACTGGAATATTACTCCACCATAAAAAAAAGAAACGAAATACTGCCATTTGCAGCAACGTGGATGGACCTAGGGAATATTATGCTTGGTGAAATAAGACAGAAAGACATACTACATGATATCACTCATATTTGGAATCTAAAAAATAATACAAATGAATGTATATGCAAAAACAGACTCACAGATATAAAAAATAAACTTGTAGTTACCAAAGGGGAGAGGGAAGGGGTAAGAAATTATGGAATTACGGATAATTATGGAATTATCAGATACAAACTACATATATATAAAACAAACAAGCAACAAGGATATACTATATAGCACAGGGAATACACCCATTATCTTATAATTATAAGATAATATCTTATAATAACCTATAATGAAATATAATCTGAAAAAATACTTAAACACTATGCTGTACACCTGAAACTAACACAATATTTTAAATCAACTATACTTCAATAAAATAAAAATTAGAGCAGAAATCAATAAAATTAAAAATAGGAAAATAGAGGGAAAAAATCAATGACACCAAAAGCTGATTCTTTGAAAAGATCAATAAAATCAACTAGCCTCTAGGCAGGCTAATTAAGAAAAAGAGAGAAGGGACTTCCCTGGTGGCACAGTGGTTAAGAATCTGCCTGCCAATGCAGGGGACATGGGTTCGATCTCTGGTCTGGGAAGATCCCACATGCTGTGGAGCAACTAAGCCCGTGTGTCACAACTATCGAGCCTGTGCTCTAGAGCCCACGAGCCACAACTGCTGAGCCCGTGTGCCACAACTACTGAAGCCCGCGTGCCTAAAGCCTGAAGAGAAGCCACCTGCAATGAGAAGCCCATACATCACAAGGAAGACTAGCTCCCGCTCGCCAAAGCTAGAGAAAAGCCCACGTGCAGCAACGAAGACCCAACGCAGCCAAAAATAAAAAAGGAAAAAAAAAAGAAAAAGAGAGAAGACACAAATTACTAATATCAGGAATAAAAGAGGCGATCTTACTATAGATTCCATTGACATTGAAAGGATAATAAAGGAAAACTATGAACTCTAAGCCCACAAATCTGAACCTAAATGAAATGAACCAATTCTGTGAAAGACACTATCCGCCAAAACTCACACAAGAAGAAATCTGAATAGACCTATATCTATCAAATAATTGAATTAATAACTAATAACCTTCCAAAAGAGAAAGTACAGGCCCAGATGGGTTCACTGGTAAACTCTACCAAACATTTAAGGAAGAAATTTTTCCAATGCTTTACAATCTCTCCCAGAAGATAGAAGCAGAGGGAATACTTCCTAACTCACTCTATGAGGCCAGCATTACCCTAATACCAAAACTGTACAAAGACATTATAAGAAAAGAAAACTGGGGAATTCCCTGGAGGTCCAGTGGTTAGGACTCAGCGCTTTCACTGCTGTGGTGCAGGTTCAATCCCTGGTCAGGGAACTAAGATCCCGCAAGCCACACGGTGCAGCCAAAAAAAAAAGAAAACTGAAGACAGTATGTCTCATGAACACTGATGCAAAAATCGTCAACAAAATATTAGCAAATCCAATCCAACACTGTATAAAAAGAATTATACACCATGAACAAGTGGGATTTATCCCAGGTATGCAAGGCTGTTTCAACGTTCAATAATCAACTAATGTAATCCATCACATCAACAGGATGAAGAAAAATCACATGATCATATCAATAGATGCGGAAAAGACATTTTAAAAAAAATCCAACATCCATTAATGATTTTAAAAAAACAACTGTCAGCAAACTAGGAATAGAGGGGAACTTCCTCAGTTTGATAAAGAACATCTACAGAAAACCTACAGTGAACATCACACTTAATGGTGAGAAACTAGACACTCCCACTAAGATCAGGAACAAGGCAAGATGTCCCTCTCAGCATTCATCTTCAACATCTTACTGGAAGTCCTAGCTAATGCAAAAGACAAGAAAAGGAAATAAAAGGTGTTATGGACTGAATATCTGTATCCCAACATATGTTGAAACCCTAATCTCCAAAGTGATGGTATTGGAAGATGAGACCTTTGGGAGATGATTAGGTCACAAGGGTGCAGCCCTCAGGATGATTAGTGCCCTTATGAGAACGGACATGGAACATGCTTCCTCTCTCTGTGTCTCCATCATGTGAGGCTACAACGAGAAAAGGGGCCATCTGTAAACCAGGAGGAGGGCCCGACCAAGAACCTGATCATGCTGGCACCCTGATCTCGGACTCCCAGCCTCCAGAACTGTGAGAAATAAATATACTTGTTGTTTAAGCCCCTCAGTATATAGTATCTTGTGACTAAGGCAAAAGGCAATACAGATTAGGAAGGAAGAAACAAAACTGCCTTCATTTGCAGATGACATGATCATCTACATAGAAATCCAAAAAAATCAATGAAAAAGGGAATTAAAAAGCAACTATAGTAAGATTGCAGGATACAAGGTTAATATACAAAAGTCAACTGTTTTTCTAATACCAGCAACAAACAAGTGAAATTTGAAATCAAAACACAATGCCATTTACATTAGCACCGTCAAAAATGAAATACTTAGATATGAATCTAACAAATGTGTACAAGATCTATATGAGGAAAATTAGAAAACTCCAATAAAATAAAGAAATAAATGGAGGGCTTCCCTGGTGGCACAGTGGTTAAGAATCCACCTGCCAATGCAGGGGACTCCTGGTCTGGGAGGCTCCCACATGCCGCGGAGCAACTAAGCCCGTACGCCACAACTACTGAGCCTGCGCTCTAGACCCCGTGAGCCACAACTACTGAGCCCATGTGCCACAAATACAGAAGCCCACGCGCCTGGAGCCCGTGCACCGCAACGAAGAGTAGCCCCCACGCAGCAACAAAGACCCAACGCAGCCAAAAATAAACAAAAAATAAATAAAATAAAATAATAAAATAAATAAATTTATTTTTTTTTTAAATGAAATAAATGGAGGTATAGTCCATGTTCATGGACAGGAAGACTCAATATTGTCAAGATGTCAGTTCAAGTTGATCTCTCCATTCAGTGCATTTCTGATCAAAATTCCAGCAAGTTATTTTGTGGGTATTGACCATCTGATTCTCAAGTTTATATGGAGAGGCCAAAGACCCAGAGTTGCCAACTCAATATTGAAAGAGAAGAACAAACCTGAAGGACTGGCAGTATCAGACTTCAAGACTTAGGACAAAACTACAGTCATCACGACAGTGTGGAATTGTACTACCTCACACTGGTCAGAATGGCCATCATTAAAAAGTCTACAAATAACAAACGCTGGAGAGGGTGTGGAGAAAAGGGAACCCTCCTACACTGTTGGTGGGAATGTAAATTGGCGCAGCCACTATGGAAAACAGTATGGAGGTTCCTCAGAAAACTAAAAATATAACTATCATATGATCCAGCAATCCCACTCCTGGGCATATATCTGAAGAAAACCATAAGTTGAAAAGATACATGCACCCCAATGTTCATTGCAGCACTATTTGCAATATCCAAGACATGGAAACAACCTAAGTGTCCGTCGACAGAGGAATGGATAAAGAAGATGTGGTACATATATACCATGGAATATTACTCAGCCATAAAAAAGACCGAAATAATGCCACTTGCAGCAACACGGATGGACCTAGAGATTATCATACTGAGTTAAGTAAGTCAGACAGAGAAAGACAAATGTCATGTGATATCGCTCATATATGGAATCTAAAAAAAAGGGTACAAATGAACTTATCTACATAACAGAAATAGAGTTACAGATGTAGAAAACAAAATTATGCTTACCAGAGGGTAAGGTGGGGTAGGGATAAAATGGGAGATTGGGACTGACATATACACACTACTATATATAAAACAGATATCTAATAAGAACCTACTGTATAGCACAGAGAACTCTACTCAATACTCTGTAATGGCCTATATGGGAAAAGACTCTAAAAAAGAGTGGATATATGTATACGTATAACAGATTCACTTTGCTGTACACCTGAAACTAACACAACATTGTAAATCCACTATACTCCAATAATTAAAAAAAAATTAGACACAGACCTTACACCCTTCAAAACTTTAAAACCCCTAGAATACAACACAGGAGAAAATCTAGATGACCGTGAGTATGGCTATGATTTTTTAAATACAACAAAGGCATGATCCATCAAAAATGGTTGATAACCTGGACTTTGTTAAAATTAAAAATTTCTGCTCTGGGAAAGACACTGTCAAGAGAATGAACCACAAGACAAGCCACAGACTGGGAGAAAATATTCGCAAAAGACACATGTGATAAAGGACTATTATCCAAAATATACAAAGAACTCTTAAACTCAGTAATAAGAAAACAACCTGATTTTTTTTTTAAATGGGCAAAGACCCTGAACAGACAAACCACCAAAGAAGATACAGAGATGGCAAATATGCAAATGACGAGATGTTCGACATATGTCATCAGGGAAATGCAAATTAAAACAATGAGCTACCACTGCACGCCTGTTAGGATGGCCAAAATCCAAAACATTGACAGCACCAAGTGCTGACAAGGATGTGGAGCAACAGGAACTCTCGTGCCCTCATTGCTGATGGAATGCCAGTTTGCTGGTAGAAATGCCACAAGCCGTAGAACCACTTTGGAAGACAGTTTGGCAATTTCTTAAAAACTAAACATATTCTTACTATATGATCCAGCAATTGTGCTCCTTGGCATTTACCCAAATCAGCTGAAAAGCTATGCCCACACAAAAACCTGCACACAGATGTTTATAGCAGCTTTATTCATAGTTGCCAAATCTTGGAAGTGACCAAGATGTACTTCAGTAGGTGATGGATAAATAAACTGTGGTCCATTCAGACAATGGAATGTTATTCAGTGCTGGAAAGAAATGAACTATCAAGCCATGCAAAGACACAGAGGAACCTTAACTGCATATTATTATGTGAAAGAAGCCCATGTGAAAAGGCTACAAACTGTATGATTCCAACTATATGACATTCTGGAAATGGAAAAACTATGGAGACAGTGAAAAGATCAGTGGTTGCCAAGGGCTGGGTGAGGAGGGAGGGATGAATAGGTGAGGCACAGAGGAATTTAGGGCAGTAAAAATACACTGTATGATACAATAATGCCAGATATACATTGGTCAAAGCCCACAGAAGATACAACCCCAAGCATGAACCCTCATGTAAACTATGGACTCTGGGTGATGCTGTAGGTTCACCAGGTGTAACAAATGCACCACATTAGTTGGGGAGTCTGTGGGGGTCAAGGGGAATGAACTCTGTACTTTCCACTCAGTTTTGCTGGGAACCTAAAACTGATCTAAAAAGTAATGTCTATTAAAAAAAGGAGAAAGGGAGAATGGGCACAGGAGGTCCCTCAGCCACCTTTGGGCAGAGTCAGCCGGGGCGTCAGGTGCCTCCTGGACCCTCAGCCTTGCCGGCCTGCAGCCTGGTGGCCTTCCCTTTTACCCAGCGGGGAGAGGCTGGGACCCCCTCAATCCCAGACCTTGAACTTGGACGTGACCTAAGCACCTGTCTGATGCTCTGCCCTGGCCCAAGGTCAGACTGCCGCTCCCAGCCCAGCGAAGCCTGGCCCAAGGCCTCAGGGTGACGGATCCTGAGAAGACCACGGACTTGCCTGGAGAAAGGCCTGGGTCTGTGACCGACAGAAGCCAGGCGTGGGGTTTCCTCCCACCTCCACCCTGACTGACGAGGATGCTGATTTGGGGCCGTGCCCACGGCCACGCAGCCCAGCCACCGAGCCAGGATTCCGGCCCCGGGCTGGCCGACCCAAGCCCACACTCATGACCACTTACACCCTGTCAGCATGATAAACAGGCAGGGCCTTCACTGGGCACCAAGGCCTGAGGTCACTGACAGGAAAGGGAGTCAAAGGGTACTGTTTCACAGAAAGGTAGGGCCCACCTTTGCTGAGCTGAAGACTGGGGTGATGTCTCCAGGGGAGAAATGTGGAGCCCGGGGAGCTGACATCACGGGAAAACAGGGCTTCCTTCCATCAGAAGCAAAAAAGTGCACAATTCCTGAGTAACTCTCACCAAAAACAGGGCCTGAAAATCAGTCACGACCTGGACCTGGAAGTTTCTCGTCACTTGAGGCTCCCGGGAGCTCCATTAACCAATTATCCCTTCACAGGGCCTCTCAATAAAGCTGTAGAGTTTTCCTGACAGAGGCCTTGCAACAATCGATATTTGAATTTGAAAATTTCCTGTTAAAATGTCTACAAAGTCTCCTTTGAGATATAAAGCCAAATTCTCTTCCCTTTGAGTGTGAGCTAGACTTAGCAACTCACTTTTTTTTTTTTTTTAATTTATTTTATTTATTTTTGGCTGCATTGGGTCTTCGTTGCTGCGCACGGGCTTTCTCTAGTTGTGGAGAGCGGGGGTTACTCTTTGTTGCGTTGCACGGCCTTCTCACTGTGGTGGCTTCTCTTGTTGCGGAGCACAGGCTCTAGGCGCGCAGGCTTCAGTAGTTGTGGCATGCGGGCTCAGTAGTTGTGGCATGCGGGCTCAGTATTTGTGGCTCGCGGGCTCTAGAGCGCAGGCTCAGTAGTTGGGGCGCACGGGCTCAGTTGCTCCGCGGCACGTGGGATCTTCCCGGACCAGGGATCGAACCCGTGGCCCCTGCATTGGCAGGCGGATTCTTAACCACTGCGCCACCAGGGAAGTCCCGTGACTCACTTCTAACAGAGAACGGCGGAATTGCTGGGGTGCTCTCGGACACCAGGGCATGAAAGGCCTGGTCAGCCTCCTAGCTCCCCATGTCAAGAGGATACCCAGGCGCCCTGTGGAAAAGGCCATGTGACAGGACATCAGCATCCTCTGTCAATAGCCAGCAAGGAACCAAGGCCTCCAGCCAACAGCCCAGCTCACATCTCAGAAGCGTGTCCTCCAGCCCAGGTCAGGTCTTTAGATGAGCGTAGCCCCAGCTGAGGTCCTGACTGCAGTATCCAGAACCAGACCTGCCCAGCTAAGCCACTCCCTAGGGCTTGACCCACAGGAACTGAGACCATAAATGAATGCATGTCACTGTTTTAAGCTGCTGGTTTGGGGAATGATGTGTTATGCAGCAGCAAGAGATAACAAATACATTTCCTAGTGAAAAACCATGCTTCCTCAGCACACAGGGTGATTTAGGAGTGTTTTGGCAGGTGTTTAGGTATATTAGTAACCTTAGGAGCCCTGACAGTAATAACCAGCAGGTTAGAAGGAGGGCACCCCAGACACAGAGCCGGCTGAAGGAGCACTCACGGGCACGGAGATACTGGGGGAAGACGCAGGCCTGATGGATCCCCCTGCCACCAGCCGCAGACTGACGCAACACACCCTGGCCAAGGGCATCCTGGGGGCCTGGGGGGCCAGGGGGGCAGGCAGCCAGGAGTCGGGGCGGTGACAGGAAGCGGAGACTGTGCAGCCAAGGCTCCAGCTGCCCGGTGCACGCACCACTGTCCCGCTGGACTTCACTGACAGGACAACGCAAAGGTACAATGATTATGAATTTCAGGACAGTGGCCGCAGAGCACCAAACCCCAAGCCCAGGGCCTTTCCGGGTGGGCCCTGGGCAGCTGCACCGGTGGCAGGCCCTGCAGGGGCCCTGGGTGGGCAGAGGAGGGTAGGGGCAGGCGCGGGGCACGAACCCTGCCGTGTTTCCGGAAGAGGAGAACGGGATAGTTGTGAACAGCCTCCCCGTCCAACACTCTCCTTTTGCCTTTTTCTAGAAAGGCTTCTTTGGGGTTGGTCAAATGGTCTGCAACTCATTAAACGTGTTTTCTAGGAAATTCTAACTAATGTCCTCTCTCACCTTCTGGCAACAAAATCATTCTGTTGGCCTGGAATTGCCTCCCCCCTCCCCCCCTCCCCGACCCGGGCCATGAAAACGTCTTGTAGTTTCACACTCTCACCGCCAGGTAGCGACGGCTCGGAGGGAAGGTGAGCGGGTCCAAACGCTCAAAGCAGGTTCGGGCGTGGTGGGGGAGGTTTTGACTCGCTTCAGTTCCCTCCTTGGTGATGTGCCATGTCCCCCCACCACCTGTGCTCCTACCGACTCTACATTTGCCCTAGAATCAGCTCACTTTTTAAAGTTACGTAAATGACCTTAAGAAGTAAAGTGTGTGTTCTACGTTAGCGGAGACAGCGGCCTTACCTGCCCTGCAGAGGCGGAAGCACGACGTAAGTTCACGGAAGATACGGCGACGTTGTTCGCTTCCGACCAGGTGTGTTTGCTGAGCCTGAGGAGACCAGCGCGGGGAGGCCCGTGTCAGGGCTGCAGGCCGCGTCCCGACACGGAAGCCCTCCGACTCCGGGGGCAGCGCAGGGGCTTCCGGCCACCCCTGCGCCTGAGGAGGCCGGCTCCGAGCAGCTCTCGGTCAACGCCGGCCGCGCTCAACCCCCACGCTTCATTCTCCCCACTTTACAGACGAGCAAACTGAGGCAGAGGGAGGCTGAGACTCTCCCAGACCACAGAGCTGGCGCGAAGCACACCGGGCTCGGGAGCCAGGCGTAGCCCCCCAGCCCAGCCCCACACAGCCCTGTTGATAGAGGCGCGTGTCTGCAAAGACGCAGTGAGTGACAGTCGCCCACGTGCGCTGAGACGCCAGGTTTGCAGCAGAGAGAGGGCTCATTCATGAGCCGCCAACGGAGAAGACGGGAGAGCAAACCTCAAATCCGCCTCCCGGAAGGCGAGGGGCTGGGGTATCTATGGGATAAAGCTGAGGCTGCGGAGGAGGGAACGGTGATTGGACAGAAGAAAAAGGTGCGGTGCGGTCCTTCCGCTCCAGGCTTCTTCATGGGACGCATGCTCAGAAAAAGGCCTAGTTAGCATCTTCGGAGGGTGGAGTTTGGGGCCTCTGATGTCAAAGGTCAGGGAGCGGACACTCGCGCAGGCCCTGTTGGAGGGTCGGTGGTCCTAACCAGTCTTAACCAGCTCGAGCTCAAACTGGACACAGATGACTCCAAGTTCCTGCGAAACAACTCAGGGAAACATCTTTTTTAGGCTCCAGGCGGCCTGGAGGAGGTGCAAGGGTTCCAGAGAATCCGTGGGGGCAGGTTACAGGTGTGATGTATCTAGGTGACGATCGCCCTCAGACAGAAGCAGGGTTTCTGCTTCTGCGAGAAGGAAGAATGGCTTCAGGGGGATAGTGAAGGGTCCTGGGTCCGGGGGATAGTGAAGGGTCCTGGGTCCGCGGGATAAAGGTCTTCCTCCGCGTCCTCCCTTATAACACAGTGAACGGACTAAGGTTCCGCCTCCAGGTCATGGCAGGGGAAAGGGGGCTCTGCCCCTTGTGTTTCTCATTATTTAGGTCTTAGGCACGTACCGCCTGAAACCGCCAAAGAGCCCTGCCCAACTTTCAGTCGCACCTGCTCTGTGAACAGCGCCCAGGACACTTCCCGTGTGGCCACCATGGTCCCCCGGAGCTGTTGGGCTCGTGGGCAGACACACAGCAAACAGCAGCACCACTTACTCTGCTGGGGGAGCGGTCCAGGAGAGCTTCCTGGAAGAGGTCATGCCCTAGGTGGATCTGAAAGGATGGAGAGTGCCAGGTGGAGTTTAGGGGAGGGTTCCAGAAAGAGAACGGCCTGTGGTGGGGAGAGGGGACGAGGATGACCTGCTATGAAGCTTCCAGTTACAAGGCAATGACAGGGGAGGCTGGAGACGAGGCCAGGGAGGACCCTGCTGAGGAGCTGATTTTAACCTGAGGACACTGAAGATGAGGTCAAACCTCTGTCACCAGAGGCGGAGCCCTGCACCCAGGAGACAGCCGTCCTAGAGAGAAGCGGATTGGCTGGAACCAGAGGAGACATGGTCCACAAGGCTGACAAATGCTTCTTACACCTGCTCTGTGCCAGGCACCGGTGTGTCCTAAACAGCGGTTACCCTTCTGAAGTTCACATCCAGTGGGAGGAGACATTTCATAAATGCAAGCAAAATGTAAACAGAAGATAATTTTAGGTCCTGCAAAGTGCTGTGGAAGAGGCAGAGAAAGCAGAGGCATTTGGAGGAAGATGTGGACTTAGGGGGCGGGCTTTCCAGAAGCGCCGTGTTCTAGGCATCTGTAATCTGATGGGAAGGGTCCAGTGAAGAAGGAAGGGCAATGGGAGTGGGCTCGCTGCAGTTGCCATGACCTTGAACCGGTGAAGGGGGCAGAATTCAGAGCTCAAGAGCAGAGTCGGCCCTCGTGTTGATCTTTTCTTGCTGCTGTAACAAAGCCCTGCGAACGCAGAGGTGACCGCAGCAACGTCCCCTTCTGCTGCATCTCTCGCTTCCTCTTCTGCACCAGCCGCAGAAGGCTGTCTGCATCTAAGGGCTCCCACGTTCAGCTCAGGCCTCCTGAAAACCTCCCTCTTTCGGGGTCAGCCGTCCCATGAAACACAGCCCTGAGGTCGCACCAGATTCTCTGGGTCCAGGGATCAGGCTGTGGGATGGTGGGGGCCGTTCCTGGGGATTCCTACAGGAGCAGGAACCCCTTGCGCTGGAGCGGGTGGGAAGGCAGGACGTGGAGGCCTGTGTGCACACACACACACACACACACACACGCACATAGGATTTTTCCAGAATAAAGGAGGCCTGAGCACGTTTACAGACAGAAGGAACCAGAGAGAGGGGCCTCCGCAGGCAGGGAGGGAGGGAGGGAGGGACCTAGCAAGGAGCCCGAGAGGCCGGAGCAGGAGGGCCTCAGCCTCCCCCTGGGGGAACCGTGTGGTCAGCCAGGCCGGCCAGCTCAGGCAGCCCTGGAAGCGGGGCTCCCCTCCGGAAGCCCAGAGGCTGCCCCCCGCCCCGTCCCCACAAACGCCTGTTGCGGGGAGATAAGGAGAGCAGGCGAGCCCTGCATGCCCAGGATCCCCACATAGAAGATGCGTCCAGAGTCGAGCCACGTGAATGCTGGTGACCTGCGGCTGTATCCACAGGCGCGAAAGCAGGTTCCCCAAGGCCGTGAACCCTGAGTGGCCCTGTTTGGGTAAGAAAACAATACTCACAGGACAGAAATAAAAGGTAGTCTTGCTGGATACTGGGGTTGAGGACAATTTTTATCATCTTCTTCATGCTCATCTGCAGAGTTCAGGTTTTCCACAATGCAAACGATTTCTTATTTGTGTCGCTTTTTGTGGTTTTAAGTTGTACACGTTGAAAATAAGAAGGAAACCTCAGAGGCCCGAGACGAGGAGAGAGCGTGGGCCCGACCAGATGAGGTCAGGTCAGGAACAGCCTGGGAGTCGCAGGGCCAACACCCGCTCCCTGTCCTGAACGTGAGGAACATTCACGTTCAGGAACCCCCCTGAACGTGAGGGGTGCCGGGGGTAAAGCGCCCTCAGCCCCCTGCCTTTGACTTCTCCTGCCCAGCGCCATGACCTCCGGTGCAACGACCCTGTTTTAAGAACAAGGATCAGCTGGAGAGGGTGTGGGCTCCCTCCCTCCTGGCTGGGGTGACACCTGGCTCTGCTCACCTTCCGGTGTCTCCTCGGCTGGCAGCATGGCAGCTCTGGGCCTCAGTTTCGCTCTCCAGCCGGAACCCTCTGAGTTTTAGAGGGTTTACTACCGTCCGGACTGGGGGCCCGAGACTGAAGTCCTTGGCTGACACTGGCCACAGCCATGAGGGATGGCCAGGGGTCCCTCTCCTCAGCAGCTCCCCACTCTGGGCTCCTCTCCTGGGCCCCTCTGGTTGCTAGAACTTCTCCCTGTTCCCAAAGCACTGCTATACCCCAGGGGTTCCCACACCTCAGTCCCCCCACCCCGCCACGGGTGCAACTTTGGCCATCTCTGCAAATCCCTTATTAACTAAGTTAATATTTCATATTGCTGACATTTTTATAACTTATAATAAAAGGCATACATTAATGTTTTAATTTTCCGATATAAGTCTTTGTAATATTTCACTGTTCAGCTTGATTTTAATTCATATTTTATAACGTTAAAATATAATTAAATTAAAGATACATTTATCTTTTATAGAGAACTTTATATCACTAACATAGATGGGAAGCTGATGTCACTCCCCAGAGTAGAATGTCGCTATAGAAATAAATACAATGCACATACGACTATAGTCTTGACTTCTAGCCTGAGACTGATGCAGCTCTTTGTTAAAAGGTGGTGAAGATGCAACGGCACCCTCCTCCTGGAAGCCTTGCCCACCTTCTGGGACCGGGGCCCCCCTTGGTTCTCCCGCACGCCCTGGACTGAGGATCATGGGGCACTGGCGGTGCAGTGAGATGCACTGTACCCTTCCGTAAACTGGGCTTGACCTGCGGTTCTGTGCGCAAGTCCCTGGGACCCCTAGGGCCCCCACCTCTGGAGATAGGCCCTCTGGGAGCTGCACACAGGGATAAGCCAGGCTGTTTTCACCATTTCCTTCCTCCCACTCGGGCAGGGGCTGCCATCGGCTGCCCCACACAGAGCGATCACTGTGGCCTCAGGCAGGACAGCTCAGGACGGGAAAGGGGCGCCCTGCCAGCAGGCCTGAAAGGTAAGCGGCCCTCACCACCCCAGCACCACCTCCCGCCGTGTGGGCCCCTGGCAGGGGAGGTGGTGGGACCAGGCTGGGCAGGGAGAGAGGAGGCTGGCAGGCAAGTCCAGCTTCTGTCCCTCCTGGGGGGTGGGGGGCACGGGCAGGCGTTCACCCTGAGACACCAGGTCCTTGGCTGAGTCAAGATTCATTGGTTTATTCAACAAATGTTCATTGGAAGCTTGTCTTCACGAGGGGAAACAGCCTGCACCGAGTCCTGGAGGGGCAGTGAACCAGGCAGAAAGCAGAGACTTGAGTGCCAATGTGGTCTCTGATGTGGAGCGCTGGGCAGCCCTGCACAAGTCACTCTCCCTCTCTGGGCCTCAATTTCCCAACTCCAAGCATGAGCCTCGATCAACAGCTTTCCAGGCGCAGCCCCTTCTGGGTCCCCTTCCCTATTCCCCCGTCAGCATCCTCAGCCAGCTGCCTTCCACACCAGGGACCACTTGTGAGAGTTCACTCCGCCAGGGCCAAGCTACTTGGAATCCGTGGGCCGAGGTGTGGTCTGTGGCTTGCACACCATCTGCCAGACCAAGGCTTGGGGGTCGATGTTGGGAGCAGCCTGGGAGGCCCTCCCCGGCCTCGGGGCGGGGGCGGGGCCAGGCCTGGGATCCTTTAGCAGGCATCTCCCCCCCAACCGCGGAGCAGAGGCTGGGTCTCTGCCAGAGGACCGGAGGGTCCTTCCTCTTCCCAAGGAAGGACTAAGCCCGCTCCGTGCTCCCACCGCAGCGGCCGTCACGGTCCTGCCTGCTGACCATCCGGGGAGGGTCAGCCGGCCTGAATCCCGCACGCTTCACTTCCTTGATCCCAGCACCCATTTCACGGAGGAGACAGACGGGCCAGAGAGGGAGGTGAGTGGTCCCTTGTCCGGTCGGGTCCCATCAGCCCTTGGGTCGGGTGCAGGCCGCCAGGACCTCACGGCCACTGTCCCCGCAGCCCGTCCTGCCCGATGTCCGTCTGGGCTGCCCTGCTCCTGCTCTGGGCGGCCGCCGAGGCCTCCGAGGACTGCCCCGCCGCGTGCGCCTGCCGCGCCCTGGACACCATGGGGCTGCTGGTGGACTGCGGGGGCCGGGGACTCGCGGCGCTGCCCGCCCTCCCGGTCCACACGCGCCACCTCCTGCTGGCCAACAACAGCCTGCGCTCAGTGCCCCCGGGCGCCTTCGACCACCTGCCGCAGCTGCAGAGCCTCGACGTGGCGCACAACCCCTGGCGCTGCGACTGCGGCGTCACGTACCTGCGCCTCTGGCTGGAGGACCGCGCGCCCGGAGAGCTGCTGCGCGTGCGCTGTGCCGGCCCCGGCCCCGCCTCCGGCCGCGCGCTCGGCCAGCTCAGCGGCTCCGAGCTGGGCAGCTGCGGCTGGAGCCTGAGGGCGTCCTGGGCCGACCCGGGGCCTTGGTGGGACGCGGCGCTGGCCGTCGTGGCCGCGCTGGGCCTGGCTCTCCTGGCGGGCCTGCTGTGCACCGTCTCCGTGCCCCGGGCCTGAGCCGGGGCCCCCCGGGTCATCCCGGCCCCGATCCTGGGCACTCCAGCCACCTGTAGCTCAAAATAAACCAGCGGCTCAGCCTTTACCCAGGCTCGGAGATGTTTCCCTCTTAGCACCCGAGTCTGTCTCATCCTGGAAACCTGCGACCATGTTTGTTTTGACAGATATTGACTGGGGCTTCTCTGTTCTCCAAGTTCCTAGCAAAATGGTTTATCCCACCTCCACACCTCCTCCAGCCACCCCCAATGCCACCATCTCTGGACACCCCAGGCACTTCCCCAGGTCCCAGGAGTCCCGTTCTCACACCCTCCTGGCTGCTGGCACCTCCTTCCCACACGGGCCGCCAGACAGCCCAGGCCACCCTCACATCAATGTTCTAAGTTCCACAAAAAACCTTGTCCTAACAACGCAGCAGCGAACAGACCCCGGGTGGGAGGAGAGGAGACATACCTGTGACAGACCTCGCAAGGCACATCACTGTTCCCAAAATGGGCTTTGGCCACCCTGACCTGGCCATGAGGCCACCTGGGCTCACCCCGCCCCGTCCTTTGTCATCTTCTTCTCTCTCTCGCTCTCTCTCCTTTTCCTCCTCTCTATGCCTCTTCTTCAGAAACAAAACAACCAATTCCCCCCTTTCTCATGGAAGCAACTCCCCTCCTGATGCTGGCATCAGACACCTGCAAACTCTGGGCTCCCACCTCTATCCTAAGCAACGGTCACCAAAGTCTTCAAACAAGATGCTTCTCTCCCTCAGTGGGTTTCTGGTGCCAGCAGTTAAAATATTAAACTTTCTTCCACCATATGAGATAATAATTACAGATCTATTACTGGCCAACCCAAATCCAATACAATTATACCAAAATCCCCCCCGCAAGGAGGTCCAGGTGGTGGGGCTGTGGGTCAGAGGGTGCCACGAGGAGGACCAAGTGGGCACCAGGCGCCACTGGAGGGCACTGACCCACAGAGGTGAGGCTGGACGAGGAGCCCCAAACTCGGGGCCGGTGTACAATAGGGAGTGGTGGGGACTGTGGCAAACCGGGGAGCCCACGCTCCATCCAGAGGCCCAGTGGAATGTTGCCACGTGGAAAGGTGGCCAGGTGCCCATTCTTCTGTTCTTCCAGAGAGGTTGGGCATCTGGATTTTTATGTTAAACTCTGAATTATTCAAGCATTGGCGACTAAATTTAAATTTTTTTAAATATCCATCAACGGGACAAATAAAACATATTAATCAACACGAATAGTCCAGAGGCTGAGAGTTTGGTTTCTGCATTAGGAATCAGCTGGCATCCACTCGCTGGGCACTTAGTATGTAGGAGGCTCTGCATAAAGCCCCCCACACGGGCCTTTCTCCTGTACCCTGTGAACCCTGTGAGGAGGTGCTGTCCTCCTGCACCACGTGGAGGGGGACTCAGGCCCAGGCCCGTGGTCACTTCACAGGCACAGACCAGACACGTCCCCCATCAGACCTGAGAAGCGCCCCCTCGGAAGATTTCTGGCCCTGGACCCCCAGAACTGAGCCCCTTCAGCCTCAAGTCCCCAAGTGGGGTGCCCCTAAATTCTGCCTTGCTCCTTCCTGGGGGGCTGTCCTCCCCAGGCCCCCGTGGCCCCTGCGCCTACGGCTGCGGATCAGGGCTGAAGCGGCAGGGCCACGGCACCGGCCTGTGGGGAGCACACAGAGGATGCCCGGGAGTCGGTCCAAACCCGCCATCCCGGCCGAGTCTTTCCCTCCCGGTGGGGAGAACCCACAGCAGAGGCCGCAGCTCCGGGCAGAGTTGGGGGGGCTCCCCACCCTCGGGAGGGGTCCTGGGCGTGTCGGCAGAACCGTGTAGCTGCCGCGGTCCCGGCGGGCCTCCCAAAGGAGACTGGGGGCAGCGGAGCAGTGCCAGCCTGAGCGAGGGGGTGACCGTCAGCGTGTGACCTGCCTTAGGATGTTCCCGAGCCAGGATGGAGGGGGTCAGGCGGAGGCCGGGCAGGGCGGGGAGTGGTCCTGGGGAAGGTGACGTGGGGCTTCAGAGCTGTGAGGGGGAGGGGAGGGCACAGGACTGGGCCGGGGGCTTCCCTTCCCTGGAGGCAGGGCTGGAGGGACCCCTCGGCCGAGCCCCTGGGCGAGTGTGTGCCGGGAGCAGAGAGGGTCAGGGCTGGAGCGCTGGGAGCCCAGGGGGGCCGGGCAGGGTCAGACTCAGCCCTGGGATCCACACCCAGCTGGGGGCTGGCCCCAGGCAGGGGCTCAAGAGCGAACTCAGTGGGGACTTGGAGCAGGTCCCTCTGGACACCGGCCTCAGGTTCCCTGTCTTAAAGGCCAGGACTGGACCTGCTGCCCTCCGAGTTCCCCCCGGGTCTGGGCAGTCCCATGGGGTGGGCAGAGGCAAGGGGGGGGCCTTGGGACAGACTGGCCCTGGGGAGCGTTTGGAAGGCCCAGCTCAGACGGCCCAGTTACAGGGTTTTCGTCCAAGGGTCACACAGGTGGGGCTCCTCGCATTCAGTGAGAGCAGGCGGTTCAAACGACAGGCGTTTCTTTTCCCTGGAAAGATGGTGGGCAGGTGCACGGAGCTCGGCCCACCTGGACCATCCCTCTCCTTCCCACCCACCCACCCACCCCACCCCACCCCACCCCACCCCCGGCTCCCCGGGCCTCGCAGTGGCTTCCCGGGATGGGATGCAGGCGGTGCAGGAATCAGTGTCCTGAGGAAACCAGGCTCTGGTGGAGGAATGCCTCGTCCAAGGTCACAAACCAGCCTGGGCAGACCTGGGGTTTGAGTGGAGGCTGGTGTGACCCCCAGCCTGTCAGCCTGTCTTGGGGGAGGCGGGGCAGGTGGGCGCAGCACACCTGGTGCCCCGAGCGGCTGTGCCCTCCCGTCAGCAGGGGTCCCCTCTGTCAGGGACCAGGGACGGACTCCGCTGATCTCGGGGGGCTATGGATTCATGGGGTCCCTGGGGTCAAGGCATGATCCGGATGCTCAGCAGCTCTCTGAGCGCCTACTGTGTGCACGGATCCGGGCACGGCGCTGGGGAACGGTGACGAGCAAGACCCATCCCGCCCTCCGGGACCTCGCAGACCCTGACTTGGAAGAACAGCTGTACTTCCTCGTGGCTGCAGGACTCAGGCGAGGAACTCCCTACCCTGAGCATGTCGGCTCATCTGAATGTCAAGGGTGGAGGGCTGGGCGCCCCTGGCGATCACCAAGTAGCACTTCCCAACCTGCCTCCCCAACACGAAACCAGATGAGGGATCCTGGGGCCCAGAGAGGTGCAGTGACTTGCCCAAGGTATCCCTGGCAGAGATGGGACCTGACCCCAGCTCCTCCCTGCCCCTGAGGCACTGTCTGCTCCTCCGTCCAGGGGTCCCGATGGTCTTAACAGGGCTCTGGGCAACAGACGGGCAGGGGGCAGTGTGTGGGCCTGGAGGCCAGTCAGGGGAGCCGGCCAGGCAGGTGGGACATCTGTGGATCCGTGGCCACTGGAGCCAGCTCCGAGCTCCAAGCCAAGAGAACCAGTCTGGGCGCTGCCGGCTCGTTACAGAAACGTTTAATGGTTTAGGAATGCGTACACTCTGGCTCTGCTAAGTCTCCATAAAGGCAACTTTTCCATGTTTTAAAAAATAGATTCGCTATAAAGATTTATATATTCATAAATAGGCAACGTGAAAAATCCCCAAATGCAATGGCATCCTTGGGCTGAGGCCCTCCCCACCCCAGCCCAGGTGCAGGCTCAGAGGTCTCTGAGGCCCCAGCCTCGGCAGCCCTCCGGGGAGAAGTAACTGCATTCAATGTGAATTAGGAACTTCCTCCAGCTTCACGCCTGCTGCGGCCCGTGTCCTTGAGCTCCACCCGGACACCCACCCCGCCCTCTGGGCCAGGCCCACGTCTCTGGCTCAGGAGTCCGGATCCCTGTCGCTTGCCTGCCCCCCCTCCCGGGAGCATAAACCACCAGCCTTCCTCTGGTCCTCCTTCAGCCCAGGCCACAGACCGCCCTCCTCTGCCCAGTGGCTGGGACACTTCCTGGCCCTCCTGCCCAGCTTCCTCTCCTGGCCCCTGGCCCCTGACCTCACCTGCTCCTGTTCTTGGGTAACTTATAAACAAAGGAAGAGGCGCTGGGAGAGGGAAGAGGCGGGGCCGTGCTGTCTTACACACTTCCCCGTTGTCCCTTGGCCAAGTCCATCCGTCCGGGCCCATCTGACAGAGGACTTAGGCCCAGAGAGGTAGTGAGGCCCCCACCTGCCAGGGCACCCCAGAGCAGGCAGCCAGCAGCAGGCCCCGGGAGGCCCTGAGCACTGGCATTTGGGTCTGAGACGGAGGACGGGAAGCCTCTAGGAAATGGCTTCAGCCCAGGACGGGAACCTCGCAGGCCAAGGGTGGGTAGGGAAGGAACGCATTCTTGCCAGGGGGTACGATGAGCAAGGGACCAGCTGGGGCCTGTCCTCAGAGGTGTCCAGCTGGTCATCTGTGGGATTCTAAGTGGCACGTATTCAAGGGCAGGGTTGGTAAGGGGGGGAGGGCAGGAAGGGGTCTGCCTGGACAGAAGCTGCTCCTGTGGGCAAGATGGTGCAGGGGAGAAGGAACGGAGCTGTGTGAGGCCTTGGACACCCGCGTGAGGATGGACTGCATCCCGAGGGCCCGGGGACGACTGGAAGGTGTCAGGATGGGGGAGGGACCTTTCATAGCTGCCCCCCTCACAGCAGCGGGATGGTGCTTGGGGTGGTGGAAGCCCAGGCCAAGGAGGTCAGGGAGGCATCCAGGGGAGGGGATGGGGCCCATGTGGGCAGAGGGGCCGGGGGCACGGTTGTAGGGTGGGGGAGAAAGTGGGGAGCCCGAAATGACCCCTGAGTTCTAGGCTACAGCCCTGGAGTGAGGCTGCTTCATGCGGAGGATGGGTGGCAGGAGACCCACTGGGCCCTGGGATTGTGAAAGGAGAGAGTGAAGTGCTGCTTCCTTGTTTCTGGGTGAGGAAGGGCCACCGTGAGGCCACCTCCCCTGTGCAGGGTTCCGGGCACAGGAGTAGGGGGATGGCTGACAGCCCAAGGTGGCAGATGAGCCCCTGTCACTGGTGTTTCCCGTACCTGTGTACCCTGGATGCTCCCGGATGCGGGCTGCTGGATGCTCCCAGCAGCCCGGCAGGGCTCCTTCTGGAGGAGGTGAGCTGGGGGCCTCCCTCCTTCCCTAAGCCCTGTGAGGCAGCCCTGGGCCCGGGGTCAGTACCTGTGCTCGCTGGAACTGGGGGGCAGTCCCGGCCGCTGCTCCTTGCGTGCACCCCACCCCCCAGAGCAGCAGGTCTGTGCAAGGCGGTCTCTGTGAGACTTCTCCCCCAGCTGGGCCTGGACTGAATGCCCAGCTCTGCCCAAACATCAGCCCCCAGCAGAGAGGTCATGGGGCTGGAGGACCTCTGCCCTTGGCCTGAAGGGGGCCCCTCTCTGGGGAACCCCTCAGTGCAGGCACTTTCTACTGTGCAGGTGGAGGGGCTGGGCCCCATCCCATCAGCAGGGACGGGGGAGGGAAGCCAGGCAGCCTTCTTGCTCCCAGTTCCCACCCCACGCGGCCGACAGCGGGCTGACCCCTGCTCAGCAGCTCCTGGCCCGTCCAGACCAGTGTCCTTCCCCTCCAGGACCAGGCTCAGCCTTCGCGGCTGGAAGGGCCAGCAGCCCTGCCCGACCCACCTCCTGGGGCTGCCTGGCAAGGTCCGACTTCCTGCTCTGCGTCCAGGCCTGCCTGGGAGGGTTCGACGCAGACCAGGTGCTGGGATGGCAGGCAGGGAGCCCGAGTGCAGCTGTGCAGCACCTCTGGGCTCTCAGGGGCCCTGGGCTGTGTCTCCCTGATGTGGCCTCGCCCACGGCTCTGAGAGCAGCTGATTTCCTGGGGCCCCACACTGGGTGGGGGGGGGGCTGCAGGGCTGAACTGGGCTGATGGGAGGGACTGAGGTTGGCTTGGGAAGACCACCTGCTCCCCCAGTTCGGTCCCTGCGCTCGTCTGAGCTGCACCCAGAGAACGGTGCTGCTTCCAAGGGCCCCAGTGATGCTGGTCCCCTGCTGTCTAACCTCAGTGCCCAGCGTACGCACAGGCCATTAGCGTGGGTAGGCCCAGCCCCAGGCGTGCCGGGGCCGCGCCTTTTCTGTGTGGGAAACTCTCTAAGCTAGACTGGGAGCGGCGGCGGGGGAGCTGGCGCTCTGAACGTGGCAGGAAGGATCTCTGCAAGTGGGGTGGGACAGGGGGGGCTCAAGGGTGCGAGCGTTTACTTTTCCCTTAAATGTCCACACTCCTATCTCATTCCCACTACCCCCCAGCTTCTGAGAGCCAGAGCTAAAGGATTCGCTGCTTTTGCAACCTGAGTGGCAAAACTTTGGGCCCCAAGCCAGCAGACGAGCGCTGTGGGCTGTGACCCACCGTCGTCCCGGTGAGAACGAGAAGCTCCATGGAAATGGGAGAGGGAGGCCCCGCTGAGGCAGGAGCCGGCCCCGGGCGCCCGTGAGCTGAGAGCTGGCCGTGAAGGAAGGAGGGAGGCAGGGACCCCGGGACGGAGCTCAGGACTGAGTCTGCTGGGCCGTTGCTCCTGCACAGGAGGCCCTGGAATGCCCTGGGAGGACCCGGAGCTCCGGCCACATCCCTGGAAAGCAACACCCTGCTGCGGCCTCGGGTGTGAAACGGTCCCAACCAGGCAGTGTGTAGCCCGGGAGGCCCACTCCCAGCCCCTGGGCCAAGGTCCACACCGCTGGGCTCGGGCCAGTCCTGGGACGCGCCACGTGTGGCGGGGACAGCGGCTGGCTGGCAGGAAGGGCCCCACACCCTACCCTGTGCCAACAGGGCCTCCCGCGGGAGGAATCCTGCTTCTTCCTTCCTGGAGGGCAGTGCTCCCATCAAGCATCCAGGCCACAGGCGGGGTAATTCCAGGCCTTTATCTGGCTGGCACCCTGGAGGCCAGCTCTGGAGGGCTGGGCGAGGCGGCCAGAGGGCTGGAGGAGGTGGGGCAGCCCCGCCTGCCTGCCCTGCACCCCGGTCAGCACCCGCAGCCCCAGCTCTCTCCGACGTCCTTGCTGTCCAGCTGGATGTGGTCAGTGCCCTTCTCGCTGAGCAGGGGGCCCCCGTGCCGCATGACCAGCTCTGTGGCCACCCTCACGAAGGCCTCCTCCACGTTGCTCGAGTCCTTGGCCGACGTCTCGATGGCGCACAGGATGTCGTGGTGCTCCGCCAGGCTCTGCGCCTCGGCCAGCGGCACCTCCCTCAGCTCCCTGAGGTCTGACTTGTTCCCTGCGGGGAGGTGGGGCAGTGGTGAGGCCCAGGGCCCAGGCGGGCGCGGCTACAGCTAAAGGCAGAGAGCCCCAGAGTCTATCTTTAATGCTCTTATCCCATCCTTTAGTCTCTCATCTCATCTCTTCCTTATCTTTGCCAGGGGCTTGTGCATTTTATTGCTTTTTCCTAAGAAATAGAAGCGGGAAGGTTTGGTGAAAAGAACAGGGCGCTTAGAGCTGGAAGAAGACCTGGGTAGAGACGCCAGCTTGCTGTCACCTGCTGTGTGACGCCCGGGTAACTCACTCCATCTCTGAGTCTCAGCCTCCCCATCTACGATGCCACCTTCCGCAGAGTAGGGATTAAATGACACAGTGGACACGAGCTAGCACCTAGCGGGCACTCCACCAATGCTGAAGTTAAAGAAATCTGGCCTTGCTATTTTTTTTGGCTAAAATTTTGTCATTATTCTGATTATTTATGCTCTCCTATTTTCCTTTGGAATTTTTAAATTCTCTGTAAGATTATGGGTTTTGATTATTTTGCTTTTCTGATAATAAGAGCACAGACTACAGCTGCCCCTGAGAGCACACCTTTGCTTCTCCCATGAGGTATGAGATGTTTCATTATGTTTTAAATAATCTGGTCAATTGCTCCTTGGTCCAATTTCTACAAGAATTTTTTTTAAGTCTCTAAGTGATTGACTTTTATAATGTGATTATAGGGACAAAAACAATAGATAAGCATCTATGAAGATCTAGGGACTTCCCTGGCGTTCTAGTGGTTATGGCTTGTTGCTTTCACTGCCGGGGCCCAGGTTCAATCCCTGCTCGGGGAACTAAGATCCTGCAAGCCACGCGGAATGGCCAAAAAAAAGGAAAAAAAATATCTGAAATTTCTTTGGTAACCTTAAACAATGCAGCAACCAATTTCAATGTTTGGAACTTATTTGGATCCTGATTTCAACAAACTGAAAAGAAAAGCACATGTGATATTTATGAGCAATTATAAATCTGACCACAGATCAGCTAACTTGATTGTATTAGGAGATGTCAGTATGTTTCAAATGTGAAAAACGTACTGTTATTATATATTTTTAAGTGTTTGTATCTTTTATAGATTCATGCTGGAACATTTGCAAATGAAATCATTTGGTGTTGGGATTTGCCTCAAAATAATATGCCGTCGGGGGAGGGGCCGAGGGCTGAAATGAACGTGGACAGGACTTGCCGTCTCTTCTGAATCTGGGGTTTGTTACGCTATTCCTTTTATGTCCTTGTATAGAATGCTCTATGATAGAATGTTTTATTTTAAAAGTCCTGGATTGGGAATTCCATGGTGGTCCAGTGGTTAGGACTTTGCACTTCCACTGCAGGGGGCCCCGGTTCGATCCCTGGTCAGGGAACTAAGATCCTGCAAGCCGAGCGGCGTGGCCAAAAAAAATAAAAAACTAAAAAAAAAATAAAAGTCCTGGATGAAAGGGGAGCATCAGGCCAGGTGGGGAGAACTCCCTTCCTGCCCGGGGCGTCCAGCCCGCCTAGAGCACCCACACCCCGGTCCAGGCCCATCAGCACTTGCTCACCTTAGAGGAATCAGCCTGACTGTTGGGACGAGGACCCCAGGGACCACACACATGGTCCAAAGCTTCTTGAATCCAAGCCCGGGAAGTTTATGCAGGAGGAAAAAGTGAAATGGAGGTCACGGCACCCACTGCAGTGTCGGTTCTCGAAGTGGGATCACTGTGTCACCTGGGAACTTGTTAGGAATGCACATTCATGGGCCCACCCAGTGCTCCCGAATCAGATGCTCTGCGGGTGGTGCCAACGTCTGCCCTCCACCAAGACTTCAGAGTGACGGGGAGGAGCGTGGACACCTGAGAAGCGCCCCCTGCAGGGTGGCCGACAGAGCAGGTCACTGAATTACGATCGGCCACGTTTACGTGCTCACAGGCTATGTGGACCAGGATAAATGACTTCACTTTTCTGACCCTCGGCCCCGTCCCTGACACACGAGGAGCAGGCAGGGTTATGAGGACACACATGATGAAGACTGAACTAGCCTGGACCAAGGTGCGGCCACGTGGCGACCGCTTCGTGGCCTGCATCGTCTCATTTCCACTCTGACTGTAACTTTACAAGTGATTAGCATGATCCGAATTTTCTTTTTTTTTTGGCGGCGCCTCGTGGCATGTGGGATCTTAGTTCCCTGGCCAGGGATCGAATCCGTGCCCCCTGCAGTGGCAGCTCAGAGTCTTAACCACTGGACCGCCAGGGAAGTCCCCGAATTTTCTAGATCATGGTCCTGGCTCCGCTCCTACCTGGCCAAGCTCAGCCCTCTCTGTGCTCTGCTTGCCCTTCGTTTAAAAAGGAGAGAGAGACTGAGACAGACAGACAGACGGACGGGTGGACCGCAGGGGCCCGCGCTCACCGATGAGCAGCTGCACGATGTTGGCACCCGCGTACTTCCTCACGTCCTCGATCCAGTGAGGCACCGACAGGAAGGAGCTCCTCTTGGTGATGTCGTACGCCAGGATGGCCCCGTTGGCGCTGCGGTAGTAGCTCTGGGTGATGGTGCGGAAGCGCTCCTGGCCAGCCGTGTCCCAGATCTGCAGCTAAAGAAACAGGGGTCCCGTGAACCCGGGGGTGCAGCCGAGCGCAGGGGACGGGGAGGCCGAGCCCCCAGACCCACCCCCAAAGCGCTGCTTCCGGGGGCAGGCCACCGGCCACACCTCGGCAGGCACCACGTAGGACGGGCCAGAAGGTGGACAGAGCAGAGAGGCCTTCTGAGCCCTTGGAAGGCAACTCAGCGGCCTGAGCAGGACGGGGGGAGCAAACGGGAGGCGGGCAGCCCCGTTTCCACCTCCAGAGTCCCGGGACAAGGGGGTGGGTTCTGCACCGTGGCGGGAAGCACAGTGGACCCCGAATCCTCTCTGCCCTGGACACCAGGCTCGCTGCTGGTGCCGTGTCCAGTGTCTGCCCCTCTGGGCCTTGAGTGCCCGCTGCCCCCGCCGTCGGGAGGCCCCCAGCACTCGGGCTCTCTGTTCTGCCTCAGCGGCGCCGGGGAAGATGTTCACGCTGGGCAGGGACGGCCCGGAGAGGCTCCTCTCATGCGGCCTCTGCCATCAGCTGACACAGCCTGCTAACCCTAACCCCGGTCCCAACCCTCCTCCCGCCCAGGTCCTCACTTCACCAGCACCCATCAGGGCCGCTGCTGGGCCTGCCTGGACGGGCGCCCGGGGGGCGGGAGCATCCCTGGCTTCCAGAAGCATCAGCAGGATGGCGGCAGAGACCCCAGGTAGGGCAGCGGAGGCTGGGCCGGGGCCGACCTGGACGGTCACTGTGCCCCGGCCAGGAGGCTGCGCCGCGGCGGGCACCAGATGGGCGGGTCCAGGGCTCTCGGCGGCTCAGGGCCTGCCTTCTCCGCTCCACAGACCACAGGTCCTCGGGGCCCTGAAGATGACATCCTGAGCCGCAGGCCATCCAGCCTCCTCTGCTGGCACAAGCACTCTGGGTGCCTCTTTATCCTGTTCTCAAGGGGCGTCCAGGGTGGGGACAGACCCAGAGGCCTCAGACAGTTCCTGTAGGCAGGGCTTCTGGCCCTGGCACTGTGGAGGTGACCACCTCTTCCTGGGCCTCACAAGAGGGGTCCACCGGTTGAGGCGCTCTGAGCCACGACTCGCCAAACCAAACCCCCGGCCTGAGACGTCCCATTTGCTCCGCAGGGTGAGAGGCTCCAGGAAGCAGGCCCCGGGGCACAGCTCACGCAGGGGTGACGTGAAAGGCGGGACCTCGGCACCACACCAGCCTGGGATCCAGACGACCTAGGACTCCCATCCACACCCCAGAGGGGAGCATCAAACACAGAGGCCAAGCAGACACGGGAAAAGGCAACTTGGCGGAAACAGAAACTAGGCAGAGTTTCTCAAAACAATCTCCAAAATAATCATCAGTGTTTTCAGAGATAAGAAAAGGTCCATGAAATGATAAAAGAACACTCTTATTTTAAGTAGAGGGAACATTCGGAAAGGAAAAACGAGCTCTTGAAAATTAAAAAGATAACATAAATGAAAAATGCAACATAAGGGTTGGAAGATAAACTTGAAGAATTTCCAAGTAGGCGAAAAAAATGCAAAGAGATGGAAAAGAGAGAAAAGGAATTGTGGAACCAGCCTAGAAGGTCCACCATCAGGATAGTAAGAGTTTTGGAAAAAAAGAATAGTAAAATCAAAGAAATGCTTCAAGAAAATTCCCCAGAACTGATTGAAAAGGCCCATTAAGTACACAATGGAGGAAAACAGACCCACACAAGACACTTGGCCGTGGGAACTCCAGAACAGTGAGGAAGAAGAAAGGACCCTAAAAAGTTGCAGGGAAAAAAAAAGAGAGAAAGGAAAAACGGGTTTGAAGCCTTCACAGAAAAGATCCATATCGCATTAGACATTCAATGAAACGATGCCTAAAATTACAAGGGAAAATAATTTCCAGCCTAGAATTCTCCACCTAATCACTATGAGTCAAGTGTGATGGTTTAACAAAGGCATTTTCAGACATAGGGGCCTCAAAAAATTTACCTTCCTGCCACCCTTTCTAAGGAAGCTGCTGAAATCAACCAACACGAAGAAAATGGGGGATCCAGAAAGAGAATTCAACTCAAAAGAGAGGCGAAGAGAAACCCCGGGGTGGTAGGGAGATCCCAAGACAGCAGCCAAGCTGCGAGCCAGGATGTGGGCCGGTCGGGAGCCTCCAGTTCTGGCAGAGTATTCAGTGGCCGTCGAGACCGCCCTCCTTAAACAACCGGGAGACTGAGAAAAACATGGGAGGCTACTGTTTTCAGGATGTAAACAACACAGCACGAGACCCTAATCCTTGAAAGAAGCAAGACTCGTGGAAGGCGCCTCAGAATTGCCAGCAGTCTACTGGGGACGGTTTCCTGACCACAGGACAGGGGGCTAGACTCCAAGCAGGGCACGGGGCCTGGAGCAGCTGGTGTGACTGAGATGAGGAGTGATGTGGGGGGGGCCCTGGTGGGTCCTAGCCCGCGGGCTCCGCGCACAGGGTGAGGCTCCCAGGTTCTAACCAGAGAGGGGCTCCTCCGGGGGTGAGGACACACCAGAGGTGGAGGTTGAGTAGTGCTGGGGGATATTCCAACCCAGCCACGGGGAAGAGGCCGCCTCAGCACCTTGCGAAGGACCCAGATACTGAGCTGAGACATCAGGAAGGCTGTGCCCTACGAGTGAGGACCACGGCAAGAGGCGGGCCTCCCGACACCTGCCCAAGAAACCCTAAACCAAGCTCTCAGGTTTGGAGGCCACGTTCTGTCAAGGTAAAAGGCTAGAGAAACACTGTCAGACTTGCACCTCTCTGCCCTAACAGAACATGAAGACAAGCCACACAGGTTCAAGGTGATCAGCCAGTCACTGAATTGACTACTAGGACATGAATCAGTGCCCTTCAAACACGATCCAGAGTCACTACCCAGTATCAACCAGTATTTCCAGTATACAATTAAAAAACTGCTAAACATGCAAAAAAAGAAAAAAAAAAAAAAAAAAAGGCAATTTGACCCCAAGAGAGAAAAGCAGTCAATAGAAAATGATGCCAAAATGGCCCAAATATTGGATTTAGTAGACAAAGACTTTAAAGCAGTTATTTTAAATATGATCAGAGAATTAAAGGAAAATATGTTCAAAGAACTGAAGCAAAATATCACTCTTAAGTGGGCAAATAGGGAATTTCAGTTAGAGAAATGGAAATTATTTCTAAAAACATATTTTAAAAGGGTCAAAATTCTAGAACTTAAAAGTACAGTAAGTGAAGTGGAAAATTCGTTTGATGAGCTTAAACAGCAGAATGGAGACAGAAAAAAAGAATCGGTGAACTTGAAGAAAAATCAATACCAAGTATTTAATCTTTGATTAAATAAGATCTTAAATCTTAAGATAAGCCTCAGTAAATCTCAAAAGATTGTATTCTTACAGAATATTCCTCTAGCCACAGAAAATCTAAAACAGAAATTAAGAACGCTCTGGGAGAGACTTCTTCAAGAAGGTGGAACTGAGAGGCAGCAAGACGTTGCGGGGACAATTACACAGTATGTGGGGTAGATGGAGAGGGTGAGTGTGCCAATTAGGGGAGAATCTGGAGCTGAGTTAATGGTAAATACATAGACCCCACGCGGAAACAAGATGATCACTACCACCAGGAAAAACTAGGGAGCACGGGGAATGAAAGATAGTGCTACATGGCTCAGCCGTGAACAGCTCTTACTAACCAAAACGTGTTCATTCAGCCATTTCAACAGCGCTTACTGGACACCTGCTCTACGTTCTAGGTACCAGAAACAGCAGAGGAAACAGACACAAATTCCTGGGCTCAAGCTTACAGTCTAGTGCAGGAGACAGATGCTAAGTAAGATAATAATACGTAATACGGATATATATTTGTTTATATGTATGGAAATACAGACTATAAATAAAATATTTATCATAAAATAAGTAATACAATAATCGGTATGCTAGATAGTGATAAGATGGAAAAAACAAGCAGGGGAAGAAGTTATCAAGTATGGTGAGGAATGACGTTTTAGATAGGAAGGCCTCATTGAGATAACAGTTGGGTAAAGATCTGAAGAAAGTTAGCTAGCTGTGCAGATGCCTGCGAGACAAGCATTCCAGGGAGAGAGAGGGCAAGTGCAAAGGCCCTGAGGCAGAGACATGACGGGTGCACGAAGATCAGTGTGCTGGGAGCAGAGCGAAAAGGGAGAGAGAAATGAGGGATGACCGAGGAATTGGGCCAGATCATGCAGTGCCCTGGAGACCACAGCAAGAACTTTGTCCTTCACTGTGAGTGAAGGGGAAGCCAGGGAGTTTTGAGCCAATCAAATTTACTTTTCAACAGGATCAGTCTGACTACCGTATGGAGAACAGGTCAAAAGAGAGCAAGGCCAGGGAACTCCCTGGTGATCCAGGAGTTAGGATTCCATGGGTTCCCTGCTGAGGGCGCGGGTTCAATCCCTGGTCGGGGAGCTAGGATCTCGCAAGCCGTGCAGCCAAAAAAAAAGAGGAAGGACAGAAACGGGGAGCCCAGTTAGACGGTTGTGGCCATAATCCAGGTAAAAGACCACAGTCGTAGCAGTGAAGTTAGGGAGAAGTGATCAAACTGGGGCTATGTTTTGCGAATAGAACTGAAAGGAACTGAATGCTGATCTAATCAACATTACCACACACCTCTACTGGGAGGATGCAAAGTGTGTGTGTGTGTGTGTGTGTGTGTGTGTGTGTGTGTGCGCGTGCACGCATGCATGCATGTCTGTGATGGGGGCTAGGGTAGTGCTGAGAGTTAAACCCTCATCTTCCAAAGCAGGAAGTCAATAGATGATGTGTGTACCTGGGGGAGGAGGGCTAGCAAGACAAGCAAGAGAAGGAGAATCAGAGAAGAGCCGGAAGCGATTGCCCCTAGAGGTTGGGGGCAGAGGGGAGTATCAGGGGACCGTTTCGTAACAAGCCTTGTTGAACCATCATACACAAGTGTAACTGATAACAATTAAAAATAAATTAAAAACCCAACACAACAGCTACAGATTACAGTATGTGGGTCAACCAACTCGTGAAATCTGGGCAGTAATGGAGGAAATATTTTTGGAAAGTAGGTCCTTCTCATGACCGGTAATATTCTCATCCTACTTCCCCACATCAGAGCCAGGGGAAGAGGAAGAGCAGGGTCAGTGCTCGGGCCCGGCAGCCTGAGATCCTGAACCAATCCCGCCACTTCCCACCTTGGTGTCTGCAGGCTAAAACCTAATTCAGTTTTCATCTGTCAAAAAAGGTGCCGTAAGGGTGAATGATAGACTCAGTGTGCTGAGAGCCGAGCGCAGAGAAGGGGCTGGATAAACACGTCCACTTAACAGTGTTACTGAGCTGGCATCATATGGGCTGGCGTTTTTAATACACGCCGAGGAGCTTTAATGCAAAGTAGAACACGTAAAGCGCTCAAAGAAAGGCACACCGGGCTGTGTGCACGACCACACATTTGTTCATTCAGCACGAACTGAGCGTCGGCCATGTCCCAGCCCCTGTTGGAAGGACTGGCAATGTTGCAGGGGGTGAAACAGGAACAGAATTCCCTTTCCAGTAAAAAGGAGGCAGACGAGAAGAAGGCCAGTGGGATACTTGCAGAGAGGGGGGACGAGCACCCTGAAGAAAGCAAAGGTAACGGGAGGGCCTCCCCGCATGGCACCTCCGAGGGTGGTCACAGAAGGTGGCACCTGGGCTGAGGCTCCTGCCGGTCGTGGGGACAGTGTTCCGGCGCAGGGGACAAAGGCCCAGAGGCAGGACAGAGCCTGCCACGCTGGAAACACAGCAAGGGCAGTGTGGCCAGATGGCAGCAAAGCAGCACCCCGGAAGGCGAGGCCGTCGGCGGTGCCGGAGCCAGAGCCTGAGGGTGGGTGTTACTTCACTGTGGTGGGAGATGGCGGCAGATCGTCCGAAGCAGGGGATGTGTATCAGACGCCTCTCATTCCGCTTCGCGTGTCTCAGCAGCACCCTGTGCTCCAGCCATTGCCGCAGCAACCAGCCTCGCACAGAAACAGCCTTCGAGCCTCCCTGATCCCAGCCCGGGAGGCCGGCTGGAAACCACCGAGCACTCGGGACTCGTGACCCTGATGACAGGGACCCACCCGCCTATGGATTGACACTCAGCCAGTGCAGGGCAGGGGATGCCGGGCCCCATCAAGCCCCACTTGCCCACAGAGGGACCCACATGAGAATGCAGCCTCCACAGCCTTTCCTCCCTCCTCTGTTCTAGAAACAGATGAGCTCCGCGCACGCTCTTGCCTACGGCTGTCCTCAGGGAGCCCAGGCAAAGCCGGGACGTGCCCCGACTTATGTCTGTAAAGCTGCCGGCTGCTGGGTGGAGGACGGTCCTACAGAGGCGGCCCTATGGCTTGGCCCGAATGCCCCCTGTGTTCCAAGAGCTGGGAGAAGGCAGGCTGGGAGCGGCCCCGCTTTCCGGCAGCCAAGCACGGCTCCTCCACCAGGCAGGGCCCCGGGGAGGCTGCTGAGAAGGTTAACGAGGCTGATCGGCCACCTGAGCTACCGGAGAAGCAGGCGAGCAGGGCAGCATCGTCCTGAGCCATCTCCTGGGCAGCACAGGCCCGGGCTCTGCCTTAGAAACCAGAGCAGGAGCGCCGCGTGGACGCAGTGGGCAGGTGCCGTGAGCCCCACGTCACAGAGGAGAAAGCCGGCTCTGGAGGTGCCGTGACTGGCCGAGGAAGGTGTCTCGGCATCGTGCTGGGTCCAAGCCCGTGTGCCTGCCTGCTCCCCGCCACAGACCTCGGCAGGGGCCCAGCGCCCAGGAAATCATGGGTGTGGAGGCCCCTCTGCTCTGCGGCTCCCGCTCCTTCACACACATCATCGCCAAGCTGGCACCAGGCTCCCTGCGGACGGCCTCCACCCGCCCAGCGCCCGGTCCACGCCCCGCACAGCAGCCACTGTGGAGCCGCCAGAACCCGGCTGAGATCCTGCAGCCCCTCCGCTCTCCAGCCCCCACCCTCAAGTGCGTCCCCCGAGCCCTCCGCATCGCCTGCAGGCCCCACAGGACCCGACTTTCTGCCGTCGCCCACCCCGCGTGTCCAGCTCCTGGGAGGCCGCATCAAGGCCCCTGCCTGAAACGCTCTTGTCCCAGACCCTCGCCATCCCAGCCCCGCACCCCACGGCCCCTCCTCAGCCTCTCCACCGCCTGGCTGGACACAGGCACGCACGCACACTTCTTAAATGTTTACTGTCCCTCCCTCACGTGGGACTCTTGAGGGCAGGGGCTGTGTCTGGCTGGCTTTCTGCATAAGCCCACCAGCCAGCACAGCCCCTGGCAGGTAGAAGGCGCTCGATGAATACACGGTCCGTCGGCTGGGTGAGCACCTGCCTGCCAAATTGAAGCCGCCACCCCCGCCCACCTCCTTCCCCACCTGGAAGTTCTCCACCTGCACTCACTGGACAGACAGACGGGGGCCTTGTTCACGGATCACACCCGAGCCCCCTCCCCGACGCCCGCCTGCCACCCACCTCCCACCGGGCACATCGCCAGTTTCTCCGACCTTCCCAGCCAGGCTGTCTCATCTGACAGTTGACTTTGGGGGAAATTCTCTGGGCTGCTGATACCCAGAATGAAGTCCGGAAGCATCTTTGGGGCACAGAGGGTAGGACTGAGGCCCGGCCAGGATGGAAAAGGGCTCCCAGAGCACGGATGCTCGGGAGAGGGGAGCTGCCCCCCTCCAGCTCCGCAGGGGTCAGTCAGGTGACCCCTTTCAAACAGGTGGCGTGGGGATTTCAAGGGGAAGTACGGTATCAAGGTGAGGGACGAGGCTGTTTTCCCTTCTAAGCGCCACACCTGACAACTCCCAGTTCACACCGTCCCCCTGGGTCCCCACACCCATGAAGGGTGTTATCATTTTGTCATTATCTCCTTTTCTAGGATAGACTGCATTCCTCTTGACCTTTTGGTGAACTCCTACCTAACCGTCAGGGCCCCAGTTCAAGGTCACCTGGTCAGTGGAGCTTCCCCAACGCACAGGCCTGGGCCCCACAACAAGCGGAATCAGCTTTCTTTTCTTTGTGGTCCACAGCCCTTTACTCTTGCCTCTATGACAGCATACAACACAGAGGATGTCAACTGTCCCAAACTTGGGTGCCTTTGGGGGCCAGGCAGGGAACATAAAATGCAGCAGGGTGACAGAAAAGGATATCCTGCCTAAAGCAAATTCAATAAAAAACAAACCAGCAAATCACCACTGCGCAGGCCAAACGAAACGGTTCACGGTGGGAACTGGCCCAGGGCTGTATGTGCGGGGCTCCTGGTTTGTAAGTCTGCCTCTCGCCATCAAGAACGGGCTCTGGGGACTTCCCTGGTGGCGCGGTGGTTAAGAACCCACCTGCCAATGCACGGACACGGGTTCAATCCCTGGTCCGGGAAGATCCCACATGCCGTGGAGCAACTAAGCCTGTGAGCCACAACTACTGAGCCTGCGCTCTAGAGCCCGTGAGCCACAACTACTGAAGCCCGTGTACCACAACTACTGAGCCTGCGCTCTACAGCCCGTGACCCACAACTACTGAAGCCCGTGCGCCACAACTACTGAAGCCCGCGCGCCACAACTACTGAAGCCCACGCGCCTAGAGCCCGTGCTCTGCAACAAGAGAAGCCACCGCAATGAGAACCCCACGCACCGCAACAACGACTAGCCCCCGCTCGCCGCAACTAGAGAAAACCCCGCGTGCAGAAACGAAGACCAAACGCAGCCAAAAATTAAAAAACAAATAAAACAAAAAAAAAACAAAAAACGGGCTCTGGTGGGGACAGACCCCATCTCATTCCTTTGCAACCTGGCACAGAGCAGGCGCCTGACCAGGAAGGAAGCCCCCTGAGGGCAGGTCCTGCGGTCGGGCCAGTGGGAGCGAGAAGAGGCTGGCGGGGCAAGGGCTGCTCTCCAGGGAGGGTTCCCACGTGCCCCGGTGGGAAGTCAATTCTGCTTAGTAGGTTAAATAAACCTAATAAATAAAATCAACTGCACCGTTGGCGATTCAGGTCCCAGAACCTTTGTCCAGCACCATCCCTCCCGATGGAAACAGAAGAGGATTTTATCTGAACAGCCTTTCTCCCACAGGATGAGGCCGGCAGTGGGAAGTTCCTTGCTTCTTCATAGCAGAAAGGGACCTTGGAAAAATTAGTTCTCAAGACAAAACTCCAAAAACTGGTTGGAGAGACCCAAATACGAGCCCCCATGCTGCTGTTCATCGTGTCTTGGAATGTGGGGAGTCTGAACCAGGAGGTGGTCTGCAAGCTACTCCCCGGCCAGCCGCTGTCACTTCTGCCTCAGTCTTCAGGGAAGAGCTCAGCCCCGGGCTTGAAAACAAACCTCGGCCGAGAGGCAGGTGCACCGCCAGGAGCGACGGTTAAGACCCTGCAAAACCTCCAATGTGTTAGCGGGCGAGACAGGCTGAAGGGGATGGAGGCTAAGTGAGGAGAACCGGGGCAGCAACACCGGACGGGGGGCCACGCGGACCTGATGCAGACGCGCCTCCCAGCGGCTGACAAGGGCTGCGGATGGATTCCTGGGCCCAGGTTCCTCCCGCCCCCGAAACACGACTGCTCAGGATCCCAGCGTCAGAGGCAACTTTCTGTGTCCCTTGTCACCACGCAGCTCTCCCTGTAGAGCCACCACCACTGGAAGAAGGGAGGCGGGACCCCTGGTTCCCCGCCCTGCTCCGCCAGCCGGGGGACCAAGGGTGATCAGGTGGCTTCCTGGCATCTGCGTTTCACCTCCAGCATCTTGGGAACAGTGGTGGGAACCCGGGTGATGAAGGTGACAGACGTGCTGTGAGCCCCTCCAGGCTGACTCTGCCGGAGCTCCCTGTCTCGGTACATTCCATCCTCAGGCAGCCCTGCAGGTGCATCTTAGAGCCTTTTACAAGACGGGTCCCAGGGCGCAGGAAAGGAGAGCTCAGTCTGACTCCGAAACCTGTGCCCTTCGCTGTGTGCACGGCTCCTCCACAGACCGTGTCCTGTGCATTTTTCATGAAACCCCCTCCTCCTGCAGGAATCAGTCAGCCTGTCCTTAAATCCTGGCGGGAAGAAAGGCCCAGCCTCCGCCCATGGGGGATGTGGGCAGCCTGAGCTCCCGAGGAGGGCCTGGGGAGCTGGTGGCCCTGTGCTGGCGACCAAGGTGGGACTCACCGGTGGCCTCTTACCTGCTTGTAGCCCCTTCAGGCACAATGGGGTACATGGGGACGAAACCCAGGCAGGACGCCAGGCAGCAGTCTGTGCCCCCCAGGGAGGTCAAGAGCAGGGGCCGCAGCGCCTGTACCAGGACTTGCGGCTGGGCCGCCACCCAGCATCAGACAAAGCCAACCCATTCGCTCCTTGGCCCAGCGCATACCTTCCACCATGACCGGAAGGCGGCTCCCACGCCCCACGGGGCCCCACTTCCCCTGATTGGATGAACACCAGGCCCTCTCCTGCTTCCGGGGCTGCACATGAACGCGGCCCTGGAGCACAGCCCCTGTCTTTCCTCACTGGGAACTGTCCTCCTTCAACGTCCAGCTCCAAGCCCGGGAAGAGGACTGCACATCGTCTGTGTCCTGGGCACCAGGCAAGCAGCCCCGTGACAGCATGGCACCCGAGCAGGAACAGTCCGAATTTCAAATATCTGGTCCTGCTATGGCCACAGTAAACACACGTGTGCTTGTAAGGCCGCATGATTCAGTTCCTGGTTTGGCAGTTCAGTCCCTGCAGCAGCAGTATGGACGGCACTCATGCTACTTAGGTGCTTGCACGTCTGTCCCCCAAGCCAGACATGAGCTCCGAGGCACAGGGACGCATCTCATGTGTCTTCCTTTTGTAGGTGCTCAGAACAGCACCTGGGAGAGAGGAGGTACTCACAGAACAAACCCTGAACCCACTGACGTGCAATTTCTGTCCTGGGTGTCACATGGAAACTTCCAGCCAACAACCACGGTTAAGCTCGACAGAGCACCTTCTAAGTTTCAGGTGTTTTTCCCTTTTCATCTCACTTAACTTGTCTGTTGCTCCAGACAGAAGAGGCCAGCTCAAGGCCCTGGCTCTTAAATTATAACCCAAGAAACAAAGGAAACAAAGGAAAATGGAGCAAAAAGGAATCTTTAACAATAAATGTGAGTGGAGATCAAACTTGGCCTCACCTCCAGCGAGGGACCTTCATCACGTCCCGCCTGCCGTGGGGCAGTGTGGGTGCAAACATTACCCGTGAGCCATTCTCGCCAAAACCCTTCCACCCGAGTGTCTCTGAACCTCTAAACTCAACCTCCAGTTTACAGAAAATACAAAGGATAGAGGAACAAGGGAAAAGACACCACGAGGGAAATGGGAGACAAATCCAGAAAGCGACTCTTAAAAAACATCAGTCATCAAAACAGAAGTGAGGCATCGTTCTGGACTAAACCCACACTGGACTCCAGCTCAAGGGGGAAAACTCTATAAAACACATTTTGGAGGAAGTTGGGGAAACTTAAAAATGGACTAAGTAGATGCTTATAGAAACAATGACTTGCTTAGGTATGATAACACACTGTGCTTATTCTTAAAAGCTGTATGTCGAGGTATCCAGGGGTGAAGTATCATGCTATCTGCAACTTACTTTCAAATAAAAAAATTTATATTACACATACAGAAAGATAAGGCAAATTCAGCAAAACATGAGCAACTGTTAAATCTATGTAGAGCATATATGGGGCTCACTATGTTATTCTTCCAACTTTTCTATATTTTTTAACTTTTTCATAGTGAAAAATTGGGAAAAATAGAAGTATTAATAATATCCTGAGAATGAAAATATTACTGATAGGAAAAAGTACCAACTGGAGATCTTGGAAATGAAAAACGTAATTGTCAGAATACAGAAACTAAAAGATGAAATGAACATCGGAATAGATGCAGCTGAAAAGTAAATCAGGGATCTGGAAGGTGGGGCACGGGCTGCCAGAACACAGCACAGCAGCACACGCTGTCACTACGGGCCAGACCCTAAGCCCAGCTCCCGCCCTGCGCAACCTCCAGAGGAGAACAGGGAGAATGACAAGAAGGGATGAATCGAAGCAATACAAGCAAATCCCATAGAGCTTCAGGAGCACGGGACTCTTCATACTGATTACACCTACTGAGTTCAGAGAGGATGAATGGGAATATCCCATCACCTGGAGAGAGTGCTTTACTCACCTGCCAGGACACACGGGGAAGGCACAGTGTCAGGTGCAGATGCACGAACGACACGGTGAGCGTGACTTGGGGGGTGGGTGGAGTGCTAGGAAGAAAAACTAAGCAGGGCGAGGAAGGGATGAAAAGTCACTCAGACCTCAAAAACATGACCCAAGGACCCCGCGACAGTGTGTGGTTCCATGTACACGTGTGTCCAGAAGGGGCAGCTCCACAGAGATGGGCTGGGGGAGAGTGGAATAGGCATGACTGCTGACGGCTACCAGGTTCCTGTCTGGGTGATGAAAATATCCTAAAGTTGACCCTGGTGAGTATTCAAAACAACAGGAAAAAACACTGAATTGCACACTTTAAATGGGGGAATTCACAGTATATGAATTATATGTCAATAAAGATTTTTTTTAAAAGGAACTTGGTGGAGTACTACTTCGGACACGATGGTCAGGTAAGGCTGACTTACGTAAAGCAAAACAATGACGTGTTGATGTACATACACACGTACACACACACAGAGCAAACTGCCCCACGCATCCTAGCACACGGGGGCCTTCCATCCCCCCGGCTCTCGCATGGACCCCACTCTGCAAGCTGAGGTTCCGGACCCACCTCCGGCGCAGACATGCCCCTCCCCCTCTCCCCGCCCACCCCTCTCTCTCCCTCACTCGCTCCTTCATTCAGCCAATACTGGTCAAGGGCTTATTCTGGGGAAAATAACCCGATGCAAACTGCAGAGCTGGAGTTTACATTGAGGTATTTACCTTGTGATTTCAATATGAAGGTTGATTTTTCCCATGTATTTCATCTGTAATGCAAACATGGCAGATACTGACAATTCAGAGCTGGAAAACTGAAGTTTATCCTGTGATCCATTTTTTCATCATGAAATCATCCACTGTTCATGTCCCCACTACAGACTTAAAACCCGAGAGTAAAAAACAAGTTAAACCAAAAAAATCAAAGTGTTTCACTGAAAAATATAAACAGAATATTTTTAATTAAAAAAAAATCTGATTTTTACACTTCTCAGACATAAAAAAGGCAGAGGTGGGGCTCTTTGCATGGCTTGAAACTACACGGAACTTTCCTCAAGGAAAATGGAATCCCTCAGTAATCGTGGTTCAGCCTCCTCACGTGGCACCCAAGGAAACTGACACGCGGAAGGGAAATGACCTGCCGACTGTCCGCTGTGAGGTGGAGGCCACCTCTGCAGGCCTCTGGGATCAGGATGAACCTTGTCGCCCACACATGGCGACTGCCCTCGGGCAAGGCCCGGCCTGACGTGAGCCTGGACCCTGCTTTCACAGTCAGACCTCATCTGGGACCAAAGGCCTCCTGACAGCGTGGCAGGCTCTGCTCCGGTGGCCTCTGACCCTTCTGAGTCATCAAACCCACCCTGTGATCCAACATCCGGAAATACTTACGCCATTTCCCGAGGAGACCACTTTGAGAGGGACAGGTCCTAGCGACACATCTAAGCTCCAGGTTGTTGCCTTTTAAACAACCTGTGTGGAAAGTCACATACCTGGTCTAGGGCTACTCTGACCTCTTCCTAGGGTAGGAGAGGGAGGCCTGCAAGGCCAAGCAGGGCAGGTAAGAAGGGAGGGGACGCGTACGTAACCCACGGAGAAGGGCGCTGCTAGTGACTAACGGTCCTGACTCACTACATCCCCAGAGCAGGTTGCAGACGCCTCTACCTACCAGCACTGGCTGCACGTTCAATAAAACAGCATTACGGGGCTTCCCTGGTGGCGCAGTGGTTAAGAATCCACCTGCCAATGTAGGAGACATGGGTTCGAGCCCTGGTCCAGGAAGATCCCACATGCCGCAGAGCAACTAAGCCAGTGCGCCACAGCTACTGAGCCTGTGCTCCAGAGCCCGCAAGCCACAACTACTGAAGCCCGCGCGCCTAGAGCCCCTGCTCCGCAACAAGAGAAGCCACCGCAATGAGAAGCCCGCGCACCGCAACAAAGAGTAGCCCCCGCTCGCCGCAACTAGAGAAAGCCTGCACGCAGCAACAAAGACCCAACACAGCCAGAAATAAATTAATTAATTAAAAAAAAAAAAAACCCAGCATTATGTAGGCCATTCTAGAAGGCAGGCGCTTTCTTTTGTTCACACTGGCCATAAGCACCCCTTCTGCCAGTTAATCTGAATTAATAAGGATTTGTTTAAAAAGCAGATGGCATTAGCATGTTGATGTGACACCGCTAATCAAAATGTAAGAAAATGTAAAATGCAAGTGATACACGACAGCCCAGATTTCACACTGGTCCCAAACCTTTCCGTGCGTGTGTTCATGCCCGTGTGTCTGTGTGTGCACACGCGCATGAGCTCGCACACGTGCGTGTGGAGGCTGGTAGTGGTAGAGGGCGTGCACAGCAGTGAGGAAAAAGCGCCACACGAGGAGCTGGCAGGCAAGGTTCTGGTTCAGACCTGCCGCACATGGCCTTCATCTCCCCGTCTGTGAAATGGGGTCTCACCAGGCGGCTGCAAGGACCAGGCAGAACAGAGCACGAGAACAGTGGTGAGAACTAGGGAGATGGGGGACTCAGGGAGGGAGGGCTGCCCCCTTACTACTAAGCTTTACGATCCCTCACGCCCAAAGCCTCTCTGCAAGGGCCACACAGGGGCTGACGGAAGGAAGGAAAACACAAAGGGGCCGAAATACCAAAGGAATGGAAGCAAAGAAAGGAGGCAGGTGGAGGCCCTGAGCTGTGAGGAGGCCCGGTCTGGGCGATCCCGCCCCCCTGTGACCCCAGCGGGCTCGCCTTTTCATACACAGCGGGCCCTCCACGGCACGGACATGGGGATTCTGCCTTCATTTCATCGCTGGGGAAGCAGATCAGTGCACAAGGGCAGCTGGGCAGCCAGGCTGAGAAGCTGAGCCTCCCGAGCCCCAGGCCACCATCTCTCTCAGGGGACCCACGCCCGTGTCAGCTCCCACCTGCTGATGCTCGGCTGTGCGTCAGGTCCTTAAGCTTGGGGTTGACAGGTGAACAGATCAGGAGCGGTGATGCCACGTGCCCCAGGCGGCAGAGCCAAGACTGTGACCTGGGGCCCGAGGCTCTACCACTGGCCCCCTTTCCACCATCTTCCCACAGCACGTGCTGCCTCGGGATTGGCAGAAACCTCAAGAGGCAGGTTCGTTTTGCCACGAGGATGGTTGTCACCGGCATCAAGGACAGATTTCTTCAGACAACCAGCGTGACCCAGAACTTATCTCTTATCTAGCGATCCTTTTGCTATTTCTGATCAAAACCGGAAGAGTCAAACCAATTTTATCCAAATAGGAAAAGCACATGAGCAAGGCCAGACCCCCAGTTGGAAAGGCTAAGGATGCAAACTTTAAAAAGAAGCGCTGGGCTTCCCTGGTGGCGCAGTGGTTGAGAGTCTGCCTGCCGATGCAGGGGACACGGGTTCGAGCCCTGGTCTGGGAAGGTCCCACATGCCGCGGAGCGGCTGGGCCCGTGAGCCACAGCTGCTGAGCCTGCGCGTCTGGAGCCTGTGCTCCGCAACAGGGGAGGCCGCGATGGTGAGAGGCCCGCGCAGCGCGATGAGGAGTGGTCCCCGCTTGCCGCAACTGGAGAGAGCCCTCGCACAGAAACGAAGACCCAACACAGCAATCAATCAATCAATAAATCAATCAATAAATAAGAACGTGAATTTCTTAAAAAAAAAAAAAAAAAAGAAGCGCTTTTGGACCAGGAGAGCGATGGAGCGCAAGGTCCCGCAACGTGGGGCCCCGGGTCCCAGGGCAGAGACTGAGCTCTGTGCGGGAGGACCCTGGCTGCCTTCCCAGCATGGGGACAGTGACCCCGACAGAAGGCCGAATAAAGGGGCGCAGCTGTCCAGGGCCGACCCGTGTGCGCGTCCCCTGTGAGGTGCACAGCCCGGTTTACATAAGAGGCCTTTGTGTCATCCCAGATAAGGGTGGGTGAGCAGCATTCGGAGGATGTGTTCAGGATTTAGAACCGGCTGAGATTTCCTGGCGGACGGTGAGGTGGGGAGGGGCAGGTTAAGAAATAATCCTAATAATAATCCCTAGGGAGGAAAATGCTAACAGCAGCAACAATCAAATAATCCCTTATGTTTGTAATTCCTCGGTTTTATTCACAATAGCACTTTCAAGATAGACAAGAGATGGGTAGCATTGTCTGCCTTTTCTTACAGGGCGTCAGAAGTGGAAAGGAGGGTTGGTTTTTTTTTTTTTTTTTTTTTTTTACGGTACGCCCTCTTATGTCTTTGAAATTTTGAAATTCTGAACCATGTGGATGAATTATCCAAAAACATACAAGGGGAATTTGTAACTATTTTGAGCGTGTCCATAGCCGTCTAACAACCCTGAGAAGTAGGCAGAGCAAAGATCATTCGTTCCATTTCACAAAGGAGGAAGCCCGGGGCTCCAGGAAGGGACAAGGGACAGGCCAGGGCTAGGGTGAGGCTGCACAGACCTCTGGGCACCTAGTGCAGGGTTCTCCTGCAGAGACGTCACCCTGAGAGGCCAGCAGCTCCCAGAGCTGCCCCCAGCTTCAGCCCGCACAGCTAGAGCCCAGCGAACTCACACAGGGCCGCCCGGGGGCCCGCGCCACGGCCAGAGCCGTCCCACCCGCAGGGCTGCTACGGGAGCTGCCCAGGGCTGCCTGATGCTCTGTTAGCTGACAACACCCTGACACTCCTTGGGGTTTCCACCCTCATTCCTGAAAGTCTAGAAAATGCCCAAGTCCATATGCTTCTCTCCAAGTGCGGTGACCACAGTTGTCTTTTCACTAGAGTCACTGACGTGCAGAATCTCAGGGTCATCGTTACGAACTGAGAGGGACTCAGAAGGGTAGTCAAGTGTAAAAATAGGCGCTGGAATTAGGAGCCAGGGAGACCCTGGGTTCAAAGCCTGGTTTTGCCACTGACTTGTGTGGGGCCTTGGGCGTGTCAGTCACTTCCTTTATTGTGGCCTCAGCTTCCTCCCTATAAATAAAAATCAATGAACACACAGGTAGTGAGCACCGTGTGTCTGACACTATTGTAGGTGCGGGGATTCACAGGTACACAAGGCGGTGTCCACTTTCAAGGAGCGGACACTGTACGGGACAGACCCACAAACAAGGGAATGTCAAGTCCTGGTAAATGCTATGAACCTACCCCGTAAAGGGACGGAGGGCCTGGGAGGTCAGGGAAGGCCTCTCTGAAGAGGTGGCCTGTGCAGTGGCAGCCGAATGATGAAGCAGCTGTTACACGGGGATCTGGGGGTGGAATGTGGCAGGCAGGGCAGCAGATGCAAAGGGCCTGAGGCAGGCATGTTGGAAGGACAGAAAGGGCCAGTGAGGCTGGGGACTGAGTGTGGGGCAGAGGCAGGGAGATGAAGTGGCCGAGGCAGACAGGGGACCAGCTCTCCAGGTCAGGTGTTGGGATGTCATTCTGGTCGCAAGAGGAAGTGACTATAGAAATAAAGGGATTTAATTCAATCTGTGATGTTCCCAACTTTTTATTTTTTTGGCAGCAGAACTCTTCAGTCAAAGACAAGCGGAACCTCAATATAAAACCGGATAAAAGTAAGCTAGTTAAGGCCCTTCTGACCCTGCGGTCTCTCGGCCTCCCCCCTTCAGTCCGCAGCTCCCCAAGCACAGAGCAGCTGGAAAAGCGCTAGGTGATCTCTCTCTGAGGTTCCTCAAGAGCCAACGAGAGCCAGCAAGCACAGGAGAGGCGGCTTTGAGATCCTGCTGGATGCTTGCTGGACCCTAGACAGGCCTGGGAAGGTTTTAAACTAAATCCCTGATGTGGACATGCTTTCTCCAGAAACAACAACGATAAACTCTGGCTCCTCAAAGGTTCCAGTTAAAAACCACAATGTTGAAACTATAGGGACAGAAAACAGATCAGTGGTTGCCAGAGCCTGGGGCGAAGGGAGGACGCTGACACAAAGGGACACAGGAGAACTTTCCGGGTTGATGGAAGGAATCTATACTCTGAATGTGGTGGTGGTGACAGGACTGCACACGTTTGTCAGGATTCACAGAACTCGACACCTGAAATGAGGCACATTTACTGTGTGGAAGCTGAACTTCAATAAACTTGATTTTTTAAAAAATCACATTGCTGGAAGACACCCCAGAGATAGTTTATGGGTGAGGAAGAATGACCTGCCCCCGCTGAGTCCCGAGAGCCCAGCACCCGGGGCCGGGGAGGCTGTCCTCTCACCCCACCCACCCAACTGCAATTCACAGTCTCTTCAGTGCCTGGGCCTCAGGATTCTCTGGCTGCAAGATCAGGAAGTAAATACTTGCACAGGCTTTCCCACTCCATGCAATCAGAAGAAGCAGTCTGGTGTAGGGAAAGACCCCAACGCCCTGGAGTCCAAAAAGCTGGAAGAAAACTTGCACGTCTGTCACTTCCCAGCTGTGTGCCTGGGGAAGCCTGCCCCGTGTGAGGTGGGGTTAATCACAAGAACACATCTGTAAAACAGCTGGCACACATCAGACTCTTGAGAGGGGTAGCCGCTGTTAACTCCTAGGGGGGTTACCATGCCTACACTGCTCTCCTGATCCCAGAAGCACCCGGCTGCCTCCCAAGTAGAACAATCTGAAGGTGACCAGCAGGAAACGAAATCGAGAAGTGCCTGCCCTGCATTGCATAACCTGTGCTCGGTACACAGTGCACCCAGGGCTCTGCACAGGTTATCTCACCAGGTAAACAGGAACACCCAGCCCCTCCTTGACCACCGTCAGTACCGGGAGAGGGGAAAGGGGAGGGGAGGGGGAAGGGGAGGGGAGGGGAGAGGGGAGAGGGGAGGGGAGAGGGGAGAGGAGAGGGGAGGGGAGGGGGAGGGGAGAGGAGAGGGGGAGGAGAGGGGGAGGGGGAGGGAGAGGGGGAGGGGGAGGGGGAGGGGAGGGGGAGGGGGAGGGGAGGGGGAGGGGGAGGGGGAGGGGAGGGGGAGGGGGAGGGGAGGGGGAGGGGAGGGGAGGGGAGGGGAGGGGAGGGGGGGAGGGGAGGGGAGGGGGAGGGGAGGGGAGGGGGAGGGGAGGGGAGGGGGAGGGGAGGGGAGGGGGAGGGGGAGGGGGAGGGGAGGGGAGGAGGGAGGGGGAGGGGGAGGGGAGGGGGAGGGGGAGGGGAGGGGGAGGGAGGGGGAGGGGAGGGGGAGGGGAGGGGGAGGGGAGGGGGAGGGAGGGGGAGCCGGAGCGGGCCGCCTGTTTGTTTACGCCTATCCTTCAACTCGCCACTTCCCCGTGGCTGCTGGCAGTGTCTCAGGGCACAGACTCATCCGCGGACCCCATCCCACAGCCCTTCCCTCGCCACCTGCTCCAAAGGGTGGTCCCGAATAATGACTCAAAGCTTCCTGCCACATCTTGTTCTTTTTTCCTATCCTAAGGAGACCCAAAACACACAGAAACCCAAAAGACTGTGAAAAAAAGAAAAAAAGAAAAAAAAAAGCAACCCTTCTGGCAGGGAGTTTCTGCTTCCCCTGTCACATCAACTCCAGAGGCACCGTGTGCATGGAAAGGCTTTTGGCTGACTTTTTCTCCATGCTGGGGCAGGAGGGAGAAATTATCCCAATTTTGCAGAAACAAAGAGCTAAGCACCCTGGCAAAAGGCAACCGGTAGCAGGCCCACAGCAGCCCAGGGAGGCTGGGCGCCACACTACCGGGGCTCACAGGACTCAATCACCCGGCTCCACCTGAAAACACGGAGATACCAGGAGATGCCCTGGCCCTGTGCTGCCCCGCCCAGGGCTCTTAAGAGCCGTCCCGGAGCCGGTGGGAACTCAAAACCACCAAAGAGGGGAAAGGATTTCCGTCCGGCGCAGTTCAGTCAAGTTCCCGAGCAAGAACAATGGTCTCTCACTCCGTTCGGGAGGGCTGACACCCAGGTTAAGAAACTGATTCACTAATCACAAATATTAGTTATCAGACCACTGCCAGGACTCTGTGGCAGCCACATCCTGCCGGTTTAGTGCGGAGCCACTGCCAAAGCTCGGTCCTCTCCCCCACCTTCCGGGGCCCGTGAAGTTTTCAGTTCCTATCGGGCTGCAGCTGGGGGAGGGGACCTGGGCCGCCCCGGCCGAGTAAAGTTCCACCACCAGGTCCACAAAGAGACTGCAGGGAGGCGTGGCCAGGCCGGAAATTCTGACAAAAAGTTTTGGCCCTCCGGTCCTAGAAGCAACTACTTCCTGGTCCCTCCTAGTCGTGGGGGTGTCCCTTTCTGCCTGGGGTCCCAACCCGAGGGCCGAGCTAGGGCCTTCGACCGCGGTGGGGCAGGGGCAGGCCGGCCAGGCGCCCCCCGTGCCCGCACCCGAGGCGCTCAGCCACCGGGCACCGGAGACGCTATTCTGGAGCAAAGTCCCCCGGGGTGTAGCTCGGAGGGCAGGGCCTCTCCTCCGCACTCCCCCCAGCACGAGCACCCTAGCGTCCCGAGGCCCGCGCTCTGCGCCCAGAGGCCGGCCCCAACGCCCAGGCCCAGGCCTGCTCGGACAGGGGGCCAGAGGGGACCCCAGCCCCCGCGGACCAGTCGGGTGCTCGCCGCGGCCCCCGACCCCGACCCCTCCGGGGAGATCCTCCAGGGCCCTGGCCGACCCCTAGCGCTGTGGGGCCCGGCTGCGCGGCGACCCCGGGCCGGGCCTCCCACCTTGACCCGCTGGCCCTGGATCTCCAGCGTCTTCATGGTGAAGTCCACGCCGATGGTGCTGCCCTGGCGCTCGGAGAAGACGCCTGTCTTGAAGCGCTGCACCACGCACGTCTTGCCCACGCTCGCGTCGCCCACCAGCACCAGCTTGAACAGGAAATCGTACTGCTCGTCTGGGTCCCCCGGGCCCGGCCCCGCCATGGCCGCGGGAGCCCAAGGGCCGGCGCTCCGGACGCTGGGGCGGCCTGGGCTCGCGCAAGCCGCGGGCCGCCTGGCGACGTGGAAGCGCCGCAACACCTGGGGAAGGGGCGCCACCGCCCGCCGGCCGCCCCGCCCCGGCCCGCCCCGGCCAGCCCGGCCGGCCAGACCCCGCGGCCGCGGCCCCGCCCCGGACTCGCCTGGCCCGGCCCTCCGCGCCGCGCCAGGCCAGTCCGGCCCTCAGGGCCGCGCTGGGCACCGCCCCGGGCCCGCCCCCGGCCGTACTCTTCCAGCGCTGTTCTAAGTCCCGCCCCCAGGCCTACTGGGCCCTCGGCACTGCCTCTGGCCCGCCTCCAATGAGACTCCGCCCTCAAACTTGACCCAATCAGAATCCACCTTCAGACCCGCCCCGGCCAGACTCCGCCCCCAGCACGGCTCCCGACCCCGCCCCCATCCCGACTGCGCCCTCAGGGCTGCCCTCAGCCCGTTAACACTCCTCGGCTCCGCCCTTAAGCCCGCCCACAGCACCGAGCCCCGTACCCGCCGCGCCCCCCACCGCCCATTTATCCTCTGCCTCCGCCTCTTTCCCCCCGCCCCCGCACCTCCCGCTCCTCCCGCTCACCCAGGCCTAGCCAGCTCCCTGGGCTCTCCTACCAACCTGGGTTCCCCTACCTGGTCTCTCCCAGACCCACAGAAAGGAGTGGGCTCGAGGGAAGGGTGGCCTGTTAACCCAGCCCTTGGGCCCAGAATGGCCTCCTTTAGAATGGATCTCTGGGGAAGGGAGACCACTGGGTCACCTCAGTGCTCACACCAAAGGGGCTGCAGAATCCCTCTAACAGAGGGTGGGAGAGGCGGTAGCATTTTTCCTGTACTGAAGAAGGGAAAGGCCTGGCGCACACTGCAAGGAGGAAAAGGGAAGGCTTCCATGAGGCCAAAAACTAAGCTGGCTACAGAACTGGGGAGGAGGCCAGAATCCTTGCGGGGCTGTGTGCTCAAGGTGACCCCCCCAGGATTCTGGGAGAGTGGAATTAGGGAGCCCCGTTTGGTGGGAGGCTAGGTTTGGGGGATTCCAAAGCCCAAAAGGCAGCCTAGCAGTGGTGGAAGCAGCTGCCCAACCGTCTCAGGATGGGCTGGCTCAGTTGGGGATTTGGGTCCAGTTGGGGGAACTGACCCACCTGAGCTGAGGAACAAGGAAGCTTCATGGGGAGTTCTGTGTTAGGGCAGACCCGCTCCCCAGATGGCCTGGTGAACCAGGGCTCCTCAGAGAAGTGAGACCCAAATGTCTATCAGGAGCTTAAAATAGATCACATAGGACCTATTCCCCAAAGTCTCCCCAGTTACCCAGATGGAAGGGAATTGAGAACACCCCTGCCCTCTTCAGACAGTACCCTTACAAAGGGGCCGCAGAACTTCAATTCCATGTAATTTTAAAATTCGATTAATGCCTGCTATGGGTCAGGTACTGTTCTAAGGCCTTGGAATCCATCAGTGAACAAAGCAGAGAAAAATCCATATCCTCCCCAGTAGAAAAGGGAAGACGGCCTTCCTGTAGCTTAAGGAGACCACAGAAAGCAAGTTCACCAGGACTAGGACCCCCAAGGACCCTGACCAGCTTTACTGGCCAAGTGGGGAAGAGACTGGACCAGGAGGCAAAGGCAGACCCACGGAGATGGGGGAAGAGTTACTGATCTCCACTCCCATGAGAAACACCCAACAGTACCAGACAGGAGCTCCCCAAGTGCCAGGGAAAGCAGGTGTGGGAGCCCAGCTTTGTTACATCACGTTGGAGCCAAGGACATAGCCTCCATCCAAAGCAGAAGTAGGCTGAAGGACATGGGATGGAAGGCTCTCCCCCATGCTGGGCTGGCTCTGGGAAGCAGGGACATGCCAAAGCCCAGGACCCCAGAAAATAACGTCTGTCCCAGTGGCTACCCACAGCACCAGGTGGAGAGGAGGAGGGGAAAGGTGGCTCCAGGAGGGGCCAAAGTCCCACCAACCACAGGCACGGGGAGAGGGAGGAGGCTTGGGCAGCTGTGGGTGTACTGGGCAAGTGGCTGGCCAGCTGAACTGGCCTCTCCACTGGCCTTGCCTGGAACTGGTTTGGGGTGGGAAGTGTTGGCCTGGGTATGGACTTTGCCAGAAAACACAGCCACCATTTGCATTTGTGGGGTGATGGAATCGCTCTAAAACTGGACTGTCGTGAGGGCTGCATGACCCAGGAGGTTTATTAAAATCATTAAGTTGTACACTCGCAGTAGGTTTTTATGGTATGTCAGGTATATCTCAGGAATGCTGTTAAAAAATATCTGCATTTCCTCTCTTTGGTGGTAAATTCTTGGATAGCACAGTGGCATTTTATCTGAAAATGAATTATGCGCCTTTGAAATGGAGTAATTAAAAAATGTTTATGATGTCTCACTTAGTGCCCCCCAATTTTTTTTTTTTTTTTTGGTTGCACCACATGGCGTGTGGGATCCTAGTTCCCCGACCAACCAGGGATCAAATCTGCACCCCCTGCACTGGAAGCGCGGAGTCTTAACCACTGGACTGCCAGGGAAGTCCAAGGCCCAAAATTTTAAATAATGCACATCCCCAAATCCTTTAAATGTGTCAAGAATTTAACATTCTTAAGGCTAACGGGGGTGAGCTGAACTAATTCTCACTGTTTGTGCTATTGCCACACGGTGGCACCGTCCTAGCTGACATATGGAAGCACCTGCTGTGACCCTAGCGATGCGTGGATCAGAACTCCTTCAAGTGGTGAGAGAGAGACTTTCTCCCCCTTCCTTCCTCCTTGTTTCATCTTTTCCTTTCCTTCTGCAGTCACCATTATTAAAATATATAGCCTCTAACGATATCATCCGAGTTTTCTTTCTTTGGAAGAGCCCAGGCTAGGGATGAAAACGTGCCCCTGGTCAGAAACAAAGGTGGAAAACACCACGAAGACCAGACACCAGCCATGACGCCCTGTGTTCTTAATACAGAAGAGTGCTTGCTGCAAAATGTTAAAGAACTGAAAGCAGCAAGAATGCAAAAATACACCACAGCAGCTGTAGACTTAGGTGCTGGCTGAGGGCTGGGAAGACTCCTCGGGACAGCCGCCTGGTGGCCAGAGAAACGTCAGACGTCCGCTCTCCCCTCCCAGTGCCCCCAAACCTCCTAACGGAGGCCAAAGGAGCCCTGCTTCATTCCAAGGTACCAGTCGCACACAGGAGGCTCTGACTGGAAACACAGGGTCACCGGGCTCAGCACCTCCGCCCCAACCTCCGCCAGCCCCGCGGTGCCCTCCCACCCCAGGCGCTGTGCCCGCCCTGGAGGGGTGCCCTGGCTTCCTCCCCTCGCAGCTTCCCGCTGGCCCCCAGCCCCCCTGCCCGCACCAAGTGCGCCTGCTAGACAGACGCCAGGGACAAGCCCCGGCCCCTTGGGAAGCCCCTCTCACCTCTCCCACTGCCTCTGCTCCCCTCTGCCCCCCTGCCCTGAGGCTCCTCCCCTAGTTCCCAGCCCCTCACACGTGCTAGTTTTCACACAGTCCTACCCGGCCCCACCAGAGGGACCTGGGGCCCAGCTCATCTCCCTGGGGCGAAACGCAGGCTCGGTGACGCAGAAAAGCGCCAGGGGCAGCCCTACAGGAGACCCTTCCTCTACAGTCTGCCTTCTTCTGTGGGGGAGTGCGAGAGGGTGAGGCAGGAGGGGAGCAGATGTGAAAATCCACCACCCCCACCGTGGACCTGTCTGCTCTTTAGTGGACCTGATGCCCCCCGGCTGGATTCTGCTGTCACTGCTTCCGTTAGTATGAGCAGGGGCTTTGGGAGGAAGCAGTGAGATGTGGGTGGTGGCAGAGGATGGGGTGGGCATGGGGCGGTCTGGGAGGAAACGAAATGGGACCCCTCGCCCTAAAAGGTTTTAATCTCGTCCAGGTTTACAAATTGCCCGAGCCAGAGCACGTGGGCTCGGGGCAGAGTGCAGAGGGCTGGGGTGCAGGGGAGGAGGGCGCTGCGGGGCCCGGGTGGGGCTGGTGTAGGAGTCTAAGGCATGACAGGAGGAGATTGGTGTTTCAGACTCACTACCCGGGCCGGTGGGGCAGAGGGGAGAGGGAAGGGGAGCGAAGTCCATGGACATGTATATCTCTGTTTGGGAAACTGTGGGCAGAGCCAAAGCTGGTATAAACCATGAAACAGATTTTGTCGAAGTTTCCGTGGAGCTGGGCCATGGAGACCACACACCCCCAGTGGCCGCACTCCCTTGCTGTTCCAGGCCTGGGGGGAGCCCTGCAGAGACCTCCTCTCCAGCCCCTGGCAGACAGATAACCGGGGCCTGCAGCACAGGAAGCAGCCTGGGGTTGGGCCCATCTCTGCCAGGGACACCTGTGCATCATCAGCAGAGCCCCAGTTTCCTCAGACGCCAGACACTGAGTCCTATGCTACCCGCATCCCATCCGGGGAAGCCACCGTGAGACCCTGGGGGGCCGTGGGGAGGAGACTGGGGGACTGTCCAGGTGGGCCGAGCTCCATGCACCTGCCCACCATCTTTCCAGGGATAAGAAACACCTGTCGTTTGAACCGCCTGCTCTCACTGAATGCAAGGAGCCCCACCCACATGTGACCCTTGGACGAAAACCCTGTAACTGGGCCGTCTGAGCTGGGCCTTCCAAACGCTCCCCAGGGCCAGTCTGTCCCAAGGCCCCCCCTCGCCTCTGCCCACCCCATGGGACTGCCCAGACCCGGGGAGAACTCGGAGGGCAGCAGGTCCAGTCCTGGCCTTTAAGACAGGGAACCTAAGGCCGGTGTCCAGAGGGACCTGCTCCAAGTCCCCACTGAGTTTGCTCCTGAGCCCCTGCCTGGGGCCAGCCCCCGGCTGGGTGTGGATCCCAGGGCTGAGTCTGACCCTGCCCGGCCCCCCGGGCTCCCAGCGCTCCAGCCCTGACCCTCTCTGCTCCCGGCACACACTCGCCCAGGGGCTCGGCCGAGGGGTCCCTCCAGCCCTGCCTCCAGGGAAGGGAAGCCCCCGGCCCAGTCCTGTGCCCTCCCCTCCCCTCCCCCTCACAGCTCTGAAGCCCCACGTCACCTTCCCCAGGGCCACTCCCCACCCTGCCCGGCCTCCGCCTGACCCCCTCCACCCTGGCTCGGGAACATCCTAAGGCAGGTTACACGCTGACGGTCACCCCCTCGCTCAGGCTGGCACTGCTCCGCTGCCCCCAGTCTCCTTCGGGAGGCCCGCCGGGACCTTGGCAGCTACACGGCTCTGCCGACATGCCCAGGACCCCTCCCGAGGGTGGGGAGCCCCCCCACTCTGCCCGGAGCTGCGGCCTCTGCTGTGGGTTCTCCCCACCGGGAGGGAAAGACTCGGCCGGGATGGCGGGTTTGGACCGACTCCCGGGCATCCTCTGTGTGCTCCCCACAGGCCGGCGCCACGGCCCTGCCGCTTCAGCCCTGATCCGCAGCCGTGGGTGCGGGGGCCACGGGAGGACAGCCCCGCCACCTCCTCAGCTCCCAGACGGGCCGCCGCTGGTCCCAGCCCTCCCACACCAGGGCTGCGTGTTTCGGGACCCCGTCCCCTGCGGTGACTGTGAACCTCACTCAGGTCCCAGTGCAGGCACGGCCTCAAGACAGGCAGCCCAGACCTGGAGGTTGCCTTTCACACAAAAATCTTTAATAAAAATAGCTCTCTGCAGAACCAGTCCTGGACAGCAGTAGCAAACTCAAACTCCTGCCACGTGAGCAGGAAGGAGCAAGGCCAGCTGAGGGGTCTGAACTGAGGGCAGGGCTTCCCCGAAGGCGGAGCTCCGCCGGCTGCGACGTGTGGGATGTGGGCTCGGGGCCCACACACCTTCTCATTCTTCAAGAGGAGTTACAAACACGTCTGCGTTTTTTAAGAGTGTCACTAACTGGTCGCCCTCCCCACCAAACGACAGGAGGAGGCTACGTAAGACACTCAAAGGCTGACAGGGAGCGGCGCGTCCTACACACTCAAGACAGAAGTAAGCGGGTTCACACGTCAGCAAAACACCGGGACGAGGGGACACCGGGGCATCCGGCAGGCAAACGGCCCTCGGTCAGCGCGCAGGCGAGAGCAGGGGAGGGAGGAGGGCGGAGAAGCGGCAGGTGGCCCGGGCTGCCCGCCCCCCACGGCGCTGGGCGGCGCCCCGGCTCGGCTAGTGGCCCAGGAGCCGCCTGGCCTCCTCGCTCTGGGCCTGCAGCGTCTCGCTGGTGTACTTCTGCAGCAGCTCCATCTTCTTCCTCCGCACGAGCGCCTCCTCGATCTGCGGGCGGGAGAGCGGAGGGCTCAGGCCGCGGGGCCCGCGAGGCCAACACGCCGCCTGGGCCCGGCCGGGAGCCCAGCACCCTGCGTCCGAGGCCCCGATCTCCGCCGGGGAGCAGGTGAGCGACACGGTGCGCGACTGCTGCCCCCAGGCAGACGGAAAGCTGCCTCGTCTGGACGCCCCGCCCTAACCTGAGCCCAGGGACCAACGCCCTGCGTCGGGAGCGAGAGCCGCCCCAAGGGGCAGGAAGGACCAAGAGAACCACGCGGCGCCCCGTGGGGCCCCTGGGAGGCCAGGCGGCCCCCAGCCCGTCCTACCTCTTGCTGCGACGGCACCGGGACGTGAGCGATGAACTTCTGCTGCCCGTCCTCCCCTCCTTTCTCCTGCCCGCCCTCCTCGTCAGACTGCAAAAGAGTACAACCAGAGGCCGCGCGGACGAGACCGTTAACAAGTGCCGGCACCGCCATAACGTGCACCAGCCTGCAGCCATTTAAAAGGAAAAACAGCGACGAGGAAGCTCTGTTCTCAGAGAGACAGCCAAGACGCAGCGTGAAGTACAAGAAGCAACAGAACACTGTGTATTGCGCGACCTCTTGTACGAGGAAGAAAAGAGAAGCCAGTGATCTCAGTGAGAGCCGGTGGACAGAGGACAGGGCTGCGAAAGAGAAGCTGTGTGGGATCTCTGTAAAGGTTTTGCGTTTTGAGTCTTGTGAATACATTATCTATTTTTTTAATTAAACTTAAGAAAAGCATATATAGAAGAAAGCATCACTCAGAGGCTGCCTGTGAGTCAGCAGAGATTACTCATAACCTAAGGAATGACGTAGCCCTGGAGGCGTGAGGAGAGAGGAGGCCTGTGCAGAGGCAGGTGCACTGCCCGCAGGTCTCTGGGCCGGATCCTGACCCCGCCCCCGCCCCCGCCCCACGTCACCAGCTGCCAGGAAAGCCGCGGTGGAAGCTCTCAGATGCCGCTGGTAGGAGAAACCGGTCCCAGGGCTCTGGGAAAGTCGGGCTGTATCCACCCAGGCGAGCCCACGGGTGGAAGTTCCACTCCTCAGGGCAGACTCCAACAAGGAAGGCTGTTGTAGCCCCAAAGAATCCACACCCGTGATGAAAGACACAGCACTGCCCACACGCGTCATACCACGTCAGGTCCCTCGGTGGACACTGCACTGTCACTGTGCAAGCCACTGGGGACACTGGGTGAAGGACCACACAGGACCCTCGGCAGCAGCTCTGCAACTTCCCGTAAATCTTAAGCATTTCAGGATAAACAATTTTTAAATCCTCTGATGGCTTTCCATCGCTCTCACGGTAAAGGAAAACGCTTCCCCAGGGGAGCCGGGGCCCTTGCTCGGCCCACCTCCCCTCCCCCAGCCTCCACTCTGCCCCCACTCTGCCCTCCAGCCACCGGCCTGTCCTCTGTCCCCTGCGCTCCCATGGGGTCATCCGCTCACGCTGTTCCCTGCTGCCTCTTCGCGTGGTTAATTCCCCCTTGTTTCCGGATCTCAGCTGAAGGGTCACGTCCCCAGCAAAGCCTTCACTGGCCCTGCCTTCACCATGTCGCTACCCAGAGCTCCTATCCCAGTTGCCATTTCCCACGGTGTCTGCTGACCGGACTGTCCCCCCGGACTTCAAGCCACAAGCGAAGCGTGTTTGCTGTCCTGCCCCTCGAGTGGGCCTCACAGTAGCCACCCATTAAACAAACATCCCTTGAAAGAGCAAATGGATTATTTGCATCTAGAGAAAATCTTCCTAGGGCACGCTGCCATCCTGCTTCAAATGCCTGCCTGAGGGCACGAACCTCAGGTCTGCTAGATCCTGTGTGACGGTGACTTAAGCCTCTCTGAGCCTGCTTCCTTGCCACTGACATCATGGCAAGCCATGTGACGTCACACAGGGCCTGACCCATAGTCCAGGCATGGGTGCCTCCCCTCCCCTTGCTCAGTCCAGCAAATCAGCTCCATCCTGGACCTGCCCAGGGAGCAAGGCCTGCAGGGGTGCTGGGAGCAAGGGGGCTCTGCCTGAGGTGTCACAGCTCCATCCCCAACCGGGACCCCCTGAGGAAGTCCCTTCTCTGCTCTGGGCTGGTTAAGACTACAGAAGAGTTACTGGCACTGCCACTTAAGCAGAAACAATGAGGTCATGGGCTAAAACACACTGGCTTCAAATGTGTTTATAAATCCAATTCCAGCATGTTCAGGAGGGCCTATCTCTGAGATGCAAATAAGTCATCCCTGATGTAAAGCAGTTTAACAAGTGCCCTCACAGCCGTTCCTCTCTGGAACCCTCCCTGTGAACCCGGGAGGTGACCTTCATCCCCACCGTCTAGGAGAGAAGGCCGAAGCCTCAGATGGCGGCAGGGGCAAGAGCCGGGCCTTGACCCTGACCCCTCGTCTGTGCTTCCTGCTACCGCCCCCCCATCCTCCACGGCACAGAGAAGGCGGTGAGTGCCAGGGGGTCCCCTGCCGCCCGCCCAGTACCTCCTCGTCAGTGACAGCATAGATGTTGACCTCCTCCTCCTCCTCCTCCTCTTCCTCCTCCTCCTCCTTCTCCCCTCTTGCCAGCCGGGCCTCTCTCTCTGCTTTCCACTTGTCCACTAATTCGGCTCTGACTGCAGACAAGGGAGAGCAGGCGTTACTCACTCTGGCCTCTAAGAAAGCGTTAAACACCACGCAGGGCGAGGCCAAGGCCTCCCTGCTGGAAAGGGTCACCTTCATCCTGCCCCGGTGGGCAGGAATCAGACAGGAATCAGACGGGAGGGCAGCTTTTAGGGGACACACCCAGATCTTCCCCAGTTCAGCACCCTGAGGCTCTCAAAAAACTAAAACTAGAACTACCATGTGATCCAGCAATTCCATTCCTGGGTATATATCCAAAAAAACAAAAACACTAATTCGAAAAGATACATACACCCCAATGTTCATAGCAGTATTATTTACAGTTGCCAAGCTATGGAAGTAAACTAAGTGCCCATCAACAGATGGATGGGTAAATAAGATGTGGTGTATACACACACACACACATGCATATGCACAATGGGATCCTACTCAGCCATAAAAAAGAATGAAATAATGCCATTTGCAGCAACATGGATGGACCTACAGATTATCACACTAAGTGAAGTAAGTCAGATGGAGAAAGACAAATACTGTATGATATCACTTACATGTGGAATCTAAAAAATACAACAAACTAGTGAATATAACAAAAAAGCAGCAGACTCACAGATATAGAGAACAAACTAGTGGTTACCAGTGGAGAGAGGGAAGGGGGGAGAGGCAATTTAGCGGTAGGGGATTAAGAGGTACAAACTATTAAGATAAAATAAGCTATACAAGGATATATTATACAACATGTGGAATACAGCCAATATTTTATAATAACTGCTAATGGAATATACCTTTAAAAATTGTGAATCTCTATACTGTACACCTGTAACTTACATAATATTGTACATCAACTACTTCAATTTTTAAAAAAGCCCAGCCCTAAAAAAAACAACGTTCCTTATAAAATTAAAAATAAAACCCCATTTTCAAGGGAGAGAAAAGAAACCAGATGCCAGCAGCAATGAAATGAAATGCCCGCAGACCTACGTTTCTTTTCATATTCCTGTTCCAAAGGCACAATAACACCATCGTCTTCATCTAGGTAACCGTAGTATTCAAAATCGATCGCCTTCATGAGCTCAGCGCGTGTCTTTCTTGGAGGAGGAAGAGCTAAAAGAAAGAATTCACCAGCTTAGCTGAATTCCCCGTCATAATCTCACTCAAGCCTTCTCCTCATACAATGTTACGCAGGCATATAGTAGGTGTGTTCATGAAAATATCATGAAATAGGCACTTCTCTACACTAGTAATGGGATTATATACGTGGTACCACCCTTTTTAAAATCAGTGTTGAGGGCTTCCCTGGTGGCGCAGTGGTTAAGAATCCGCCTGCCAATGCAGGGGACACGGGTTCAAGCCCTGGTCCCGGAAGATCCCACATGCCGCGGATAGCAACTAAGCCCGTGCGCCACAGCTACTGAGCCACAACTACTGAGCTCGCGAGCCACAACTACTGAAGCCCGCACGCCTAGAGCCTGTGCTCCGCAACAAGAGAAGCTACCATGATGAGAAGCCTGTGCACCGCAATGAAGAGTAGCCCCTGTTCGCTGCAACTAGAGAAAGCCTGCGTGCAGCAACGGAGACCCAATGCAGGCAAAAATAAATAAATAAAATAAATTTAAAATAAATAAATAAAATTAAATCAGTGTTGAAATCTTTGACCCAATTAGTCCATTTAGAAGGAATCTATCCTAATTTAAAAAACAGAAACAAAACCTGGCAAAGCTTTATGGGCAGAGGTGTGCGTCACAGCGTTATTTATGCAACAGTGAAAACTTGGACACCCAAGGATTATGATCTGCAATTCAAGCATGGCGGAGGGGAGGGGATCCTGAAGCCCCAGTAATGCTGCTTCATAGGGTGCTTTAACAACACAGGAAATGCCATAATATTTAATGAAAAAACTAAGAATACAGATAAAACAAAAGAAACTACAAACAAAAAAGATAAATGAGAAATTCCTGAAGAAAATACTTTCAGACTAAGAATTCCTATTCAGAGTATTTAGTAATACTTGAAAATCAAAAGGGAAATGACAACCCAACAGGTTAGTCAAAGAATAAAAGCTGATAATTGAAGAAGAAAAAACTCTTATGTATGAAAATTTCATTTAGTAACTGAATTCAATTGTCAATTTCATTAGTAATGGGGGGAACAAAAAAATAAAAATAATACATTGTTTCAAGCACCAGATCAGCAAAAATGTTATAATTATAAACATCTAGAAATAACTAAATACCAAAGGAGGGATGGTCACACCAAGTACGGTTAATCCCTGAGACTCTCTAATCCGTCACATCACTTGGCGTTCTAAGGAGAACCATGAGGGGACATGGACGGACTGCACACACAACCCTGTCCACCCCTCCACCACGTGGGCTGCATCCAGGACAGGGCTGAAACCTAGCAGCCTCAGAGCACTGCATGCATTCTGGCCACAGGATGGAGCTGTGATCCAACCAAAGCCAACCAGACTCAATTCTGGGAATTCTGCTTGAACTGTTTGGGGGAAAAAAATCTGTTGCTGAGAGAGAACAAAATTTAAGTCGATGAACGGACAACCAGCCACCACAAGAGGAGAGTGAGACAGAGAAAAAAGCTCACAGGATGGAAGCCAAAACTGCAACACGGGGCAATGTGACCTGGAACCGGCCATTCCTGAAGGCAAACTTGTCAGTTATGTGAGCCAATAAATTTATAGACTTTTCTGCCTAAAGTAATTGGGGTTGAGTCACCTGTCACTTATGCTGATGTAATTTAGTTGATGAAATAAGCATGGGAGTGCATGGAAAAGGCTGGAAGGGAACATTCCAAACAGATAATAACAGTGACGGGTCACCTCTAGCAGGGCACTGGGATGGGGGTCAAGGGGATCAAGGGGACTGTGCTACTATTTTTATTTTTTTTTGCCTTGCGGCATTCGGGATATTAGTTTCCCGACCAGGGTTTAAACCCGTGCCCCCTGTAGTGGAAGCACGGAGTCTTAACCACTGGACCGCGAGGGAAGTCCCTGTGCTACTATTTCCATTATACGCATTAAGACTAAGTTGCACACTTTCTTGGTTAAAAAAAAAAAAAAACTCTATGACTGGAATAAATAAGAATAAATTTAGAAACAATGTAAAAGCAAAAAAAAAAAAAAAAAGTAACATACACAGCACACCCTCAGTTTAGTAGCCTTAAAAAACTGGAAGGGGATACACCCCAACATGTCAACAACCATCATCTATAAGTTGTGAAAACGTGGGTGTTTCTTCTGATTTTCTGTATTTTACAACTTGTCTATAATAAAATTATACTGCATTCATAACAAACGGCATGATATTTCAACTCTGAATTATTTTAAGTGATGCCAATCACGCATGCAAAACCAGTGTGTGCATAATGAATTTAAGAATGAGCACGGCTTCATGAAAGCAGAATTGTATTTTTAAACAAACAGGAAAACCGACTGGAAGGAAACAGCAGAACGCCAGCAGTGGGAGGAATCCTGGTCTCATCCTTCTCTGCTTTCCACACTTCTTTCTATAAAATGCTTGGACGGCTTTTTGAAAAGTCAAAATTAAGATACACAGAAATTCCAGACCAGCAGTTTCCAACTGCATTTTGGAGGCTCCCAGGGCTGTGGAGGGAAAGGCAGGAGCGGAGAGGGTGCCCGGCTTGGATTCACTCTCCTCCACTTGTGCATTTCGGGGTTCGGCCCAAGGTGTCATGTGTCCTTCAGTTAAGAGTTTTTTCAACTGAACACGTAACTGAAAATGAAGCTGACTGAACTGCAAACAGGGAGACTCCTCGTTCACACTCAGACGGGTGTGGGCAGAGCCTGCAATCTGACACCTGTCAGTTCTGGGTTCCCGTTTTCACCCCAACTGTGTGCCCACCTGAAAACGATAATCCTCTGAGGACACGGGGCTGCTGTGCGGCTAAGAAATGGCATAGGAAGAGTGCCCTGCAGACGGCATGTCTACTGTTACAAGCAGGACCAAGATTTCCAGGCTAACACCTCGGCGAACACCGGTTACTCACGTTCTCTCTCAAACAGTTCTCTGACGCCAGGCAAGTCTTTCGCTGCTCCGAAGTACTTGTAACCTCGATTTCCTGGGACTTCTTTCCCTTCATGATCCAGCATTTTAGGGCCAACTTTCTTATTGGGAAGGAAAAAGAGAAAATGGATCTGATCCTTAAACCCACTATTTCCATGTTTGCAAATAGATTTAAGATAATAATGCTAAAGGTAGAAAATATTAATGTACACAGAAATATATTTAGGTACTTTTTTTAATCCCTTAAAAATCAACCTAAATACCTAACAGTAAGAGGATGATTTAAGTAAATTATAGCATATTCAGGATGGAATATATCCTATAGCTTAAAAATGATGGTTCATATGAAACTCTTATATTGACTTAGAAAAACACAATATAATGTTAAGTGAAAAAAGCTTTTAAAAAATTGCAAAAAACCTAAATGACAAGCAGTAGAAGACAAATGAAATATTCAGAAGATGGAATTCTCTCCACTAAAAATGATGATGCTGACAAGTGCATACAGTATGTGACCCTGGACAAGGCTCTGTACCGTAAGGGGAAAGGCCTTAAAGGATGAAACTCAATAAAACAGCCAAATGATTGTATCAAAGTTAAATGTCTTAAACTCTACCATGCTTATATAAGAGAACATTCTTATTCTTAGGAAATACACACAGAAGTATTTCTTAGGAAATACCCCTTAAGTATTAAGGGGTAAAAGAACATGATGTATTTAAGCCTCAAACGGTTCAGAGAAAATAAATCTCAAGGTACACACAGAAAATGATAAAGCAAATACAGCAAAATGTTAAAAACTGGTAAATCTGCATAAAGGGTACATAGGACTTCTCTATACAATTTGTGGAACTTTCTGTGAGCTCAGAAATGCTTTTTGAAACGATTATATAAATGATATATAATCATTTATATAATCGTTTATTATATATAAACGATTATATAAATGATTATTTACTGACATGAACATATGCGTCTGATAAACTGTTAAGTGAACAAAGCATATAGTTAGAATAATGAACCATTATCTGTAAAAATAAATATATATATGCATAGAAGAAATTCTAGAAAGATAAGTAGAAAATGTTAATAGCAATCATTTCTGGGTGGTAGGAAAATATATAATGTAATCTATATCACACATAGAATATATAAAATTTTTTTATATTTTAGAATTTTTATATTTTTTGTTTTGTATTTTTTTTGACATAAAAGTAGGTACTCTATATACAATGAAAGTTACCATTTTGAAAAGAAGTATAAAACCTAGAACCAAAATTGCACATACAATGAGTATGACCTCAGTTACAGGACTCATGGAAAAACAATGGACAGAAACATTCCAGAAGCTGCTCCTAGTTAAAAGCATCATGACTGCATGGTGTTCTGCTCTATACTTTTCTGAACTTAATAACAATATATTACTTTTTCTCTTATTATTGTACTAAAATACACGTAACATAAAATTTACCATCTTAACCATTTTTAAGTGTCCAGGTCAGTGGTATTAGTACATTCATAGTGTCATGCAACCATCACCACCATCTTATAAAACAAACTCTAAATGTGTCACTTTTTTTTTTAGCTGCGCTGCGTGGCTTGCAGGATCTTAGTTCCCCGACGAGGGACAGAACCTGGGCCACAGCAGTTAAAGTGCTGAGTCCTAACCACTCGACCACCAGGGAATTCCCTAAATGTTACTTTTGTACACAGAAAATGAAAATAAAATTCTTTAGCATTAAAAAGACGCTAGGGCGGGACTTCCCTGGTGGCGCAGTGGTTAAGAATCCACCTGCCAATGCAGGGGACACGGGTTCGAGCCCTGGTCCGGGAAGATCCCACATGCTGCGGAGCAACTAAGCCCGTGCGCCACAACTACTGAGCCTGTGCTCTAGAGCCTGCATGCTGCAACTACTGAAGCCCACGCGCCTACAGCCCGTGCTCCGCAACAAGAGAAGCCACCGCAGTGAGAAGCCCACGCACCGCAATGAAGAGTAGCCCCTGCTCGCCGCAACCAGAGAAAGCCTGCGCGCAGCAACGAAGACCCAACACAGCCAAAAATAAATAAATAAAAATAAAAAAAAATAAAAAAAAAAAAGACGCTAGGGCTTCCCTGGTGGCGCAGTGGTTAAGAATCCGCCTGCCAATGCAGGGGCCACGGGTTCGAGGCCTGGTCCGGGAAGATCCCACATGCCACGGAGCAACTAAGCCCGTGCGCCACAACTACTGAGCCTGCGTTCTAGAGCCTGCGAGTCACAACTACGGAAGCCCATGTGCCTAGAGCCCATGCTCCGCAACAAGAGAAGCCACCGCAATGAGAAGCCCGTGCACTGCAATGAAGAGTAGCCCCCGCTCACCGCAACTAGAGAAAGCCCACGCGCAGCAACGAAGACCCAGCGCAGCCAAAAATAAAAATAATAAATTTAAAAAAAAAAGACTCTAGAAGGAAATACATAAAAACATTACTGTTGACTCTGGGTGGTGGAACTTAAGAATATCGTACATATTAATTCTGTAACCCTTCCAGGAAGGGTAATAAACCTCTGCACTAAAGCAGTCTGACAGGGAGCAAAATCACCGTCACAGAACTACTGAAGATGCAGTGAGAACGTTCCTAGCACAGGTACTCCAGGAGTGGAAGTGCCTTTCCTTCTGCAACAAGAATAAATGCCTCATTTTTAGGCCAGGTACTAACGTGAGAACTGTGGTTTTACATTAAATACATAGAAAAACTGCACATATTTCTTACATAACATACTACAGTCTACTGACTAGATACTACTGGTTCAAATGACCTGGGTAAATGGGGCAGGGCCTGGGGCAGCATTTTTCAAAGCTGAGACCCACTGGCGTGTCGTGAAATCCATTACATGGGTCATAATCATCAATTTTTTAAAAATCAAGATAGAACAGAATAGAAAATATCAAAGTGCAGCAACATATACCAAGTATTTTTTCAGTACTGCGTTGTGATATAGTGAGTGAGTGAGTGTGTGTGTGTGTGTGTGTGTGTGTGTTTATTTTAGAGTGGGTCATGGGCCTAAAAGCTTGAAAGTCACTGTTCCAGAATACTGCATTTAAAGAATCCAGAGAAAGGAAACACAGCCATGTCCCCAGGGCCCCCTTGAGTACAGAAGCCGACAATGGAATGGTTGTCCCAATTCTCAAGGAGTTCAGAGAAGACTGTGAGGGGCCAAGGTCATTTCAAACAAGAGGCCCAGGGAGCCCGCGTGGCTCACTCTGGAACACCTGGCCAGTACACGTGCTGAGGCCTGCGCTGTGGACCTTTAAGCACCACTGGCCCGTGCTTTCACGTTTCCTGTCCACGTGCAACAGGCACTTTCAAGCCTCCTTTCATCTCTCCAGTGCCTACTCTGTGGCAGGGCTGCGGGAGCAGCAGTAGCCACCCTGCAGGCAGACAGCGCCCGTGCTCAGCCCCCAGGGCCGCGGCTTGCTTACCCCATAGTCAGGACCACCCAGCTCCTTGATCCGGGCCTCCCAGTGTCCCTTCTCTCTTAGCAGCTTGTTAATTTCATCATTCAGGTCACGAATTCGGAATTCACCTAGACCAGCTAGAAAACAAAAATGTCCTATCATTTCTTGAAAATACCACTCGATGTCATAGCCTTAAGAGTGAATGTCAACACCTAAAAAGGTGCATAACACAAAGATACTATTTCAATTTATAAGAAAACCCATCCACACCGAAATCACGGAAGGGCAACGATCATGCACAGAGTTCCAGCAGCACTGGGAGGAAAGAGCTTCATCCTCATTAGCAACCACAGAAACACAAACTGAAGCAATCCTGCAGCTCCATTTATACCGCCACTGAAACAGTAAACTCTTAGAGGTGGGGACACAGCGTCCAATCAGTGTCAGCCAAGATGCAGCGAGGCAGCGACAGCATCAGGGCTGGTAGCAGTCTGTGTTAGTCTAGTCCTTTCAGGAAAGCAACACCTTGTTCAGTGGGAACATCTTTGACAAAGACAAGGGCCTGAGAACTGAGCCTAAGGGACAGATTTATAGTCTTTATTTTTTACTTATTTATTTTTTGGCTGCACCGCGCAGCATACCGTATCTTACTTCCCCGACCAGGGATCGAACCCGTGCCCCCTGCAGTGGAAGCGCGAGTTCTTAACCACTGGACCGCCAGGGAAGTCCCTAAGGGATGGATTTAAAGGGATGATGACAGGGAGTTTGCTGAGGTGTAGTCGTTGGCGGCTGGGAGCCGGCAGCAGTTGGGGATATTCCAAGGGAGAAGCCCTCCCTTTCTCCACTGAATTGCTTTTGTACCTTTGTCAAGTCAACTGACCACATACGTGTGTCCCTATTTCTGGACTTCTTATTCTGTTCAATTGGTCTGTGTGTCTATCTTTCACCAATACCCAATTGTCTTGAATAGCTTTAGCTTTACATTAAATCATGAAATTAGGTGTTATGAATACTCCAATTTTTTTCTTTTTCAAAACTGTTTTGGCTATTCTAGTTCCTTTGCCTTTCCATTTAAATTTTAGAAACAGTTCGTCAACATAAACCAAAAACCACTGCTGGGATTTTGACTGTGATAGATTTTGAAAAGAAAAAGAATCGACACCTTTCCTATATCGAGGCTTCCCATCCACAAACACTGTCTATGTCTCCATTTGATTGGTTCTTTGACTTCTTTCATCACTGTTTTATAGTTTTCAGCATACAGATCATACATATATTTTGTTAGATTTATACCTAAGTATTTCTTGTGTTTTGATGCTTCTGTAAATAACACTTTAATAAAAGTTCTAGTTCCAAATGTTCACTGCTAGTACATAGAAATAGAATTGATTTTTGTGTATTGACTTTCTATTCTGTGATCTTGCTAAACTCATTTATTCATTTTAGAAATCTTTCTGTAGATTCCTTGGGATTTTCTACACAGAAAGTTATGTCATCTCAGAAAAGAGCATTTTTCTTCCCTTCCAATCTTTGGGCCTTTTATTTCCTTTTCTTGCTTTATTGTACTGGAAAGGAATTTCAGTACAATACTGAATAGAAGTGGTGAGAATGGATATCTCCACCTTGTTCCTGATCTTAGGAGGAAAGCATTCAACCTATAGCTGGCTATAGGTTTTTTGGTAGAAGTCCCTTATCAGGGAAAAAAAAAAAGTTCCCTTCAATTCCCAGTTAGCTGAGGTTTTTTTTTTTGGTTTTTGTTTTTAATTTTTTAAATTTATTTATTTTTGGCTGTGCTGGGTCTCTGTTGCTGCTGTGTGCGGCACGTGGGCCCCTGCATTGGCTGTTGGATTCTTAACCACTGCGCCACCAGGTAAGTCCTGATCTTTTTACAGAACCCGCTTTTGTTCAATTTTCTCTATTCATCTTCTGTTTTCAATTTCATTGATTTCTTCTCTTTATTATTTCCTTCCCTCTGCTTACTTTGGAATTAATTTGCTCTTCCTTTTTAGTTTCTTAGGGTAGAAGCTTAGATCACTGACTTGAGACCTTCCTTATTTTCTTTTATTTTAATGCTATAAATTTTCACCTAAACACTGCTTTACCTGCATGCCATAAATTTTTTTGTCCCCTGAATTCTGACATTATGTTTTCATTCTCATTCAGTTCAAAATATTTTCTAATCTCCTTGAGGTTTCCTCTTAGATATATGGGTTGTTTAGAAGTATGTTTAATTTCTAAATAGTTAGGAATTTTCCAGATATCTTTTTGTTACCGATTTCTATGTTAACTGTGTTATAATCAGTGAACATACTTCGCAAAATTTTAATTAGGTTTGCTAACATTCATATTATAACCTAAAATATGCTTTATTTTGGTGAATATTCCATTTGCTCTTAAAAAAAGAAATTGTACTCTTTTTTGTGAGGTGGAGTGTTCCATAAAGGTCAACTAGGTCAAACTGATCGATAGTATTGTTCAGTTCTTCTATGTTCTTACTCATTTTGTACCTACTTGTTCTATTGATTATTGAGAGAGGGGGCTGACGTCCCCAAGGCTAATTGTGGATTTGAGAATCGAGCACTTTAAACAGACAGGCTAGCTTACCATTCTGAATTTGAGCCACTTTTTTTGAGATCTCTCCAATGATCTGTGAAAAAAATAAAAGGCAATATATTTTTATGACTTTTGAGTAAGTCTGAAAGCATAAGAAATATATAATTCAAAATCAGTAATTAAAAATTCTTAGAATTCTGGTTGAAGAGTCATGTAGGTACAAAAGCCATCAGAGACCTGTTCTTCTGTAAGATCAGATTCACCCAGCACATACCTGTCGTCTCCACTTCTCGGCTTTGGGCAGCTCAGTACACTCCGAGGCAAGGAAGGGTCTTCGCTCCTAAGGAAAAGCAAAACACATGCTGCCGCTGTACTGTATGAAATTACAAGCTTTGTGCAACATTCATGACTGACTCAGGCCTGAAGCCTGAAATGTCTAACAGGCTAAAGACATCTGCAGCTTCAGTTCCAGGTGCTCTTCATCAAGCCTTATGGCTCACGCTGCAGCCTCTCCTCAGGAAAGAACTACACAGGCAAAAACATTCACTGCATCGTACCTGGTACAGGCAGCCACCGGAAACAACGTAAAAGTCCAGTACACTTGACCCCTGAGCAACATGGGGGTTAACCCAAGTATAACTTACAGTCGGGCTTCAGTATCCGTGTTTCCTCCGCACCCACAGATTCAACCAAGCACAAACCGTGTAGTTCTGTAGTATTTACCGTTGAAAAACATCCGTGTATAAGTGAACCAATGCAGTTCAAACCCGTGTTGTTCAGGGTCAGTTGTTACAGAGAGATGGCGAAGTACACCCGGTTATACCCATTTCATGGCATATTTATACTACCTTAGGAAATGACAGCTCTCAGTGTTTAGAACAAACATACACATACATGCATGTCTGTGTGTATACAGGTGTGTGTGCGGGTGTGTGTATAATTTTAAAAAACAAAACAAAAATATTCAAAGAACAGTACATATTACCCCTAACCTGGCTGAGTCTCCATGAGCTAAGGTCATTACTGGTTTCAGGTTAGAGCTGCTCCTCACAGCACACCCCACTTTGTACTATTCAGTATTAGACAGGGCTGGGATAACACGGAAACCCAATCATCATATTACAGAGCAGACAGAAGCACAAGTAGTCAGATCATCACACTGCCCCAGCTACCTGGGATTCAAGTGTACAGACTCATAAGACACAGGAAAGCATGGACGAGGAAGAGGAAGATCTGGAGTCTGAAGTCTGTTCAGGAGGGCGTTTTACTGCACTTCTTCTCAATAATTTAAAAATTCGTGAGAAAGATTTAAACCAACCTTTACTTTTCCCTCTTCCAGCTGAGCTTGGCGAAATCTTGCTAAGGCCGTCCTACCGGGAACAGAGAAGACACCGTTAGATCCTGCTCAAAGATCTCTTATCATCCAAGTTCCTGGATGGGTAAATCTGCTCATGACCATACTGAATGTCATCCATCACTCATAAACATATATACATATTGCAATCAAGAAACCACAGAGAAGTTATGGGTTTCCATGTTCCAAAAAGTAGGGCTTATAAGGATTTGTGTTCCTTTCACCCACACGGCGTGTAAGGACTGGACTGTGGGAAACCACTCGTCAGGCCACTGTGGTGAGCAACACATCCAGATGCTAAAAAGACTAATATTATGGGCTGTCACTCTAACAGCCCCTGAACCACCCCAGGTGAGCGAATGTTCATCCAGAGTAAGTTCTGGGAGCTGTCAGAAAACACTATGGGGAAAACAGATGTATGGGCAAATACTATATGAATACTATTTCAACACAGGTAGAGAAAGAAAGCTATACCAAAAGACCAAACAGAAATTTGCAGACGAAATCGAGTTGATACGTACATGGCCTTTTCCGCATTTCGGGCCTAAAAGGAGAGAGAAGGGGAAAAAAATGTCCACGTTTAAAGAGCTTTTTCTTTTACTTTCTAGAAAAACGTTTCATTTACTTTGTAGAGAAAAGTTCCACAAGGACAGAGGCACAAACAGAATGCCTGAAGTAGTACATGAACACAGTAACAATCGCAACAACAATCACAAGATGCCCACATCCTGTGGCCTTACTTACGCTGCTCTCTCTACCTAAAGTCTTTACTCCTCCACCCCCCCAAACCCCTTGGATCTGGCCACTCATCCTTCAGAATTTACCTGTGTTATCACCGTCCCAGACAATTCTTCTGTGGCCCCTTCATCCCAGCCAGGCTGCCCCCCTTTGTCTGGGTTTATACCTACCACACAACTTCCACCCACCATCACAACTGTCTGTTCCCTGCCAGTGAAATCTGAGGAAGGAAAGACTGGCTTTTACAAAGTGAGTTTTATCTAAATACTGTTGCACTAATGTCAAGTCAATTATCCCTGAAACACAGTGTCAGGCACGGAACACATATTCTGGGTTGTAGTACAAGTAGAAAGAGTACTTGCTGAGTCAAGGACTTGAGTTTCACTCCCGGCTCTCCAACTTACCATCCCTGAGAAGTTGTCTCTCTAAGCCTCAGTTCTCCCACCTTTACAGCAGGGATCATACCTTTTATCTCACAGAGATGTCATGATGATTTAATGAGATAAATACATGAAGTCATCAGATGCTCAGCAAAAGCGAGCTCAATTTAAATCTTTTTGACTCTCCCTTTCAATGGACACAGAAACAAACTTGTCAAGTTTGTCTGTAGATAAATGAACACAATATCTACTAAGGAATAAAACAGAGGTTCTCCCAGGAGAAGCCATCATCTTGAAGGCTGAGGCTGTGTCCTACCTATTTCATTAAAGCCTACAGATTCTAAGTATTTAATTTAATGTTTCTCAATGCTTACTCCATGCTTGAAACACCACGCTGGGTACTAGGAATTTGGTCACGGTTCTCCCTTTTGAGGGAACTCATAGGAATTTCCCCAAAAAACCCATGAATCTTGTGATAAGGGCATGTACCAGGGGTGATGGAAACCCACAAATATGAATGCGTGTTGGTGACAGTTTGCCAGAAACATCCAGGCCCAGGGATCCTTCTGTCCTGCTAGGGAACGGAGACCAGCGATTCCCTGTTTGTCAGAGTTCAGAAACAAGACGCAGAATCAAGAGGCTGAGCCGGCTAGTATGCAGCAGTAATACGGGGCATATCCTCCGAGGGCTGGAGAATAGAAAGGGCTGCTTTTTGTCCACCGGTTTCTCTCGTCCTCCGGATCTTGGGCTCATCAATCTACAGTGGCATCCATTACACCTTCTACCATTTATTACGGCGTCGTGTGCTTCGCTTAATGAGACCATCATGGTAACCAACATGTAAGAGTATCCTCCTTGTGCCGGCACTCTGCGTGCTCCGTCGTGAGCGCTTCTAGAACAAATGAAGCAGCCGACCACCCGCGCCCGCCCACAGCGATCACACCCTCCTGCGGTCACACGACGCCGGCCACTCGTCCATCCCTGGACCCCGACAACGCGCCAGACACCGCGTCAGGCGTTAAGGAAGCAGAGGTGGGAAGACCCTGCCCTCGGGAAGCTCCCCGTCGGGGAGCCGGAGAGCAGACACAAGGCAAATAGCGCAGGAACCGCTGCTGGGCCCCCCACGGGACGCGGCGCCGGCCCTGCGCCTCCCGGAGCCTCGGCTTCCCGGTGGGGAACTACAGCGCGCCGTCCGGACTAAGCACGGCCGCGGACGGCGCGGCGGCGCCGAGGCTCAGCTTCCTCCAGCCTCTGGGCTCACGCGGCGCGAAGACCCCCGCGTCCCGGCCGCGGATCCTGTAGCCCGCAGGGGTCCCCTGGGCGCCCCGGACGCGGCCCGCCGCTCGCCTCCCTCACTCCCCGCCCCGCTCACCATGGTGCGAGGGAGGGCGCCGCCCTCAGGCCGCGCGGCCCCAGCCCAGGGAGCTTCGCCGCCCCAGGCGCGGCCGACCCGGACGGGAACTGAAGGTTCTCGCTGACCGCACCACCGGCTTCTGAGTCGGAAGGATAACTGGGAAGGACCAGAAGTGAGGGACCGGAAGCGAAATTGATAATTGACCCGGGGAAGGGAAGAAAACGCAGACGAGCTCCCGTAGGCGGCCCTCCCTCGGCGTCTGGACCTCGCACCGACACGCCCGTACGGAAAATAGGGGCGCTGGCAGAACCGCGCTTGCGCAGTGGTACCGACGTGCCTCTAACTGGGCGCGGGGCGCTGGTTTTGCTCTCGCGATAACAACGGCGAGACGTCCCGCGGTAGCTGTTGGTCCTGCACGCGCGGTCCTGCGGTTGTGTGTGAGGCTACCTGAGATGTGTGTGCAACTGTAGGTGCGCATCCCTCCTGCCCTGTCTGGTTCTGCGAGATCAGACACGCCCTGTGGAAGTTACTCGTCCTCATCCCTCTGAGTGGACGGGGCCGCCGGACTGGGCCCTCCCGCCGCCTGCGTGCTCTCCAGGGGCAGGAGCTGGCCCGGCCTCGCCAACCCCCACTCGCCTCCCAGGCGTTTACTTGGGGCCTGTGCTTTTTCTGAGATTTTCTCCTCCTGGAATCGAGTGGTCTGTCGGAGCTGGACCAGGGCTTGAGGTCACCCTTTTAAAATAAGAAATGTAAGGTCCGGGGGAGAAAAGTCCACTTATGTAAGGAGAGTGGTGAGAGAGGGACGGTCAGTCGGTGTCTGCTGGGCACGTTGCGGGGATCAGAAGGGCCACAGACCAGGACCAGGGAGGCAGGGGAGAGGCCACCGGTAGGGATGGTCCTGGTGGCCCCTCCTCAGGGTGTCAGTGATGGAGCCAGCTGTGGTGTGACATTCAGGCGGGGGCCGGTGGCTACTTCAGCCATTTCCAGCGGCTCCCCCTTTGCAAGCATGGTGCTTCGCCGTGGCGACTTGCTCCGCCACGGGGCCTAACCGATGCCGGGAACTCGGGCTGCAGGCGGGAAGCACAGGCCAGCGGGAGAAGCAGCTGACGTGTGTGGTTCAGGATCAGTCAGGACAGAGATGTACTTGGGATAGACACCAGGAGCTCGTGCCTGAACCATGACAAGTTTTCTCCTTAAAAGTTTAGGCCGTTCTGCTAGACTCCATCTTCCCACCTCCCTGACGGCTAGGTGTGGGTTTGCCAGTAAATAATGGCCAATGGGAATTGAATGAAAGGAATGTATGCCACTTATGTGGTGCCCTTAAAAGTATGGACGTGCCTTGCCCTTTTCCCCTCTCTGCTGACTGGTGACTATGGGAGCAGCCACCTTGAAGGAAGAAATGAAGTATTTTGAGAATTGGGGGTTCCCTTCCAGGCTGACAGCCACTTTCAGACTCCAAAGGCAGATAATCCTTAGTATTTGGTGACATCACTGAGTTGCTGAAAGAGTCTTTGCCTGGAGCCCACTACTCAATCTTCAGTTGTGTGAACCAATAAATTCCCTTCAGTGTTGCAGCCAATAGTCAGACTTTCTGGTACTTGAAACTCAGAGCATCCTGATCCACTTATCTTGCCACAGTCGGCTAAGTGTCCTTCCTCTCTAGGCTCACACTGATCCTGTCCTTGTCCACGTCAACTGTCCCTGTTGCCTGCAGAACCCTTCTCCTCCATCCAGCCACCTAATCCCCTGTTCATGCCTGCTTAGCATTTAAGGCAGTTCAGACAGCCTGGATTCATAACTCGATTCCAACGCTTCTTAGCTCTGTGGCCTCAGATGTCATACTCAACCTCTCTGTTTAATTTTTACTCTGCTGTGAAATTGGCCTAAGAGTATTTACCTTCCTGTTCTCATTTTACCTCATCCACGGAATTGGGACATTTGCCTTAAGGAGCTGTGGTTTTAAAGGAGACACTACACACAAAAACTGCTCAAAAGAGATCTATGTAAAGTTCTCAACTATTTCAAAAACAAAAACCCCATGCACTGCAGTCAGATCTAGTGTGTGGCCTCACCTAACTCCCATGTACCGTCAGCTGGCCAGGCTCAGGGGCTTGCAAGGCTTTGTAAAAGCTCTTAGCCTTTAAATCACTAGGTTTAAGATCGACAGGCCTGCCCTTACTGTAATCCTCTCTCGTTTTCTATGTCCACCTCCACACCCACCTCAGGCATAGGTCTGACATGGAAGATTTTATGGCCGAATAAAGGGCACGTACAACAAGGCTGTGCTGCCTTCTGTTCGGGCCAACAGCCCCAGCTGATGCTGCTTCCTAGTGACCCTGTGTGCTGTAACAGCGTTTTTGTAGTAAGCATCTCTGTACTCATATCCTAGTATCAACCATCTATACGTCTATATATTTTATCTATATATCCACAGTAAAACTGTAAAAGATGCTAAAATTAGGAGATTCACTATCAAGGGACATGTGCTCTGGAGGAAAAGCCAAGGGTGTGGGTGGGCAGCCCTTTTCTAGTGTCTCAGAAGGATTAAAAGGACAGATGGCTTTTGGAAGAGATTAGGTGTGTGACTCATGGGTCCCCTCAACCATTTCAGCAGAAGCCAGGAAGAGAGATGGGATTATCCAGAAATGATCCGTGGAGAAACCTCTTGTGTAACAGAGTGAATTCCCATGACATACACAGGAGACCCCCTAGGCTGAACATTTTACACCAGCAGAACCACTGCCAGCTTGGACTTCGAGGGACAGAGAGGGGACAAAAACGAAAGGCTGTTCAACTCCTGAAATTGTAGGGGCAGCAAACAGACTGATGAAAGTACGCAACTGTGAACAGGTGCCACCCTTCATGGGAAAGAATGGATGGCTCCGGGGGAGGCAGCTCAAGCAGAGGAAATGCTCAGGCCTTAAAACCTAATACTGTTTGCCCTGCTGGATTCTGTAACTGGTTGAGACCAGTGATGCCTTTTCCTTCCACTGTCTCCCATTGTCAAAGGTGGTGTCCTCTGTCCGATTGCTGGTGTCCTATGCCTCCCATTGATTTTGGGGAGCAGATAACTTTAAAACAAGTTATAAAACCGCAGACAGGAGTTTTGCCCTGGGATGGATCATACCCAGATCTCACCCATACCTGACTTAAGACAATGAGATTGGGGACTGTGGAGCTGATGACATTTAGATGAGACTTAAAGACTGTGGTGGGCTGACACTCTCAGTGATGTTGGGATGAGGTGAATGCATTTTGCATGTGAGATGGCTGTGAATCTTGAGGGAACACAGTGCAGCCTGAGGTAGTAGCATACCCTCCCCCTTTTATGTACGTGTCCTGATCCCCAAACCCTGTGAACGTTACCTTATATTGCAAAAGACCTTTGTAGATGGGAAAGTAATACAGTGGTTGATTCCTTGTAATCAGAATAGATGTTGGAGCATTCTGTTCTTAGGGGAAAATAAGGATGTGACAATATGAGAAAAAAATAATAAAAAGTAATTCATAGAAGGCATGGGTTTGTAATTTTCCTAAGAAAAGTCAAACATTTACCAAAAAAGTTATGGATACTTCTGATTATACAGGTGTGTACCTATTTTGCCTGTGAAGAAGTGAACAGAAACATATCAAACAATCCAGAAAATTTATAAACTATACAAAGAACGAAAAGGCATGCTCAACACCTGAGGCCTACTATAAAAAAATATTCTAAGAACTCTTCGTTTCTTGAAAAAAGGGTTCCAACATTTAAAATGTCTGAAAGATAGCAATTAAAAGAGACTCACCATGTATTAATGTATTAAGAGGAACTGTTCTGAAAGAGGATTCAACCTCACTTCTAGACTCTCAGGTTTTAATCGACTTTGGGCTTCTGTGCCCCAACCTAGGGTTAACCAGCCAAAAATACCAGAAACTCCCATGCTCATGATAAGATGGCATTCTTTTGGGTCTCTTAGGAGTATTAACACCCAAGAAAAGAATAAAAATGGAGTATGGTAAAATCCTTAGGAAGGGGTATGACTGGAGCATCCCGAAGTTATAAGAAAAATTTTAGTTATTAACAAAACTTTAATCCATTATATTTGTAGTGTTTGTTTCAAATTGTCAAAGCCAAATTGCGTTTCTAACCAAAGTTTAAATTGTGAACTAACTGGGAATCAAGACCTAAATGCCCAAGAAAAACTGATTTTCAAAATGTGGCTCAGGTTTAGCCAAGAATGCATTAAACACACTGTAAAACAGTAGACGGCTCCCCCCACGCACACCAGCCCTGGAGAATCTCTCCACAGCAGAGCAGAGCCAGGGAGCTGCTGTCGTCCCTGGAGGGACAGGGCTCTTCTCCAGTTCCCTGCAGCACCACCTCCTCCACTTCCCAGCTCACCAGCTTCACCCACATCAGCTTTTGCCTTCCAGCCTCCGGAGTCAGTGGCTGGACACTAAGTGTTCCAGAGATGGCTCATGCAGTCCCATTTCAGACTTGCCCAACACTGAGAGGTAATCCTCTCAAGTGGCCTGCAATCTGCTGGCACAGCAGGAAGAGTTTGAAAACAAACAAGAGGTACCATTGATTATTCTACCAAGTGCTAGGCCCTTTACCAACAACGTCTCACGTCATCCATCATAGTGATTCTTCAATATAGGTTTTTTTCCCACTTTACAGATGAGCTTAGAGCTACTGGCTCAGTTTCAAATATGAGCCAACAACTGACCTAGAGCCAAGATTTCAATGTGTTCCGAAACCACAGCCCATGCTGCCTGCACGATGCTACATAGCTTCAAACACGAGCAAGGCCCTGCTGCTAAAACCAGAAGGGTTTTGGAGGCCTGGGTACAGAGGTACCAATAACCCTTGGGAGAGGTGAGAGATTACTTAGCCCGGTTTTTAGAAGTCACACGTAACTCCTGGGGTCTGTGACTGAAAACTCTGACCTCTGTCTTATCTGCTCAGGTTCATGTTGTAGAATATTTCACCCAAAATATCAGTGGATAAGCAAATGGTCTCAGCTTGGAGACGAGTGTCACCTCATCTGTGGTAAACAGACCATATCATTTGCACAGTTTCACTCTCCCAAATTAAAAATACCACCTGGAGGCAATGAAAGAAATGCCCATCCCTCTACATCAGACAGAAATCTTCTCCTGACCTTGAAACATTCATCCAGGTCTAATCAGTTCTTGGTTCGAAGGCTCCCCAAAGCTCCAATGATCAAATAAGGCTGCCTCATAAATGGTAGGAACATCACCTAAGCATCAAGTACTGAGAAAATGTGCCTAATGCATGAATCTCTGTGGCCTGACCAGGAAGTATAAATGTAGGTCGAATGACACGAGTTCCCCATTCTCCTTTTGGGGAACTGCTCCCCATTCCTCCCCACACGCATCCACCCTAAGTGGAGGCCCCGACTGCGATAACGTCGCTCCAGTGACTATCATGACAGGGGGCACAAGAGGGCAAGCTAACTGCCACTAGGAACATCTACACTGAACCTGGTGGAAGTGGACGGTTACCGTGGGAAGGAAAAGGCACGAGGGAGGATGATTACAAGCGCACGTAGCCGTGCTTATGAAAGAAGTCCACCTCAGTGAACCGGGGGAAGTCCTACTGAGAAGTCACTGAATTCATTACCTCTGCCACCAAATTACCTTTGCCCAAGCTTGGTAACGTAGTAACGTCCTCTGGGGAGGACAAGAGTAGTCAGGTTCCAGGCCATGGTTCACATTTCATGTTGCAAAGTATCTTCCATGGAAAATGCAATGATGAAAACGGGGAGCCCGGACGGACAGAAGTGCACGTACACTACTCAGTGCAGCTGCCTTGGTCGCCTCAGGCCCACTTAGGAATCTTTTCAAGCGAAAGAGTAGAAATGGAAGTGTGAAAAATACGTTTATGATTTTGAAGACACTACTATGACCATCCTTGCCATCACATACGTATCCGCTAGCTCAGGAGACAGGTTTGACACCACAACTTGCTACCAAAACCTTTACTAAGAGATTACAAGTAGTTAAACTCCTTGCCAAGGTTTGTAGTGGAGGTGGAAATGGATAGATGGGAAGCAGTTATGTTTAATGAATGCTCTTTCAGTTCTATGGCAAGCAGAAAGGATAATTACATGTACATAAACCACTGTAATTTACAGCATAAGCTCTGGACTGAGCTGTTCTCAATTTCCAACCATGCCACTGGGGCTATGACCTTGCTTCCTTATCCCGGTAGTTTTCAATCCAGTGGCACCCTAGAATCACCGGGAAGCTTATAAAATACTGCTCAGGACCCACTCTGAGAAGTTCAAGCCAAATGCCAACATCTCATAATTCTAGTAAAGAAGTTCCTTAACACCTACTCCATAAAACTGTTGTTAGGAATGACGCTTTTAAACGGCTTTGGCAGTTACATGCTCTGCATAGCACGCACTTAAAGGTCAGAGATGTAGCCCTTGATACTTCAGGTCACATACAGCAAATGGAATGCCTAATGCTTATTATTACATATCAGAGTCCAATACAAAAACAATGTAGTCACAGAATCTTTTGGAGAACTTACACTTTCTTCCAGTTTTAAAATTATGGAGTTAAGGGACTTCCCTGGTGGCGCAGTGGTTAAGAATTCGCCTGCCAATGAAGGGGACACGGGTTCGAGCCTTGGTCTGCGAAGATCCCACATGCCGGGGAGCAACTAAGCCTGTGAGCTACAACTACTGAGCCTGTGCTCTAGAGCCTGTGCTCCGCAACAAGAGAAGCCACTGCAATGAGAAGCCCGCACACTGCAACGAAGAGTATCCCTCGCTCACCACAGCTAGAGAAAGCCCACATGCAGCAAAGAAGACCCAATGCAACCATAAATAAATAAGTAAATGGAAAGATAAATAAAAATTTTTTTAAAATTATGAAGTTTAACTTAAGACTGTCGCAACCAGTACTAATACTTATTAAGGCAAACACATCCCAAAACAGGGAATAAGAGACAGACGGTAAAGGACAAATAGGTGCTAAAAACTTCTTTGACAGCCCAAAATTCTCAAGATTTTGCTTCCGACACTTAGAGTAAACAAGGTTACAAATGTACTTGTAACAGACAGCATAATCTGAATGTTTTCTGGAAGAGTCAACCACCCCAAAGCCCTGTGCTACTAATCAAAGGTAAACGTGCAGTTTTTTGTTCTGCACTGGACTCCTGAAAACACAAAACACTGTGCACAGGGGCCTCGGATGTTACCAAGTCACTAAGTTCATTCCAGCACTGTGGCCTTTCACTGCAATACAGCATACAGGTTCTCCGTGGAGGACTGGAATTCCTGACTTATCTAAGGCAGGGAAAGGGTGGAATCTTCTCAGTTGCTTTTAAAGTGTCAAAGCAAGAATGCACTGACCAGTCAAATTAGCATTTCTAAAACTTGTTTTGCTAGATAAACCGTAAGATGCAGGCTCTGTGGTTCCTCACAGCTAAAAACTATTAACAGTGTGGCTTTCTTTGCTATGTATATCTAAATTAGATGGAATAGAGAATTAAATGAGCTACCCACCTCCAGCTAGGTGGACTTGATCTCCCGGGGACAATGTCTCACTGCCATGATTAGAAGCCAGGAACCTGACCTCCTGTCCCTGGAACTGCTACATGCTAAGGACAGCCTGTTCCATGAATAATTTAACATATAAAATAGTCAAAATAGCTGAAGCTCAACAGCTACAATCTTCCCAGACAAAATCCTTCAAGGCACTCTTTTCCCTACAACTTCAACAGAAATTTGACTATTTCTATTAAGAAAATCAACTTTTCCTTAATGGGTAATATTCAGTATTTACCGGGAACCTCAAAACCATGAAGGGCACTGTATCACTCAGTATGACCTGGTTTTGCGGAACCAGGGAGCGACATTCTGCATTTCTCCCAACTGCGTAACAAGTTTATGAACTCAAATCAATATCTGCATGGGGGACAATGAATGCTAAAATCATCAAGTGAATGGATAATGGAGACCAAGATATTCCTAACTATTCAAGGGAAATGCACATCGCTACAACGACAAAAAAAAGAGGCTGCCTCAAATGATCAAGTTCTGTATCGAGTAAAACTGATGTAATGCAACATTACACACTTTGAAGACATTCTCACCAACACAAGTTCAAGCTGACCCTAATAATCAAGCCTGTAGACCAGGAAATAAAGGGGATATAAACCAGTGAAATGACAACAAAGAAAATCAATTAGTAAATATAGGACATTCAAGAAAATCGTGCCAGTCTCAAAAAAAAAAAAAAAAAAAAAAAAATCAAGCTTATGAGGCGGGAAAAGTTGGTAACTGTTAGGAGAGACTAAGGAAACGTACCAACCAAATGCAACTTACAAACCCTGACTGGATCCTGGTTTGGGAAAACTGGCTACATAAGGCTTTTTTGATACAACTGGGGCTATCTGAACAGTTGTATTAGGGGTCAGATGGTACTAGGGAAATAATCTCAGACTTCTTAAGCGTGACAGTGGTACCGTGATCCTGAGAGAGGACATCTTAGTTCCCACAAGATGCATGCCAAAATAGTCACACCTTCAACTTACTCACAAACGCCTCTGAACAACTGTTTGCTGTTAAATCTAGGAGTGGGTATACATAAGTGTTCATTGCACTGATTATTCTAAACACCACTTACAAAATTCTTCAAAATACGATTGTAGGCAAAAGCTCCTCTTGATCCACTCACTGAAGTCACTGATGAAGAAGCTTCAAGAAGCTGAGGAGAAATAGCTATTCTAGAAGTACACAAAAGGGAGGCAGACCCTAACAGGTGAAAAATGCTACCTCCAAACAAGCCTCACTTCTGACAAAACCATTCATGTATCAAGGCAATGTTACTATCTGAAAACTGTTTTTAAAAAGTAGCCTTAAGGGGCTTCCCTGGTGGCGCAGTGGTTGAGAATCTGCCTGCCAATGCAGGGAACACGGGTTCGAGCCCTGGTCTGGGAAGATCCCACATGCTGCGGAGCGACTACGCCCGTGAGCCACAACTACCGAGCCTGCATGTCTGGAGCCTGTGCTCCGCAACAAGAGAGGCCGTGACAGTGAAAGGCCCGTGCACCGCGATGAAGAGTGGTCCCCGCGTGCCGCAACTAGAGAAAGCCCTCGCACAGAAACGAAGACCCAACACAGCCAAAAATAAATAAATAAAAAAAAAAAAAAAAAAAAAAAAGTAGCCTTAAGGACTCCCCTGGTGGCGCAGTGGTTAAGAATCCGCCTGCCAATGCAGGGCACATGGGTTTGAGCCCTGGTCTGGGAAGATCCCACGCCACGGAGCAACTAAGCCTGCTTGCCGCAACTACTGAAGCCCGTGCACTCTAGGGCCCGTGTACCGCAACTACTGAACCTGTCTGCTGCAACTACTGAAGCCCACACACCTAGAGCCCGTGCTCCACAACGAGAAGCCACCGCAATGAGAACCACACGCACCGCAACGAAGAGTAGACCCCACTCTCGCCGCAACTAGAGAAAAGCCCGCACGCAGCAACCAAGACCCAACGCAGCCAAAAAATAAATAGGATTAAAAAGAAAAAGATATCTAAAGAAGCATTTAAAAAAAGACAAAGTAGCCTTACAACCAAGTTTGACAGCAAAGCATTAATCCTACACAAACTGCTCATTGGCTCCTAGCAATTAGCTCAATATCCCTGTAAAACACATTTTCTCACTGGACTTGTTCAGTCATCAAGGTCAATGCAAACAAATGCTACCTTATGAAAGCACACTTTGTGGTATGTTTCAAATAGGTCCTTAATTATGTGCATCAAAGGGTCTCAAACAAAAGGCAACTGCTAGGTACTACAAACGTAGCACAAAGGATGGTGCTATGTTGGAACAAAGCAGTTTTAAATATCTCGTTTGCTGTTTTATGTTTCCCACTTGAGGTTGGAAACCTTGGGGGAAAATAACCTCATGTGCATTGGCCCCCAACCCTGAATTTAATTACATGTAACAGTGATGCCTTTGAAAACAGGGCTTCCCTTGCACTGTCTCATGCTTGTGCTAGAAACTAAAAAAAAATCAAATAGAAAGTAAGCTTGTACTCATAACGAAATGAACCCATGTCGTGTTTTCATTTTCTTGCCTGCTCTGGACTATTAATTTGACCAAGCTGGAATTAGCACAGCACAGCTGAAACACCAAATCTTAACACTGCAGTGATACACCAACACAAACTGACCAGACTTTACATGGAGGGTGAAAAATGCACGATACATCCAAGGTGAAATCACATGGCGGTGTGAAGGCGGAACAAATGAACTAGCCTGGGGAAGCATGTGCCACTAACTGTATGTAGTTTGGGGTGGGGTGGGGGGATGACAAAAAAGTATAGAGGGCATAGGGTAGGAAGCGTACTTCAAGTTCCCGGCTCTAGGCAGCTGTACACCCTTCAAGCAAGTTAAGCTTCTAGTAACTCACCTATAAAGTGAGTTCATTAAACCAGATGACTTCTAAGGTCCATCTCAACTCTAGCTCAGACCCTAGGGAAAAAAGAAGGAATCCAACATTTCAGATCCCCGTGAAGCCCAGGAAAAATATGAAATGCTAAAACAGCAATGGTATTAGAACTGTTGAGAATGAACACGGAGCTAAAGGCCATCATTATAATGGATTAGAAAGAATTAAGTTTTCTATATCATTGCAAAACAATTGACCCCAAAGTATCTGAAGCCTGTGCTTCCTTGTAACAGCTATTTTTCATTACTGAAGACATGACTTAGTACAAAAAGAAAAGGCCAAACTGAGCTTTCAGTCCTCCACATTCCCCTGTTTAATATGGCATTTTGCACTATATACATTAATGAAAATCTGAAACAAACAGAAAGAACTTTAGTCAAACTCCCCTTCCTCCTCCAGCTTTATTGGATAGTTTAAAATTACATTTCTATTTTCTAGGACTTCAGTTGCTTTTTCCATCTGACTTTTAAAAACTGATTACAGCAAATGAAACACAGTTGTCTAAGTGATATAGTATACAAAAATAACATCTTGATTTCTGTGAAAATGCATTTCTCTGCAATTCCTGAATAGCTCCAAATTATGCTAGCTCTGAGCATAGATGTTTACTCTGGGTTTTAGATTTAGTCTTTGAAAAAATGTGTTCTACACCTTTGCCATCGCCATCTGTTTACCCAGCATCAGCGCTGCGGGGAAGTTGTTCCTGTTCAGGCTTTTATCCCAAGTTTTCTCGCATAGCCGTTAACACGCATGTTTGGTTTTTATTTTGTTTACTCCCAGTCAACTGTATGTCCTATGTAGGGCCTGATACAGATGTTACTTGATGTTATTTAACAGCTACTGAGGTCAGACAATCCAAGGCAGTCATTATGCTAAAATTAAAGTTACTTATGGAAGCTCATGGACACTTCCAGGATTGGTTTTTACCTCCTACATGGGAACATATTCGAGAAACCCAGAACGGGCTTACTGGTCTGACTCAACTCTTCCCATTCATCAATCCCTATTCACCAGTGGCGCGGAAAGGGGGTTCTTTAACAAAGCATTATACATAACACCTCTACCAAACTAAACATAAACTTTTTTTTGTAGTTAAATGCAGGAAGTCGGTTTTTTTCCACCCCTTTCCTCCTTTTACACGGCAAGTAAAGCTCACTGGCCTGGGAGTAGCCTCTATCTGCCAACCTTTGGCCAGTGAAGAGGATTCAATCAGAAAAGGAGGGGCGACAGAGGACAGTAATTAAGCCGTGGCCTCGATCGTGCACTCCCGTGCAAGGTGCCCTGACTCGCCACAGCGGTAACAGTTGACTTCACTCGTCTTGCTGCAGTTGATGGCTACATGACCAGTCTCGCCACACCTAAAGAAAGGAAAGTAGAACAACTTCATAATAGCGCTCAGAAAATGCCAAACTGGACTAAAGCAAGAGTTACTGCAGAACAAAAAGCAACAATAAACCAGTACAGCTTTGTTTTCAGGACAGTAAGTCTTATTATCCCCTAAACTAAGAGCAAAAAGGAGGAATTTGATAGCGAAGCTACCCAATTGTGCAGCCTAAGGCATAAGACCAAAACTTTTGCCGTAAGAGTCCAACCAACACCACAACCAAAACACTGGCCAATGTTATAGTTTCACACAAATTAACCCCTAAGATTTCACAGGCATATACATATCAAAACTTATAAAATTTTACACTTTAACGTGTACATATTATTATATGTCACATTCACAGACAGGCAGAGACTTCTGGTTTCATGACAAAAGATTTGTGTGTGTGAATTACACGGTTTTCTACAAAGTCTCTGAAAACCCCAAATTATTATAACAAAACATTATTTTTGGCGGGGGGGGGGGGCACCCTCCACAGTTAGGCGGGATCTTAGTTCCCTGACCAGGGATCAGACCCATGCCCCCTGAAGTGGAAGCACGCACAGAGTCTTGACCACTGGACCGTCAGGGAAGTCCCAACATTCTTATTTTTAGAACATTAAAAATTTCAAAGTTGTGCTGCGTGCTGCCCAGCTGCCATAACCCACCAGGCATCACGGCAGGACACTGCCCAAGGTAGAGACAGTTGGGCTACGCAAGCCGGAAACCTCTCCTACGGTCGCAGCCACCTCAGGGAATGTACTATCCCCAAGGCCCTCCCATTTATAGCCAGCTCACTCTCCAGGAGCCCCTGCAACGAGCTCTGCGCCAGCAGCGCGCCAGCAACTCACCTATAGCACTTCACTTTGGTGCAGTCTTTCTGAATGTGCCCGAACTCTCCGCAAGAATAGCACTTCTGCTCGTCTGCGTGGTCACAGTCCCGGGCCAGGTGGCCGGGCTTGCCGCAGTTGTAGCAGCACTGCTCTCGCTCCCTCTTGGGCTCCTTGCAGTCCTTGGCAATGTGGCCTCCTCGGCCGCAGTTATAGCAGGCTTCAACAATAAGGAAAAGAAGCAGACCAAGACTATAAAACCTCACAGACGCCGCTACGTTCCAAACCATACAGCACACACCCTCAGAGGCGGAAGATCTCTTCCAACGCAGCAGTGCATGCTCGTACGAAGAGGAAGTGTTAAATACTTACCATCCTCCTGAAGATCACAATCCTTGGCAAGGTGACCAGACTCACCACAGCGGTAACAGATGTCTGGAAGAGACGAGGAAACAAACTGGAAACCTATTTTGGGCAGAAACAAAAAGAATTTGACTAATTAGACCAGTCTTGATACTTATGAATGCTGAAGTACTTCAAAATTTTTTATTCGACAAAAATACCTCTATCCGAGGTAAAACCACCTCTGCCACGGCTTCTCATTCCACGACCACGGCCCCCACCAGTGGGGCACTCCCGGGCCCAGTGGCCAGATCGTCCACACTTGAAGCATTCATTACTGCTCATGGCTGCAGCCAGATCTTCAAAACATTAAAAATGACCACATTAAACCACGTGAAATTACTTTTAGCTTTTATTCCCCGTTTAGTGTATTTTTGGATAATTATTCTGGAGAAAAAAAAAGCCAACCAATATATTGGTTAGAAAAACAATCACATAACTATATATGTAGGCATTATATATCTATTATGAAATATATTAAAAGTAAAAAACACATTGAAAACATTATGTATTTTCATAAAACTTGTGATCTTTACAATCATTAAGATTATGCACACATGTTAATCCAATTATTAATGGGATGACGGGACTTACAAGGTTAGTATCCATGAATATCCATTATTAGAAATAATTAGTAATACCTCATTCCAGGTCCAACTTAATGGACATTTTCATGGTTACAAGCCAGTAAACTCTATTGTGGGCAACTGGAAGTCATTTACTGGCTGTACAATTGGAATAAGCCAGTGGAGCTGTAGTATGGACTCTGAGAGTGGATGAAGAAACATTCTCGTCTGCGCCCTTAGCACCTAACACAGTGCCCAGTTAAACTGCAGCACTGCGTGCCGATTCAGTATTTAGAGCAGGCACGTTAGAAGAAATGCAGGCAATTCTGTCTCTAGACGGCACAGTATGTTAAAACTATTAGGAAAATGACAAAGAGGACACCAAAGTAAAATACCAGTAGCACTGGGACCATTTTTTCCCTCTTCTATTCTCCCATTTCCAAATTCTTCTGTAATTTTACATTTAAAACAAGGCTACTTGGAATTTCATAGTAGACTCCTTTATTGGGTATTGTTTCAAAATAAAAGCAAAACTCCAACTAAAGCAAATGCATTTTATACTTCTTATGTAACAATCCAAAAATAAGCACGGGCTATTCCTAGAATAGAATAGAATGGAATGGAATAGAACAGAATGGAATGTTGCAGGACAAAGTCCCAGTAAAGTGGCCTTTAAAAAACAAACTAGTTAAAAACAATGTAACCTTTACATTTCCACACTTCCATATCTAAACATTTTTACCCTTAATTCCAGTGTCAAACAATGGTAAACAAAGTTTTTAAAACACGTTGTAGAGCAATCTAGTGACTAAAAATTATGCTCAAGTTTCAAGTCTCCATCATCAAATATTGAAAAGAACTCATTACCTTTCCCAACTCTCTGCAATCAGAGCCAGGATAAATCTTCAGAGGAATCTTTCTACCAACTCTTGCCACTTGCCCTATAAACTTATTACCAAAAGGGGGTAGGGGAAAGTGCCTGAATGCATAATGCACATTTCTAGTCAGATGAAACCAGTCAGTGAAGATTAAAAACGTATTTTTGCAAAATTACATTTGCTTTCTTATACGGGTGCTGGCATTCTAAGTCATGTGCAGGGCTGGTTTCCACCAGAGAGAATACTCATGATTAAAAAACGAATGGCACATAAAATGATCACAAAAAGATGCAGCTTATGGTATGTCATCCTCCCCTCAACCCCATTTTCATTTTGCATTTTCTGTTTACTCGGGACCAATTTGAGCACATTAACTCTTGGTCCCAAGGAGTTCTTTGCACAAACGATCACTTCCTTTCACAAGGTAATCCAGGCAATTTGACAAGTTCTGAGTATTTTATGATTTTCTTATTTCAATAAGATACTTATCTTTTCGAAAAATGACAACCCAATATTCAATATGCATTTTCAAAGCTAAAGAAATGATAGTTCCGGGCAACCTCCCTTTTAGACTGCTGCTTTAAAAGGATCTCTTGTTTCATAATGGTAAAGTACAAAGGAAATACGTTATAATGAATCATCAGATGTTTATCAGTGTATTGAATAAAGTCAGCAGTTAAAATTTTAGGTTTACTTTTAGCCTACAAATATTAGTTTAAAAAATTTAGCTACTCAAGAACTGATTAAGCTAAGTGTGGATTTTCCATGAACTGTTTCTTTCTCTCTCTTTGGCCAAGCCGACCTCAATCAGCTGGTCTACATTTTCACCGACTCCTTTATGACAGAGAGCTCTTTAGTAACATTAACCCAACTGATTCCCACTATGTTTTTAAGGCATGCTACTGACCCTGGTACTCACCTTACATACAAATGTATTTATAAGGTTATAAGGTTATAAGGTCTTTAGAGAATGGCATGCTATTATTCCTTAGGAAAACCAGAGGCGGTAAGACAAAGCTGCAAATCTATCATGGCTCCCTGACTCCCACAGCTCTTGGCTGCGAGTTTGCGGCATGGCACTGCCCTGCCCCCACCTCTCCCGCCTGTCACAACCTTTTGCAGCCTTCAAGGGCCAACTCTATAAAAGAACCTGACCACACCACCCAGCCTGGAGCTATCCTTAACCCCTTGTAAGACCCAGGGCACTCTGCACTACCGTTTTGCTTTTTATCATATTCCTTCAGAGTAGACACCAAGTAATTCACCTTTGAATCATAATACCCCATACAATTATCCTTTTAGTAGCAGTATAACTCAGTATTTTAACTGCTGGGTTTTTTTTTTTTGGGGGGGGGAGCACCAATAGTCATTTGCTGAACGAAACAAATTGTGTTTCTTGTACAGACCCGATCCAATCCAGTAAGTACTGACAATAAAACACCTGAATTCTTGCTATCACAAGAGTTGTTGCACCATTAATTTAAAGTAACGATGCTGAGAATTTCCTGGCGGTCCAGTGGTTAGGACTCAGCGCTTTCACTGCCGGGGCCCGGGTTCAAACTAAGATCTCACAAGCCGCGTAGCACAGCCAAAAAAAAAAAAAAAAAAGTTAACGATGTATTTTCAACTACGTACTCAATGAGGACTGACTACAATCACTCTAAATTCAGTATGTATTTCAGATTGTCTAGTAAAATCCCCACATGTAACTGAGAAATTTTCACTCCAGGTCACTAAAATCAGCAACCGAGCCAGGACCCCTAACTTGCCACCAGACTCTCAGCAACATTTTATGGAATGCTACAAAACATATATACGAATTTAAAAAACAAATACCGTATTTTCACTGTTGCCAGGCAGCAGGGGAGCATATTTTTCTTCCTTTTGCTGCTAAAAATCATTGCTGTACCTACACCCATGTATCCTCACACAGTATAAAAAGACTTGGGGACTACAGGGCTGACCACTTAACCCAGCTTAACCACTTGCTGCGTTACCTCAAGACACCTGACCCCTCTCCTGTCTTGAGGAAGATAAAACTGATCTGTAACCAGATTACTACCAGGTGCCTTGTGCTCAATAGGTGCTCAATTTAAAAAAACATATGGATTTATGTCCACTGCTTACACAGTTATTCCTGCCTTTCCACTCTTCTCCCAGTTAAGTTGGATTGTAGATAGACAGATGAGCACTCAGTCCAGGGAATTCCCTGGTGGCCTAGTGGTTAGGGTTCTGGGCATCCATCCTGCAAGCCGCACAACACAGCCAAAACAAACAAACAAACAAAACCAATCTACACAGCAGGCCTGAAGTGGGCCCAACTCTGCTTATACTCAAGTTTCCCATCTCATAAAATCTACTTCCTGAGTGGAATGGATTAGAGGTAAGACAAGAAAAAGGGTGAATTCCTAATGACTTCACATTTTCAATAACAGGAATCAGGATCTGTTTCCATTTCGACTGCTGTGTATTGAGTTTTCATTGACATAAATCACATGTAAAGACGTGGTAGGAGCACAGGCATGACAGGCAGGAGGAGTAAGGCAGTCAGGATACGGTTTGCAAAGATTCACTGTGAGGGCCACGTAAGCTAAACTATGAGGCCTCGTTTACAGATACCGCACTCGTCTAGGCTTTAAGGCTTAAATCCTGGAATTGGTACCAAAACGCAAATGGAATACAAATGTCTTCGTGAATGTAATTCTACCATATTTTTGATACTAAGAACAAAGCCAGTAAACTACTTAAATCTTAACAGCACACGGTGAAGACTAACACTGCGTTCCAACGAATAACAGACCGTAACTCTCCATAAATACGTTTAAAATAAGTAGCAACAGGCAAGGGGGGAGGGGGAACGTGACATAAAGCAGTTGATGGGCATCAGGTTAGACTGTGTTCCTAACACAGCCGTATCGATTCACATTTGCTGTGTCTCCAGTCACCTTCCCCAAACTCAGGGTTACCCCTGACTCATCCACGGTAACCTAACCTGCACTGAGACCACAGTGGAGCTTCTGCCCCTTGAATGCACTCACCCATTTTTACGCCCTAATAAGTTGGTTCAGAGTTCCAACATGGTACTGAAACACTTCAAACTGCTGAAATAAAGCTAAGCTACAGATAGAATGGAAGGAAGCAAGTTATATTGTGCACTACCTGCATTCTGGCCAGAATACTGTAGAACAGAGTACAGTCCTGGGAGCAATGCTACTCACACCCATTTCTGCATGTCTTGAAGGGTTTTAATCAGTAGCTGAATACCTACTATAAGTCAAGGATTGATAAACACATTATCTGTAATCCCTACAACCTTGCTAGTCATGTATTCCTGTCCCCATTTTACAATAAGGAAACTGAGGATCTGAGACCAAATGACTTCCCAAAGCCATACAACTACTGGGTTGGCCACAAAGTTCGCTCGGGTTTTCCCATAACACCTTATTTCTAGAACTTTCTGGCTAACCCTACAGAAAGTTCTAGAGTCAGGATTTCAACAGTTGGCTCCAAGTCCTCTGCAGAGGCTTTTGTTAGGGTTAAGTGATACAGTACATGAAAATGCTATCAGAAAAGCACACCAATTTAGAGAAGTCAAAATAAAACTAGAATTGATACGTTTCTAAAAATCCACACCCACGAATGAATTTAAAGCCACTTTAGATTTTAACCTTCTTCCTGAGGCAGAACTTAGGAGTGTCACCACAGACCAAAGACTGGCAACCTGACTTCTAGTTAATACCCTCATCTGTAATTATGGAGCCACTCCAGGTGACCACCATACTGCACTCTCAGTCCTAATTAACAGAGCCCATCCACTCACAACGTGAATGTTGGTAGCCACTAGCTCTATTTTATTATTCCAGCAGTTTTTTACAACATGAAAACGGTGCACACTTTACTGTGACTCTCTCAACAGCATGCCCTTACTGCAGCAGCATCTGACACTGGCAGAATAAGAGTTCTATTAAATGAGACAGTACAGAAAGAGTGTTCTCCACATAGCAGGCCAGGATGCCTTGGCATCAGTCTTCTGCTCTCCACTTACTGTCAGAAGGCTAGGAAGAGGAAAGAAGCCAGCAGTTCTTAAAAGAAACTCTCACTCCTGCAAGGGGGAAAAAAAAAAGCAAAATCTCTCTTGTGGTCAAGAGTTTAGACAACAGACCAATCATTCCAATTAGTCAAACTGTGGTTCTACTGCCTTTAAGTACCCATTTTAAGCTTCCATTTAGGCACCACAGACTTCAATTAGATTTTAAGAAAGGTAAAAAGAATCCAATCACAAAACTGTATTACAAAACTCACTTATAATACCTTAGAAAAGGTAGCATTCGGCCTGTTCTAGATGTTCAAATGCAAGTGTAATAAATGCCCCTTAAGTTTTCCACTGATTTGGCTCAAAATATTTTAAAAAGACTGCACGTATGAAATACCTAGCTTGTTATCAATATGAAAAGGAATGTGGACCTTTGGTTGCTGAGAAAAACTTACCCAATTTATCTGTGACATATTAGATAAGTACATAAATATATACTGTTAGCTTTTTTCAAATACTGTTGCCAAGAGTTGCGATTTGGAAAAATTTTAAGTCCTTAATTCAGCCCTTGGGAACCTAATAAATTATTCCTTTTATATTCCAGTACAGAGAGCTCCTTGTAGACAAGAATCAGGCTCAAAAAACTAAAAACAGCATGAAACTATGTACGCGGCACTTTGTAGGTGTTTGATTAAGCCTCCATCACAGTAATTTTTAAGAAGCTTGAAAATAACTGCTTTGCAGAGGGGAAAAAAAGAAGCCTAAGAGGTAGGAACTTCTTTTCATCCATCTCTTTAGAACCTCAAAACCTTACACTCAACTTATAGGGCTTGAGCAAAAGAATAACAAAGTTCTTAATTTAAATTAAGGTTAACTTACTGATGCAGAAATTAACTGGTTATGTTTCTCTCCCAAAACTGGGTCAAACAATAGGAAAAAGGGAAAAACCTGTTTTTAAAAACTTGTCATTTGGGGGTACAAGATGAGGACGTAAATTAATCCTCCTGAAAAGAAAAAAAACTAATCCCGACTCTTGGCTTCTTTACCTTACCCTTTCTGTGGATCCCTCTGAATAATGCCTGAAACACACTATCTGAAGTCACAGATGAAAACTGAGCAATGTTTTCTTTTCCTAAGACCCCCAAAGCCAGATGTAGTCACTTCCTTTGGAAGTGCCCTGTGGCTGCGGCCATGTGGTTAACATGTGGCAACAAGCACAAGCTTTACCAATAATAAAATCAACACCCAAACCCAAATGTGGGCCATTATGCCATTCTAAAATAGGTTTTCACGTTTGGAAAATCCAAATGGAGGCTGGCTAATTAATCTTCTCGCCTCGTTTTTAGATTAAATTGTATTCGTTTCACCTATCCAAGAGATGATGCAAAGGTTACTGCTGCTGCCATGATTTTGGAAGTTTGACAAATTCATGCTTTTTTCTGATAGAGGGGTTTTTTAAAAGCCTCCGTAACTTAAATTAGTGTTGACTCAAGAAAAGCGGGCCTTATCTGCCCCTTCCCGAACTGCACCGTAAGACAAGTAACTTAGCATGTCAATGACGATAAAAATTCAAGAAGCAGGAAGCTATCGGGAAGTAGGTAGAACGAGTCCCGAAGCCTCACGGGCCTTCCGGCGGGGTGTCCCCCCACCCTAAACAGAGAGCTTCTCCAAGGCCCCACCTAAGCCCACAGAGCCCCTGGCACATGGCCCGCGCCAGGCCCAGCCCCCCTGCCCCCCGCCGCTCCAGGGCCCTCCCCCCACACGGCCCCCTCCCCGCACGTTCCCGCCAAATCCACCCCCGCCCTGCGTTCCGCGGCCCCGGAGCCCCCGCCTCGGCCCCAAGGACGCGCGGCCTCGTCCGCGGCGAGGCTGCGGCCTGGGCCCGGCGGCCCGATTGCGGCGGCCCCGCGTCCCGGGCGGCAGGCAGGGCGGGAAGGCGACCGGCCGCGGGGCGCAGTCCGGGGCCGGGCGGCGGCGGCCCGTTTCCCGCCTGACGCAGCAGCGGCGCAGGCCGGAGCGCGGCCGCCATCGCCGCCTCCCTGCTCCCGACCCTTCGCCCGCGGCCCCCACACCGCGGCCCCCGGCATGTTCGCGGCCTCACCTTCACCGTCGGAGAGGCCCGCAGCGGCGGAGACTCGGACGCAGGCCGAGAAGGCGGCTCGCGAGGCAGCGGCTGTTTATTTTCAGGGTCCTCGCCTGCGCCACACGCGGGTCTGCACACGGCCCCACACACGCCGCTGCGCACGGCTCTCCTCCGCCTCGCCCACGCGGCCAATCAGCGCGCGGGGCTCGGCCGTCCAATTAGGGCCGCCTGCGGGGAGGGCCGCCCCGCCCGACGCGGCGCGGCGGGCGGGGCTCTTCCCCTGAGCGCGCGGCCCTTCCCGCCGTGCCCCGCGCGCGGCCTTCCCGCCCCGAGACCCGGCCTCTCAGGATTGGGGATGTCGGGGCTCTGGCTCGGCGACCGTTCTGGCAGCAGCGCCGAGGGGCGCCGCGAGGGGGTCTCAGGGAGGCGGCTGTGGTGCGCGTGGGGCCGGGAGGACTCCTCCCCGTGGCGGGCTTCGGAAAGCGTGTGCCCGCGGACCTTGAGCTCGGCGCGGCCGGAGCCCGGCCCCACTTCCGGGGCCTCTCGGTTTGGGGAAGTCGGACTGCCCAGTCACGCAGGTGGCCGTGGCTGCGGCCCGCAGGCCTGAGATTCGTTTGGGTTTTTCTGGGGCCCAGGCAGAGCCCCGGAGGCCTCGCAGCTCCCACTTGCAGGACTGATAACACCCCCTTTCAAATAAAAGTCCCTCCCTGGGGAGCGGGCGGGGGTGGAAGGACGGCCCGCAACCTCGGTCCCAACACCCTTGTCACCGGAGGAGCATGTGATGAGTGACGTTCCCTGCGACAGGAGGGCCACCCGGCCTGGGCTGTCACGGTCCCGAAAGGCCTTTAGATTTTCTCCAAAAGACATTGTATATATAGCATAGATACTCTGTCATGGTGGAATAAAGTCAAACTGTTCAGTGGTAAACTAAGAAGTTACAGAATTTTGTGTCCCATTTGGGAATGGCCTTTATTAAAAACATGAAAAAAAAAAAAAAGGAAGAGTCCCCAGTCTCTTGAGCCCTAAAAGGCCCTAAAATCACTTCAGTCTCATACTAAACTTGGTGTGCTCTTGAGGTTGGTCTGCGGCCCATGTTGGCCGATGCCTGCCAGGAGTGTACTTTTCATTCTTTTAATGACTTACACTTGGAAAGTAAGCGCTCCTATCTTTTGTTATTAAGATGTTAAAACTGGGGTGATCAGTCCTTGTTTGTAGCGTTAGCTCCGCAGGTGGCTGTGTAGACTTGAGCTATTCATTCGCCCCCCGGTTTCACCTCATTTGAATCCTAGTCGCAAGGCTGTATGGCTTCTTAAATCATGTTGTGAGGAGGTAGTATGGCAGAGTGGTTAAGAGCTCAGATGCTGAGAGTCAGGGTTAAATCTGATTCAAATCACTTAATTATTGTAAAGCATTTAGCAGATTGTGTCCAACATAGTGCTCAAGAGAGGGTAGCAATTATCACAGTGGATGGACTATTTTAAGGACCAATGATTTTTTAAAAAACTTTTGTTAATCAAGGCAATTTAAAGTAAAAATATTTTAAAATTAAGTATGAAAAGTCCCCATTTCCAATAAGATTGAGTTGCCTGGCACTTTATGCATTAAGTTACAACACCAGAGTTACCAATAATAAAACGGTATTTTGTGCTTACATAGTTTTATTGCCAAGAAGCTTATACAGCTTCATGGACTTCCCCTCCCTAACTGTTGAATCTTTATAATATCTTGAGGTAAGGCATAGTGTGGTAATTGCAGACACAACTAGTGATTTCCTAAGCCCTAACAGTGAGTCAGTGCAACACAAGAGCCTATGTAGGAAGTCCAGCCTGGGTGCCTCCACGCCACACCAGGAGGATGAATTAAAATTGTCATAGGAACCATAAATTAATATTTTCTGACTTGATTTTTGTTTACCATTCCAACCACAGTGCTACATAAAATATTTGCTATTCATTATAGACGCAGGGACTGAATGTTCCTAATATTAAAAAAAATTTTTTTTAAAAAGGGTGGGTGTGAAATAAAGATATTAGACATAATGTTCTTCTATAGGTTTAAAAGACTTAATTAAGTAGAGGAATGGAAACATAATGTGGTCTCTGCTGTTTGGCTCTGGGAGGAACAGCTAATGGCTCTCTACCTGGCGTCCAGCTTTCCGCAATGACTACTCTCTACCTGGTGTCCAGCTTTCCGTAATGACTATTATTAATAGAGCCAGTCTGGTCATGAGGCATTCTGACTGACCCAGAGAAGGTCTGGGATGGAGCTGAGCTACAGTGACTCGTGTTGCGTGGATACGCGCCTCAGTACACCTGTTTCACTAGCGATGTTTGAAAATAAAGGGAAAAGGCCACCCCACTCAAAAGATAAGCTGCCAAGTGTATTTGAAGGAAGAGGCTCCTATTATGTTTCCCTCCCCTGGAGATGTATTTTATCCCCTCCTGCCCTCCAGTGTTCAGTCTAACCCAGGGTATTGTGCGCAGCATTGCAGGGGTTACAAAGGTGAGTTAAGACACAGACCATGCCCTTGAAGATCTTGCAGGATGACACGGGCCAAAAGAAAGTATTCAGTGTCCTCAAAGGACCAGCTAAAATGCTGTGATTCAGCATGATTCAGGATTCTTTCAAATGAGTGCCAGTTGAGCAGCAATTCTGCCAACTCCTAATTTCCGCCTAAAATGCCCGACTGTCCAGCATAAGCCTTAGATCCTGTTGTTAAATAGAGATGATACTGTGTATATCCTTCTAAACCCTTCCGTGTCTTGTTTTCTCTGCCAACAGGGAAATAGTCTCTGACTTTGCTTGGAAAGTATGCAACTAAGGTTAAGGAGAATAAATTGTTTCCACCTCTCATGTCGGCTTCTAAAGCAGAAACATAGCTTACTAAGCTAAATCCTGAAATAGGAAGCAGTTATACAGTACTAATAATAGCTAATAGGTAACATAGAGAGAGTTCTTATTACAGTGCCTGGCATAAAGTAATTACTGTAAAGTATTATCCATCATTATTGTTATTATCATTATCTACTGAGTGCTTACTATACACCAGGCATTGTTTATAACCTCTTTGTAAGTTTTCACAAAACCCCTGTGAGATAAGTACTTTTATTATCCCTATGGGGAAATAGGTCCAGAGAATTTAAGTAATCTGCCCAAGGTCAGAGAGTAAATAAATGACTGGGCAGGCTTCAAACAAGGGCGGCCGAAGTGCTTCACACAAAGCTTCCAGCCTCCCAGTAGTTACTGAGACCGAATCCTGCAATTTCCCATTGACTCCTTAAAGTGACAGAGTGGGGAAGGATAGCTGATGACAAGGAAAGTATGAAACACTGACTAATCATTTAGTGAGCTTTCCGTTGGTTGGCTTCCTCCTCTGTGACCTTATGTTGAAACTATCTCTACTTCTGCAAACTAACTGGTAAAAGAAAAACTTTATTTGCAAATAGTTTTAAAGTTTCAAAATAAAACCATCCATCTTTTTTTTATTAATAGAAAAGTAGATGCATTCATTTTAAAAAAGTAATTTCGGGACTTCCCTGGTGGTCCAGTGGTTAAGACTCCACGCTCCTTATGCAGGGGACCCAGGTTCGATCCCTGGTCAGGGAACTAGATCCCACATGCCACAACTAAAAGATCCCGCATACCACAACGAACAGCCCGCATGCCGCAATGAAGATCCCTCGTGCTGCAACTAAGACCCGGTGCAGCCAAATAAATAAATAAATAAATAAATTTTAAAGTAATTTCATGTCAAGCATCTACATTATTTAAACTTTGAAACAGGTAGTGAATAGCAGGATAATGGTGTGTTTAAATTGTTTCCAAAGAGTATTTTACAAGATGTCTTACGTTGTGTTTTGAGAGAGCATTATACAGTGTAAAATTGGACCATGTAGCTCTCATAATCTATAAACATAATGTAATTGATTTTTTTTGGGGGGGGGAGGATTTATTTATTTATTTATTTATTTATTTTTGGCTGTGTTGGGTCTTCATTTCGTGCGAGGGCTTTCTCTAGTTGCGGCAAGTGGGGGCCACTCTTCATCGCGGTGCGCGGGCCTTTCACTATCGCGGCCCCTCCCGTTGCAGGGCACAGGCTCCAGACGCGCAGGCTAAGTAGTTGTGGCTCACAGGCCCAGTTGCTCCGCGGCATGTGGGATCTTCCCAGACCAGGGCTCGAACCCGTGTCCCCTGCATTGGCAGGCAGATTCTCAACCACTGTGCCACCAGGGAAGCCCAATGTAATTGATTTTTAAAGATTAAATTTAAAAAGAACTATTATATAATTGGGTGAATTAGGATCTAAAATCTAGAAGGACATTTAGTCTAATCTCAGAGTATTTAGTCTAATCCTCTCATTTTAAATTTAAATTTAAAGAAGACTTATAGAGTTGCACAGAGTTCCTACAAGTGCTAAAAAGAACTGATGTTTCTTCAGCCATAAAAAAGAAAGAAATAATGCCATTTGCAGCAACATGGATGGACCTAGAGATTATCATATACGTGAAGTAAGTCAGAAAGAGAAAGACAAATACCATATGATATCACTTATATGTGGAATGTAAAATATGACACAAATGAACTTACGTACGAAACAGAAAGACTCACATAGAGAATAGACTTGTGGTTGCCAAGGGTGAGGGGGTTGGGGGAGGGATGGATTGGGAGTTTGGGATTAGCAGCAAACTGGTATAGATAGAATGGATAAACAACAAGGTCTTCCTATACAGCACAGGAAACTATATTCAATATCTTGTGATAAACTATAATGGAAAAGAATGTGTATATATATATATATATATATATATATACACACACACACACACATACACAACAGAATCACTTTTCTGTACCGTAGAAATTAACACATTATAAATCAACTATACTTCAATAAAATACATTTTTTTAAATATGAAAAAAACCCTGATGTTTTTAATATGAAAACAGGTGCCACCCACATGTCATAAGGGCTGTTACCTGTGCTTGTGCCCTGATTAGTCCAGTTAACTGCAGTGGAGGTAAGAAAAGGAGGGCCCAAATCTAATACTATACACTTCTTCATTGTGTCTCCAGCCCTTTTCTGTGGAAATTTACACAAATGGCCATTCTAGTTTATAAATTAGTAACTTATGAGTTTGGCAAGGATGAATCAATTTCTCAATCTTGAGAAATATACTCAGACTTCAATTTAAGAAACATAAACTTTAGACTCTACATTTTCATAAGGACTATGAAAATGTCCTCCAATTATGAATTATAACTACAAAAGAGAATGTTTGAATTTATACCTGGCTGAAGAATGGCTTTTAGGTAATTAAATATTACAGTTACAGCTAATGTTCCCTTTAACCATCCCCACCCCAAGTCCCACTTCTTTCTCTTCCTCCCAATATCATGCAAATGGTATATATCCTTCTGGTCCATTTTTTATATCACATAAATAAATGTATGTATACATTAAATGTATAAACTTGGGCAGACTATTTAAATATAAAATTTTTATAAATATGTAAAATTTATATTATATTGTATTATATATTCTGTAACATATATTACCATATGTATAAATTATATAAAATTTATATATAATCTATAATATGAATAATTTAATTATATAAATATAGGTTATATATAATTTTTATATATGGTTTATATATATCAAACAATACATACATAGTATCATATCTATCTGCTTACTTGTATGTGTTCCCTCACAAGAACCTAAGAGCTGCAAGGCAGGGACTTTGTCTTGCTTTGTCTGTTTTCTGCTGTACTTCCAGCTCCTAGAATGGCTCCCTATACATGAAAGGCACTCAAATAGCTGCTGAATGAATAAATATCAATCTTTATCTTGCTTTTCTAATTTGGTATTATGTTTCTGAGATCTGTCTATCCATATAAATGTATATACACACATATATCTGTATTCTTTTTTATAGTTCATTATTTTTTACTGCTGTGTATTATAGATATACTATATTTTATTTATCCATTTCCATATCCATTTCCCTAATGGAGGGTATTTATGTTATTTCCACTCTTTTGCTATTATACAATGTTGTCATAAGCACCCTTGTGTACAGGTCTCCTCAGGCACATGTGGGAGAGTTTCTCTACGGTATACAGACCCAGAGGAGAGGTGCTGGCAGTGAACAGGCTGTATTTTACGTTTCACTGGTTGCCTGCCATGTGACTCTCAAAGTGGCCATACCAAATTATACTCCCAGCTGCAGTGGCTAAGGGTGCCATGTTTCTCAAATCTTTGCCAACATTTTATACTGTGAGATGATTTAATTTTTGCCTATCTGATGGGTGAAACATGGGGTCTCTCTTGTTTGTTTGCTTCTATTGAGATAATTGTAGATTCACGTGTAGTTGAAAGAAATAATACAGAGAGATCAGATGTACTCTTTACCCAATTTCCCCCAATAGTAACATCTTGCATAATACAATGTCACAATCAGGGTATTGAAGTCGATACTGCCCACTGATTCTGTTCAGCTGTCCTCAATTTTACTTGTACTCTGTGTGTGTGTTGTTTAGTTCTATACAAGTATGTCTCATGCATAGGTCTGTGCATCCATCTCTGCGCTCAAGAGACTGGACGGCTGCAACGTTGAGTTCCTTCAGAACTCAAAGACATGTATGTCATGTATATCTCTTGAGGAGGAACTAGGACGCTATTTTATTGCTGAACTATTGTTTCTTGACTGCTTTTCCTTTATTCCTGCATTCCCTCACTTCCCTTAAGATCCTTAATTACTGAGACCTGTTCAAGGGCAAGCACTGTGGCCAGGCTTCGATCCCAACATGGCTTAGGCCAAAAATGGCTTCTCTTATGTCAAGAAAGCCATGCCGGGGCTTCCCTGGTGGCGCAGTGGTTAAGAATCCGCCTGCCAATGCAGGGGACACGGGTTCGAGCCCTGGTCCGGGAAGATCCCACATGCCGTGGAGCAACTAAGCCCGTGTGCCACAACTACTGAGCCTGCGCTGTGGAGCCCGCGATCCACAACTACTGAAGCTCGCAAGCCACAACTACTGAAGCCCGCGCGCCTAGAGCCTGTGCTCCACAACAAGAGAAGCCACCGCAATGAGAAGCCCGCACACCGTAACGAAGAGTGGCAAGCCTGTGCGCAGCAACTAAGACGGAGCGCAGCCAAAAATAATAAATAAATTAAAAAAAAAAAAATAATAATAATAATAAAAAAAAGAAAGCCATGCCTGGTTCTCTTTCTCCAGAGACCACCTGCCCTACCTGGTTACACAATCTTCAAGTATTACAAATAAAGCTGCTGTGAACATTTGTGTAAAGGTTTTTGTGTGCACATGTTTCCACCCGGTATCTTGTCTTTTTCCCACATCACAGTGAGGTTGAACATACTTCATACATTTGTAGGCCATTTAAGTTTCCTCTTTTGAGAAAGGCTGATTTGCTCGTTTTTTCTATTTTGTTGTTTGCCATTTTCCTACTGACTTGAAAGAGTTCTTTATATGTTCTGGATACCAATCCTTTGTCAGTTATACGATGTTGTGTTTATTGATGGTTTAGTGATCATTGTTTCTCAAAGTGATGTAAAGAGTAGGAATTGATAAAGAATTTCTGAAACTTGCATTTGGATGAAGGGACAGAGGGATTTCATTCAGGCTGCCCACACTGTGTTTGGGGAGACGGCTGCCCTCTCCCCAATGCTCTGTAGCACCACCTTTGCCTCTGTTATATGCCAACTATATGTTTTAACGGTGGCATGCAGGATGCCAGCCAGAGAGCATCAAAGCCTCTGCCTGCTGCAGGGCAAACGCCAGGCATCCTTACGTTTGCTTTTAACAAACCCTTTGCCTCATTCAGAGGAGGCATTCAGACGCGTTATTGCATCACAAACCCATGCTTCTCAGCATTTCGACCCTCGGAAGCTGCTGACTTCATGATGTACTTTCTTCACGATGCTGCCATTTTCCCCAGCGCTGCAGCCAGAATTTAGAATCCTGACTCACCCTCCAGCCAGCCACCGAGAATGCTGATTATTCTGGTATGGTCAGTGCTCTCAAAGTGACTTTGACGGGGGAAATAGCTTCTGGACAAGCCCAAGCCAGTGCAACCTCAGGTAACAGGGAGGCCTTTTCTTTCCTGACTCTCATCTGCTCAGCCTCTTGTTCTTTCTGCCTTGGCAGATGCAGAAGCCATGCTCCTGCAATCCTGGCCAGAAAGCTGTGGATTGTACGAGCTGGCAGAGCCTGCACTGTCCTTCTGAGCTCAGAGAGTTGTCTTTCCCATCAGCACTGAAGTCCCGGCTGGGGGGCAGCACCCACAGTGCAATGGTCTGCAGAACTGAGTTACAATTCCAAATTCAGCTTGCATTTCGATAGATTACCTTATAAAACATTCACTCACCAAAATTATCTCGATTATCTTTTATGCACATTGCAGTTCCCCAAATTGCCAATGGAGAAACTGATACACAAAGTTTCTTATAATTTCCCCTCAACCCACAGCAAAAACATAAAGGCAGGTAATAGGATTTCGAGGAGCATGAAATTTATACCTATAAAGTGTTATACCAAATAAATATTAAAGAAAAGAAGCTTTGGATATTCAAAGGTCTGTGGTGAAGGTCAAACAGTTATAATATATGAAAATGCTTTGCAAATTCCACACTGTTTTACCAAGGTAAACTGTGATTAAGATCAATTTCTGTTAGCCTGACACATGTCATGAAATTCTTTTCCTAGGGCTTCCCGAGTAACGCAGTGGTTAAGAATCTGCCTGCCAATGCAGGGGACACGGGTTCGAGCCCTGGTCCGGGAAGATCCCACATGCTGCGGAGCAACTAAGCCCGTGCGCCACAACTACTGAGCCTGAGTGCTAGAGCCCGCAAACCACAACTACAGAGCCCACATGCCACAACTACTGAAGTCTGCATGCCTGGAGCCCATGCTCCGCAACAAGAGAAGCCACGACAATGAGAAGCCCACGCACCGCAACGAAGAGTAGCCCTCGCTCACTGCAGCTAGAGAAAGCCTGCACACGGCAATGAAGACCCAACACAGCCAAAAATAAATAAATAATTAATTAATTTAAAAAAAGAAATTTTTTTTCTACACTGATTTATTACAAGTAAAGAAAATATTTTGGACACATGAATAAGCAATCACAGTATTTCTCTTGCATGTGAAGAATGATTGGAAGTAATTTTTCCCTTTATTTAGGGGCTGGTTTCCTCATTTGATGCAATAAAAGTTCTCGGGGGATTACAACTGACTCTAAAAGTTACTGGTGCTGAAGATTTACCCAAAATGAAGTCTGCTTTGAGTGGCACAGAATTCAAAGACAGCTCTGGACCAAACTGAAGTGAATGGTGAATTCGATCTTTTCTGTGCTTCCTCCTTTCTTCCTTCTGGACACTTCAAATCCACATCTAGTTTTCTAGGGATTTCCTGAGTTGACCAGGGCCACTTCCTTCTCTCTTCCAGGTTGACCAGCCCCATTCCATCAGGGACTGTCATTCTATCAACCCACGTATGCTACGATAATAATAACCTCATTTACATAGCATTTCATAGTTTGCACATAAAAATTCAGTCAGAATTTATTGTGAGATTATTATGTGCCACACTCTGCTGGGCAGTTCCACCTTTGTTACATTATTTAGTCGTTTGTCATCTTATTATTTGAACCTATGAGGGTTTTTTAAAAAATAAATTTATTTATTTATTTATTTATTTTTGGCTGCGTTGGGTCTTCGTTGATGCACGGGGGCTTTCTCTAGCTGCGGTGAGTGGGGGCTACTCTTTGTTGCAGTGAGCGGACTTCTCATTGTGGTGGCTTCTCCTGTTGCAGAGCATGGGTTCTAGGCACGCGGGCTTCAGTAGCTGTGGCGTGCAGGCTCAGCAGTCATGGCTCGCGGGCTCCAGAGAGCAGGCTCAGTAGTTGCGGTGCATGGGCTTAGCTGCTCCGCAGCATGTGGGATCTTCCCGGACCAGGGATCGAATCCGTGTCCCCTACATTGGCAGGCGGGTTCTTAACCACTGCGCCACCAGGGTAGTCCTGAAACTATGAGGTTTAGAAATCTCATAGATTCAAGCACGACCTCTCTAGGTGGGATCTAGATATTTAAGTAGGAGACATTAGCACCCTAACCTACTGTTTTTCACAGGGTGAGATGCCTGGATGCTTTAGGTGGTATATGACAGGGCATCAACTAAAATTGCGCCATATGGTAATAAAGTGTCATCTCAAGGAGAAAGCCTCAGTTTGGTGCTTACCAGCCTTTAACTCCTCTGTGACACTTTACCTACCCTGTGTTGAGTAGCCGTCTTGGATGTTATCATTTTATTGTGACAACATAATATACAAGTTATGCTGTTTTCTCACTTGTGCAGTAGGGTCTCCTCTTTTTTTTTTTGGACATACACACATAGATGTTTTATTTTATGGCTGAACCATCTGAGAGAAAGTTGCAGATTTTGTACATTGTTTTTACAGAGATATAATTGACATATAACATTATATTAGTTTCAGGTATACACCACAATGATTCCATATTTGTATATATTGCAAAATGATCACCACAAAAGTCTAGTTACCATCCTTCACCACAGTTACTCATTTTTTCCTTGTGATGAGAACTTTTAAGACCTATTCTCTCGGAGGGATAAATTAGGAGTTTGGGATTAACACATACACACTACTATATATACATTAGATAACCAACAAGGACCTACAGTATAGCACAGGGAACTCTACTCAATATTTTGTAATAACCTATAAGGGAAAGGAATCTGAAAAAATAGATATATATGTATGTATGACTGAATCACTTTGCTATATACCTGAAACTAACACAACACTGTAAATCAATTTTACTTCAATAAAAAAAAAACAAAAACACTTCATACCAAAAAAAAAAGACCTGTTCTCTCAACAACTTTCAAATTCGCAATACAGTATCATTAACTATATTCATCATGCTGTACAATCTATTCCCAGGACTTATTTATTTTATAACTGGAAGTTTGTACCTTTTGACCCCCTTCACTGATTTTCACCTACCCAACCCCTCACAACCCAGCAACCACCAATCTGTCCTCTGTTTCTATGAGCTCGATTGTTGTTTTTTTTTTAATTCCACATATAAGTGAGATCATATGGTATTAGTCTTCCTCTGGCTTATTTCACTTAGCATAACGCCCTCGAGGTCCATCCACGTTGTTGCAAATGGCAAGATTTCCTCCTTTTTTACGGCTGAATAATATTCAGTTGTTTATATGTACCACAATTTCTGTATCCATTCATCTGTGAAAAGACACTTAGGTTGCTTCCAAAAGTTTCCACTTAAAATAAGAATAAAATGTGAGTTAATCTAAAAATAAACATGAAGTAAATAAGAGCAGAGGAAGTACACAAATGTGAAGAGTCAAAAGGATAGGTGGATGTGACAAAAGGGAGTCACGGCTGTGCCAGTGGAGCCAGTGTGGAAACCTAGTGAAATCCAAAGGACCGTCTATCGGCGGAGGAGGAGAGGAAAGTACCCAGGGCAGCATCTTCAGAGCCTGTCGCCTGGCCGGGGGTCTGCCTTTGGGCTCTGACGGGCCTTCAGGGTCCGCTGTCAGAGTAATCTGCATGATAATCAGGGTGGAAGAAAAGAGCCTCAAGAAATACACTACTGCCATTAAATGTAAAACCCAAGATTTTCTTGAATATGGCAAGAAAGCTGTTGAAGAATCAACACAATTGTCAACTATCCTGGAGGACTGACAGTGTTTTAAATTGAGGGGAAAATAAGAGGACAGAACCAAGTTCCTGCCGCTTCCGTCTTCCGTGTGCAGAGTCTTCAGACAGAAGAAGCCGGAGCCGGGCTGGCGCTGGGACACTCGAATGTCTGCAGACTCGCAGGTCCACCAGCTTTTCCTGCTGCCTTGCTCTTCAGGGGCAGCTGTCTGCAGGGCTGTTGGGTGGGGGTGGGGAGGGGGTGAAGTGTTAGCAGAAGGGACTTTGGAGAGGTCCAGCCCCTGCATGTCGTGTATGTCTAAAAATCCAGTGTAGGTGGTGGATGGAAGGTCTTTTTAGCCACAGGCGGCATCTCAAGTGCAGAGCAACAGTCTCACTCTGTCTGTGTGTGTGTGTGGTGTGTGTGTGTGTGTGCTCACACACACACGCCTGCATGCAGCACCTTACACGCCCTTCATGATTGGAAGATTGGAAGAATAACACAGATGGTAAAACCCCCTCTCAAGATAAACAACCCCAAGTGTGTTGACTGGGCCTCAGGGGGATCTAAGACCCCACTGGAGGTGAAAGTTGTCTTTGATTTCTGGTTTTTATTTCCTTTTCACTCCCTTTCCCCTTGCTTACTATTATCTTTCCAGTACTCTTAGGTAGTGGCCCCAGCTGAATAGAGCCAATAAATCACTTTCCCCGGAGAGGTTAGGGGACATTAGCCAACAGTCTTAGCTTTTGCAGGGTTTCATCCATGGGTCCTTCTTGGAGACCCCATTAAACCTTTTGTGGTAGATTTCACGGAGAGGCTAGCAAATACAATCTCCTCAAGGCTGTTCACATCATAACCACAGACCCTTACCTACTTTCTTCTCCTACCATCTTTTAAGACCTTTATACATTCTTCTATAAAGGACAGAACTTTGGGTTATTATGTAGGGACATAAACAATAAAACTGTAGTTTAAGATCTGCAATAGGGAAAAGAAGAGAATTCTGAGAAGTCAAATCATAGGAAGTTTTGGAAAACACACGGCTTAGTTTCATTACATGATTCTAAACTGTAGACCCCCCAAGGTCAAGGGTAGGCAAGATGTGACTAAGGTTTACAGTAGCAGCTCCTAGCAGAGGCCTACAGGGGATCATTACGGAGTGCACGAGGATTGTCCCCGTCCGCATCACTCCTGAGATTGCCCAAACTGCCCGTGATCCTCAGAGCCAGCATTTCTCAGATCTCACTAGAAAGTTGCTAAGACAAGGCATCTTCCACAGGCTTTTCCTGTTTCCTAAGTACCTTCCAACACCATACCGGTGACAACGTCATTGGGTTTTATGCTGCCTTTGTGATGATACAGCAGACAATGTGGAATCTCCAGAATCGATATTAATACAAATAGTTTTTAAATGGAACCACCACACAAAGGGAAGGTTGACACTTACCTCACCAGAGAGGGTTGTGAGTTTAGAATAATGTATGTCAGAAGCGCTTTTTACACTGTAAAGTGCTATCCATTTATTAGTTATTACTGGAATATCAGAAAACAACCCACAGGACCTTACAAAGAGTCATTATTCCAGGTCATTTTTACTCTCTGTAACAAAGCACTGATTCTCCAACATTTGTGGTCAGTTAATCATTTTGGCAAAAATACCTCAAGACTTGCCATCTCGTTCACTCTTACCATCCAATCCAAGACTTTTATGAGAATAAGTGGGAAGAATAGAGCTATTTTTAATATCCAGATACGCTATAAAAGTCACCCTTTTAGGTCTTCCCTGGTGGTGCAGTGGTTAAGAATCCGCCTGCCAATGCAGGGGACACAGGTTCAATCCCTGGTCCGGGAAGATCCCACATACCACGGAGCAACTAAGCCCGTGCGCCACAACTACTGAGCCCGCACGCCTACAGCCCGGGCTCCGCAACAAGAGAAGCCCCACCGCAGTGAGAAGCCCGTGCACCTCAATGAAGAGTAGCCCCCGCTCGCCGCAACTAGAGAAAGCCTGTGCGCAGCAACGAAGAGCCAATGCAGCCAAATATAAATAAATTAAATAAATTTAAAAAAAAAAGTCACCCTTTTATAGTGTACAGTTCACTGGGTTTCAGTACTTTCACAGAGCCATGCAACCATTACCTAATTCCAGACATTTTTTTTTAGGGCAGCTTTAGGTTCAGAGCAAAATTGAGTGGAGAGTACAGAGCTCCCACATCCCTGCTCCGGAAATCCTGGCAGCCACCACTCATCTATCTCCCTAGTTCTGCCTTTTCCAGCGTGTCCGAGAGTTGGAATCATACAGTTTGTAGCCTTTTCAGATGGGCTTCTTTCACTTAGTCATATGCATTTCCGTTTTCTCCACAGCTTTTCATGGCTTGATAGCTCCTTGCTTTTTACTGCCAAATAATATTCCGTTGTCTGAATGTACCACAGTTTATGTATCCATTCATTTACTGAAGGATGCCTTGGTTGCTTCCAAGTGTTGGTAATTATAAATAAAACTGCTATAAATGCCTGTGTGCAGGCTTTTCTGTTGACATAAATTTTCACCTCCTCTGGGTAAATACCAAGGAGTATGATTGCTGGATCATACAGTAAGAGTATGTTTAGTTTTGTACGAGTCTGCCAAACTGTCTTACAAAGTGACTGTACCATTTGCCTTCCCACCAGCAACGAGTGAGAATTCATGTTGCTCCACGTCCTCGCCAGTGTTGTCAGTCTTTGGATTTTGGCCCTCTGACAGGCGTGTAGTGATATCTCATCACTGTTTTTAATCTGCAGTTCCCTGATGACGTATGACGCTGAGCAGCTCTTCACATGTGTATTTGCCATCTCTACATCTTCTTTGGTGAGGTGCTTGTTCAGCTGTTTTGCTCATTTTTAAATTGAGTTGTTCTTTTTCTTATTGTTGAGTTTTAAGAGTTCTTTGTATATTCACAATATTTAAAAGTTTCTTTGGGATTTCTTCTTTAACCCACATGTTATTTAGAAGTGTGTGGTTTAATCTCCAAGTATCTGGGGGGGCTTTCCAGATCTCTCTCTGTTACTCATTCCTATTTTAATCCCACATGATCTGGGAGTAGGCTGGCATCATGTGGCCACCCCGTGTTACAGGGTGGAGTCATGGCCCTGAGTACTGACATCACTGAATCTGCAGCATCTGAGCTGAGTCTGACAATAACTTTAATCTGGAAGGATTAACCATCTAAAAAAAAAAATGTCCAAATCTCCACCTCTCTGTGTTTTAAACTGATTTATACAATTTAAAATAAAAGGCTCAGTGTTCAGTAAAGGAAAACTAAGCAGATTTCCGTTTAACAAACCATGGCCTAAATGTACCAAGCCACACGGATTGGGGGTAGATTCCCCTTCTGAATTTTTTTATTGTGGTAAAATATACCTAACATAAAATTTACCTTCTGAACCATTTTTAAGTGTACAGTTCAGTGGCATTAAGTACACTCACTCTGTGTGCATCCACCGCCACCATCCTCCTCCAGAACTTTCTCATCTTCCCAAACTGACACTCTGTCCCCACTGAACACTAACTCCCCCTCCCCCTCCCCCAGCCCGTGACCCCCACCCCCCACCCCCGCCCCCGCCATCCTCCTTTCTGTCTCTATGGATTTGACTGCTCTAGGGACCTCATGCAAGTGAATCATACAGCATTTGTCTTTTTGTGACTGGCAGAACTTCCTTTCTTTTTAAGTCTCTATCTTTATTTCTCCATTTTGTTTCAAATTAAAAGTACAACAGTACAAATCAGTCCTGATTTAGCAAATGAACGTGCTGTGTGGAGGTGACCTAAAGACAGGGTAACCACCATCTCCAGAGGCTGCTGCCTTTGCAAGGATGGTCATTTGCACAAGGAGCTCAAACCTCTCCATTGACCGTGGCTGAGAAGCAGCAGGGCATTATTTAGTTTTCTTTGCCGAAAGAGAATCTAAATTGTGCTGAATCAGAGCAACTATAAACATTGCTTGCTTTTAGATATTTCACTTTATCAGGCAGGCTCGGAGATAATCAGCCTGTGTCCTGGAACTGTGCTTCTGAGAAACAGATACAAATGAGTTGGCAGAGTCCATAAGCAAAATATTTCAGGCCCTCCTAATCTAGGACAAGCCAACTAACATAAATTGTGGTCTGTATTATACAAATCTTTATAAAAGGCGAGCATTAATTGGTGCAAGGAAATTTTTAGTCTATAGAAAATGGCAACATATAAAGCAGTTAATGATTTATTCTTGTACTTTAATATTTTACTATATATACTTTTTCATATAATATTTTCTAAGTACCGTAATTTTATCACCTCTTCCTATTGTAAATTTATCAAACTGAAAAGTCAAAGCAATAACTGCTGGTGCATCTAGAAAAAAATCCAACTGCTTTCTTACACTGTATCACCATAAAAAATGTGGTTATAGTCTGTATGTATAAGTATATATATTATATATTTATATTATTATGAAGAGTGTAAATATATATTTATGTCTGTGTATGTATGTAAAATTGCATGGTATTTACTGGTTTTGACCAAATTTAAAAGATGGCCTCCAAGTGTATAAATTGTGACAAATAAAAGCTGCCTTGATGATTTTATCAACATCCACCATAGGAGGAAAATTCAAGACAAGATAAATACTGTTATTTAAAAATGGATACAGCCAGGGGAGGGGAGGGAAGGAATGGGAGTTTGGGATTAGCAGAGGCAAACTATTATATACAGGATGGATAAACAACAAGGTAATACTGTATAGCACCGGGAACTATATTCAATATCCTGTAACAAACCATAATGGAAAAGAATATATATATACACATATATGTATAACTGTACACTTTGTTGTACAGATGAAATTAATACAACATTGTAAATCAACTATACTTTAATAAAATTTTTAAAAAATAAAAATGAATACAAATAATTATAACAATATTTTAACTGCATGTGGAGTGTGAACTTGAATGATTCCATATGGACTGAAATTTTAAAAAAATGTTTAAATATAATTAGGAGCTCAGTTTTAAAAGCTCAACATGAAACTTGAGAATATCAGAAATATTGTGAAAATATACTATATAACCATGTTCTTTTATTCCAAGTAGCAAGACAGTCTTCTGAAAAAAATAACTCAGACTTCACACCTCCCAACATCCTCCACAAAGCAACATGCCCAGAAAACTTCAGCGACTTGCTGATGGTCACAGAGCCAGGACACCAACCCTTTCCTGAAATCCAATAGGCTCTAATAAGAAGGTTTTCAAGGACAGGAGAAAATATACAACAAAACAGAAATATTCTGGAATAAGGGAAATCTGTTTTGCTGACCATTTTTATACAGTGAGATGTATTAGGATTAAGGAGAGAGGTAATCACTACAGAATTAAATACTGACACCAAAAAGAAAAGAAACCCTCAGGTGTGGCACTGAAATAGCCCAGAAATAAGCAGTTTATACAGGAGAAGTGATTTCCTAATCCCTGAAAAATGCTAAAGCAGGCTAGGAGGGAGGTGGCTTGGAGAAGGTTATTTTCTTCACAACACTGGAGTGGCCCTTGTACATTACTCCTGGGAATGTAAAAGGGTGCAGCCACTGTGAAAAACAGTTTGATGGTTCCTCAAAAAGTTAAACATAGAACTATTGTATGACCCAGTAATTCCACTCTGATGTATATCCCCAAATTGAAAACAGGGACTCAAACAGATACTTGTAGGCCAATGTTCATTGGAGCATTATTTACAGTAGTCAAAAGGTGGAAACGACCCAAGTGTCCATCAACAGATGATGAATAAATAAAAAGTGATATATACATTCAATGGAATATTACTCTGCCATAAAAAGGAATGAAAACAGAAAATAACAAGTGCTGACAAGGATGTAGAGGAATTGGAACCCTCTTGTATTGCTGGTGGGAAAGTGAAATGGTACAGTCACTGTGGAAAATACTTTGGTGGTTCCTCAAAAAATTGAACAGAGAATTACTGTATGATTCAGCAATTCCACTTCTAGGTATAAACCCCCAAAGAATTGAAAGCAGGGAGTTGAATAGACATTTGCACACCGGTGTTCACAGCAGCATTATTCACAGTAGCCAAGGGGTGGAAACAACCCAAATGTCCAACAATGGATGAATGGATAAACAGAATGAGTGGATAAACAGTGGATAAACAAATATTCTGCTTTAAAAGTGAATGAAATTCTGGGGACTTCCCTGGCGGTCCAGTGGTTAAGACTTCCCCTTCCAATGCAGGGGCTGTGGGTTTGATCCTGGCTGGGGAACTGAGATCCCACATGCTGCGTGGCATGGCCAAAAAAAAAAATGAATGAAATTCTGATACATGCTACAACATGGATAAACCTTGAAAGACATTATGCTCAGTGAAATAAGCTGTCATGGAAGGACAAATACTGTATGATTCCACTTAGATGAGGTCCCTAGAGGAGTCAGCTTTATAGAGACAGACAGTAGAATGGGGGTTGTCAGGGCATGGAGCAGGGAGGGGGAGGTTAGTGTTTAATGGGGACAGAGTTTCAGTTTGGGAAGATGAAAAAATTCTGGAGATGGATGGTGGTGGTTACACAACAACATGAATGTACTTAATACCACTGAACTGTACACTTAAAAATGGTTAAATGGTAAATTTTATGTTCTGTATATTCTACCAAAATAAAAACAAAAGCATGATATAGTCAGCACCAAAAACGGGGGGGAGATGGGGGAATTGAGTTCTGACACATTCTATAACATGGGCAAATCTTTAAAACACTTCTAAGTGAAATAAGCTGGACACAAAAGGACAAATACTATACGATTCCACTTATATGAAATACCTATCGTGAGAAAATTCATAGAGGCATAGAGTGGACGAGAGGTTACCAAGGGTGGGAAGCAAGGGCGAGTGGGGAGCTATTACTTCATGGGGACAGAGTTCCTGTGTGGGGTGATGGAAAAGTTTTGGAAATAGATAGTGGTGATGGCTGCACAACACTGTAATTAATGCCACTGAATGGCACACTTTAAAATGGTGAAAATGGCGAATCATATATATTTTCCCCCACCAAAACAAACAAGTAAACAAAATCAAATGAACAAAAAACCCTTCAGTGGCTCCAGAGCTTTGCAGAACTCGAAGTGCCTGCATCCTGGCTGGTGGGCAGGGTCCTTCTCTGCCTTTTCAGGCTCCTCGGCTGGTCCTGGCCGACACCCAGTCCTTCTGGCCCAGCTCAACTGGGCCTTCTCCAATTCCCAGTCTGAGTGTCTCACCCAGTCCAGCGAGTAACTGGCCAATCCTGAACCACCTACGGCCCCACCCTGCCCCCTCCTAGGCCTCAACTCTGAGTCATCTGGGCTCGCACAGGGGCTGTCTGCTCAGTAATCTTAAGGACCCAGAGAGGAGGGAGAGAGAGCAGAGGTAGGGGCTGGCCAAGGTCATGGCTTAGGACACAGTGTGTGCTCCAGCAGAAAGGCCACAGGACTTGGCATCCGAAGACAGAGGTTCCAGGTCCCCTCTGCCACCGGCTAATAGGGTGATGGTGGACCACCCACTGCCCCTCTCTGGACCTGCTTTCTCTTCTGTAAAATGAGAGGGTTGGACTGGGATCTCCAAGAGTGCTTTCAATTCCAGGCTCTGGGGAATAAACTTGGGCACAGAGTACAGCAAGATAAAAGCAACCCTTTTTCTTTTTTTAATTTGGCTGCGCCGGATCTTAGTTGCGGCATGCGGGCTCTAGTTCCCTGACCAGGGATTGAATCCGGGCCCGCTGCATTGGGAGCGTGGAGTCTTAGCTGCTGGACCACCAGGGAAGTACCAGAAGCAACCTTCTTCAAAGGAGAAAGTTTTTCTGAAATTTTCAATTGATGATTTTATTCTCATCAGAGCACCTGGGGCAGCCTTTAAGGTTTCTTGAGAGAGAAATGAAAAAAATTTAATGTGTCCAAGTTAAGAGTTTTGAGGCTGAGTCACACAATAATTTCAGTTATGCAATAATTTCAGTCCATTACAATATTAGGATTTTCGTAAAAGAAATTTTCCAGAGGAAATAGCAGTTATTCTTTCTACTCTTTGCCTACAAATGTAAGCCTAAGATGTTGAGTAGAATCTGGATATTAGTAATGCATCGTTGAAGGTAGAAGCAACTAAGAGGAGGCAGTAAAACAGGTGTGGTAGTGGAATACTATACAGCGGTGACTCGGAACTCAGCACAACTTCCTACCACAATGCAGATGAGTCTCCCAATCATAGACACTGTACGACTCCCCTCTGTGAAGCGTTCAGAAGTGGGTGAAATTAATTGACCGTGCTTTTCCTGATTCCACAGCATTCCAGCATGAGTTAACTTTGGTTTTAAAAATAAAATATGTAACAACTGGAAAAATATTTAAGATAAGATTGTATTTAACTCATCAATTTCACTTCTGGGTATTTATCCTAATGAAATATTCAGTAATGTGTACAACTACTAGTTATATGCATATTCACTGAAGGATTGTTGTTACAGACTGAATGTTTATGTCCCCCCAAAATTTGTATTGAAACTCTAATCCTCAGTGTGATAGTATTAGGAGGTGGGACATTTGGAAGGTAATTAGCTCATAAGGGTGGAGACCTCATGAGGGGGATTAGTGCCCTTCTAAGAAGAGGTCAGAGAGTGAGCATGCTCCTTTTCTGCCATGTGAGGATACAATGAGGGGACAGCTGTCTGCAAATCAGGAAGCGGACCCTCACTAGACACCAGCTCTGCCAACACCTTGATCTTAGACTTCCCAGCCTCCAGAACTGTGAGAAATAAATGTCTGCTGTTTAAGCCAGACAGATAATTTGTTATAGCAGCCCAGATAAGACTAAGATAATTGTTTATAATACCGAAAAAGAAGAAACAACCTAAGTGTCTTAAGGAATTGGTTTTATATGTATAATACATAAATGTATTGATATAATAGCATACATATAAACATACGGCAGTATATACATATGCCATTATATCAATATATCAATTCTTATGCCAGAGATATATCACATATATAAGTAAATATGATATAAATTACATGTAAATATATTTGTATTATATCGATATATATTTATTTAACAGATGTCAGTGTATCAATACAGTGGAATGCTATACAGCCATTTAAACTTTTGGAGAAGACTATTTAATCACTTAATACTAGTAACTAACATTTACTGGACTCCAGTTAAGCATATGTATTATCTCATTTAATCCTTACACTATAACTCACTGTGATAAAATACTTGTATTTATAGATGAGAATACTGATGCATAGGGAGTGAAGTAACTTGCTCAAGACAACCTAGTTAAAAAGTGACAAGCCCAGAAACATATCCATTAATTTTTGCTTAAGTAAAAAATCAGGTATGTAACAATATGTGCAGTATTATCCCATTTTTATTGCTGTAGTTTTTGTTTTAATTTTTTCAAAATATGTGTCTGTGCACATATGTAAGACATAACAACATATACATACATACACAACAGACACATAACCTCTACAAAATGCAGTGGTGGGATTATGAGAAATTATGCTTTTCTTCCTTTTGGTTGATGTGTGTCAAGTGGGTCTGTCTATGAAATATGGTGCAGGATCTTACCGATTATCAGCCCCTGGGGACTGCCCTATCCGAGGGTGAGTCAACATAACACAATACGCGGGGGTTGCTGTTTGCATGTTCCTAAGACCTACAGCAGGGCCAGAGGTGCACCTGTCATCCCTAGGACCAACGTGCCAGGGGTTGCTCATTTGCATGGAGCCTATCAGATCAGAGGGCCACGCCCCACTCTGGAGTTCAGGATCCCTGAGCATGGTGGCATCTGTACCCAGCGCAGCAGGGCGGCATGCTGTCCTCCACGCTCCAACTCTGGAAGTGGGGGGAGTCTCTGGCTGCAGGCTCTGGTCCTCCCTCTGGTGGGGGAGCCCTTGTCCTGGATCCAACCCACAGTGAGCAAAGGCCTAGACAGCTGCAAGGAGGGGCCACCCTAACGTGATACCGCCTAGAAGTTATGGTACCAGGTATGGCCTCTGCCCCTACCTCACAGGAATCTGCCGTGTGTGCTGTTGTTCAATAGGATGCTTGAGTAGATTAGATACTTGTATCAATATATTGGACAATTTTTGTTAGGTTGAATAATTTTATAATAAATACAAGTCATTTGAAAAGGCTGCCCAAGTTACCACATCATTCTATTAGAGCAAGTGGTGTGACTATGACTCAATTCACTAAATAGCTTTGACAACGTCTATTGTCTAAAGTTTCTTTAATGAAGCATTTTTTCATAAAAACATAAGCTGGGGGGAGGGGCAACATAGGGATGGTGGGGAGTGGGAGGTACAAACTATTGGGTGTAAGATAGGCTCAAGGACGTACTGTACAACATTGTGTAATAACTGTAAATACAAAGTAACCTTTAAAATTGTATTAAAAATTTTTTTTAATTTTTTTAATAAAAAAATTGCAAATATTTTTTAAACATTTTGGAAGCATTCATTCATTTAACAAATATTTGGGAGCTGGCCACAAGGAGAAGACACAAGATTCATAAGTTGTGCATTTACAGTGTGCACATGGAAATCCCATTTTCCTCTACGCCCCTGACAAGGAAGCCCCTAGATTCTCTGCGTCTGTGTCTCTGGGGTGCAGGCGCCCTGCCCTCCCTCTGGCTCTTCTCTGACTCACTCTTATGGCTGCTTGAGGCCAACAGGAGCACTCCCCTCCCTGGGATAACCTGTAATATCCTGATACCCATGATATCTTATATTTATTGGCTGCTCCGTGTGTGTCAAGCACTTTGCCTCCCTCAGCTCTTACCCCTCCCAACAGCACAGCGAGATGCTCTTCTCACTTTAATGCTGAAAAGCACTCATACACAAAGAGGTCGGGTATCAGCCCAGGCAGACTGGCCCCAGAGCCTGCACCCAGTCTCAAGCCCTTACCTCGATGCCATGTCCACCCCCAAAGCATGTATACAGCCCACCCTGGCTGGCCTGGAAAGTTCTCAAGGGAGAAATCCATCTAGGCATTCCGAATAGCAGCAGACACTACAGTGGCCAAGACTTATTGTTTCAAAATCCAGTTTTTCTCTTGCACTGTTGGTGGGAATATAAATTGATACAGCCACTATGGAGAACAGTATGGAGGTTCCTTAAAAAACTAAAAATAGAACTACCATACGACCCAGCAATCCCACTACTGGGCATATACCCTGAGAAAACCATAATTCAAAAAGCGTCATGTACCAAAATGTTCATTGCAGCTCTATTTACAATAGCCAGGACATGGAAGCAACCTAAGTGTCCATCAACAGATGAATGGATAAAGAAGATGTGGCACATATATACAATAGAATATTACTCAGCCATAAAAAGAAACGAAATTGAGTTATTTGTAGTGAGGTGGATGGACCTAGAGTCTGTCATACAGAGTGAAGTAAGTCAGAAAGAGAAAAACAAATACCCGTAAGCTAACACATATATATGGAATCTAAGAAAAAAAAAAAAAAAAAGGTCATGAAGAACCTAGGGGCAAGATGGGAATAAAGACACAGACCTCCTAGAGAATGGACTTGAGGATATGGGGAGGGGGAAGGGTAAGCTGTGACAAAGTGAGAGAGTGGCATGGACATATATACACTACCAAACGTAAAATAGATAGCTAGTGGGAAGCAGCCACATAGCACAGGGAGATCAGCCTGGTGGTTTGTGACCACCTAGAGGGGTGGGATAGGGAGGGTGGGAGGGAGGGAGACGCAAGAGGGAAGAGATATGGGAACATATGTATACGTATAACTGATTCACTTTGTTATAAAGCAGAAACTAACACACATTGTAAAGCAATTATACTCCAATAAAGATGTTAAAAAAAAAAAAATCCAGTTTTTCTCTGGAATCCAGACCCTTCCTTTTCTTTCAGCCCAGCTGCCTCTGCTAGGCCCTCACTGTCACCAGCCTGCACACAACCACCACTCACTCAAGTGGAGTCATATTTAAGCCCCTCCACCAGCTCCATACTGACCCGGGGACAGAGTCCAGCCTGTTGCGTGGCATGCAAGGTTCTCGGTGACCCAGCCCCAGCCAGCCTTCCCAGCTCCATTGCCCACCTCCATCCTGCCACCAAGCTGATCTCACCATGCTGGACCCCTCCTGAGGCTCCACCTGCAAAGGCACTTCCTGCCCTCCTCCAGAGAGACCCACTGGGCCAGAGAAGCCGGGCGTAGTCAGGGGGACTGATGTAAAGGACAAGCTAAAATACAGTGTGTAAATGGTAAGACCATCCCGAGAGAATGAGGGAAGACTGCTTGGAGGAGGAGATATTTCCCCTGTGTCTTGAAGAATGAGAAGGCATTCACTGGGCTGAGAAAAGCAGGGAGGGAATCCCGTTGTTAATGGCTGTGAAAAGGCCTTTGTAAACTGTAACGAGATCTGTGCTCTACAAACATTACTTTATTCACGGACACAGCCCGAGGACCAGGCTTTGGAGTCAGTTCAGAGCTGGGATCCAGTCCTGGCTCTACCCACTCAGCTCCGAGCTTGTTTACGCAGCTGTAAAGAGGAGGTGGGAGCGGGGAGAGGGGAGAGACGGGACCCCTAAATGAGGTATGGGGATGCGTAGAGCAGGTAACATCGTTTCTGGTTTTTTTCTACCACAAACCAGACAGCAGAGGGTTCTAGGCACACATGGGGCTGCTGTGTCATCCCTTGACCCTCTAGGTCTATTATTAGCCCCGTTTTACACTCAAATATGAAATCATTAATGACGCTGTGCCGGTATTTCTCTAGATTACTGATATATTTTTAAAAAGACATAATGGGGAATGCCTGGTGGTCCAGTGGTTACGACTCTGCGCTTTCCCTGCCGAGAGCCTGGGTTCAATCCCTGATTGGGGAACTAGGATCCTGCAAGCCCGGCGCAACCAAAAAAAAAAAAAATCACATAATACATTCAAAACCTAGGGCGTTACTCTTGGGAATTTATTGCAAGTAATTAAATTAATAACTAGAAAAAGGCATGTGCACAAAGATGTTTCACTAAAAAGTGAAAAATCGAGTATCCAAGAGAAGAATAATTTTCATTAATTTATGGGCTATCTCTGGATGCGATATTGTGCAGCCATTAACAATTATAATTTTGAGGACTGTAATACATGAGAAATGCTTACATTGTAAGTGAAGAAACAGAACACGAAAGTACATAGACATTATGCTTATCAGGGAATCCAGAAGCTATAAAAGCAAAGATACTCATATTTGACTACTTGAAATTTTAAGTTTTATGACAAAAAACACTTAAAAAGTTAGAAGACAAAGGATAGATCAGGGAAAAAAATTATAATATCTACAACAAAGGTTAACATCTTTAGTAAACAAAGAATTGTTAGAAATCAAAATCCAATAGAAAAATGGGTAAATGATCTGTACAGACAATTCATAAAAGAGGAAATCCAAGAAGCACAAACTCGGCAGTCGGCGAAATGTAAATTCAGGCAATAATGAGATACTCATTTTCATCTGTGGAATTGGCAAAAACTGAAAAGAATGAGAACACCCAGTGCTTGCAAAGGTTCAGGGGAAAAGACATTCCTGTTCATTGCTGGTAGGAATGTGGCCAGCTATAACCTTTTTGGAAAGTAACTTGGTTCTCTCAAAATTACACTCGGCAGCAAAAAGGAAGAAACTTCTGAGATGAGCCACGAGGTGGATGAATGTCCAGGTCGTTGGGCCAAGTGAAAGAGCCAAACCTGGGCAGCTACACAGTGAGTGATCCCAGGTACATGAAGTCCCAGGAAATGAGAAACTGCATGGGCAGTGGGAGAAAGGCTCTCCTGCGAAGGTGCAAGGACCTTGGGGGGTAGAAAGTTGTGTGTCTGGGTTGTGTTGGTGGTGATACTGGTGAATACGCTTGTCAAAACTCACTGACTCATACACTGAAAAGGGGAGCATTTTATTGCATGAACATGGTATCTGCAAAAAGTTGATTTAAAAATTTAAAAATACAAATAAATATGTTTTTTGACCTTGCAAATCCCATTTTGGAGAATCAGGCCCGCAGATCTAAAAGTACCAGTATATCTTTTTTTTTTTAAGTCTTTATTGAATTTGTTAAAATATTGCTTCTGTTTTATGTTTTGATTTTTTGGCCGCGAGGCATGTGGGATCTCAGCTGCCCAACCAGGGATTGAACCGGCACCCCCTGCACTGGGAGGTGACATCTTAACCACTGGACCACCACGGAAGTCCCAAAGTACCAGTATAGAAGAATATATGTAGATGGATGTTTTATTGCAGTATTGTTTTTAGAGGCAAAAAAACTGGAACTGATAAGAATGTTTATCATCAGGAAAATATAATAAATTACAATAGATCCTTAATGTAAAATATTATAAACCCATTTCAAAGAATAAGTTCAGTTAGTATCTATCGGCCTTGAGGAATATGCATGCTATGGTAAAAAAAAAAAAAAAAAAGTGAGGTGTCAAGAAATGTGCATAGTATTCCATTTTTGTAAAAAGAAAGTGTATATTTTTTGATATATCGTTTCTATCTGAAAGATAGAGGAAAAAATATGGATTGAGCACTTCAGGCTGTTAATATTTATTTATTACTTCAGGGGATGGAATTAGAGTAGGGTGTGGGGTAGATATAATTTTTCTTTCACAAAATTTTGAATTATTTCAATTGTAAAAAATAAGCATGAATTACCTTTGTAATTCTTTCAAGTCTTAAAGAAAATTTAAGAAAAAAATGATAACGAGTATAAGGAATCATTAAATGTTTTATAATATGAAATAGGATAAAAATATTAAATGGAATTCGTGCTTTACTTACAACTGGAAAAATGAAATAAATATGCATGTGGATAAGGATGGTAAGGAGAACTCAAAACAGGTTTTTAGAGTTTTGTGGAGCGCAGGAGTGTGTATTCTTTTTTTTAAAATCTGTGAATGCTTCCGGGCAATAACCAGAATAGCTCTATTATGTAAAATATGCAAAATATGGACGCAGTGAACAAAGTATAGATAGAAAATGCAAAAACTGAAGTGGTTCAGTAAAGATGGCAGGCTTATGAATAATTTTCTTCCATTTCCCCAAACTTTATGTAATATTACAACATCTTAGAATAAGAAGTAACTCCTCCCCTCTGAGGAGCTAGGTACTCTTTTCTGGAATCAATGACATTAGGAGAAAAGAAGAAACAAACGTTATCAGCTTTGTCAACATAAACCCCTATATGGAGAAGGACGAGAAAGAAGAAGGCTGCGATGGTTGAGGTTTCTGATTTCTATTTCCTTTACTGTTACACTGCAAAAAGTACAAATCAAGAGTAGGGGGGAAGCCATTCGCAGCAACGTGGATGGACCTAGAGATGATCATACACTAAGTGAAGTAAGCAGACAGAGAAAGACAAACAGCATATGATATCACTTATTTGTGGAACCTAAAAAATAATAATACAAAGGAACTTATATACAAAACAGAAACAGACCCACAGACATAGAAAACAAATTTTTGCTACCAAAGGGGAAAGTTGGGAGAGGGATAAATTAGAAGTTTGGGATTAACATATACACACTACTATATATAAAATAGATAACCAACAAAGACCTACTGTACAGCACAGTGAACTCTACTCAATATTTCGTAATAACCTATAAAGGAAAAGAATCTGAAAAAAATAGATATATATGTATGTATAACTGAATCACTTTGCTGTATACCTGAAACTAACACATTGTAAATCAACCATACTTCAATAAAAATTAATTTAAAAAAAAAGAGTAGAGGGAAAAACTTTTAATTTGTGTTTTCCCAGTTGCCAGAGGCTCTATGTTCTTTTTCCAATTATAAAAAGTCTCTGTTTTCAATTCTAGCTGATCGGGTCGTCCCTGAAACACATTACCTCAAGCTGCTGACCTTTGGAAAGCAAATCAGAGACCATGTGGAGATGTGATCCGGCTCCAGCTTCAGTGAGGGTGATTCACCCCCAGTTACAGCCCTGCCCTGGGCAAGGGGGTTGCTGGGTCCGACACATGGAGGGGACACCGGAGCATGTCTGAAGCTGATGTTCCAGGAAGGAGGCCCGGGACTTCCCTGGCAATCTCCGCCAAGCTCGCGGAGGATGTTTGTGCCATGTCTAAACACGGACTGCAAATTGAACATGACCCAAGCAGGTCACTTTCCCTGCACTTTTAAAAACAAACTCAATCCAAGACTTGATATGGTTCAAATCAGCTGGATCAGGGGGCCTCTCGGGTTGAGAGACGCTCCAGCCACTTCTAGTTTGGTTTTAGAATATGAAGAAATATCAAATCGGTATTCAAAATCGTGATATATTTTAAATATTTAGATCGTTAACACATTCAACACATTTGCATTTGTAATAGTGCTATCCTAAAGATGACTACAGAATTCTATACACATATATATGGATGGAGATACATATATTTCCTTTTTGGAATGCATAGATATATTTTAAAGTCAGGAAAAAGGATAAGTTTATTTTATTTTTTTGCTTTTTGTTTTTGGCTGTGCCACGCAGCTTGCTTTAAAGCAATAGCTCCAATTGTTTATTTGAAAAAGTACAGTAAATACAGGGAAATTTTTACACATATTGTGTAATATTCTCTCTCTATGTATCTGCTCATGGTGTACCACAGGTGTACTGGTTTGATAAAGGAAGACAAATTCAAGGTAATACGATAAGCATTTTTTTTAATCCTTCCTTTCATCTCTGACTCACGCAGGCCCTTGTATGGAGATGGAGCTCTTGGAGAATGCACAACCTGGACACCTGCCCAGGGCAGGCCCTGCTAGAAGACAGCAAGAGCTGCAGGGGGTGGAGCCTGTGACTCGGCATCAAAGGACTCAGGTTGGAATTGCAGCGCTGCTCTTTCTTGTGTGACTCTGAGCCTATATCCTCCACAGCGAGATGGAGATAGTCGTAAGACCTGCACAGGCTTGTGGGGAAGGTAAACTGAGATCATGCGCAGAATGGCTTAGCACAAGATTTAGCACAAAGTTGCTCAAATGTTTACTTCCTTGGACCGTCTCTCTCTGGCTGGACGTGACGATTACGTGGGATGATATATGTGAAAACAAATGTTGGTTATAATTAGAAATGGGCAACAGGGACCCGGAATCTGTGTCAAGACAGCATGTCTGTGTGTAAGATGGTGGTGGCAGGTTTTTGCACTGCCTCTCAATTTCCAGCACAGGGATGCTAGCCCTCAAATGCTAGGATATTTTTTTTAGCTACCTTCTGAGCTCCCCTGACCTTTTGGCAGTTCCCAGATCTAGCTAGCTTCTTAGAATGCTTCTGGAAATGCAGAGGAGCACAGGAAAGGGGCAGGCCTATGGGCAAGGAACTACAGGTCACAGCTCCTGACACTCAAGCAATACTTCTGGGCTGCATTCAGAGGCTCAGCAAGGCCTGGCCTGCTCCCTTTGACCTTCCCTCCCTTCTTTTATACTCCAGCCACCCTGGCCTTTCTTCTGTCCCTAAAACACGTCAAGCTGAGTCTTAGTCAAGGTGTATTCCTGCTCCTTCCTTTGCCCTTGGTTCCCTCCTCCTAGAACATTCTGACCCAGATCTCCACAAGGCTGGCTCCCTCTCATCATCTAACTCTCAGCTAAGCTACCTGCTGCAAGGATGGCCTCTCCTGACCCCCATAGCTAAAGCATCCACCCCTCAACCCCTGCTCACTCTCTGTCCTATTGTGCTATTTTATTTTCTTTACAGCACTTGTCATCATCTGAAATTGTCTTATTTGTGTATTGCTTATTTGATACCTCACAGAAGCAAGAGCTCGCCTATCGTGTCCATACTGAATCCCCAGCATCTGCATACTCAAGAAATACTTGTTAAACGAATGAATGAGTGAAATCCTTCATGGCATCTTCATAGCCGAATGGATAGCTTCCTCCTGGGTGATCCACGGCCGTTTATTTACTCCTGTATGCAGTACTCTTCCTGGTTGTGGCTGTTCGATACGTCAGTGGTCTCCAATGAACATCAGCCCCTTTGTGGTCCCTCAAGTGTAAATTCCGGGATTGCCCATGTGACTTGCTTTGGCCAATGGGACAGTAGCAAGTGTGCTGCGCACAGAACCTTGGTAAGTACTTGAATGCTGGGGTCTGTCCTCTTGGGACACTGTCTCTTAAGGTCTTGAGTTACTCTGTAAAGAGGTCCAGCTACCGTGATGAAGAGAAGAGACCACACAGAGGGACAAGTGAGCCCAGCCAGCCCCCTTTTCCAGCCATCCCAGCTGAAGCCCTAGAAATGTGAGAGAAGACGCTCTCTTCACTCACCTTCCACCACCGGAGATACCAGGTAGGGCGGAAGAACCACCCAGCTGAGCCCAGCCCAGAGTGCAGAGCCAGGAGAAATATGAAATCACTTTAAAAATAAGTTTGACTTGCTTACTTCAGCAGTAAGTAGCTGAAACACCAGCTTACCTTCCATTATGAATGGTCGTGTGTGAGTCTATGACCCAGAGCCCAAGGCAAAGGGCTGCAACATAGTTCCCTTTGTCTTCCGCACTTTGCCCGGCATCCCACACAAATTAAAGTCAATAGTTCATTCAGAAGTTTATTGAACTCCTCTCCAAGCTAGTCTCTGTGCTACTTGTGTGATGGAGAGGGTGCCAGTCATTTTCTCCGTGATCTTTAAGGTCATCCCAGAGGTGTCAGTAGGGCTGTTTCCTGGCTTGTCCCTGGTCACAGAGCTTGTGAAGGGCTGGAACAGCTGGGCCAGCAGGGGTGAGCTTCCTGCAGACTTTGCAGTTGGGTCACTGCCCTCTGCCTGGGCCTTACGTCCTGTACTCTTTCCCTCAGCAACAATTGCTCTCTGGGAGAGAGAGAGAATGGGGTAGGTCTGCCTAAACTTGAAGTTTATTCATGTCTTAAAAAACAAGAAACAAACCCTACTCTATACTGCCCCAAACCTATGTTTTTTGTTTTTTTTAAAATTTTATTTATTTATTTATTTATGGCTGTGTTGGGTCTTCGTTTCTGTGCGAGGGCTTTCTCTAGTTGCGGCAAGTGGGGGCCACTCTTCATTGTGGTGCGCGGGCCTCTCCCTATCACGGCCTCTCTTGTTGCGGAGCACAGGCTCCACACGCGCAGGCTCAGCAATTGTGGCTCACAGGCCTAGTCGCTCCGCGGCATGTGGGATCTTCCCAGACCAGGGCTCGAACCCATGTCCCCTGCATTGGCAGGCAGATTCTCAACCACTGCGCCACCAGGGAAGCCCCCAAACCTATGTTTAATTAGAAAGTCTTATTTCTTCATTTCTTTTTCCCTCTTGGACGAATTAAATAAATCCAAAGTGATGACACAGTTTATCTCAGGTAGATTAGAAGCTATGATTGGTGATTTGAAAGTTAAAAAATTAATTTTCCAGTTAAAAATAAATACATTAAAAAAATTTAAGGGAAGAAGTGGGGGTTCTTTTACCCCCAAACTTTTTATTATTAAAAGAAGTCGAATATGCAGACTTAAAAGATGAAACAATTGTCATTAAGTTGCCATATTCACTTTATATGAGAATGTGTGTGTGTGTGTGTGTGTGTGTGTGTGTGTGTTTTCCTCAAAGATTTGGAGGAAACTTCAATTCTCCAACCACCACAGCATCATCACACCTAAAAAAAGTAACCTCATGAGACAGAGTCTTTGAACACAGGGCTTGGGGGAAAGAGATAACACCTTTGTCTTCGCTTCTTACCTGGGAGCACAGGCTAGTTGGCCAGGGTGCTGGGCCAAGTGTGGGAGGAGGGAACGAGAGGGCTGTCTGATCCTCAAAGGCCGGGCAAAGGCGTGGACTTGGCGCCCTTCAAAGTTGTGTTTAAAACCATTTATGGGAGCGCCCCAGCTCCTGGATTCTGAGCCCGCCTGAGTAACTGCCTTTGTGTTAGCAAGCTCCGGGCTAGCTCACCTATCAGCAGTGTGGAAATGGCATGAAAGATAGAACTGAGTGGGTCTCTGAGAGACAAAACAAACTGTAGCCACAAGTCAAGCACGTGCGGGAAACAGAAAAGATTCAGTGCAAACCATTTCTGCTGTGAATGGACCCAGGTCTTCCCAGGGGGGGCGACCTGGGTGGGGACAGTTGGACGGAGGAAGGACATGAGGCTCAGGCAGGGGGAAATTCCTAGCTGTGTTAACTGAGTACGGAATGTGCCGGAGGGGCACCTCGCTCTTCCACCTCTGCCGGCTCCGGGTGGGGGCGGGGGTGCCACAGGGGATGCTTCCTGGCCTGGAAGGTTTTTGCAGAAGCCCTCTGTGCCTTCTCTGCAGCCCTATCTCCGTTCCTCCACCCCTCTGGCTCCATCTCCCTCACAGACTGTTTTTCTTTATCTGAGTCCCTAAACGTCCTCATCCCTGTAATGCAGAGGCGATATCTGCTTGCAGGGCAGTTCTCGGGCAGGGCCACACGGGGTGGGGTGGGGTGGGTGACCGTGGCTAGCACATTGTCAGGCACCTTAGAACAGGCCCTAAGTAAACGGTGTCTGAGTCATTTCCTAGGGAACCCCCGCCCTGCTCACAGCTGGGTCCAGCCAATGGGAGATGCCAGTGGGGGCTGGGCAGGCAGGAGGAGAGAGAAACCAGGGTTCTTCTCCCCTCCTCCCTGGCAGGGGGTGGGGTGGGAGCCGACCCTCCTCTGTCGTTCTGGCACCTGCCGACAGCTCTCCCTCTGTGCCCCCGTGCCCAGCAGGCAGCCCCACACCTGAGTCAGCCTCCGGGCTCAGGCAACACCACCCCTTGTCCTGGGGCAGCAGAGGTCTCCCCGTTGCTGCTGCTGGTTTCTGGGTTCCCTGCCTCCTGCGTGGCTTCCCAGCCCTTCAATCACCTGGGAGACGAACTCCTTGTATTAAATTCTGTCTGTTCGAAATAGCTACAGTGGTTTCAGTTTTCCTGGCTGGACCCTGGCTGGTACACATGGTAAGTGTTCAGATCAAGTATGTAGTAAAGGGATAACTCAGCAGGCTTGGGTAGCCCAAACCCTGCACATTCCATGGAAAGCACTGCCCTTGACTGGCTCCTGGGAGCTAACCTATAGACTCTTAGAATACCCCGCCTGGTAAGAGTGCCTTTGTGTACCTGGAGTCTGGGGCCACGCCAGACAGCTAATGCTAACAATGAGATTTATGGTGAATGCTTATTTTTATTTGCCTGGGGCCTTGGGCCACACTGTTTTAGTTCGATGTGGTTGGGGGGTGGTAGTGGAGACCGAATACCTGTGGTCAGTCATGGGGTTGCTCCCTGCCTACGAGACTGGCCCTCCAAAAAAACCCCGAACTCTGAGGCTCAGATGAGCTTCCCTGGTTGGCCACATTTTGTGCATATTGTCACACATGGTCGCTGGGAAAACTAAGTGCTGTCTGCAGGTCTCCTCTGGGTGAGGACAGCCAGACGCTCTCACTTGGTTGCTCCTGGACCCCGCTCTGTACATTTTTTCCTTTGCTGATTTTATAAATTTATTTATTTATTTATTTATTTTTGGCTGCGTTGGGTCTTTGTCGCTGCGCGGGGCTTCCCCTACTTGTGGCGAGTGGCGGTTACTTTTCCTTGCGGTGCACAGGCTTCTCACTGCAGTGGCTTCTCTTGTTGTGGAGCATGGGCTCTAGGCATGCTCCATACGTCAATAGGCATCTATTGAGCTCTTCGACTAAGTGACCGTTTGCTAGCCAGGGAGTGACCAGAGAAGGTTCGTGTGGGTGAGGCCACTCTAGCTGCAGAGTGAGGGAGGACCAGGAGTAAAACAGGGCGGAGGCGACTGCAGAAGCCCAGAGAGACAGGCTGGCATGTGGACCAGGGGGGCTCAGTAGTTGCGGCGCACGGGCTTAGTTGCTGCGCCGCACGTGGGATCTTCCTGGACCAGGGCTCGAACCCGTGTCCCCTGCATTGACAGGCGGATTCTCAACCACTGCGCCGCCACTTCCAAAGTCCCTCCTTTGCTGATTTTAATCTCTGTTCTTCTGCTATAACGAACCGTAACCACGAGTTTAACAGTTTTTCTGAGTTGTATGAGTCCTCCTAGCACATCACTGAAGCTGAGGGTGGTCCTGGAGACCCCCAACACACCAATTAAACAGGAAACTTTGTTCTTCCCAGAGACAAAATGTCTAGGGTCCCCTGAACTTAAGTAACTTAACTGAACTGGATGCAGGTTCCACTTGACTCCAAAGGCCTGGCCCCCGTCACCACACACCATGTACTGCCTCTGGCAAGGAAGGAATGTGGAAGCGGGAAGGCCACTTGACTGAGGAGCTGACGTAGGGACGGCTGAGGCCCCTCCTGACTCCAACAACTTATCAAGCCATACGCCAATAGGCATCTATTGAACTCTTTGACTAAGCGACAATTTGCTAGCCAGGGAGTGACTGGAGAAGGTTCGTGTAGGTGAGGCCACTGGAGCTGCAGAGTGAGGGAGGACCAGGAGTGAAACAGGGCAGAGGCGACTGCAGAAGCCCAGAGAGACAGCCTGGCGCGTGGACCGGGGGTGGCAGTGGGGAGGGAGAGACAGGATGGATTCAAGCCACCACACGGGAAGCGGCTGTTGGGCCTCTCCGCTGGGAATCCACCCCCCCTTCCCCAAACTGGTGGTGTCCCGGCTTCAGCACTGAGGTAGGTGATACTGGATAATTAGAGTGAGAAACATAGCATCCTCTGGTCCCTTCCTTCCCCTTGCTTCACCCACCCCAGCAAATCATGTCATGTCTGCTTCTGAAATAGATCTGCAAGGGCCCTGTTTTCTCTCTCTCCACCTCCACCACCAAAGTCCAGACCGGCACCCCCTTTGCCTCTGCACCACCTGCTCTGTCCCGGGATGCCTGCCTGGCTAGTTCCTTCTCATCCCTCTGGCTCCGTGCGAGATGTGGCTCCTCAGAGAAGCTTTCCCTGCCCACCCAGGGAGAGGAGGCCACGCTGTCCTCTTCTACGGCCTCCTCTTTTGTTCTCATTTACAACTTTTCTCACTTTCTGCGACAATCACAGCTAGGACTTGTTGAGCATTTACTGTGTGCCAGACACTGCTCGAAGCATATTACTTCATCTTAGCTCACTTGGTCCTCATTTACCCAATTCCATTTTAAATTAACTTTACAACTAAGGAAACAAGTTTAAAACTACTGCCTCAACACGCCTGCGGGCACGAGGAGGGCAGGGAGCCCACCTGCCCAGGTTATTGCTGATCCAGAAGCCAGGCACACAGCCCGGTCCATAAGCAGGAACTCTGGATGTATCTGCTGGAGAGGCAGAGAAGCGTGCGGATGGACTGGATGTGGAGACGGGGAAGGAAGGTGTTGAGGGTGGATCTCGGTCTCTGGGTGAGGCAACCGGGTGGCACCATTGACAGAGGTGCGGAGGTTTGCCGGGCGAGCTGCTGTGCAAACCCTGTGCAAAGCCCTCTCTGAACGTGGGCTGGACCTGATTACTTGATTCTACCAAGTAGGACATGACAAAAGTGATGTGATGTCACATCTGTAGTTAGATTACAAAAAATTGTGACTTCCATCTCACTAGTAGACTTGCTCTATTGCCCTCCTGGTTTGCACACTCTACAGAAGTGAGCCGACATGTGGAGAGGCCCGCATGGCAAGGGGCCGAGGGCAGCGTCTGGCCAAAGCCATTGAACGACAGAGGCCCTTGGGCCAGTGGCACACAAGGAACTGAATCCTGCCAACAGTCACGCAATCTTGGAAGACCTTTCCCCAGCCTTCAGATGAGACCCCAGTCCCTGTGCAGCCTCGTGAGAGAGCCTGAAGCAGAGGACCCGACTAAGCTGGACCCAGATTCCTAGCCACACAAACTGTGAGGTAAGAAATGGATGGTTTTTTATTTTTTATTGTGGTGAAAAGCAGGTAGCATAAAATTTACCATCTTAGCCTTCTGAAGTGTCCTGTTCAGTACTGTAAACTACATGCATATCGCCCCAGGGCTGAACTTCCTGGGGGTTGCCAAGTCACAGGCCCTTTACAAGCTGCACCAGGGTCACCCTCCAGAGGAATGCCAGTACCAGGTCCCTGCACATGAAATGTGTCCCCGCCTTAGTCACACAGTGTGACTTGTGTACACTCCACGATACCATGTGTGTGTATTTTAGCTGTTCGTGCAAAGGCAGACTTGCTCTGGGGCCTTTCTGACTGCAAAATCCGCAGAACCACGTACAACCCAAGGTTGGTGGGCCCCGTGGGGTGGGTGTAGGGCTCGGAGAGCTCATCACAGGTACTCCCTGTTGGTTTATTGAGCTGTCACTATTCTGTCACTGTCCTCCAGTCTGCTGGCGGGTAGAGATGTGCCCAGCCCTTTCTATTCACTGTCACCAGCTCCTGGTGAGTCACTAATAAACAATCCAGCCCCGCCACCCCTCCTGGAGGGTGAGAGCCTGCAGAGGACTGCTTCTCCTCCTACTTTGCAGCGACAGGAGAACTGTCTCTGGGGAACCTTGAAGCTTTGTTGCAGGCCCATCAGGCTTACAGCCACACATCCAGAGACGAGCAGGATGGGTGTTAATTTTGTTGCTTGGGAACTGAGAAGCCACAAGAAGCTGAGTTGCCTGACACTCCCAGTCCGGGGCTCTTTCATCACACAAAAAGAACACCATGCGGGGCTTCCCTGGTGGCGCAGTGGTTGAGAATCTGCCTGCCAATGCAGGGGACACGGGTTCGAGCCCTGGTCTGGGAGGATCCCACATGCCGCAGGGCAACTACGCCCGTGAGCCACAACTACTGAGCCTGCGCGTCTGGAGCCTGTGCTCCGCAACAAGAGAGGCCGCGACAGTGAGAGGCCCGCGCACCGCGATGAAGAGTGGCCCCCGCTTGCCACAACTGGAGAAAGCCCTCGCCCAGAGACGAAGACCCAACACAGCCATAAATAAATTAAAAAAGAAATTAAAAAAAAAAAAAAGAACCCCAGCCTTGTAAATGGTCTAGTCTTTAAAAAAAAAAAAAAAAAAAAAAAAAGAACACCATGCATTTGCATGCGGACACTGATTTGACTTCAGATGTTAAGTTTTTCTTTTCAGTCAACCAGCAGTGATCAACGTTAAGGAATGTCTTATTGCAGAAGAAGAATAAACATGGGGTCGCTCAGAGCAGGGCTGGAGTCTGGGCTCTGTCATTCATTCATCCCACTGCTATTTACTGACCACTTATTATGTGCCAGTTGTCAGGAATATGCCAGACAAGGAGCTGCCTTAGCAGCTGAAGGTGGAGAGATGACAGTAAACAAGTGTGATGGTTAACTTTATGTGTCAGCTTGACTGGGCCATGGGGCACCCAGATATCTGGTCAAACATTACCCTGGGTGTGTCTGTGAGGGTGTTTTTGGATGAGATTACATTTAAACCACCGGACTGAGTAAAGCAAACTGCCCTCCCCAATGTGGGTGGGCCTCACCCAAACAGCTGAGGGCCTGAGTAAAACAAAAAAAAAACTGAATAAGAGGGAACTAAACCTGCCTAACGGCCTTTCAAACGAAGATATCAGCTTTTTTCCTGCCTTTGGACTCAAATTGAAACATCAGCTCTTCCTGAGTCGAGCCTGCCAGTCTTCAGACAGAAACCACTACTCAGCTCTCCTACTCCTCAGACCTTTGGACTCGGACCAGAACTTAATCATTGGCTCTCCTGGGGCTCCACATTGCTGACTCACCCTGCAGGTCTCTGGGACCTGCCCACTCCCATAACTGCACGAGCCAATTCCTTACAGTAGATCTCAACCTCTCTGTCTCTCTGCCTCTATATATACACACACACAAACATACACATCCTATTATTTCTGTCTTTTTGGAGAGTCTTGACTAATACGACAGGCCAACAAATGATCAATCCAGACAGTGATAAATTGCCATGAAGAAAGTAAAACAAGATCGTGGAAAAGAGAGGGGGTGGTACTTTAGCCACAGAAGTCAGGAACGCCTCTCTGAGCAGGTGGCCTTTCAGCTGACCACAGCAGGATAGCAACAGGCACATAAAAGCTGTGGGGGACGGGCTGGGCAGAGGCCTTGCCCACAGGGCAGGGTCACGGAGAGCTGGAGGAACAGGAAGAATCCCAGCGAGGCTGGAGGGGACCATGGCAGGAGAGTGAGGCAGGATGCAGGGCCTCACAGGCCACGGGGGGGGGGGGGTCTGGATTTTATTCCCAGTGTGAGGGGAATCCTCTCGAAGCTTTTCTACTTTTTTGGGGGGGGACCGCACCTCACAGCATGCAGGATCTTAGTTCCCTGACCAGGGATTGAACCCATGCCCCCCGCAGTGGAAGCACGGAGTCTTAACCATTGGACCACCAGGGAAGTCCTGGAAGCTTTTAAGAAGTTGCTAACCCTCTGGCTGCTTTGTGTCCCTAGCTTGCTGTGTGATCTTGAGCAAATGAATGTACCTCTCTGAGCTTCAGTTTCCTGGCGTTGTTGTGACGATCAAATGAGATAACGTAAGAGAATGAGTTAGCGTCCTGTCTGGCGCAAAGAAGCGGCTGTGGAAATGTCAGTTTCTCTTGCTGGTTGTTCAACGGGGGCACTGATTGGTAAATGCTGACACTAGAACTAGCTGGGGAAGTAAAACTGACATGAACTTTCTGGAAACAGGGGCAAAATGTATACCAGAGATGTTTATCACAATGTCGTTTACACGTGGAGAAACTGGAAACAGCTAAATGCCTGAGAGGAAGACGCTTTGGTGCATTAAAGCTAGAGGTGTGGGGACTTCCCTGGTGGTCCAGTGGTAAAGAATCCACCTTGCAATGCAGGGGACACAGGTTTGATCCCTGGTCAGGGAACTAAGATCCCACATGCCGCAGGGCAACTAAGCCCGTGCGCCACAACTACTGAGCTCGGGTGCCTCAACGAGAGAGCCCACGTGCCACAAACTACAGAGCCCACGCGCTTTGAACCCCTGCACCACAACTACAGAGCCCACGCACCCTGAAGCCTGCACGCCACAACTAGAAAAGAGAAAACCCACATGCCACAACTAGAGAGAAGTCCACGCACCACAACTAAGACCTGATGCAGCCAAAAATAAATAAAATTTAAAAATAATAAATACATCTTTAAAAAAAAAAACTTGTAGTCAGACAGACTTGGGTTCAAACTTTGGCTCTTCCGCTGCCTCCCCCGGGCAACTTTTGGCAAATCATCAAATTCTGTAAGCTTCAGTGAACTTGGAAAATGGGGACTGTAAGAATTAAATTAGAGAGCTTGTGCAGCCCATAACACAGTACCTGGCACCTGTCAGAGACACCGGGGGAAATGCAAGTACCAAGGTTACCTTTATTTTTTAAAATTTATTTATTTTTTATTTTATTTATTTTTGGCTGTGTTGGGTCTTCGTTGCTGTGCGCAGGCTTTTTCTAGTTGCGGTGAGTGGGGGCTACTCCTCGTTACAGTGTGTGGGCTTCTCATTGCAGTGGCTTCTCTTGTTGCGGAGCACGGGCTCTAGGCGTGCAGGCTTCAGTAGTTGTGGCACGCGGGCTCAGTAGTTGTGGCTCGCAGGCTCAGTAGCTGTGGCGCATGGGCTTAGTTGCTCTGCGGCATGTGGGATCTTCCCGGACCAGGGCTCGAACCCGTGTCCCCTGCATTGGCAGGTGGATTCTTAACCACTGCACCACCAGGGAAGCCTGACTTAATTCAATTCTAATTAAAATCCCATGGTTTGTCTATGGAACAAGCAGAGGCAAGAATAAGATGGAAGGACTCGCCTTCCTAGATACTAACATCAACGCTTATCCTGACTATGATGATTAACGCAGTACGGAATTGACACAGGGATAGACAGACTGACAATGATACAGAACAGGAAGCCCAGAAACAGACCCACAGAGATGGCCCTTGATGGATAACATACAAACAGAATATAAATGGAAGTTTGATATGGGGCAAAATGGCATTGCAAATCAGTGTGGAAAGAAAGGATTATTCAATAAAATGTGTTAGGCAATTGATTATCCAAATGGAAAAAAAATGAAATTGACTCCTTACCTCACACCATACAAAAAAAAATTTATGATGAAGTCAGAACTTAAATGTGAAAGGCAAATTTAAAATCTTTGGAAGAAAACATAAAACTGTGCTGTTCGATACAGCTCAATATAAAAAAACCAAACAACTCAATCAAAATATGGGCAGAAGACCTAAATAGACATTTCTACAAAGAAGATACCCAGATGGCCAACAGGCACATGAAAAGATGCTCAACACTGCTAATCATTAGAGAAACGCAAATCAAAACCACAGTGAGGTATCACCTCACACCAGTCAGAATGGCCATCATCAAAAAGTTTACAAATAATAAATGCTGGAGAGGATGTGGAGAAAAAGGAACTCTCCCACAGTGTGGGTGGGAATGTAAATTGGTGCAGCCACTATAGAGAACAGTATGCAGGTTCCTTTAAAAAAAAAAAAACTAAAAATAGAACTACCATATGATCCAGCAATACCCCTCCTGAGCATATATCAGGAAAAGACGAAAACTCTAATTCAAAAAGATACTTGCGGGTCTTCCCTGGTGGCGCAATGGTTAAGAATCCGCCTGCCAAAGCAGGGGACACGGGTTCAAGCCCTGGTCTGGGAAGATCCCACATGCCGCAGAGCAACTAAGCCCGTGCGCCACAACTAGTGAGCCTGCGCTCTACAGCCCGAGAGCCACAACTACTGAGCCCACGCACCGCAACTACTGAAGCCCACGCGCCTAGAGCCCGCGCTCCGCAACAAGAGAAGCCACCGCAATGAGAAGCCCGCGCACCGCAACGAAGAGTAGCCCTCGCTCGCCGCAACTAGAGAAAGCCCGTGCACAGCAATGAAGACCCAACGCAGCCAAATAAATAAATAAATAAATAAACATAGACCTGTAACTGCTAACCCCTCCCCCAAAAAAACCCTGGAAACAATTTAAATGCCCAGCAATAAGAAAACAGGTAAGTATGTTGTGGTTTATTCACAATGGGGTATTATATAGCAGTGAAAATGATGAACCACAGCCAAGTACACTCAGGATAAACCTTGGATAGTGCTGGGGACAGCAAGTCACAGAATACTACCTATTGTGTGATACCATTTTCATGAAGCCCAGAAGCGAGCAAAAACTACAGGGTTCATTAAGCGTCTACACGTACGTGATTTTTTTCAAAAGGCAGGGAGACAATAAACTAAAACCTCAGGATGAGAGTTACCTCTGGGCATGGGCAGGGCATGACAGTGCGGGGGGACTCTGGTTATTGGTAATGTTCTAGATCTGCACTTGGGAGGTGAGTTCTTGGGTGTTATTGCATTGCTATGCTCTAGAACTTACATGTCAACATATACTCTTTCGTATGCATCAAATATAAATAAAAATGTAGTAAAGGAAAAAAGTGGCCAATTTTCTCCTTTTTTTTTTAAACTTTGTTGTATTGTTCTAATGTTCCCTCCCCTCAAATACATATGCTTTTTATCCCAATCAGAAAGAAAAGAAATATATTAAATTACCTGGGAAATGTCTCTTGATAAATTCAGGAGTCGTTTACAAGTAGAATTGTGCTAAAGGGCTCAAAAGAAATGGTGTAAGAAAGCGTATCTCGGTGGCCATCTAATAACCGTGTGTCCAGGGCAAAGCTTCCTGAAGGTGACTTCACCCTGAGACTCCCTCTCAGTTGGTGGATTGGGGTTCAGGGAAGCAGCCGTCTTTGGAAACCCAGCTCTGTCACTCAGCAGCTGTGTCTCCTTCGAACACGGACGTAACCTCTCTGAGATTCATTTTTGTGACTATGAAAGCATAATGATGTTTACTTTGAACTTCCTTCTGGTGGTTAAGGATAAAATACATGAAGTGTCTGTCCCCTGGTGAGTCCTTGCTAAATGCCAGCACTTGCATTGTGATCCCCTGCCTCAATAATGATGGTAGCTTATTAAAGAGTAGCCCTTGACAGTTTGCAAAGGTGCGCATGGGGGGGGGGTTATATTCTTTATCTCATCCTTAAAAAGTCTAATTTTTTAAAATTCTTTTGGCTTTTTTTTTTTTTTTTTTTGCCCGCGCTGCGAGGCTTCAGGAATTGAACCCGGGCCCTCAACAGTGAAAGCGCCAAGTCCTAATCACTGGACCTCCAGGGAATTCCCAAAAAGTCTAATTTTTATTACTAATAATGACTTACATGTCTAGAGCACTGGCTGTGTTTATAAGCAGTATATAATAGTGGGTCCTCAGTAAGTGCTGAATGAATGAGCAAATGAGTGAGTGAGTGAATGAATGAATGTTCTCAAAGCAGGAGCAGAGAAGAAACAGGGAGAACTCTCTTATAAGGCTAGAAGCCACCCCTAAAGCAAAGGCAGCCCTGAGTCTCCCTGTTACCTTGGGGACAGACAGGGCAGGCCCAGGACTCTGCCTGGAATCATGCTGGTGGGCAGCCAGGGCCTGGCAAGGGGCCCTGCTCTTGGCGAGAGGTCCTGGCAGAACCTCTTCCTGCTGTGGCTTCTGAAAAACTAGAGGTAAAAAGAGAGAGTTGGTGCCACCTGGAGGGCAAGAGTGGGCACCTCAGAGGAAGGCTGGGGAAATTCTTAGTACAAAACAGTTTTTTTTAGTTTGGGGTGGGGTGTGGTGTCTGTGTGATGGTAGTGGTGGTGAGAAGGTACCATTAAAATAATCTCTGCCTTTTTAAATTAAATGTTTATTAAGGTAATTGTAGATTCAGCTGCAATTGTGAGAAATAATGCAGAAAGATCTTTCATACCCTTTGTCCAGTTTCCCCCAATGGTAATATCTTGCAAAACTATAGTACATAGATCAATGGAATAGAATTGAGAGTCCAGAAATAAATTCACACATTTATGGTTAATTGCCCTTGAAAAAAGTGCCAACACAATTCAATGGGAGAAAGAACAGTCTTTTCAACAAATGTTGTTGGGACAACTGGATGGCCACATGCAAAAGAATGACATTGGACCGAACCTCACACCTTATACACAAACTAACTCGAAATGGGCCAAAGACCCAAATGTAAGAGGTAAAACTATAAAACTCTTAGAAGAAAACATAGGGATAAATCTTCATGACCTTGGATCAAGCAATGATTTCTTACATATGACACCAAAAACGTAAGCAACAACAACAACAACAAAAATGAATAAATTGCACCTCATCACAGTAAAAAACTTTTGTGCTTCAAAGTACACCATAAAGAAAGTGAAAAGACAACCCACGGAATGAGAGAGAGTATTTGCAAATCATATACCTGATAAGGGCCTAGTATTCAGATTATATAAAGAACTCATAACTCTATGATAAAAAGATAAATAACTCAATTTAAAAATGGGCAAGGGATTTGAATAGACATTTCTTCAAAGAATACAGATGGCCAAAAGTACCTGAAAAGATGCTCACCATCGGGGCTTCCCTGGTGGGGTGGCACAGTGGTTGAGAATCCGCCTGCCAATGCAGGGGACACGGGTTCGAGCCCTGGTCCGGGAAGATCCCACATGCCGCGGAGCAACTAAGCCCATGCGCCAAAACCACTGAGGCTGCGCTCTAGAGCCCGTGAGCCACAACTGCTGAAGCCCACGTGCTACAACTACTGAAGCTCATGCACCTAGAGCCCGTGCTCTGCAACAAGAGAAGCCACTGCAATGAGAAGCCCGCGCACCGCAACGAAGAGTAGCCCCCGCTCGCTGCAACCAGAGAAAGCCCACACACAGCAATGAAGACCCAACGCAGCCAAAAATAAATAAATAAATAAATTAATTAATTAAAAAAAAAAGATACTCAACATCATTAGCCATCAGGAAAATGCAAATCAAAACCACAACGAGATACCACTTCACTCCCACTAGAATGGCTATAATCAAAAAGTCAATAAATGTTATTGAAGATGTGGAGAAATTGGAAACTTTAATACCCTGCTAGAGGGAAAATAAAGTGGGGCAGATGCTTTGGAAACCAGGCAGTTTTGCAAAAAGTTAAACAGAGTTATCATATGACCAGCATTTCTACTCTTATATGCTCAAGAGAAATGAAAACATGTGTCACACAAAAGCTTGTACACAAGTATTCACAGCAGCATTATTCACGAGAGTCAAAAAGTGGAAACAGCCCAAGTGTCCATTAACTGATGAATGTTAAATAAACAAAATGTGTGTGTATATATATTCATAAATGCAATATAATTCAGCAATAAAAAAGAATGAAATACTGATTGATGCTGTGACATGAACCTTGAAAACACTATGCTAAGTGAAAGAAGCAGACACACAAAAGGCCACATTGTATGACTCTATTTACATGAAATACCCAGAACAGGCAAATCCACAGAGACAGAAAGTAGATCAATGGCTGGGGCAGGGAGTGAGGGATGGTGAATGACTAGTAATGGAGACAGATTTCTTTGGGGTGGTGAGAATGTTCTGGAAGTAGTGGTGATGCACGCTCAACTGTTTGAATATACTAAGAACCACTGAAGTGTACACTTACAAAAAGGTGAATTTTAAGGTATGTAGATTATATCTCAATTTTTCAAAACGAGTAAAGTTAATAAAAAAAAATACCACAAGCAGGATATTGATATTGGTACAACCTACTAATCTTATTCAGATTCCTTAATTTCTCCTGTACTTTCAGTATCCTGTGTTTCTACAAAGGACTCAGCAATTATGGTGAAGAATGTATACTACAGGGACTTCCCTGGTGGTCCAGTGGGTAAGACTCCACACTCCCAGGGCAGGGGGTCCCGGTTCCAAAATAAATAAATAATAACTAAAATTTTTTTAAAAAAAGGAATGAAGTACTGATACATGCTGTAATATGGATGAACCTTGCAAATATTTTTTTAAAAAGAATGTATATTACAGTTAAAAAATAATAAAAACCCTACAATTACGTATTAGCTTATACAGAAAGCTGGACTCACAACCCACAATTCTCATTATAAAAAGGAGGTATTATAAAAATTGCCCTTGGTATATAGTTCTATAGAATTAATATCATAATATAAAAGGATATTTATCTCAACACACATTACCCGTACTTCACGGTCTTAACACAACAATGCAATTCTCTGGGGTTCTTTTCTGGTTTTTAACCATGAGGCATACTTATTTCACCTTAATTACGAACACTTTTACACCCTGCTTTTCCCTTTTAACGTCTCATTTTGCTTAAGAAGTTTGGATACTGCCTCCCAAGTCCTCAGAAATATCCCTTTATAAGGGTGTGGAATATTTCATCCGATGGATGCACCACAATTCCCTTAATCATCTCCTTACTGCTGGGCATTTAGGGTGTTTCCAATTATCTTGCTGCAAACTGCTGCAGTGAGCAACTTGATTTTCTTCCTTTGGATGATTTCCTCCGGATAAGGAAGGGGTGGGGTTACTGATTAAAGATTTTGCACATCTTTCTGGCTCTTGACAATTTCACGTTGGCGCAAGACCCCCGCCCCCCCTCCCCCGCGGCCCCGGGCCCCGGGCCCCAGCTTCTGCAAAGCCGGACTGCAGAGGCGGGCCCCTGCGCATGCCGGGGTCCCCGCGCGTTGCGGTCCACGCCCCCCGCACCTTGGGCACCGCCCGCGCCCCGGCTCACCTGGACTCCCCCTCTCGGGCCAGGGGACTCCGTCTCGGTGTCGCGCAAGTCCTCACCTTGGCCTCAGGGTGTCTTCCCAGGTCGGTGGAGGTAACCCTGGGCGACGTCTGTCACTCCTTCGCGTCCTTTCCCGCCCCCAGCGCCAGGCGGCGCATCCAGTAGGTGCTCGATAAATACCCACAGATTTAAAGAGCAAGTTGACGTTGCCGCGCCCACCTTTCACTCTAGTCAGATCCCTGGAAGTTAACCAAGTACCAAGCAGTTCGCACCGGGAGCGGATGTGAGGGGGGTGGGCAGAGGTGAACTGTAGGAGCCCATTCATGCAACAATTGTCTGAGCACCTACTGTATGCCAACATCATCCACCGCAGGGACTAAAAGACAGTCAAAGCGGTAAAGTTAAGAATGTACTTAGTGTGTCAGACGGCGATTCGAGGTAGGCAGAGAAATCCGGCAGGGGAGGGGCTGAAGTGAGGCGAGGCTGGCGGGCCTCCCGGAGGCGGTGACCAGAAGAGGTAGCACCTCGGAGGTGGGCGGCTGCTCGGGCCAGCGTGCTAGGGCCTCGCCTCCGAAAGCACGTTTAAACTCCCGCCACAGGCAGTGAGGCGGGAACGAACGTACCGAGAGGAGGGCGTAAGGCCCCGAATTAAGCCCCGGTCCCTCCCGGCAGGGACGGGGTTAACGCCTGACGGGGCGCAGCGTCCCGGGTGTGCGCATGCGCGGAGCGCGGAGTGCGCCTGCGCACAGCTCCGGGCGACGTGGCTGGCCGGAAGTGGCCCGTGCGGAACCTCCGGAGGACCGCCGTCGTCAGTCGGTCTGTCCTGCGCTAGGTGCTGGTTCGCGCCCCCGCCGGCACCACCATGCTGAAGAAATTTGACAAGAAGGACGAGGAATCGGGTGAGGGGGGCGAGGCCTGGGGGAGGCCGGACCACTGCCCAGGCTCTCGGCGCCCTCCCCGGAGGCCTCTGTCCCGACCCGAGGCCCCGGGAGGGACGGGGGCTTGTGCGAGGGGCTGCCGCCGGTCAGTGGCAAGCCCTGGAGAGCCCGAGCAGGCTCCACTGCCCCGCACTCGTAAGCTCGGACCGCGATTCTCTGGGTGACCTTGGGCGGGTCGCACGTCTCTCTGGGCCTCAGTTTCCCCATCTGTCAGGGGAGGGGGCCGCGCGCGATGCTCTTGTGGGGATTCGCTGGAGCTGCGTCGGTGCTGGCCAGACTGGGGAGCACAGTGTCCCGTGGCTGAGAACCCTGACTCTCATGCATTTACCCAGTAAACATATATTGAGCGCTTACTGCATGCCAGGCTGTACTGTGCCGTGACATTACAGTAGAACAAGTGAGACGCTCATTGCTCGAGCTGGGAATATTAGAATGGTCGCGACGTAGTGGAGGAAACAGACGTCAGTCAGATACTGAGGTGTGTAACTACACGTGTGATATCTGCCAAGCACAGACCCTAGTCGCTGGAGGTGGGTCCCGCACGTAGTAGGGACTCAGTTAAGTACCAGTTGCATAAATGAATGCAATACGTGACACTCTGAGAGGCACACAAGGACTGTACCAGGGCTGCTGGGTGACTGTGAGTCAGTGGTTTGGGATGGAGGGAGCCCCCTTTGCAGGAGGGTGGCTGGATCTACTGGCAGGTTGTAGAGCTTTGGTTGCCGTTCAGAGAAGTTGGAACTTGACTAGGTCGGGCACTGGGACATGCTTCCCTTGGCTACGTCTGGGAGAGTTCTGAAATTCAGGGTCACAGCCTGTGCTCAGTCGTGCCTGTTCTCTGACTGTAGGCGGAGGCTCCAACCCATTCCAGCACCTTGAGAAGAGCGCCGTGCTCCAGGAGGCAAGTGTCGTTTGCTCCCGTCTCTTCTGTCACGAGTGTTCCCAGTCGGCGTGCGGGCGCGTTCAGAGTGCTGGTTTAAAGGACAGCCGGGGAGAGACCTGCTCCTAGAAAGACGGGGGCACTTTGTTCCCGGGGAGGGTTCATTAGGCCTTTTTCTTCGTCTTCGTTTCTCTTTCTAGTTAATTAATAAGCGTTGCCTGAATATCCGTTAGTCACTAAGTCAGCACATCCTCAGCTAACATTTAGGGAAGATTTCAGGAGTTGTTAGTAGGCAAAGTAAGAAAAAAGCAAAACAAGACTCTTTCCTTATGAAACTAAGGTTGGGCAAGTGTATTTATTTACTCTGGGACTTCTCAGACCTCGAACGTGCTTGAGGGCAGTCAGGGAAGGGAAATAAACTCAGCCAGAAGGTAATATCCTTGGTCGCTTTTTCCTAGGCCCGCGTGTTTAACGAAACTCCTATCAATCCTCGGAAATGTGCCCACATCCTCACCAAGATCCTCTACCTCATAAACCAGGTAACAGGGTGAGGCTTGGGGTTGGGGAAGATGGTACTGGGGTGTGTTGGGGGGAGGGGCACAGCCCCTGTGTAGTTGTAGCCAGCGGCCCAGCTCTGGGTCCCCTCAGCGTCCCACTCTGATGTGTCGCCCTGGATGGAGCCTCTGCAGGGTCCGAGGATCTGGCCTGGGCTGATCTGGCAGGAAGATCATTGTGGCCCGTCTGTCCCAAGCTGAGACTTCTTTCTTGATTAAAACAGGGGGAGCACCTGGGGACCACAGAAGCAACCGAGGCCTTCTTTGCCATGACTAAACTCTTTCAGTCCAACGATGTAAGTGTCCCCACCCCAGCCCTCCCCTAGAGGGGGCAGCTCTGACAGGGTGGTGGGAGGGCCTCCTGTCAGCGAGGCTGCCTCATGCTGCGCCAGGGGTCAGAGGGCTTTTCGCATCTCTTGCCCAGCCCACCCTCCGTCGGATGTGCTACTTGACCATCAAGGAGATGTCCTGCATCGCAGAGGATGTCATCATCGTGACCAGCAGGCGAGTCTTGGTCTCTGAAGGATCCACCGACACAGAGCCCATCTTCTCACGAGCACCAGGCGCTCAGACTTCGGCTGACGCGTTGCCCGCGCCCTTTTCTCCTTTCCTCTCCTGTCTCCCTCGTCCTTCAGTTACCCCGCCCACCCATGGCGGCCTCCAGGGTGGGCGGTTTCCCTTTTAATTCTCTGGCCTGAAGTTAGGCACAGAGCCTTCCTTCCCTTGATTCTTCTCAGTCAACTGAGGCAGCCGGAAGTTTCACAAAGACTCTAGGGAGCACCAAGAGAAAGCCCAGGAAGGATGCACGTAGGGGTCTATATACACGGGGAGCACAGGCAGACTCGCTCACTAAGGCCTGCTTTGCTCACTAAGTGTTAGGCTGAGGGATTCAGGGGACAGAGGGGACCGAAATATAATCCCTGGGCTCAGTTTTCTTATTTCTTCTTGCCACAGTTTCGGGGGGGATGTTATACATTCGTGTGTAGGTTCGTTTAGACAATATTTATCGTCTGTCGGCCCCCGTGTAACTCTGGGAATAGAGCAGCAAACACGACAGGCGTGGCCTCTGCAGCCCCAGAATTTACCGAGAAGTAACCCAGCAGACAGGCATTAGGGAAGTGTGACGGCTGTGAGAGCAGATCAGGAGGACAGCCAACTTGAATTTGGGCCAGGAAAGGCCTCCTGGAACGGTCTGAGTGGAGTCCTGAGGGCTGAGTGAGAAACAGGACAGAGGTGGAGATGAGGGGCCAGTGCGCCCGGCTGAGGGGGCGCAGGTGTCAGGGCCTGGGGTGGAGAGCGCGGCCTGTTTGGGGACGTCTCTGTGAGGGGCTGATGGGGATGGCAGCAGGAAGCCTCGGGAAGGTTTCAGTCAGAGCAGGGGAGTGACCTGGTCAGTTCTCAGTTTTATGAACAACCCTCTGGCTGCTGTGTGGTGTTTGGCGGGGAAGGGTTAAGAGCACAGAGAGGATGCCTGTTAGGAGACTGGCGTGGTGACCCGGGGTGGGCAGGGCAGGGCCGGGGGGGCAGACCCGGCCCCTGCATGAGGCTATCGCCTTGTCCCCGCAGCTTGACGAAGGACATGACCGGGAAGGAAGACAGCTACCGGGGCCCAGCCGTGCGCGCCCTCTGCCAGATCACTGACGTGAGTCCCCCTTGGCCAGCTCGGTCACTGCGGGGTCTCACCCTTCACGTGCTGTAGCTCGTCCCTGGCTCCTGGGAGGGGTGCAGGAACACAGGACGTGAGCCTGCTTCCTCCCTCCTGCTCGTCCCTCCTCCACACCCTGTCACCTGCACTCCTGAGGGCGGCAGGGACTGACCGGGCCCCCTCCCGCCCACCGCTTGTCCCCACAGAGCACCATGCTGCAGGCTATCGAGCGCTACATGAAGCAGGCCATCGTGGACAAGGTGCCCAGCGTCTCCAGCTCTGCTCTGGTGTCTTCCCTGGTGTGTAGCCTCAGCAGGGGCCGGCGGGGCTGGGGGCGGGGGCTGGATTGGGAGACTGAAGAAACATCAAAGTCACTTTCCAAAAGAAAAAAAAAGCTTTGTATCCCCAGATCTGAGAGTCCCACCCCCTTCTCAGTGAAGAGCGCCCGGGGAACTCTGGGTCAATTGAGGGGCCAGTTGGACAGCCTTGACCCATCCTTTGGGGTGACAGATTTTTGGAATTTGAGCCTGGCAGGAAGTCTGCCAGGGCAGGGAGAGTGAGGGTGGGAGCTGTCCCGAGTCTGTGCACTTCTCAGAGGACCCGGACGACAGAGGGGCCCTGGGCTGTGTCTGAGGGAAGACCCAGAGCCAGCTGAACTGTGGCCAGGCCGGGAGGTGTGATGGCAGAGCATCCTGCCTGCCCACCGCTCAGTGTGCCCTGTGCCCCACAGCACCTGCTCAAGTGCAGCTTCGACGTGGTCAAGCGCTGGGTGAATGAGGCCCAGGAGGCGGCATCCAGTGATAACATCATGGTGCAGGTGAGCAGAGCAGTGATATTGAAGGTACTTAGGCTGGTGGCCCTGTCCTGGCCGTACAGCATGGACTCGTACCACGGAGACCCTGGCGGCCCCTGGCTGGAGCAGGCTTTCATCGTTTTGTCGTGGTGGGGAGACTTGGGGGGTTTGGGGAAAGAATCCAGGGCACCACTTGCAGGGGGAGTTGGGTTAGAGACGTTACTAGCTGGTACCGAAATATCGAGTATTTTGATAACCAGCTGAGTGTTGTTTTGGGGTATGCGACATAGGTGACCTGGCCCAGGCAGGCAGAGGGCCTTTGCCTAGCTGGCTTTGTTAGTGATGCATGGAAGCATCCTGGTGGGGCTTTCATGTGCTGATCTCTTCTTCGGTGACTTCAGCCAGGAACCCCTTTATTTCCGTGAGTCTCAGTTTCCTTGTCTGTAAAACAGGAATGAAAGTCCTTGCCTCACAAAGCTGTGAGGATAAAATGAGAGCCTCGGTAGCCTCTGCCCATCTGGCCCCTACCTGCAGCCTCCCTGTGTGGGCATCTGTTCCCTCCCTCTGTGCCCTTTGTGCTGGGTCTCGTCTCCAGGACCAGCTGTGGCCCCTCAAACCCTTACCAGGGTCAGAGAAGTTTCCCACGTAGAAGGCCCTTGAGTGTCACCCTGGTAAGGAATTAGGAAAGAGCAGAGGGGACAGGAGGTAACTTCGTGTGCCTTCCCTCTGCAGACCTAGCCTTGCTGGCAGCAGCCACGAGTCCTTGGGCAGGGCAGTGGGGGCAGAAGTACCTGTCACACGGTGTCACACGTAAGGTCTGACACTGTGAGGGCTCACGTCTGCACAGCACCTTACGACACGTGTCCCCCTCGAGGCCTAGCTCCCGCTTTCTCTTTCTGGTCAGAGACACCTGGTCTCCTCCTGTTCTTCCATCTGTGGCGCCTGTTGTCCCCTCCACACCTGCACTCACGCTGCCTGTCGAGGCCCTTGCTGAAATTGGGGGCGGACGAGGACTGCAGACACCCAGGTGGCTTGTTGGGCACGGTTGCACCCAGGCTCTGGAGGAAGCAACCACGATGCCCATCCCAGAGACGAGGAGGCCGGAGCCCAGAGGGACCGTGACCTCCAGAGCCCCACGGCCAGGGGGCCCGGCCTCACACGCCCGTGCTCTGCTGCCCTCTCCCGCTCTCTAGTACCATGCCCTGGGGCTCCTGTACCACGTGCGGAAGAACGACCGCCTGGCTGTCAGCAAGATGATCAGCAAGTTCACGCGGCACGGCCTGAAGTCCCCCTTCGCCTACTGCATGATGATCCGCGTGGCCAGCCGGCAGCTGGAGGAGGAGGACGGCAGGTAGGGGCACTGTGTCCCCCCTCACGCCACGCGAGGCCTTGCCCGTCTCCCGGGCGGGCCCCCCAGCGTCCTCTTGCCGCCTGTTGTCCCGCAGCCGCGACAGCCCGCTGTTCGACTTCATCGAGAGCTGCTTGCGCAACAAGCACGAGATGGTGGTGTACGAAGCCGCCTCGGCCATCGTCAACCTGCCGGGCTGCAGTGCCAAGGAGCTGGCCCCGGCCGTGTCAGGTGACCAGGCGCTCCCCACCCAAGCCCCGCACGGCTCTGCCTGCCAGGAGCTAGGCCCTGGGCCAGGGGGCGCGGGAAAGAAAGGAAATGCCCTCAGGCGGGCCGCAGGCTGAGGTTAAGAGAGGGCATCAGTCCCCAGGCAGCACCTGCTCCCTGCCGGGCCAGGGCCTCTCACCTGGGCTCTGGCGGGTGGCGGAGGCGAGGTTCAGAGGCGCTCTGCCGCCTGCAGGTGGCTGCTGTGGCAGGAGGGCCCGGCGGAGGAAGCCCGCATTTATGAAGCCGGGGCCTGGGCCGTCTCGGGGAGGAGAAAGAGGGCTTGGTCAGCGTCTGGACAGGAGCCTGGGCTTGCAGTCCTGGCTCTGTGGCGGGGCAGCTGGGCGAGCCTGGGCGAGCCAGCTGTCCTCTCCGCGGGAAGGATAGCAATCGTGCCGTTACACTGGCAGCGTGGTGCACGCGGCACCTGCGCTCTGGGTGGTCGTGCAGCAGAATCCGCTGGGCGCCCGCTGCTCTCGGGCCAGCTGCCGAGTGATCAGTGCCTTGGTCGTGCAGGCCCCAGCGCTGAGCGCCGCCGAGTGATCAGTGCCTTGGTCGTGCAGGCCCCAGCGCTGAGCGCCGCCGAGTGATCAGTGCCTTGGTCGTGCAGGCCCCAGCGCTGAGCGCTGCCGAGTGATCAGTGCCTTGGTCGTGCAGGCCCCTGCGCTGAGCGCTGAGCTCTCACTGCATGTCGGGGTAGCAGGCACATGACGGTGGGCTAAGTGGTTGGTCCTGGAAGGCGGGTGCGTTGAGAAGCGAGACTTGGAGCAGGAGAGAAGGGGCAAGCGTCCCAGAGGGACAGACCTGGTAATGAAAGCCATGATGCTCTGGCCAGAGAGTTCCAGCTGCAGAGGCTGAGGGATGGTTGGCCCTCCTGCTTTTCTCATGTTCTCCAGAGTAAGGTTGCAAACCTGTCAGGCAGAGAGATGGGCTTCACGCTTGCAGAGAGAAGTCTCTCCTCCTCCTTGGCGACAGAAGCAAAAGAACTAAATGAATTCATTCCCTGGTTCAAATGTTTGTTCTTTCTTGTTATATTACTCATGTTCCAGAATAATGAAAGTCAGACAGAGAGAGCTTTTAAAATAAGGGTTGTTTAAAAAAACCGTAAATAAGTGCTGAAAAAGTATAAGACAATGGAAGCCAAGTTACGAGGAGAGGCGCGTAGACACTGCAGAAAACAGCAGTCATGTTCGCCTCTCCAGCGAGTGCACGCGGAGCCTGAGCTTCCTGAGGCCAAGGCGCGGGCTGGGGCGGCCGATGCTCTGCCGGGACCCCGGGTAGGGCAACGACTCGGGCCCCGGGACGGGCAGCCCCGGATGTCAGTCCTGGTTCTGCCACTTCCTGGCTGCTGGCCTCGTTCCTTCAGTTGCTCTGCCCCTTTGTGCCTTGGCCTCTGTGTCTGTGAAATGGGGAGATACGGGAGCTGCTTTGCAGGCGTGTGGGGACTCGCGGGGACACGGCAGGCAGTGCTCAGCCCTGTGCCCGGCACCGTAGGCTCCTGCGTGTGAACCGCCGGGCAGTTGCAAGCGTGCCCACGGGGAGGACGGCTGTCTCCTTGGTTGGGGTGGTAGCACCAGGGAGATAGCTGGACGCAGCCTCAGAGCCCTTGCATGTGTGCCCCGCCGCTGTGCCCGGTCCCTGCCCCTCGTGGGGGCCCCTGGGCTTCCCGGCAGCCCAGCACCCATATCCGTCTCCCCGCAGTGCTCCAGCTCTTCTGCAGCTCCCCCAAGGCTGCGCTCCGTTACGCCGCCGTCCGCACCCTCAACAAGGTGAGTTCGGAGTGGGCGGAGTGGGGCTGGGGGAGTGTCTCCTGGCCCCCGCCCTGCGGGAGGTGCAGCCCCGGTCCGCCTCTGTCCTCCGGCGGTGACGCGAGCTCACCCGAAGGACCAGCGGAACGGTGGGGGGCCTGCTGTACCCCGTCCCTGTCCTCATCTCTTTCCTCCCGAATCAAAACAGGTGGCCATGAAGCATCCATCTGCGGTGACAGCTTGTAACCTGGACCTGGAGAACCTGGTTACAGACTCGAACCGCAGCATCGCCACGCTGGCCATCACCACCCTCCTCAAGACGGGCAGCGAGGGCAGCATTGACCGCCTCATGAAGCAGATCTCCTCTTTCATGTCGGAGATCTCGGACGAGTTCAAGGTCCACAGTCCCCGCCTGCCGCGTCCCCGCTCCGAGCCGGGGCGGGGGTTCTGTGGGGCTGGTGGGGCGGAGGGCTGGCAGAGGTGCGCGCGACGCTGCGTCTGGCTTTTGTCCAGCAAGGCCAGGAGCCTCCAGGCCAGCTTGTTAAGTTCTTCACTGTTTCTTGTGCGCTTGCCGTGTGCTGGGCAGAGTTTGGAGAAAGGGGAACAGAGCAGTGGACAGACCAGTCCTGCTCTCGTGGAGCTTGCTTGCTGGGGAGGGGAGGTGGATATTAACAAGGCGGGGACACGGTAATTTCACACGCTAGTGCAGGGGGGAGACCCCACAGGGTAGGGGTTCCCAGGAGGAGCCGCCCCGGGGAGGTACCTGGGAAGACGCGGGAGAAAAGGCAGAAGCAAGTGTGTTGGGAACAAGAGGAAGGGGCTGAAGTGCCAGGTTGGGGGCTTCGCGGCCAGTGGAGGCCATGAAGTCGGAGCAGGTGGTGGCGAGACTGTGTGAGGCCCGGGGGCTCGTGATAAAGAGCTGTGGTTTTAAGGAAGCTGGTAAAGCGTTTTCTGTAGTGTTCTCTAAACTTTCATTTTCAAACAATTCACAGAAGGTTGTAAAGAAATATACTGAGAATTCCCGTGCTCCCCTCCCCCAGCTCCCTCGTCCTCCAGCACCCGCAGGGCCACAGGACAGTGTCACAGCACAGGCACAGGCCGCAGTTTACTCACCAGTTACACGTGTGTGTGTGTGTGTGTGTGTGTGTGTGTGTGTGTGTGTGAAACTCTGGGTAAGATATAGGATGCTCAACTACACCACCACCAGGAGACTCCCTGGCGTTCCCTGCGTAGCCACACCCATCCCCTCCTCCCCATCCCTACACGCTGTTCTCAATTTCTGTAATTATGTTATTTCACAACAGTTACTAAACGTTAGTATGTTGTTGGAGAGCTTTAATCAGGGTAGAAGGCAGACAGACGGCAATGTGAATGACTGTGATAGAGAGGTGATGAGTTCTGTAGCAGGAATGACACAAAGTAGGCAGAATAAACTGTGGGTTATAGGAATACTTTGTAGACTGTGGAATGACACAGTGAGACTTGCGTGTAGAGAGATCCTTCTCAAGCTGCTGGAGGGTGAACTGGACTGAGGCTTGGCTGTGGGAGTTGGGCAGAGAGGCGAAGGCACCCGCAGGCCTGGGAAGCGGGAGGGGGGCTGGTCTCAGAGCCCCTGGGGAACAGAGCCAGGTGTCGGGGCGCCATGTGGCAGCTGAGGGCGTGAGTGTCCTCAGAGGTGAGTCCGTGTTCTAGTTTGGGTTCGCGGTGCTTTGGATGCGTTTGGGGAAGGAGGGAGACGGTCTGGGCTGAGAGGAGGGAAGCAGGGGTAATGGTGGTGATTGCGGCCGAGTTTGAGGTGCCTGTGGGCACCAGGTGCGGTTGTGTGGTAGACATTTGGAAGCACTGCTCTTGAACTCAGACCAGAGACGAAGATTTGGGCGTCGGGGGCATAGAAGAGGTGGTTAAAACCATGGGAGGAGATGAGATTGCCAAAGAGACTGAGAAGAGAAGAGGGCTGGGGCCAGAGCACCCCAGGGGGCAGCCTGAGCTGGAAGGCTCAGGGGTGGGAATGGTGGGGGAGGGGAGAAGCAGGACAGGCAGGATGGAGGGGCTGGCGGACTTTCCTGGAAGTCTGAGTAGGGGGACCCAGAGTCTGGATCTGGGCCTCGGGACTGCTGTGCGTGCCTCCCTGTCTGGGGGGCTCGGGGCTGCGGATCCCCCGAGGGTGGAGGTGGGGCTCCCCTCGCGTCTTGGCCTGTTGCTCCCAGGGCCCGGCCCTGCCTGAGGAAGGACTCCGCTGGCACTGGGTGCATGAAGTAACCACCAGGTGGCGGGGCCGCCGCTCACGCATGTCTGTTTGGCCCAGGTGGTGGTGGTCCAGGCCATCAGCGCACTGTGTCAGAAGTACCCTCGCAAGCACGCCGTGCTCATGAACTTCCTGTTCTCCATGCTGCGTGAGGAGGTAAGAGCAGGGCGCTCGGGCGCCGGGTCTCCTGTGCGGGTGGTGGCCTGGCCGCTGGCTCCACGCCCAGCTAGTTCTCGGGTGTACCCGGTCCACCTGCTGGCCGGCTGCTTGCCTGGTGCCCGCGGCCCTTGAAACTCCTCATGGGCTGACAGTGTAAACATGCACCGATCACTAATAACCCTAATGACACGCTACCCGGGCTCTAAAGACCCAGCAGATGCCCCAAGGTGATGCTTGTGTAGAAGATGGGAAACCGAGTTCTGTCTGGTGTCATCTCGCGTAGAAGTATTCCAGCCATTCCAGGAGCTCCAGGGTGGTTTCTTGGGAAACTGAGGCTAGTAACGTGACATTGGTTCTATTTTTGTTCCTGACGTGAATTAGTGATTCACGTGGGCCACCTTTCTCGGTTGTCTCAACAAAGCCGGTCCGTTGAGAGGAGCAGACGCAGTGTTCATCCGTAGATCTGGTCCCCGGATATTGGGTGGCCCTTCGCCGCAGCCCCAGGTGGGCCCGTGGACCAAGGCAGTAGAGGAACCGTTGCCTTGGGTGCCTCTGGGGTTCCCAAGAGTACGAGAAGGGAGCAGGGCTTAGGGTGCCTTCAGCTGACGGCCCAGCACAGTGGAGACATCACACAGCGTACACAATCTTGTGATCCTCATAACAGGCCTTGTCGTAGACGTCATTTTCTCCCTTTAAAAATCTGGGATCTGAGACCGCCTGCCTGTGGCCACCTGGTCAGTAAATGTCTGGCTCCAGAGCCCGTGGTTTTCTCCCGGACCTCCCTGCCTCCCAGGACAACATGTGGCTCCACGGAAGACAGCGTGAGAGCTTCACTCATTAGAACACAGCACTCAGACACCGAGACCCTGTGTGCTAGAAAAGGGTCTGTCCCTCAGCACAGGGTGTGTCGGCCACGAGCCGCTGCAGGCGAAGCCCTGATGCGGTTACTCTGAACCTGTCAGTGCCCAGTCGGCGGGCGGGCTGCAGAACCGGGGTTATAACTAGGGCACCTGCTGACAGAACAGCCTTATTGAAATGTAAGGCGTGTGTGTAATTCACAGAGCGTATTTATTCTTCACAATAACCCATGAGGTCAGTATGCTAATGGTCCTTGTTATGAAGGTGCCTGAGGCTCAGACAAAGGGAGTGACTTATCACGGCCGTAAAACAAACTAATCTGAGAACAGGGGCCAGATTTGACCCACAGACAAGTTCTACTTGGGTTGTGCAGAGTTTTACACATTTTGAATTAGTAGCCGTTATTTAAAAATCAGGAAAACCACCTCGATAGATTTCCAGTTTCTCTTTAAAAACTAAGACCTGGCAACGCTAGGCTGTGTGGTGATTTCGCTCTTTAGATGGGATGGGCACTGTGCACGGCGCCACCATCCCATCCAGTGTGCTGCTCATTGCCGGGTTACGGCCGGGCACCTGGGGGCATCTCACTTGCCACTTCTGTTATTAAAGTCTGTAAGTGGCAGAGCATAGATTTGACCCGGGATCTTTTGTCTCTCTACTGCCCCATTCTGCCTTTTTCTAAACTGTCATAAAATACCCACGACGTAGAATTCTATCATCTTACCTGTCTTTAAGCGTAGAGTTCAGTATTGTGCAGTACATTCACACTGGCGTGTGGTTAACCTCCAGAACTTTTTCATGCTGCAGAACTGAGCTCTGTTCCCATTAAACACTAACACCTCACTCCTCCTCCAGCTTCCACATCACCCATTCTGCCTTTATCTCAAACTTGGAAAGAACATGAAGTCCCAGATATTTCTATTAAACCACCTACTCTTAGAACAGGAAGGGCCCCAGCGAGCATTCAGCCTGAGCCTTTTGTTTTACACAGAAGGGAGGTAGAGGCCGGGAGAGCTGGGCGCTCGTCACCAGGTTCAGTGCCTGGACCGCTGTGCCGGGTCCCGGTTAGGCTCTGGCGAGAGCAGCCTCGGCACTCAGCTCGCCCCTTGTGCCGCAGGGCGGCTTTGAGTACAAGCGGGCCATCGTGGACTGCATCATCTGCATCATCGAGGAGAATGCGGAGAGCAAGGAGACGGGGCTGTCGCACCTGTGCGAGTTCATCGAGGACTGCGAGTTCACCGTGCTGGCCACGCGCATCCTGCACCTCCTGGGCCAGGAGGGGCCCAAGACCAACAACCCCTCCAAGTACATCCGCTTCATCTACAACCGGGTGGTCCTGGAGCACGAGGAGGTCCGGGCAGGTGGGTCAGAGCAGGGCTGGCCCTGGGCCCCGGGCTTGCCCTGGAGTAGACGCCCCAGCAGAGGGCCCTGAGCCCCCGGGGGGACACGGGCACCCGGTGTTCTTGCCTCACAAGCTCAGTGTTCTATAATCTTGTAGGAAGGACCTTAGATGTTTGGGCGTCATCTAGGTGAATGGTTCTTAACCTCTAATTCACCTTAGTGATTTTTTTAAGTGTCACTATATGTTGTCGTTTAACTTTCTCTCTTTCTCGCTCCCTTTTTCCTTTCTTTCCTCCTCCCTTTCTTTTTGGTGTTTAGTTTTTTATTTTTAATAATAGCTTTGTTGAGATATAATTCACATACGATAAAACTCACTCTTTTAAATGAGGGTGCAATTCAATGTGCAACCATCATATTCTTAATTTTACTTTTAATTTACTGCTCTTTTCTTCTCATGCCCTCTCTGGACAAATGTTCCTCTTTCAGCAATTGTTACTCATTCCGTAGTAGTTTGTTCTCTCGTTTATGGTCGTGTACTGCTTCACTGCGAGCTGAGGCCATTTGGATACAGAAGTTGAGGGCAGCTCTCGTGGCCTCTTAGTTAATGCTGAAAAAGACTCCTGGGACCCAAGAACAGGGCTGCCTTCCCCGTGAGAGGCAAGGAGTTGAGGCCGGGTGGTGTCCACGTGACCGAGGCTCCTTGTTTCATGGTGTCGGGTTGGGCCTGCTGGGTCGGGGCTGCTTGGCTCTGGATGGCCCGTTCCGAGCCCTGGCAGTAAATCGTATTTGCTTCATAAACACAGGCGCCGTCAGTGCTCTGGCCAAGTTCGGAGCGCAGAATGAAGAGATGCTGCCCAGTATCTTGGTGTTGCTGAAGAGGTGAGTCCAGGCCACGGGCCTGGTGGACAACAGTGTTCCCCCGGGCCCAGGCAGCTGTCCTTTGTCTCTTTTTAACTGAAAAAGGGGAGAAAAGATACACAACTATTGATTATAGGAAAAAATGGAAACACAGAAAAGTATGGGACTTCCCTGGGGGTCCAGTGGGTAAGACTCTGCCCTCCCAATGCAAGGGGCCCAGGTTCGATCCCAGGTCGGGGAACTACATCCTGCATGCTGCAACTAAGAGTTCCCATGCCGCAACTAAAATCCTGCATGCCGCAACTAAGAGTTCCCATGCCGCAACTAAAATCCTGCATGCCGCAACTAACACCCGGCACAGCCTAAATTAATTTTAAAAAAAAGAAAAGCATGAAAAACAATGTCACGCAAAAATCCCTCCACCTAGGCGTTAATTTGAGGTGTTTTCTATTTTAAAAAACAGCTTTATTGAGATATAATTTGAGACCCATACGATGTACCCATTTAAAATGTATAATACGATGGTTTTAGTACATTCAGAGTTGCATAACGATTGCCACAGTCTAAGTTGAAAACTTTTTTTTTTTGGCCATGTCACGTGGCTTGTGGGATCTTAGTTCCCGACCAGGGATGGAACCTGTGCCCCCGGCAGTGGACGTGCAGAGTCCTAACCACTGGACCACTGGGGAAGTCCCGACAACGTTTTTAGCACCCCCAAAAGAAACAGTGTACCGATTAATAGTCACCACAACTCCCCCCAGCCCCCCAGCCCTAGTCAACCACTCGCTTGCCTTCTGGCTCTGGATTTGCCCGTTCTGGACACCTCATATAAACTCAGGCATACAGTGTGTCGCCTTTCATGTGTCTGGCTTCTTCATGATGTTTTCAAGGTTCATCGTGTTGTAGCATGTGCCAGTGCTTCATTCCTTCGTATGGGCAAATAATATTTCATTGCATGAACAGACCACATTTTGTTTGCCGTACATCTGTTGATAGGCATCTGGGTTGTTTCCACTTCGTGGCTGTTGTGACTAGTGCTGCTGTAAACATTTGTGTGCGACTTTTTATATGACATGTTTTCAGTTCTCTTGTGTGTATACGCAGGAGTGGAATTGTTGGGTCATATTAAATTCTTTTGTGATGTATGCTGTGGGTGTAGGAGATTGCCTCCCTCACTGGGTGGGCTCTGGGGAGAGGGTCCAGGGAGTATGAATACGGCCACCTCCTAGTTAATTAGAGTCCCGGGGGCCCTTCTGTGCATTTGATGCCTGGGTCCACATCCGAGGACTGAGCTTTAAGAGACCTGGTTCCTCTCACTGACCTCTGCTGAAGCCCTGCAGCATCCCTCCTGCCACCCCGCGGGGCCCTGGTCAGGAGGACCTTGTGTTCTGGCCCCAGGTGTGTGATGGACGATGACAACGAAGTAAGAGACCGAGCCACCTTCTATCTCAGTGTCCTGGCGCAGAAGCAGAAGGCCCTCAACGCAGGCTACATCCTCAACGGTGCGTCCTTCCCGGCTGACCCTGACCCAGCCCCCCGACGGAGCTGCAGTCTCGCCGGGCAGGGGGATTCGGAGGCAGGACGCCCTCGGCGGGGCTTTCCTGGCACCTGCAGAGCGTCCCTGTGATCTCAGGAGACCCGGGGCCCTGCGTTCACAGCCCTGTGGGTGGAAACAGCCCAGTGAATTGAAACATGAGTTAGTCATAAGAGCCTCCATTTGCAGAGTGCTTTACCCTTTTTAAGTCCCTCTCCTATGTCCGTTTACTCCCCACATCAGTCCTGCAAAGGACGATGTCATGAGAAAGTGGGACCTCAGAGGCCTAAGTGGTTTTCTCAAGGTCCTACAACCTCGACCCCAGGACCTCCGTCTCCCACTGGCCTCTAGGTCTGACCGTGTCCATCCCTGGTCTGGAGAGGGCTCTGCAGCAGTACACTCTAGAGCCATCGGAAAAGCCTTTTGACCTCAAGTCTGTGCCCCTGGCCACCACACCCATGGCAGAGCAGAGAACAGGTAAGTGACACCTGCACTCCTTTCATAGGCCCTCCGGTCCAGGCCTCCGCTGGAGGGTCTGCGTTGGCTGCAGAGTCACTAAACCTGCCCAGGATGGATGGGGCTGTGCTGGGCGGCGGAGGGAGTTACCCCGTCTGCCTCTGGCCGCAGGAAATGAAGACACGTAGGCACAAACACGTGCTCTCTTCCTCACGTGCTCTGTACTTCACACTCTCGGGGGTAGAAGTGATAATCCCTGAGTAACAGCACCGTGGTCAGCACTACCCTGGCCCGTTCCTGGAGTTGTGGGTCACCATGCATGTTTGTTCCTGCAGAAAGCACCCCCATCACAGCAGCCAAGCAGCCTGAGAAGGTGGCAGCCACCCGCCAGGAGATCTTCCAAGGTGAGTAGTGGTGCTTGGTGGGGCTCCCGGGACCGCGGCTAGGGTAGCGGTTCTTCTCCAGGGAATTAAGAGTAGGAACTGTCATCGGTTGGGTCTCTCCTGAGTGCTGGGCTCTGAGAGTATTTAGACAGCATGTTTGACCCTCAGGTGGAGGTTATTGGGTCCATTTGGTATTGGAAGATTTGGACGTTCAGAGAGAGACAGTGATTTGCCCAAGTTTGCACAGCAAGAAGGGGCAGTGGGGGTTGGCGGTGGAATTAAGATCCAGCTCCAACTGGCTCAGAGCTGCCTCGGCCTTGGTTCTGAGGCTCAGTTCCCTGAGGCCCAGGCCAGTTCAGGATGTCTGATGCCACATAGCTGACTCAAGGGACACGGTCCTTTGTCTCGGGTTCCAGATGTGTTCCGTCCACGTTGTCTTGCAGGGTTTTGTTTAGGTTTTCATCTGTCCCTCTGCGTGTTTTAAGGGGAGAGGCTGCGCGTCCAGTTGCCAGACCACGTTATCCACTAGATTCCTACCTTTGAGGCCTAGCACGTGTCCCTCGTCCTTGGTGATGCCCCCCCCCGACTCCTCTCTTCTCTTCCGTGGTCCTGTGCAGTTCTCCACGTTCTGTCGTCTGTATTCTCTGTCACTGCACTTAGTGCCTTCCTTCCTCACTGTAGGCTCCCGATCATCGTTGAATTAAATTAAATCCCACCTTTTCCATTCCCTTCCCGAACCCTGTCTTCCATCAACATACTGTCTCAGATTCAGCAAAACTAGGATCCTGAGCCGACTGGGATCACTCTAATCCGAAACTTTTCCTTGTGTGTTACTTCTCTCTTGCTGCTGTCACAAGTTACCACGAAGTTAGTGGTTTAACATAACACAAATTTATTACCTTGTTCCGAGGACAGAAATCCAAAATGGGTTCCGCCGTGTTGGCGGTGCCGAGCTCCCTCTGGAGGCTCTGAGGGGTTCGTCTTTGGCGGCCGCCTACATTCGCTGCCTAGAGCCCCCGTCCTCTGTCTTCAAAGCCAGAAGCACAGCCACAGTCACATCTCTGCCTCTGACCCTCCTGCCTCCCTCTCACCAGGACCTTGTGGTCACATTGGGCTCACCCAGATAATCCAGGAGACGCTCCCCATCTCAAGATCCAACGTAATCCCTGCAAAGTGAGGGAACATACTCACAGGTTCTGGGAATTAGCTCGTGCACATCTTGGGGGCCGTTGTTCTGCCACGCCCTCCAAGGAAGACTCCTTTGAAGCCTCTTTGAGGGACTCAAGCCCATTTGTAAACGACCTTCCGAAGCCTAATGTTTATTGATCACATGTTAAGTTCCAGGATCTTTGCTAGATCTTGACCTTTATTGCCTCTTTTATCTTCACAACAACCCTGTGAACAAGATTATTGTATCTATTTTATTGATGAAGAGTCTGAAACTCAGGGGCATTAGTTTATAGCTACTAGCAGAATCCCCCAGGCAGTAAGGGGCATGTCCGCAAACTTGATGCCCAATGAAATAAATTCCCATAGAAAAGCACTCTGGTGGCTGATGCTCACAGGGGTCCTGAATGTGCCTCCTAATATGTAAGCTGGCTCTTTCTGGGCTTTTTATCGCCTGCACGTTCAGAGGGCTGAAGCAGGCACACAGGCTGCCTCTTTGTGGGGGGAGAAGACCAATAATAATAATGCCTTCTTTCTCTTCCTATCCGTGAAATGTGAATCGAGTACCTACTCAGGCAGAATATCAAATCCCTGGCCTCAGGCACAGTTCTTTTCCACATGGAGTTGAAGTTAACTGGGAAGACAAGTTAAAAATCTTGAGTAGTGGTCTTCAAATATCAGTATACATCAGAGTCATCTGAGGAAACTTGTTAGAAATGAAATTGGTGGATCCCAAACGCAGAGATTTTGATAGAGCCGATCTGGGGTGGGTCCAAGAATCTGTGTTGTTAACAAGCCCTCACCCCCAGGTAATCCTGACACAGGTGATTCATGACCGCTCTGTGGGGAATTCTGCCCCTGACGTAGAATAGGGGCAGCTGCCAGACGCCTTGTTCACCTGGACTCACCAGGGCTGGAACCTGGCTGTGGGCTGCAGGGAGAGGCCTTACGGAACGCCCACCGTCCACACTAAGTTGGGTTTTCTGCAACACTCTGAACCTGCAGCCTCTCCTTTTGGGCCACCGTCTTAACTGCCACATGTCTAAGACCAGTTTGTTCTTTCACCTGGTTCCGTGGCCATCACAGCATTCAGCTCCTCTTAGTCTTTTCCCAGTCTCCCTCTTTTAAGAGTCCTTGCTGAGCTTCTAAGGTTGAGGGAGTCCCCAAATGGATTAGGCCTGGGACGTTGGGCCTCGTGTCCGTTGGTTGCGCTGGCGTCTTGTGTGGGACAGCGGGGCGGAGTGTCTCACGTGGCTGGCACAAGCTGGGCAGAGGGAGGGAGGTGAGGAGACGCTCGGGCTTGTTCGGGAAATCGGGAGTGACTGCTTCAGTGGGTGGCAGAGCTTGAGGACCAGGCCTGAGGGTTGGTCAGAGACATCACTGAGCAGCTGAGTGAGCGTGTGGCCTGGGGGTTTCAGAGCAGCTGGCGGCAGTGCCGGAGTTCCAGGGGCTGGGACCCCTCTTCAAGTCCTCGCCTGAGCCCGTGGCCCTCACTGAGTCGGAGACAGAGTACGTGATCCGCTGCACCAAACACACCTTCCCTGAGCACATGGTCTTCCAGGTGAGCTGGGGGGAGGCCCTCCCGCAGGGCCCTGGCACCCCACACCGGTGCTTGGAGCCCAGCCCGATGCCAGATCCACGACCAGCTGCTGTGTCCCTCGAGTCCTTGATGCAGGGCCTCTGTGGCTCCTGAGTGTCCACGTGCAGACGGGGGGCCTGGGACGGGGGCCTGGGATGGGCGTCGGCGTGGCCCTGGGGTGAGAGGCAGGACCTCCTGGCTGCTCCTGGGCAGCAGGCTTGGGTCCAGGGCAGTGTCTCAGCGCCCACTCCCCGCTCGCTGGTCCAGTTTGACTGCACAAACACGCTCAACGACCAGACCCTGGAGAACGTCACCGTGCAGCTGGAGCCCACGGAGGCCTACGAGGTGCTGTGTTACGTGCCCGCCCGGAGCCTGCCCTACAACCAGCCCGGGACCTGCTACACGCTGGTGGCCCTGCCCAAGGAAGACCCCACGGCGGGTGAGCCCCTCTGCAGATGCCGCCCTGGCCTTGTGGGAGCCCCCGGGGGTGGGGTGGGTGGCTTGTGCACCAGCTGTTTGCTTCCTGTCAGAGCTTCAGCTCCTCGAGGTCAGTCCCGAGAAGAAGAGAAGGATGGCTAAGTCCTAGGGGCTTTTCACACATCAGCTCATTTCCTCCTCATAGACCCCTGGGGAGCAGGAAAGTAAGACTCGGGTTAAATGGCTTGTCTGAGTTCACGTGGCTGGTAGGACGCAGAGCCCAGGTCTGCCTGGTCCTCAAACCAGGACTCTCTCATTGTACCAGGAGAGAGCACAGAGGAAGGCCCAGAGACAGGCACAAACATGGACCGTCCCAGGTCCACTCCAACCAAAGAAACCAGTTGCTTTTTCCAGGAGCCACCCTGCAGCATCTCTGCCTTCCTCTCTCTTCCTTCCCTGTGAGGGCAGCTCCTGGGGGCTGCAACCTGGCTCTCCTGCCTTCTACAAGCCGGTGCCCTCTGTCCAGATTTGTGGGGCCGGGTGGCATGTGCCGCTAGGGCAGATGCAGCTGAGGCCTAAAGGGCAGGCTGTGGCCACCCGCCCGCAGAGGACCTCACCCGACCGCCCGGCCTTCCCTCCCCGCAGTGGGCTGCACGTTCAGCTGCATGATGAAGTTCACTGTCAAGGACTGCGATCCCACCACTGGGGAGACCGACGACGAAGGCTATGAGGATGAGTATGTGGTAAGAAGTTGGGGCAAGGAGGCTTCCGGAGCTGACAGCCAGTCTTGAAGCATTTTCTTGCTGGTTTTGGTTTTGAAAGAATTTTTTTTTTAACTTAAAAAAAAAATACATGTTCGTGTGTAAAAAGAAAACTTGGGAAATACAAAAACAAAGTATACACAAACAGGAAAACATTACCCATAGTCCTTGGAAATGACTGGGGGGGAGGAGTTGTATTGTTGCGGTTATTCCGTACATTACAGATCTTGCTGTGCTCACTTAGAACCAGAGTGTATTTTCCTGCCATTACAAATACTTCATAAACACAATTTTTAATGACTTTAAGATACTCCCTTATCTTAATATATCCTAACTCACTTGACCTCGTATTCCTTAAACACTTGGCATTTGTGATTCCAAATTTTCACTTTTAAAAAAAGATTTTTTTTTTTTTTTTTTTTTTTTTTTGGCCGCACTGCACGGCTTGTGGGATCTTAGTCCCCCAACCAGGCATTGAACCTGGGCCCTTAGCAGTGGAAGCGTGGAGTCCTAACCTCTGGACTGCCAGGGAATTCCCAAATTTTCACTTTTTAAATGCTACATTAAGCATCCCTTTGGGTACAAATTTTTATCTGCATTTCAATTTATCTTCTTAGGACAGATTCCTAGAAGAATAATTGGGTCAAAGGCTAAGCCTGATTTTAAGACTTTTTTGAGGGACTTCCCTGGTGGCGCAGTGGTTAAGAATCTGCCTGCCAATGCAGGGGACACGGGTTCAAGCCCTGGTCCAGGATGATCCCACATGCCGCGGAGGAACTAAGCCTGTGTGCCACAACTACTGAGCCTTCGCTCTATAGCCCGTGTGCCCTAGAGCCCATGCTCCGCAACAAGAGAAGCCACCGCGGTGAGAAGCCCGCGCACCACAATGAAGAGTAGCCCCCGCTCGCCACAACTAGAGAAACCTCGTGCACAGCAGTGAAGACCCAACACAGCCAAAAAAAAAAGGACTTTGATTCATACTGTGAAATTGCTTTCTAGAGAAATTGGATCAGTTTGCATCTGCTGGGCAGTCCTTTCATGCACTGAAACGGCCCTTCCAATTCCAGCTCTCGGAGCTTGCATGGAACTGAGTGCAGGGTTGTTCTGGGGTTTGCCCAGGTCACAGTGGCTCAGTGCCATCTGAGTGCAGACCCTGATACTAAACCTGGGATGGAGATTGTCAGAGCCCTCATGTCCAGAGGGGCAGTCACCGAATACAGCTGATGGTCACTTGTGTCCTCCCAGGTCCATTGTTGAGGATGGGCCTTCCCTGAGCCAGCAATGACCTAAGGGCGGGAACTGCCCTAGGACAGGAGGGCTGGGTCTGGGGCATAGCTTCTACCGTAGGAGCTGAGTCCTACTTGTGAACACCTTACACGTGCACAGGAGTAGGGGCTCAGTGAAGAGCTGTTGGGTGAATGAATGGGGAACGTTTATGTACAGTTAGTTCAAGGTGGGGGGCAGTATGACGTGTCGGCCCCAGGGAGGACACGGCTGAGTCACAGGATGCGGGCCTCCTTCCCGTCCGGTCTGGCACTTACTCTAGGCTTCAGAGTGATGTGTTCTCACTGCTGCCACCCGAGGATGAGGACAGCGGGCCCTCCATAGCTGTTGGTTCTGCCTCCATGTGTTCAACCAACAGATAGAAAATATTCAGAATTGGGGTGGGGGGTGTTCCAGAAAATTCCAAAAAGCAAAACTTGAGTTTGCCACACAAGGCAACTATTACCATAGTGTTTGCATTGTACTTACAACTATTCACATAACATTTACATTGTATCAGGTATTATAAGTAACCTAGAGATGATTCAAAGTATAAGGGAGGATGTGTGTAGGTTAAATGCAAATACTGCAGCATTTTATATAAAGGACTTGAGAATCTGCGATTTTGGTATCCGAGGGGGTCCTGGAACCAGTCCCCACAGATACTGAGGGACGGCTGTAAACGGGTGAGGCGTTTTCTGCTGAGGGGACACCACTTGGCTGTGAGCACCCTGAGGACAGGGAGCCGGTCAGGTGGTGCCTGTCCCCTGACCACAGTGCCTAGCAAGCACCTGCGGCTGCGCGGTGGGAAGGGGCGGGCGGCCAGAGCAGAGCAGAGGCTCGGAGGTGTCTCTCCCCTAGAGCTGTGTGCCTAACGCGCCCCTGCATCTCCCCAGCTGGAAGATCTGGAAGTCACGGTAGCTGATCACATCCAAAAGGTCATGAAGCTGAACTTTGAAGCAGCCTGGGATGAGGTAGGGGATGAGTTTGAGAAGGAGGAAACATTCACCTTGTCCACCATCAAGACACTTGAAGGTAAATCCTGGGGATGCCATTTCCGGCTTGCTTGCCTTACAAGATCCTTGGCTACTGTTGAAGAGCTCCCCCCGTCCCCCACCCCCAAGTCCCCAAAGATCCAGGGCCATGTCTAGAGCACGTACTTCAGATGCCACTTCATTAAAAACTGCAGAGTGGGGTCGGGGGATGGGGGAGTGGTGGTGGCACCACGGGGAGATCGTGGGTTAATAACATTGGGATTTCTCCCCACAGAGGCTGTGGGCAATATTGTGAAGTTCTTAGGAATGCACCCTTGTGAGAGGTCAGACAAAGTGCCGGATAACAAGAACACGCACACGCTGCTCCTGGCAGGTAAGCGGCATTTCTGGTGGGAAGGGTCTTGATGCCACTGCATCCTGGGCTGAGGGCTCCCCCCTGGGAACCTGGGAATTCAGAATTCACAGCGTTGAATGTTCACAGGGCATAAAGAGACCTGCAGTGAAATGTCTCCCTCCCAACACTTGCTGCCAGTCATTCAGTTTCCCTTCCACCAGGCAACCAGTGTTAAATTATAAAGGATGCTGTATATCCTTCCTGTGATCATAGGGATGTAAAAGCAAATGTGTACGCATTTCCCTTTTTAAACTCAAATGTTTATATCCAGGTGGTGTATACGTTGTTCTGCACTTGGTTTTTCACTTGATGGTGCATCTTGGAGAACTTCCCTATCGATACTCAGAGCTTCCTCTTTTTTTTTTTTTTTTTTTTTTTACATAACATGAAATTTACCATTTTAACCATTTTTAGGTGTACAGTTCAGTGGCATTAAGTACATTCACATTGTTGTGCAACTATCACACCATCCAACTCCAGAACTTTTTCATCATCTGAAATTGTGCTCATTCTTTTTTGTAGTTGATTACTATTCCATTCTATGGATGGACCATATTTTGTAGAACCAGTTCATGTATTGATGAACATTTAGATTGTTCTAGTCTTTTTTTTTTTTTTTTAATATATTTATTTATTTATTTTTGGCTGTGTTGGGTCTTCGCTGCTGCGCGCGGTCTTTCTCTAGTTGTGGCGAGCGGGGGCTACTCTTCGTTGCAGTGCGTGGGCTTCTCATTGCGGTGGCTTCTCATTGTGGAGCACGGGCTCTAGGCGCACGGGCTTCAGTAGTTGTGGCACACGGGCTCAGAAGTTGTGGCGCGCGGGCTCTAGAGCGCAGGCTCAGTAGTTGTGGCACACAGGCTTAGTTGCTCCGTGGCATGTGGGATCTTCCCGGACCAGGGCTCGAACCCTTGTCCCCTAGCATTGTCAGGCGGATTCTTAACCACTGCGCCACCAGGGAAACCCTCCGTGTAGTTTTACTTTACATTTCTTGTATATTGAAGGAAGTTTAGTATCTTCTCAAATGCAAAGTGCCATTTGTATTTCCTTTTCTGTGAATTGTTTTCAGATCCTTTGTCTAATTTTCTATTGGGTTGGTTGGTCTTTTCTAATATGAGTGGGATTTTAAGCACTTATCATGGAAATTTTCAAATTTACACAAAAATGGAACCCCCAAGTACTCATCCTCCAGCTGCAACAACAGATAGGTCTCTACCTATACTCATTCTCCACCCCCAGATTATTTTAGAGCAAACTCTATATATAGACATTTCATATGTAAATGTTTCTGATCCGTATGCTTCTCTAAAAGCTAATGACCCTTTGTTTAAAAGGGAGGCAATACACTTATCACACCTAAAACAATGAACGAAAGGAAATTTTTTTCTGAGTGTTTGTAAACAGAGTTAGGAAGTAGTTCTGCTTCAGTGCCCTGCTCACAGCTGACAGCCCCCAAGCCCATCATTTCTGACCACAGTGAAGCAACCCAGTCCCCCGGGTTTTGCACACACCTGCGCTGCGGTTTTGTCATGGTGGGGCTGTCCCTTCGTCTGTGCTCTTAGATTCCGTCAGCGTGTGTGAGCGCCCCTGTGATGTCAGACACAAGCCATATGTGTCCACTAATTCATTTTAGCTTGGCCGAAGCGTGAAATACAGCTAGTAGAGTGATCTCTACTGAGATCATTGATGATGCTGCAGCTCAAGAGGTAAAGTGATGTGCCCAGGGCCTCACGCAGGGATTTCAGCCAGTGCTTCTGGTTGCGGGCCCCTCCCATCTCAAGCCCCAGAGCTGCCTTCGCCAGTTGTTGCAGGTGCCCCTCTCAGCCCAGCTCCCAGCCCCCTTCCGCCTTACACACCTGTCCTTCTCACTTCTCTTCCAGGCGTATTCCGGGGGGGTCATGACATCCTGGTGCGCTCCCGGCTGCTGCTTTTGGACACAGTAACAATGCAGGTGACAGCCAGAAGTTCAGAGGAGCTGCCAGTGGACATCATCTTGGCGTCTGTGGGCTAAGAGGCCAGCCTGCATAGGATCACATCCTACCCTTTCCCCCCCAACACTGTGCAGAAGCCAGGCCTTCCTTATGAACCCAGTGGAAACTCCTTTCCAAGCCAATTGTATTCAAAAACAATTAGGAATCAATGAGGTGTTTTTTGTTTTTTTTTTTAATTTAACCCCTGCCCCCAAAACTCCCTGCTGAGGGTAACTTTTGAAAGAGGGGGATGATTTTAGCTTGTCCTAGAACTTGCTGCCTTGCCTGCCAGGGAAGGGACATCTCAGATGAATAAAGTGCTTGCACCACCTCTTGAATTGATCCCCTAAGGAACCATCTTATCCCTATAAATAAATCAGCATGTATTTATTGAATGACTGCTACTTCTGCAGACTCGTGCTTAGGGGTCCGGCTTCCCTACCACCAAGAACACCTCCGCGTCCCCTTTGCACCTGCAGCCCTTTGCCACTGTACTTACCATGAGGCAGGACGCTCTCACTGGCCTCCGTCCGAGCCCCATGCCCAGGAGCAGGAGCAGTGCAGGTTTGCTGAGGGAATGACAGCAGCTGGCAGGCGTTGAGCCTTTGCCCTTAAACCACCCTCCTTTTATAGGACATGAGTGAGGCCGGAGGGTTTGGGTGGATTACCTGGCTGTTGCCTAGTGCCGGGTCTGAGGTGGCTGGTGCACTTCCGCTGGAGGAACAGCCCTTACAGAGCAGAAGTCCCTCATTTCCTCTGCTGGGCTTTTAAACACAAGCCAGGTGGTTTGCCAATTTTGTGGCTGAAATACACCTGTAAAGCCTATTTTTAAAAAACATAGGCCTCAACCCTTAGAGATTCAGGTTTGGGGGTGGGGGAAATGTGGGGCCTTGGAAAGTGTTCTGGTGCCCACCGAAGTTTCAGAGTGACTTGTGTGATCCATGGCAGTTTTCCTGATGGTTTTTCAATTTTTGCCCGAAACTATGGGCCGTTAGTAGGACTGCGAAGTAAAGAAAATTTCCCGATTTCACCCCTACGAGAACCCGGTGCCCTGGAGTCGTGGTTCCCGCTGTACGGAGAGGGGGCTGCAGGCCCCCGGGTCGCATCTAGGGCCTCTGCCAGCCTGCACCCTCGGGACCCTTCCCGGCCCATTCCCGAGGTTCGCCCTGGGAGGGAGTTAACCCCGCAGGGGAACGGCCCACACGGAGGACGAGTCCTCGAGACAATCAGCGGCTCCTGCTCGGGCTCCTTCATGATTGTCAGGTCCCACAGCCCCAACCCTCTGCACGGTGCGGGAGGGGAAGAAGCCCCAGCGCTAGGCGGAACCGCCGGCCGCTGGGGGTTGGGGCCGGCCTGCTGGGGGCGGGGCCTGGCGCTGGGGGCGGGGCCTGGCGCGGGCAGCGCGGGCGCGCCGAGAGCGACGCCGACACTGGGTCTGAGGTGGAGGTGAGGAGGGGACGGGTGGACGGGCAGGCGGGCCTGAGGGGGAGGCGAAGTGGGACGGACGGGGGCTGAGCGGCGGTGAGCGGGGCCGAGGCGGGACGGGAGGGCGGCGGGCCTGAGGGGGAAGTGAGACCGGATGGGCGGCGGGAGTGGGGTGGGGGTGGGGCGCGGTCCTCGGGGTCAGCGGTCCGGGAGGGAGCGGGGCGGAGCGGGGGAGGCCGGGGCCTGCGGGGCAGGAGGAGCCCCCGGCCGAGAAGCTTCCTTTCCTCGCCCGGCCGGGCCGCGGGGCGGGAGGTGTCCCTGTGAGCCCGGCGCGCGGGCCTGGGGTGGGGGTAGGGTAGGGTAGGGTAGGGTAGGGTGGGGCGGGGCGCGGAGGGAGACCCAGGGGGCCGAGGCCCGCGTCTGAGGCGCTCGAACCCCGTCCTCGCGTCCAGGGCCCGCGGTGTTCGCAGCGCCGAGGATGTGCGGGCGGACGTCCTGCCACCTGCCCAAGGAGGTCCTCGCCCGGGCCTGCGCCTACCGGGACCGGCAGGGCCAACGGCGGCTCCCAGAGTGGAGGGACCCGGACCGGTACTGCCCGTCGTACAACAAGAGCCCGCAGTCCAGCAGCCCGGTGCTCCTGTCCCGGCTGCACGTGGAGAAGGTGAGCACGGACCTGCCCTGCGCCCGCCGCTGCGCCTGTGCTGACGCCTCCGGCACGGGTCACTCTTCCTGGGGCCCCAGCTGCGTGCTGCTCTGCACGAGGCGCGCCAGCCCTGCTGCCTGCCCGGTTCATATGCATTTGAAAGCACTGTTGAAGGTGGCGTCTTTCAGACCTCACCGATCATCAGGGACCTTTCAATATCTTTAAAAAAAAAAAAAAAGGATTTCCATGCCCCTTACGAGTCCAGCGAAGTCAGAATCTCTGGGCTTAGGGCAGGATTAAGACTAGCTAGTCTAAAAACACCTCTGACGTTTCTTGAACATTTAAGTTTCTATTCTTTCTGCTTGCGTCTTCCATCTTTTTATGTTTGTCTTTTACTGAAGCTAGGAACAGAGGTATTTGGTTTGGTATTCTGAAGTTTAATTGCATTCTTTATCTTTGTAGAGTCTACTTCTGTAGTGTTGGAGTGGCCGATAATTTATAATCATGTTTTGGTTCTTGGCTTTATCTCCTGAAAGAGGGAGAGTGTGTGTCTGTATGCATGCATACCTGCAGTGTAATAAAAATGCTTCATTCCAGAAATTAGTAGTTCTTCCATGTCTTAAATATTTTAAATATCCTTGATATGTTTTTTAAAATCCTGATTGTTTCCATCTTGGATTTTTATTCTTTCTGATCCATAATGCTTAAGTCACTTGATACAATTGACTATACCCCTGCTGCATACTCTTCAGAACTGTTGTGATAATATGATAGTCAAAAAAGTTTCATTTTTCCGTTACGGGGATCAGATTATTTTGAAAAAAAAAAAATGCCAGATGACTTTGATCTTTTTGGTTGAATGAAGCCATTTACATGAAATAGTTATTCTCGAGCCATTTTTAGTGGATGCATACTTGTTGAAACTAAACAGACTTTTTTAAATGAGAGGCAAATCAAAGTAAAATCACTATCATGGGGAACCTTGACTGGGAAAGGAAAAAATAAAACGTTTCAGAGGGAGGCATAATTTGAAGAGAAAGAAGGATTAACTGTGTGAGGTTTCTTATTTTTTAGCCTTGGTTCTCTTTGTACCACGTCATTAAAATTATAGAATGAATGTTAGCTGGAAGAAAACTTTAACAGATGTAAAGACAGAAGTGTAGAAAGATTGTGAGTGGTCCTGGGTTACCCAGGCAGTGAGGGAAGAGCTGGTACCGAGGTCCCGTCCACTGTTCCCACTCCAGTGGATACTTCCTGGAACTAGGAATGGGGAAGGTGGAGCCCCTAAACACGCATAGCCCTCCTCTTCTGTCAGTGATGTCAGTTTGCTGATGGAATGTTTTGACTCCACATCTCCAATAAATTTTATAAAGATTGCTAGGGTTTCCTAATTTTCATAAATATTTGAGGTTTCATTTATCTGAAAATGAACATCGTAAATTGTAAAGCGAAAATAGAACTATTTCAGATCGCTAATCCATACCATCAGTGTCAGCACATGTGTATAGATTGTAACATTTGCATTTGAAGCCACTGACTTGCAAGTTACTTCCTCTTTCATTTATCTACCCCCAGTGCTACCAGCTGTTCAGGTTACGAGTCCAAGAGGGTAGAGGAAAAGATGACTAATATTGAGCAATATTTTCTAAGTATTTTGGCTTAGAAGCCGCTTTCTATTCATTGCTCCCAGTATGGGGCAGCCCTATATTTGGGTTTGGTTTACAGTTGTCCATTGAACACACTCAGGTTAAAGGTGATCAGTGGAATTCGTACGAGCATGATTTCTCAGCCTTGGCACTATTGACATTTTAAGTGGGATAATTGTTGTGGGAAGCTGACCTGTGCGTTGTAGAATGTTTAGCAGCGTCACTGGCCTCTACCCAGTAGATGCCAGTTTTCCCTAGGTCATCATAACCAAAAATGTCTCCTGACATTGCCAAATACCCATGCGATATACCCACTCGATGCCAGTGGGCCAGCCCTCACCCCCGGGCTTGGTGAAGTGAAGGTGGGGGGGGGGCGGTGTCAGAATTGCCCAGTGTCCAGAACCTCAGATCTAGAGTCTTGTCTTGTAAATTTCTCATGCGAGATTGTTTAGTTGGCTGTGAGATAATGTTATCTCTTATTTTCATTTATGCTTTGTGCCGGGGGCCCTTCTGCTTGGAAGCCACATTTGACACATTTGATTCCGGAAGAGAAAGAGGATTTACAAAAGCTCTGTGTTTTCACACATTCTTTCTCTTCCTTCCTTCTCTACCCTACCATTTCTTCCAGGGTCACCTTTTCCTTAGTTATCCTGCGAGCTCGTTTATTGGTTTTAAAGGCTGCTTCTGTCTTTAAGGAGGAAGAAACACATGTATGTATATATGTATGTCTGTATATATGTATATATACATGCAATTGATCCTCATTCTTCATAGATTCTGTGTTGGTGAATTTGCCTACTTGCCTACTTTGTAACCCCCAAAATAATACTCATGATGCTTTTGTAGTCATTCGTGGACATACAGAGTGGTGAAATATTCAAGTTACCCAAATATGTATTCCTAACTGAGATCAAGTAAGATGAAGTTCTACTTTCTTGTTTCACTTTTTATACTATAAACAAGTGTCTTTTTTGAGATCTGTTTATTGCCATGTTTTTTGCATTTCTATGCTTTTTGTTGGTGATCTTAGTGTTTAAAATTGTCCCCAAGCATAGTGGTAAAGTGCGGGCTAGAATTCCTAAATGCAAGAAGGGCGTAATATGCCTTACAGAGAAAATACATGTGTTAGAGACGCTTCGTTCAGGCATGAGTTACTGTGGCTGTTGGTCATGAATTCAACATTAATCAACCAACAATATATGTTAAATAAAGTTTAACATATAATAATAAATATGTTAAACAAAAACACAGAAGACAAGGTTGTATATTGATCAGTTGATGAAAATGTTGTCACTATAGGTTCCTGGCAACCTAACGGTGTTTCCTCTAAGAGCCGCAGTTCAGTGTTCCCTACTTCAGTGTTCATGGCAACTTTGTACAACCTACCTGCCATGTATAACAAGAATGGGTCTGTGTTGTGTGTGTGTGTGTGTGTGTTTGTATGGCAAGGGGATTAACTAATACAGGCAAGATTTTGAAAGAAGTGGGACAGGATCCTGTGAAGAGCACAGTGGAGGAATTAGCTTTAAACAAAAGGGAAGCCCAGGACTTCCCTGGTGGTCCAGTGGTTAAGACTCCACGATCCCAGTTCAAGGGTCCTGGGTTCGATCGCTGGTCAGGGAACTAGATCCCACATGCCGCAACTAAAGATCCCACGTGCTGCAACTAAGACCCGGTGCAGCCAAATAAATTTAAGAGAAAAAAAAAGGGAAGCCCTTCTAAGACACTACTACTGACGATTCCCCTCTTGGAATTCCATCCTCTCAACTTTTTTCATTCTGCTTTTATCTCTCTAGGAACTTTTTGTTGGACTGCACTTTTTCCTCATTTCTCCTTTTTGTTTTTGTACCCCCAGGTTTGATCCTGTGATTGATTTGCTCTCTAAGAAACTTTATCCTAATGGCTTTACCAGTCACCTTTGTATAGAAGATTTTGCTGTTTCTTTTTCATCATAACCTCAAAAAATATTAAACTACAATTAGTGTGCCTATTCCATGCCGCACATCTAACCTCATAAGTAGCGGAGAAGGGACTTTTGAACCAGGGTCTTCTTACAAAGGCCATCTTCTTTCCTTTATACCAGAGGTTGGCAAACCATGGTCCTCAGACCAAATCTGGCTCACTGCCTGTTTTTATAAATAAAGTTTTATTAGAATACAGCCATGCTCATTTGTTCTTTGGCTGCTTTCACACTACCAACGGTGGCAGAGTTGAGTTGAGTTGCAGCAGAGACTGTGTGGACTCAGAAAGCCAAAAATATTTACTGTCTGGTCCATTACAGAAAAAGTTTGCTGACCCATTCTCTGTACTATGCTGCCTCTCTCCTAAGCTTTAATTCCACATGCTTGTTGGACATAGTAAACCTTTGTCTGTGGATTTTATTCTAGTAACTCAGAACAACCTTTATGTTATGTTCACCAGTGAGGAATTAGGAGAAGGCATTGCAGGTATGGTTTGTCTCTTCTCTGGAGTCTGGGGCCTCAGCTGAGAAGGCATTGGGGCTAGAATCATCTAGAGCAGGAGGCAGAAAACTAGGGCCCTCTGATCATTTTTGTAAATGAAATTTTGTGGGACAGAGCAACATCCATTTATCTGTTGTCTATGGCTGCTCTGTCCCTATAATAGCGTTTATAACAAAGACTGTAAATTCTACAGTACTTAGCCTTTTAGAGAAAAGTTTACCAACATCTGATCTAGAGGCATCTTCACTCTCTTATCTGGCAGTTGATGCTGGCTCTGAACTGGGGCTTTTGACCAAAGCCCCTACATGTGGCCTCTCCACAAAGCCTGGGCTTTTTCACCAAGGTAGCTGGATTTCTTATATGGCAGCTCAGGGCAGCGAAGGCAGTGTCTCGGCAAACAAGGAGGAAGCTGAAAAACCTTTTCTGACTTAGCCTTAGAAATCATACAGTGTCACTCGTGCCACATTCTGTTGGATAGAAGCAGGTCACAGGCCCGTCCAGATTCAAGAAAAGGGCACATAGGTCCCCCACACAGCTCTTGATGGGAGAAGCGTCAAAGACTTTGGGACCGTTTCTCTAAGCTGCCACAGACTTCCTGCTGTTACCTGAAATTCAACGTGTGCTCTTTCCCCACATCAAACCTCTTTTCGGATTTTTCTCTTTTGTTCAATAGCACCGTCATTATTTCAGGCTTCTGGGCCTGAAAACTTAATCATCCCTGTTTTCTTTGTCCATTTGACACCACAATTTCTTCTCTTTTTTTTTCTTTCTATCTTTTGAATGTCTTTTATTCTCACTACTGTCACCAGACCTACTGTACCACCCTAGAAGAACCTAAAATGTACTCTCTGCTCACTGGTGTCTTCCAACTCAGTGTAGTACACCGTGAGAATAGTGTGTGTGCGTGTGTGTGTGCGTTTTAATCTGTAGATTTCATCAAATTCTCAAGGGGCCAGTTACCCAAAAAAAGTTTAACAACCATGTGTTGAGGGTGAGGCCCCAAGACTACCCCCACATTTGGAGGTGCGTTCGAAGGACTCAGCATGTGACGTGGCTAAGCTTTATTACAGTGAAAGCATACACAGTAGAATCAGCAAGGGAAAAGAAACAAGTAGAAATCTGGAGAAATTCATGCACAAGCTTCCTTATAGTCTCTCCTTCCTGTGAGGGGACACACCAAGCATGTTTTCTCTCCAGCAGTGAAAAATGTAGTAACATGCAGTGTTTCTGCCCAGGGAAACCCATTAGAAACTTAGGCCCAAGGTTTTTGTCGGGGTCTGGTCATGTAGGCACTCTCTGCCTAGCAAGTAACAAAATTCTAGACTCCTAGAAGGAAAGCAGGTGCTCAGCATAAACCTCATTTTTTGCACAAAGTAGGCATAGTATACCATCTTTATCAGTTAGGGAAAGGTGGAAACACTCAAAATCCAAGTTCTCAGATCCTAACTGAGGGCCAATCCTGTAAGCAGGCCTTCCTACAAATAGCATACTCAGGCTTGCTATAACTTGGCTGCACAAAACCACTTCCTGCACATTCTTGACACGGCCTCTAATTTCATATCTGGTCTTTCCTCCCATCTCTTCTCTGTCTGATTCCTGTACCTCTTGTGGGATCCAATCCAAGAGCCACCTCACCCTATTCCCTCCCCTCTGCCCTTCCCAAGGAGTTGATAATACTTCTCCATTCCATCTCTCACAGATCACTCTCCACTGAACTTTTTTGACACTCCTTGTGTGTACCACTTATATGGCCCTTAGCCTATGGTATCTTATTACTTCATATTTTTAATGTCTGTGCGGCCTCACGAGTTATAGTGCAAGCCCTTTGAGGTTAAGCACCTTCCATGTGCCCCCATACTACCCTATGTATCCCTTAATCATAGCATGTACCTTTTTGTATGATGGTTGCCTGTAACGTGTGCTTCTTGAGAGCTGGGGCCATGTGAAGTGCAGGGCCTAGTACTATGTCTCTCCTGCAGTAGGCACTCATTAAAAGTTTACAGAAATTAAACCTCTGTGTATCCCCCATCCTACCCAAGCAGAATGTCATACATTTTAATAAATATGGTTGCTGGAGAACTCAAATTACGCACATCATGATACGTCATTAAAATTGTTTTCAAGTAGAATCTTTCCCTATTAATAATCCTGTTTGTATTTTGATACTAGTAGTAATGTAATGCATGTACTGAATTAGGTTTTCTAAATTTCATTATGATCTCCTCACTGGATCTTAACCTTTTTCGTGGCAGGGCGCAGACTCATCTGAGCGTATCATTGCTCCCATGCGGTGGGGCTTGGTCCCATCTTGGTTTAAAGAAGCTGATCCTTCCAAGCTGCAGTTCAACACTAGCAACTGTCGTAGTGATACCATAATGGAGAAACGGTCCTTTAAGGTAGGTAGCTGGTCTATGGAAAAGGCACATATTCTGATATTTTATCTAACAGAACTATTAGTGCCTTATATACCTGAGAAATAGTTCCGAAGTGTGTTCCCAGTTATTAATGTAGAGTGCTGTTCTCTTTATTACTGTGTGACAAAGCATGCCAAGACAACAGTTTATTATTTCTCATAATAAACCATGGGCTGCCTGGGCTCAACTAGACAGTTTTTACTCAACCAGAGGTTCTCATGTAGTTCTAATCAGATGACAGCTGGATGTCCCAGGTGGCGTCTTAACCCACATGTGTGGCACCTCAGGTGGGATGAGTAGAACAACTGGAGGCCTTTCCATGTGCCTGTTAGCGGGTGTCAAGGTAGTCAGGCATCTCACATGGCATCTGGCTTATCCAGAGTTCACCATCCAAGAGAGCAGGGCAGGAGCTGCAGGGCTTTGTGACCTTGCCTTGGAAATCATAACAGCGTCACTTCTGCTGTGTTCTGTTGGTCATACAGAGCCAGCCTGAGATCACTGAGGGAGGGGACTACATAGCATGTGAATATTGGTAGGCGTGGTTCTCTGGGGGGCCAGCTTTGGGGACTAGCTACCACAGTGCCTATTTCCTGCTATGTACATTATTTAATCTTTTCAACATCTGTGTAAGTGTGACTTTATACATAAGAAATGTGACATACAGAGGAATTAACTGCTCTGAGGTCACACATTGGCAGATCTGAGATTTTAAGTCCATGAAACATGTTTCCATCACTAAAACCATATCTTGCTCATGTTTTCCCTCAGGTGCCTCTGGGAAAGGGAAGACGCTGTGTTGTTTTAGCAGATGGTTTCTATGAGTGGCAGCGACGTCAGAGAACAAACCAGACGCAGCCCTACTTCATCTACTTCCCCCAGATCAAAACAGAAAAGGTATCATCAGCAGTGTATATCTGTGTCTGTGTCTTTGTGTGTTTGGTATGTTCTCTGAGCTTCTTGCATTTTTGGTTTGATGTCTTTCCTATTTTTTTGAAAATTCTCAGCCATTATGTATTCAACTATTTCTTCTGCCCCATTTTCTCTTCTCTTTCTGGCATTGTAATTATATATGTGTTAGACGGTTTGATATTGTCCCATAGTTTTTGGATGTTCTCTTCTGTATATTTCATTCTTTTTTCTCTGTGTTTCAGTTTGAGAGATTTTTATTGACCTGTTTTTAAGTTCACTCTTCTTTCTTATTTCACTGAAATTGCTTATCTGCCTGTTCATGTATATTTTCTACCTTTTCTATAAGAGCTATTATATATATATATATATATATATATGTAATACATAGCTAATATATATATATAGTAATTACACTTAAATTTCTGTCTGATAGTTTCAGCATTTGGGAAATGTAATCTCTTGAGTCTGGTCCTGTTGATTTCTATATATCTTGGCAATTCATTGGTTATTTTTGGCTTTTTGTATGTCTTATAATTTTTTATTGATTGCCAGACATAGTAGATAGGACAGAGACTGAGATCAATAATATTTGTGTCTGGAAATGGATATGTTTGTTCTTTTTTGGCTGTATTGGGTCTTTGTTGCTGCGCCTGGGCTCTCTCTGGTTGCGGCGAGCGGGGGCTACTCTTCGTTGCGGTGCGCGGGCTTCTCATTGCGGTGGCTTCTCTTGTTGCGGAGCACGGGCTCTAGAGCGCAGGCTCAGTAGTTGTGGCGCATGGGCTTAGTTGCTCCTCGGCATGTGGGATCTTCGCAGACCAGGGATCGAACCCACGTTGCCTGCACTGGCAGGCGGATTCTTAACCACTGCGCCACCAGGGAAGCCCCTGTTTATTCTTTCATTAGGCCATTAATGTCCGAGGTTGAGTTGATCTCGTCCGGAGCTGAACTGGGTTTGGTTTTGTTGTGCACCACAGGCTTTAAATATTTCTCTGCTGTCACCTTGTGTTCAGGGTAAGGGTTGGTTTTCCAGAGGGTTTTTCTCAATAGCCCTGCTCCCTGCAGCTGTTGTTACGTCCCTTTGAGCCTGTGCCTTCCAGAGGATCTCTCCATGCTCTTGCCCCTCCCCCAGAGGTAGACTGCTGTTGCTTGTCATTTGGTGTGCAGGGAGGTGGAGAGAGTTCTCCATTGTCTTGGTTCAGTCTCAGTCTTAAGCAGAGCTGTGCCCCCGGCTCTCAGGCTCAGGCTTTCTCAGAGATCCTGCTCCTTCCCCAGGGGCGTAGAGGGTTTTTTTCTTTTGCCCTTTTCCAGTCTCAGGGGGTCTTTACCTGTATCTTAGGAGCGATAGGATTTATCACTTCCCCTGGCCCCTTAAGCTTTTTGTTCTTTAGAGGAGAAGTGACCAGGTGAGGCTTCTCACCATCCCTGAGGCAAAAGAGCTCCCCGTGTCTAGCACGCATTGGCAAGGAAGCTTTCTCCAGTCTCCTGCCCCCAGTCTCTCTCGATAGCACCTGTGGAGGGTGGTCTGCAAGCTGAGGCAAACTTCCCTGATGTCTGCAGCCCCCAGGGGTTCTGTGCTCTCAGGCTAGCCCACACTCTGCATCGAGCAATTTGATGATAATTTTATCTGAATTCTTACCTGCTGCATGAAGGAGGCCTTGTTTTCCTTCTGTTACCACTGGGAAGCCAGTACTGGTGTCTCATCTCCTCTTGGATGACCCTGTCTTTCCATAAAGTTTAGGCTAATTGGTTGCCCTGTGACCTCAGTTCTCTGATGAGTTTAAGTTACGGTTATTTAGATTCTCTACCTTTTTTTTTGTTAGGGTGGAGGTGACACTTTCCAGCTTTCTGTATTCTAGGCCTTGAACTGAATCTTAAATGGCAAGTAGGAGTTGGCATGATGAAAAAGGGAAGGAAAGACCTTTGGGGCAGAGGAAAGTTGCTTCTGCGAGATAGAGGGGCATGAAATTGCATGAGGGCATCATTTAGAAATAGCTGGGCTTAATTCAAGTTAACATTGTAATTGAAAGCCGGAATGATGATCCAGATCATGGAAGGCCTGAATATCCACTGAAGGTGTTAAACTGTATTGTGAAAGCATTAAGGAGCCATAAATCTATTGCTTCAGTGAGTATCTGCCACCAAGCCTCTTTCCTTCTGCGACAGTGGATCAAGAGGACCCATGCTAAAGGCATGGGCTGAATTACTTCTAAAATGATCGCCATGCTCTCAAGTCTGTAATAGTACCCAACCTGCAGGGGGGAAGGCGGCTGCTGAGTATCTAATCTACCATGGATTTTGCTTCCAGTCAGAGAGCATGGGTGCTGCAGATGGCCCTGAGGACTGGGAGAAAATCTGGGACAACTGGAGGCCACTGACAATGGCCGGGCTCTTTGACTGCTGGGAGCCCCCGGAGGGAGGAGACTGCCTGTATTCTTACACCATCATCACAGTGGATTCCTGCAAAGGCTTGAACGGCATCCACCACAGGCAAGTCACACTTCTCATGCCTGGGTCCAAAAGGATTCAGGGCAGGGTTTGTCCTCTTTGCTTTTAGATAGGCAGCTTCTGTATGCACAGATTTAGAGAGTAGGAAACTAAGACAGTTGTTCACAAAATATAGTCAGTTTGGCTGTAACATGATATGCATTCCTAAAAATCACCACACTATGCAAAATTGCACTATGAAAACCATAGGACTTAACGGGAAAAGTGGGACTAAGGGGACAACACTTAAAAATTTTGTCAGTGACACAGTAAAAAAAAAAAAAATAGGAATCTAGTAAAAACAGTACTATCGTTCCATGCATTAAGTGGTTAAGAAGTACATAGATATTACAATAAATATGGTACTTTACCTTAGAAAGACCTGAAACTGACTTGTGAGGTGAGTGTGGGAAGAGTTGCAGCTTGTGTTATTGTGCAGTGGTAGAAGGAAGATTCTGCAAAATTATCGTCTTTTGCAGTCTTAAATCCTGGGGCATGTTCTTCTGCCTTTGAAACGTTGTTCCTTCGAGGCATGCCTTTATAACAGATATGTATTTAATCAAAACTGAACATTTTGGTCCAATGTATGGCCTCCTCCAATTAACTTCAGTATCACTAGTGGAAATTCCTTAACAGCATCTTCATCTGTACTCACGTCTTCTCCCAACAGCTGAGAGCTCTGGAAATTGCAGCAGTGTTTGAGGCCACCAAAACAGCCATTACTAGCACTAAGAGGAGCCACCTCTGTGGTGTTTGTGTGGTCTTTGTGTATAGAGAGGGCATTCTCTTTGTGAGAAAGCTTTCAGTTTTTTAGTTTTTTTACTGTTCGGCTTTCAGTCCATATACTAAATCTTTCCATTGCTTCTATTCCTTCAGACCTGGCTGGTATTGACTTTATAACACTTCTTGCAATTGTTCCAGCCGTGGATGTTCCTTTTTTCCCAGCCCTGTTACTGTTGTGGATCCTTTATGTCTGTTGCTTGGGAGATATCACATGTTCTCTTCTTGCTTTCAAGACGCTTTATTATTATTTCAAGCTTCTCGTCAAGACTTACAAGTTTTCTGTTTGCATGCACTGCTTAGCGTGTTTGAGCCAGGAAGCTTAGACATGTTTGAGATGTTGAATGAATAGTTTTTTTAATATAGAGAAAAGTTTACAAATGCAAAATGAGAACAGAACACAACTTTGGAGGATAATATGCAGTGAGCCAAGGTAGCCGTCAATGTTTGAGGTGTGTGCATTTTGTGTACTCTTACAAGGCTCAGTTCCGCGGGGTGCAGTTTTCTGTGTTCACTTTGTGTTTCTCACAGACAAAACCATATATAAGCAAAGGCAAAATCTGCATTATGTTCTGATAGATCAATCACATTGGAACAGATTTTCATTTTAAAAACAAGCGTTACAGGACTTCCCTGGTGGTCCAGTGGCTAAGACTCTGCACTCCCAATGCAGGGGGCCCGGGTTCGATCCCTGGTCAGGGAACTAGGTCCCACATGCATGCCGCAACTAAGAGTTCGCATGCTGCAGTGAATATCCCGCACAAGGCAACAAAGATCCTGTGTGCTGCAACTAAGACCCAAAGCAGCCAAATAAATAAATAAATAAATATTTAAAAAATATATTTAATAAAATAAAATAAAAAACAAACGTTAGCAGAACTGACTATACTTGTGTAACACTTTCACAGTTTTTGCCAGATCTGAGTGTCCTCAGAAGTAATTTTATGATCTTTTGCTGAAAAGAACGCAGTGCTGCACATCCTGGATTACCTATTTTAGCCCTCTTGTCCTAAGTGTTCTGTCTGAAATGATGCTTTCATGGGATATAATAGTTCTAGTTTTTGCTAATTCACCTTAAAATAAATTCCTATTTCATCTAATCTAAGATTTTGTACCACTATTTTATACATTGTTAAGAAAAATAAAGTGCTGCCAATTATTGCCAATTAAAGTGTGATACAGTGCAGAGATGCCATTCATCATAAAATGCATCTGGATTTCAAAGATCTTAAAATACCCTTTTTTTTTTTTTTTTAATATTTATTGATTTATTTAAATTTATTTGGTTGCCCCAGGTCTTAGTTGTGGCAGGCGGGCTCCTTAGTTGCAGCATGTGGGCTCCTTAGTTGTGGCATGCAAACTCTCAGTTGCGGCATGTGTGTGAGATCTAGTTCCCCGACCAGGGATCGAACCTGGGCCCCCTGCATTGGGAGCTTGGAGTCCCAACCACTGCACCACCAGGGAAGTCCCTTAAAACACTTTTTAAAAGTACATGTTTGGAGGAATTCCCTGGCGATCCAGTGGTTAGGACTCCGTGCTTCCACTGCTGAGGGCCCGGGTTCGATCTCTGGTCGGGGAACTAAGAATCCCATAAGCCATGCAGTGCGGCCAAAAAAATTAATTAAATTAAAATAAAATAAAATGTTTGACTTGTTGAAGTAATAATAATTATTAAAATAGATGTTAACGCATTTATCTCCTATCTGTACCACCCACCAATGAAGTGTGTACATTCTTTGCATTGGCCTAGAACATAAAATTGGGGGCTAAACAAGGGATCTTTTCCTAACATCTGCTGGGTACCAGGAGTCATCTGAGGCAGGCTCTTTGCTTTTCTGAGCCATAGTTTCTTTTTGTTCACAATTATATAAATAGCTCTTTCTTAGATAAATCTTCCACGGGTGATAAGGCTGGAGAGTATTGTTGATAGACACGTTTTCCAGGGTTTATTTTCCCTTTAAGTCTAGGCTGGAGTGTCATAAAGGTCACCAGTTTGCTAGCGTGTACACTGGAGTGGATCCACTCATAGCACGGGGCACTGTCTTTGCCATCTGACTCTGTTAAGCTGGCTCTCCTGGTGTTGAGTTTTGTGCCCTGTTGTTCCCTGGGGGTGGGGGGTGGGGGACACCGGGCAGCAACTGGCATGTGAGGCACGGATGGGGGGTGAGCTGCTGCTTGGGGCAGTTTGCGCTTCAGCTGACCAGGCCTCTCCCCGCCCCCCCCTGCTGCTCCCGACCACTGTCTTCACCGCACGGGCTAGGATGCCTGCCATACTAGATGGAGAGGAGGCAGTCTCTACGTGGCTGGACTTCGGGGAGGTCTCAGCTCAAGAAGCTCTGAAGTTAATTCACCCCACAGAGAACATCACCTTCCACCCAGTCTCCTCCGTGGTGAACAACTCCCGGAACAACACTCCTGAGTGTCTGCTTCCTCTGCGCTTGCTGGGCAGAAAGGTAGGGGCTCTGACTGCGGCGGTCCTGTCTGAGCTTCCTGCCTTCCGTCAGTGTGACCTGCTCATTTCATGCTGTGACCTTTCACAGTCAGAGACTGAATACAGACCACCCCAGATTCACCTTCCTCGTGCACGGCAGGGTGGACCAGGGCAGTGACTCTCAAAGCGGGCTGTGACTCGGGAGTCCTCAGGAGACCTGTTGCAAAATGGAAGTGCCAGCCTCTATCTAGACCTACTGCTTCAGTATTCAGGGCTGGGCTTGGGCTTCTGTATCTTTAAGAAGCTGCCTTGGTGGCTCTGATAATAAGCCAAGTTTGAGGATTCCTAATCTAGAGGGTGATTGTGAGAAGGACAAAGGAGCCCTTGACCATAACTGTATCTCTCGCCAACCAGAGGTGTGATTTATGTCTGTTCTCTGCACCTCTGTTTTCCCAACCACAAGATGGAGGCGTTCCAATCCTCGTTCCCCTTCAGGGGGATTGGAGACCATTCCTGCCGTGAACTTCAACTTCTGAGAATTGGCAGGGATCCAGATGATGTATTTTGAAGGGGAGGTGAACAGGCAAGAGGCCTCAGTGAGAAGGAAATCCCAGAGCAGAAGCTGGCCCCTGCTGATACCCGGGGTGGAGGTTTAGGAGTAGCAACTGTTTGTCGGTGGCATAGAGGGACCTGAAGTAAGACATGGGTCTGAGTGTTCCAAAGTAGGCATCTTAGGGTGCCTGAGAAGTGTGCAGGACAACGATGGCTAGAACAGCTGCCCCCTTCCCCACTTTTCTAAAAGTTTATTAAGTTTTCATACTCACTGTCAGTGTCATCCTTTTTCTTCAGTTCTCTCAAACTCCTGCTCCCCTGACACTTTTTTTCATTACCCGTCTCTAAAAATGTCATTGTATGTATTCCTTTTGCACTAGACACTGCCCCGTTTCTGCCATGGTCTTTCCTCCAGAAGAATTCACATTCTGGAGAGGTGGCGTCGTGTGAACTCAGAAGCTTCAGTCCGGGGTTGGCGAAGGTGTAGAGGAAGCAGAGGGAGCGGGGCTGGTGGGGGGCTGTGCGGAGGGCGGTGCCGCGGGAGAGGGCTGCGCTCGGCCCTCGGCTGACTCCCGCCCTCCAGCTCACCTCCCCACCCCACGCTGCCTGGTCTTGGCTGAAGCACACACTTTCCCTGACACTGCTTCATTGTCTGCCCGTGTTTGGAGTGCCCAGCAGCCCTCTTCTCTGGCTGGCCCCACACACCTCCTCTGGGAAGCCTCCTCTGAGAGCTGCTCCCTCCTCCTTGCAGCCCTTGGAGCACACTCTGCTCCTCTCCTCCCACTCCTGATTAGGGGCCCCAGCTGGCCCTTGGTGACATTTTCCATGCCGAGGTCAATACCTAATGCCTCTTCCCTTTTCTTCCCTTGGAGTTGGCCTGTTTCCAAAAGCTTGAGCTGGTGGTTTGAGCTTTTCCTTCTTTCTCCTTAGGAGCTCAAGGCAAGTGGCAGCAGCCAGAAGATGTTGCAATGGCTGGCCACAAAGTCACCCAAAAAGCAAGACACCAAAACACCCCAAAAGGCAGAGTCAGATGTGCCCCAGTGGTCCAGCCAGTTCTTGAAGAAGAGCCCGGTCTCCCCCAAGAGAGGCGGCGCTGACCTCCTGAAGCGATGGCTGAAGCAGGAGAAGGAGGAGGAGCCTGTGGCCAAGCGGCCTCACACCCAGTAGCGCAGGACTTCCAGAGGCCAAGGCCGAGGTGCGCCGCGCTGAACACCACGGTGATGACAGGTTGGGGGGGTGGGTGTGGCTTGGAAGAGGTAGCACAGTGTTAGTTAACAGTTGTGGCTTCTTGGGGGAGTGGCTGTCCTGACTGTGACTGGGAACCCCCAGGGGGGTGGGTGGGCAGCCTGGGAAAAGAGAGAGGCACCACCGTCGACTCATGATGGCGGGGTGGGGGGGGTGGGGGGCGGCCCTTGTGCCCACAGCTCTCTCCTGGTAGCCCGGGACCTTCCCTCAGAGTCTGACCCTGCTGGCAGTCCTCAGCGTCACCTGGTACTGCTTAGCAGAGGCTGTTTTCTGTTTAGCCTTCGGGCTCTTTCAGTGCTTTGGAATTAAGTTCTTAAAACATTGTATTTTTTTCTGAATAAAGTGTTTGATAAACTGTTTACATTTCAGAAAATGCTGCTGGTGGGAAGAACTCTGGATCTCACTGTTTTCTCCTGGCATAGTCCTAGGGAATGGTTTTGTCACAGTGTGGGGCATTGGGGTTTTTGTGGACAAAACTGCTTTTCTGGAAACAACAAAAAGGCTTGGTGGGGCGCTCTTTATTGAGTCTCTGTTCACTCGTAATACTTAAAAGTTGCCCGAATCTTTTAGCTTAAAACCAGCCAGAGTGCCTGCCAAACACGAGCCAGAGTAGCTGCCAAACACGAGGGGTTGCAGAGGCCAAGACCCCTGCATGGGGAGCGTAGGATGTGGGTGCGAGCCCTGCCCAGGTTCGCGGCCCCTGGGTGGAGCAGGGCACGGGGGGGTGACACGGGTTTGGGGGCCATCCCCCCCCCAGCCTGGTCAGCGCCCCCGCGGTTTGTTCTGCAGGCTCGTCCCAGGCACCAGTCACTCTGTAATTAGATGTTTGGGTGGTTGTGACTGTACGCCTCCCCACCCAGATGATTGGGTCCGTGAAGGCAGGGACCGCTTTCTGCCCACGTGAACAGGAGGCCTGCAAAAGCTCCTGCAACGTAGCTGCGCACTAACTGCGCGCGCAGCCTTCCAGGCTTAACCGGATGCCACGCCTTGGGGGGCGAGGAGCGGGCCGGCCACGGTGGGGGCGCCGAGGCCGAGGGGCCTTCCCAGGGGTCCGGGGACAGCCTCCAGGAGGGCGGCGCCGGGCACGCCCCCCCCCCCCCCCCATCCGGGCGTCCGGGAGACGGAACCCGCCAAACGCAGTCCTGGCGGCGGGATGGATGGGGCGCCTCCGCGCACAGGCTGCCGAGCGCACGCCGCCGCCGGGCCTATGCAAATCAGGGATCGCAACCTCACCAATCAGAGTGGGGCCCGGCGCTGTTCCTGCCAATGGGGGCGAGCGGTGCCGGCGGGCGGGATCCCCGCCCCAGACCCTAGGCCTCCAAATTCTTCTTCCGGTGGCGGCGGTGGCGGCGGTGGCGGCGGCGCAGTGGCGTGTGGGATTTGGAAAGCAACCTCGGCGCGAGGGGCGCGGGGCGCTTTCCCGGGGCCTGCAGTTTTCTCTGAGCTCTTTGGCACGGGGTTGTAGTAAGAGATCTTACAGATACAGATACCTTACCAGAATGTTGACTGTTACGAGTTTTGTCGTATTAGCTTCAAGTTTAATGAGCGACAAAAGTAAAATTCCCTTTGTTTCTCCTCGCTTTTCCCCACTCTTTTTCAGGGTTGTCAGTTTGGTGGGGTCTTTTACGAGGCAGAATAGAGTGTCCTCAAGAGTCTGTGTCCTTTTCATTCAGGTTTTTATACTTTGACATAAATGTGATGTTAAAAGCACATTCTTGTATCAAAACATTGTTTTGTGATACTCAGCTTTACATAAATGGTATCATCTTGGGCATTTCCTTCGGCAGTTTTTTTCCCCCTATCTGAGTCATCAGCTTTACTAGGTATTGCCAAGTTGCTCTCCAAATTTTCACTAGTTTCAGGGGCATGTGATTACCATTTTCCCACCTTTTACCAATACTTACTCCTGCTTGTTAGAGCAGCATAGCATCCTGTCCTGCCCTTTGTTTTTGTTTTTAATTTATTCATTTTTTATTTTATTTTTATTTTTGGCTGTGTTGGGTCTCCTATCGTGGTGTGATCTAGTAGACCAGGACCCCAACTGTTCTCAGGGCAGGAGGTACAGCTCTTGAATGAGGCTGTCTGGCCTCTCAGCTGGGCTCCCTCCCGGCTGGCAGGCCCTCCTCACCCCACCCTACCTGCACGATGACCAGGCTTGGCTCCAGGCCTTAGGGGACCCTTTCCTGCTCTGCAGCCTTAGAGCAGGCAGAGGGTCCCCTAGACTCCAGATTCTAGTAGACGGGTGTCTCCCCCGCTGCTGTCTGCGGTCCCTCTGGATCCATCTCTTCCTGCAAAGCTTGTGTACCTGAAGCACAGTCCTGCTTTGTATAGAAGCAAGCAGAACAGACGCAGGCAAGGGAGGGGCTTGGCCCACAGCGCACAGCTTGGCGTAGGTAAGTTGAGGGCAAATCTGAGGGGCTCCTGGCCTGGGAACGGTGTCTCAGTTTGGAGAGTTTGGACAAGACCCTGCTTGCTGCCAGGAGAGCCCAGAGGGTAGGTCGGTGGTGGGCACCAGAGAGGGTAATGCGTGGCCTCCGACTCGCTCCCTCTTCTCAAGCAGAATGAGGAGCACCCCGTGATGGGGGGTGTGGGACCTCATTCCTTGGGGAAAGCAGCTTGGGCGCGGGCTGCATGGAAGGGCCCCTAGTACATACAAAACTGACCAAGTCCTCGGTCCTCTCTGAGACTTGGTTTGCCCGTCTCTGAATCAGGAGAGTGGGTGCTCACAGTTGAACTCCCAGGATCCCACAGCCACAGGCGCTGGTTGTTGGAGACTGCGAACCTACCTCTTGTCATGGTGTCCCTCATGTGGTGATGGGTGAGGGTCCCCCTTGCGTCCCGGGGCTCCAGGGAAGAGAGGCATGCTGCAGGCTCCGCAGGCAACACTCCCAGCGGGCAGCGGAAGCTAAAGGACTGTTTGGAGGAGCTGGGGCTTCAGGGAAAGGGGTTGGATAATCACACTGAATAACACAAAAAGTTTTATAGGGCAGCCAGGCTGGGGCAGGGCCCCAGGGCCACACTTTTTGCCCCTGATGGAGGCAGCCAGAAGAAAGCCAGGAGCTGGGAGAGGCAAGAGGAGGTGAGTGAGAATAGGGAAGCACATATGTGCAGGGTGCACTGTGCAAGGCTCTGGGGTCCTAGGAACAGCCCTGTGGGAGGAGGTGGTCACCCTGGTGCAGGCCCTCAGCACGGGCAGCCTGGTCTCTGCTGTCACCACTGTGTGGCGTCCTTTGGCTCCGGCTCCATCAGGACACCACCATTCGAAGCTTCTTGTCTCGTGAAGCAGCCAGAACAGCCCACATAGAAGATCAAGTTGAGTGATCGCAAAGGTGGGGACCGAAGGCCACACTGAGTCACACATGATTTTGCTTGGGCCATACGGTATTTATTTATTTTTAGTTGTGATAAAATACACAGGACGTAAGATTTACCATCTCAACCATTTTTAAGCGTACAGTTCAGTGGTATTAAATACAATACATTCACATTATTGTACAACCATCACCACCATCCATCCCCAGAACTCTTTTCATCTTGCAAAACTGAAATTCTGACCCCATTAAACACTAACTCCCCATCCCCCGCCAGCCCCTGGCACCCACCATCCTACTTTCTGCCTCTGTGAAGTTGACTTCTCTAGGGACCTCATATAAGTGGGATCATACAGTACTTGTCCCTTTGTGACTGGCTTATTTCACTGAGCACGCTGTCTTCCAGGTTCATCCGTGTTGTCTCAAGTGTCAGAACTTCCTTTTAAGACTGAATAATATTCCATTGTGTGTAGAGACCACACTTTGTTCATCCATCATCCATTGATGGACACCTGGGTTGCTTCCACCTTTTGGCTGTTGTGAATAGTGTTGCTATGAACATGGGTGTGCGAATCTCTCTTTGAGTCACTGTTTTCAGTGCTTTTGGGTATGTTCCCAGAAGTAAAATTGCTGGATCAATTCTACGTTTGATTGAGGAACCTCCATACCGTTTTCCAGCAGCTGCACCATCTTACATTCCCACCAACAGGGCACAAAGGTCCAATTTCTCCACATCCTCACCAACACTTGTGTTTTTTTTTTTTAATGGTAGCCATCCTAATGGGTGTGAGGTGGAGTATTTCTTTTTCTAAGCCCACATTTTAAAAGTGGGAGGTTTCACAAAAAGAAGTTTATAGTTTCCACATAAAAAATTCTCAGGAAGGACTTCCCTGGTGGCACAGTGGTTAAGAATCTACCTGCCAATGCAGGGGACACGGGTTCAAGCCTTGGTCCGGGAAGATCCCACATGCCGCGGAGCAACTAAGCCCGTGCGCCACAACTACTGAGCCTGTGCTCTAGAGCCCTCGAGCCACAACTGCTGAGCCTGCACGCCACAACTACTGAAGCCCGCACGCCTAGAGCCTGTGCTCTGCAACAAGGGAAGCCACCACAATGAGAAGCCCGTGCACCGCAACGAAGAGTGGCCCTGCTCACCGCAACTAGAGAAAGCCCACGCGCAGCGACGAAGACCCAACGCAGCCAAAAGAAATAAAATAAATAATTTAAAAAAAAAATTCCCAGGAGGCGGCTCTGACGACTGAGCCCCGGTGTGGGACCACTGCTGGCCGGGGCATCCTCCTGCCAGGCCTCCCTGGATGGCCCACGCCCCTCCATGCCTCGGGAGGGGAAATCAGAAACTTTCAGGAGGTGCTCCTAATAGGTTTGAGAAGGTGGGAAGCTCTGTCCACATTCCGCCGCATTGCTGCCTGGAGACCATCAGCAGGACTCTTCAGGGGGGTCTGTGTCCTCCAGCCGGGCAGGACAGCCTGGGGCCTGTGCACCTCTGTGTCTGAGACCCTGGTGCAGTTCACACGCACCCATTCTGTAGTGGGGAATCATGATGGCTTCGTACTGTGTCAGTTTGGCTGCACTGCACTACCTCTCCCAGAGCGCCCTCGCTTCTAGGTTTCCCGGTAGGGTGGGCCACAGGCAGATTCTTGCCAGATTTGGAAGGAAGCAACCATTTTGGTTGGTGAGCTGCTGATTTACCTCCTTGTTGGGAAGTGGCACCTGGGCCTGCAATTACTCTACTTTCCCTGGACTCTCCTTCAGTTTTTCTGACTACTGGGCCAGGTGTGGACATGTTGAGCTCGGGGTGAAAGGTCTCAGCTTCTGCAGGATACCCTCATCGCCAAGGTCAGAGGCAACATGGACATGGGTTTCAGTCCTGTGCTCAGTGCCAGGCCCTGTCCTGGCAGAGGACAGCTTTAGCTGGGTTGGTCCCCAGCAGTTGAATGGGTAGAGACCCCATTCTTTGGGTCGCTCGGGCTGCTTGGCCTGGAAAGGGGCCTTTGCAGTGTGTGCAGAGGTGTCCGGGGGCCCAGGGAGAAGTAGGACCCAGGAGCGCAGAGGGTAGACCCGAGATCCTGAGGAGATTCACAGGGAGGCAGGGTCCCAGCCCCGTGAGAGGAAGGAGGCGGCTTCACAGGAGGAGAGAGCGCTACCCCAGGGGTGCGAGGAATGGAGACCGAAACCTGAGACCCTGGCCAGGGGTGGTGTGTTCAGACCGCCCTGGTCAGCAGGTGAGTAGGAGAAATCTTTTTTGGCTCTGTTTATAGATGAGGGAACTGAAGCTTGGAGAGAACAGTCTCGCCCCAGAGAAAAGACCATGGTGGACCCAGGCCCAGAACCCTGACCTCATCCTCTGCGGGCCCCCCACCCAAGTCCCCTCCATCAGTGGGTGCGGGCCTGGGCTGTTGCTGTGCCCTACCGTACAGACAAGAAAACCACGTAGTCCTTTGTCTCCTTTGCTGCACAATGGTTACCTCCTCCAGGGCCTCACAGTGTCACGTGCCTTCAGTGTTCACCTGGAATTGAGGCCCTTTGAAGCCAAATCCAAGAGACACAGTAAGTAAATGGGCTCCCCCGCTCTGTGCAGGAGCTGAGTGTGGTGTCAGGGCAGAAAATACACCTTCAGCACCAGTAAGGTGAGTGTTGGAACACCTCCCTCGCTGGGCTGTCTTGAGGCTGAGGTCTCTAGCCTTCCTCAGAATGCCTGGCACACGCCGAGTGTTCATTCAACTTCAGGATGTGGGACCCATCTACAGAGATGCAGCTCGGCTGAAGGGTCTGAGTGAGCAAGTTGGGAAGGTGGGGGACCTGTGGGTGGAGGAGAGTGGGACCCTAGGAGAGTGGTTTTGAGGAAGAGCAATTTGAATAGATGACAAGGTCCAGGATATGGGCATGGGAGGATAAAGTGAGTTAAAGGAATGAGAGACCAGATTGCAAGTGACATAAACCCAATTTCAACTAGCTTATGTGAAAAGCAAGTATCAGCTCACAGAATAGCCAGGTCTGTGTAGCTTCAGGCATGGCTGGATCCAGATGCTGCATTAATGTCCTTAGTTCTTGGCTCCACCTTTATGTCTTGGCTCTTTTTTCAGGTGGGTTTTCCCTATGTGTTGACAAAGATGGCCACTGGCAGCTCTGGCCCCAGTGTCCCTACCCTTAGTGATCCTGGGCGAGAGAGCACCTCTTTCTCACTAGTTCCAGGAAGTCTCAGGATTGACTCATTGAACTCACTGGGGTCAAGAACCAGTTTCTCCAATCATTGTGGCCAAGGAACAGACTAAACACTCAACAGCCAGGTCTTTGGTCATGTGACCATCCCTGGGACTGGAAGGGTCAGACCCCCCAGAGCCACGTGGCCTGAGAGTAGGGGGGCGGTTTGTCCCCAGAAGAAAATTAAAGTGCTTTGTATTATCAGAAGAATGAGAGATGCTACCTGGAGAAGATAGGCCTTGGTGTGGACAACAAGCCAGAGGCTAAGTCTTCAAAGAATGGAGGGGGGCGGTGGTGACAGGAGAAGGGTGTGGGCAGCAGCATCAGAGGAGAGGCTGCTGGAGAGCCAGGTGGTGTGCGCAGTGAAGGGCGGATTCCAGTGGGAAATCTGGAAGGACAGTGCGGAATAAGGCCGACCTGAAGGGCACTTTGGGGCCTTGGAGCTCACGGGATGTCTTCCAAGGATAGAGAGTCAGTAGGGGTGGAGCTCTGGTCAGGGAGGACTCTGGGAAGGGGAGGTGGCTCAGTGTGAAGGGTTGGGCAGGAAGGAGCAGTGTCCACGTGCCCAGGTCCCTGCAGCCCTTCCCAACCCTCTCTGAACCTCAGGGCCACCTAGGAGAGGGTCAGAAACCCAAGCCCCAGGCCCCAGCCTCAGATGCTGACTTGGACAACTGGGGTGAGCCCAGGTGGCATCTGGGCTTGGGTTTCTGGTTTAGGGAAAGAGGGTGTGGAATGGGAGGGCTCCCGTTTAGCTGGTCAGGAGCACCATCCCCCAGAACCCTGGGGAGGCTGCGGCCTCTCACTGCTGCTGGCTGCTGGTGGCCTACTGGTTGGCTCTGCAGGCAGCTTGGGACCGGCTGAGGCTGGCACGGTGGCCCTGCAGCAGGGCACTGGGCACACTGCCCCAAAATCAAAACTGCAAAGTAGATGAAGCTGTTACTAATCAGTAAGTGGCCAGGACATGGGCTGGCAAGGTGGGTGGAGTTCCCAAGAATTGAAAACAGCCTTTGCCCTAATGCCAGCCAGATCAGGGCCCCATCTGGCTCTCAAGTGTCTCTCTCCGAGCTTCTGCCTTGAGGGCAATGATGTGGTACCCCTGTGACTTCTGTCTCCCCACTTCTCCCACACTGACTGGAAGCTTGGGCAGGGCAGGCACCTGTGCTGGTTCGGCCCGCTGCTGTGTCCCCTGGGCCCAGGCCAGGGCAGGGCAATAACACACTGGCAGCTGGCCCTGCAGTTCCCTGCAGCAGGAAGCAGTGGGGAGAGCCTGCAGCAGGGTGGAGAGAGACTTGAAGTGGGACTGGCTGGCCACTTGCCCAGTGTGGGAAGGGTCTGCCCTGTTACCCAGCCTGTGTGCCAGAGGAGGGTAGTGGCTGCCAGGCCATGGTCAGGGTCACTTGCTGGCCAGGGGCTCTTCTCCAGCGGAGATCCCCTGAAGCTCTCACCTACTTGCTCAGCCTGGTCTGTGCGTATGCACTATCCTAGAATGTTGTCTGGCTTTCCACTGCTCCAGGGTTCTCCCTGTTTTGCAGGGTTGTCCCTTCACAGGCACATCTGTCAGAATAGGCTTCAAGTCTAGTGCCCAACTAGAGGCACAGCTATTCCATATGCTGGACACAAAGGGTGGGAGGGTGTCCCAGGGCTGAATTGAAGGTCATTCCTGCCAATTTGTCTGTAACCCTCTGGGTCCCGTGTGCACTCCAGATTAACTTACAGGCTCCGGGAAGGTCAGCCTTGCTCAGACCACACCTCAGTTAGTGGTGAGTGAACCAGAACCCGGCTCCACTGGTCCTGTCACAGCAACACGAAGCCTCTCTGAATTCGGAGTCAGTAAGCTCTGTGAAGGCCCAGCGTGCGGTGACTTTGTGAGACCTGAGGGTCTCTAACCCGCAGACCCCGCAAAGCCCCCCGCTCCCCCACCCCCCAGGCGGTGGACCCAACTGCCCATCTACCAAGGTAAACTCCGCACTTCCTTCGGGGACCAACCGGCCCCCTCTCGTGCCGGGCTCCGGGCCTGCACCTCTAACGGATCCGGGGTGCTGGGCCCCCCCCCCCCATCCAGCCCAAGCCCCGAGGCGGCCGCGCCCAACCCTACTCCACTCGGAAGAAAACAAGAGCGATTCAAAGGTTTAAACAATTTATTGTGCCCAATTTATTGTGCCCCAAAAAAGGCGACGAGAAAAAACTGCGCCGCGCGGCCCCGCGCGATTGCTCGGCGCGCGCCCGGAGGCAGGGAGGGCGGAGGCGGGAAGGGCTGCGCGGCCCTCTCGTCCTCGCGCGCAGGCGCGGCGCGGCCTTCGGTGCCCGGTAACCAAGGCGACAACCGTTGCCAAGGGCGAGAGCCAATAGGGGCACCGCCGGGGCCGTTTCAAAAATCTAAAGCAAACAAAAAAACGGTCCCACGCGGGGGATGGGCAGGCCGGCGCGGGGCCGGGTCCCCGTTAAGTCGGAGCGCGCACGGCGGCCCGGGCCGGTGCCCCGCGCAAAACCTACGTGCACTCGGGGTGGAAAAGTGGGCGTCGGGGCCCCGCGTTCACTTGCGGCCCTTGGGCACTTTGGGCACGCTGGGCTTGGCCGCCTTCTTCACCTTCTTGCCGCCCGCGGCTGCCGCCTTCTTGGCCTTGCTGCCTTTGTCCTTCTTGGAGGCGGCACCCTTCTTGTGCGAGCGCTTCTCGGGCTGCGGGCCCTTGGCGGGCTTCTTGTCCGCGCGCCGCGCAGCGGCCGCACTCGGGGCCGCCTTCTTGGCTTTGTGCGCAGCAGGCGCCGGGGCGGAGGCGGGCGCCGGGGCTCCGCGCCGCTCCCCGCCGCCCTCCAGCTTCTTGCGGTTGAGCTTGAAGGAGCCGTTGGCGCCGGTGCCCTTCACCTGCAGCAGCGTATCGTTCTGCACCAGCGCCTTGATGGAGTACTTGAGGTAGGTGCGCCCGTTTTGTTGGTCGAACCATGCCACCTTCTTGGCCTCCGCGTAGATCTTGGCCAGCGACGAGCCATTGCGCTCGCCCAGGCGGCGGATGGTCTCCACCACGAGCTGGCTGTATTTTCCGGGCTGGTTCTTCTTCTTGCTATTCTTCCTTTTTTTGGATGGGGACAGCGAGGCCGAGCCGTTGGCCTTAGCCGCCTTCTTGGCCGCCCCTTCGGCGGTCGTCAGCGGCAGGGCCTCCTCCAGCTCCACAGACATGGTGGCGAGCGGGTTGGTGGCGGGCGGGGCGCGGAAGCCCGGGGGCCGCGCCGGGAAAAGGAAGGCGAGGGGCCGCGGGGGCGCCGGGGGGCTGGGGGCGCGCGGCGGCTCCAGGCGGGAGCGGCCGCGGCCGTGCCTGGGGCCGGGCGGCAGGGCTGGGGTGGGGGCCGGGCCGGCCGGAGCGGGGGTCCCGAGCCGGGGCCGGCGCGGGGGCGGTCGGAGCGCAGGAGTCCGGCGCTAGGCAGTCAGAGCGGGGATCGTCTCGGAGCGGGTTTAGTCAGCCTCGCGAGCGTCGCTGCCGCCTCCGCCAGAGCTTGCTGGGCGTGCGCGCTGAGCTCTGGCGAGGAGGGCGCCCCGCTCCGCTTTTATGGGTCTACGGCGGACCACGTTGAGAACAACAACAGCCTGGTCCGGGGCCAGCGCCAACTTGTGCTTCTTGGAGCCCCTTCCCCGGCCGCTGGCTTCCCAGACCGCGCCTCTCCGGCGCCGCCGCGCTCGCCGCCGTGCGCCCCGGACAGGGCCCGAGCCTGCGGCACGGCGGAGAGGCGGCCCGCGCCCAGGGAGGGCTCGGCAGAGGGCAACGGAGGGACGCACCCTAGGCTGCGATAGCGCGAGAGGAGGGGGGCACTCCGTTTAGGGCCGAATAGCGCGGGCCCCCGGGGAGGCCCCGCGGCCCGGAGCTCGGCGGCCGTCAGCCAAGAGTGGTCCACGGGCCCCCAAGCCCAGACCGCGTCCGGGGGGCCCCGGGCCTGCCCGCTGGACGCGCTTTAATTTGTCCGAACTAACACAGGGCACGCCCTCACGCGGTCGGCTGGGGCAGTGTGGAGGGAGCCGGGACGTCTTCGAGGGGGGTCTCCGCCAGAGTGCAAGGGGAGAGCGGATGCTGGCGCCCTCCTCTGCGCGCCCGGGGTCTCCTTAGGCCTCGGGGGCCTGGGCAGGACGCGGGAGGCGGCGGAGAGGACCGCAGGTGCTTCTCTGGGGACATTTCCTAGCCGCCGCCCCCCGCCCCCGCCCCCGCCCCCGCCCCCGCCGCAGATGCTACCAGTGCCCCATTTTATGGTGGGTGAGCAGCCTCCACCATTCCCCCCAAAGCCAAATGGCGGCTCCGGCGGGAGAGAGAGGAAGGCCGCGGACCCCGGACGGTTTCCCGGAGAGGATGGGGGAGGGGAGTTGCTCTTCGTTCCGGGCCACACCCCTCCCCCTCCCATGTGGGGAGCGCAGTTGAGAGCGGGGGCTCCCTCTCCGGGTACCAGGCGGAGGCTTGTGCAAATCTGGTGGCCTTGCCGGTGGGTCCAGTATTGGGGGTGCGGAGGAGGCGCTGGACCATCTTTCTCGAAGCCAAAGGAGCCCCCACTTGGGGAGCTGAGGCCACGGGGAGACGCTCCGGGAGGAGGGCGGATCCCTTTGGGGTGAGTGATTTAGGCCCGGATCCTGCGGCCACGGCCACGGCAGGATAAACAGTCCCCTGAGGCCCGAGCATGGAGGAGAGGGGGTGGGACGGGGTGGGGGGGGTTGGCCTTGAGCTCCAGGGGTGAGGAGAGCTGCAGGCCGTGAGAGCCGAAAAAGCGGGGCGCGTTTTGGGCCTTCTGACCCAGCAGGCCCCCTGAGTGGTCTGTGCTTCCCCCGTCACAGCGCTTGTCCGGCCCGCATTTGCTTTCCGACAAGCTGGGGAATAAGCCCCAGGAGAGAAGGAAATTGAGGCTGGTGGGGTGTTTGCGGGGGTCAGGGGCTTGAGCCACAAAAGGGGGCAGAGAGTACAGCCCATAGGAGAGGGAAGATGGATCTCAGCCTGGGCTCCTGCAGAGAAGGCCAAGCCCCTCTCCCAGGGAGGAGGGCCGCTTAGCGAGCCCAGCCCAGGTGAGGAAACACCATCCGAAGTTCCTAACTGGGGCGGGGGGAGCGGGGTGGGGGGGGACACACGGGTCTGTGAGAGCTGAGCCCTGGGAGGAATGGGGAGCAGTGGCAAGGAGCTTATAGATACTGCATGGCTTGAGCAAAGACCTCGGGTTCCGAAGATGCAGGGTGTGTGCAGGGTGAGAAGCAGCGAGGTGTAGACCCCGTGCCCCCGAGGGGTCTGCCTGGGAGAAGCCCCGGGAGTGAGCAGAGGGTGGGTGTGCTGGGGGTGGGCGTGGCGGCCCTCCCGGGAGGACCCGGGCGCATTGAGGTGGAGTGGGAGCAGGGGCGCCCATGAGAGCTGGCCCAAGGCACCCGGCTGACTGGCAAGAGGGGCTCCAGCTTGGGTCTCTGAAAGGTCAAAGGGAGAGCAGAGGGTGATACCCCCGAAGGACCCCCGACTGAAACCTGTCCAGCCGTCGCCGTGGAGGGAGGCAGGTCGCTGGAAATGTGAATCTGGAGCTGGTTGCAGTAGTAGGCGGGGTGAGGGCTGTCTCCCCGGGTCATCGGAAGGGAAGGAAGGACGTGGGGCTGGCCGGAGAGGGAGGCTGCCCATTGGAGACAGAAGAAGAACGGTCAGAGAGGAAGGGAGGGCCAGGCGTGGCTGGTGTCCTGGAAGCAGAGGAGGAGAGAGTTTCAAGAAGGGCCGGTCTGTCCAGTGCAGCTCCCTCAGGAAGCTAGTTGATCCTCAGAGCCGGCTTCTGAGACCCTCTGCCTGGACCCTGCCTGTTTTGTCTGGTGTTTTACTAAAACCTAAATTAGTTCCAGGATTTAAAAATCAGGCGATTTCAGTAAAAATGCAGTCCAGATTTCAGATTTCCCTTTAAAAAATCTGAAGATTTGACCAGGGTGGGTTGGGGGGAGTGGGCAGAGGGTGCGGGGCCTGAGTAACAGTTCAGTGAGGGGTGCTGGGAGGCTCTCTTGCCGTAACTGGAGGAGAGAAGGAATCAAAGCAGGGAATGGACACACGCAGGCAGGGCAGTGTGGCCCAGACCACAGGGAGGACACAGCAGATAAGGCTCAAGAGTCCACACCGGCCCTGGTGGGCTCCTTGGCCTGCCCAGAGGGGGTTGCTGCCTGGGGCCCAGGGCTCAGGGAGACTAATTCTAGGCTTTGGGAGTGGGCAGGGAGGTGATTTCCTGCCAGTGACCTCATTATACAAGTGAGGACACTGAGGTCTAGGGTGGCAGTTAGTAGCTTTATCCAGTTCTCCAGGACTCTAGGCCTTCAGGGATGCCTCTTGAACCAAACACTCCTGGGTAGCCCCCTGCCATCCTTCTAAGGACATCACAGGTGGGGAAGGCCTCACGTGGCCAATGGGAAAATGCCAAAATACGGGAAAAGGAGCACCTGGAATTGGCCAGGGCCTGGCGGAGAGGGCCACCCCTTCCCCAGGGCCGGGGGTGCATATTCTGGGCGGGTCCACTCTCCCTAGGCAGGCTTCTCCAGTCCTGGGGCTCCAAACACCATCCATACATTGGTGACACCCATTTCTGTCTCTCTCCCGACTAACAGGCGGCCACGAACTGCCTGCAGCCTCCCCTGGGACGTCTGAAAAGTGTCTCTTCTGTGTCATTGCTGAAACAGAAACTCCCCATTTTCTCTTGCAATCCTGCTCCTCCCCAGACTTGCAGAAAGCATGGGTCCCTCCTCATCTCTTCTTCCCTCTCCCCTGTCCCCCAACCCATAGGTGCCTGCGTGCACTTCTCCCCCAGCTGCCGCGCTTGCCGCCCTCCCTCTCCAGCCTTTTCGTCCCACGCACCAGGGGCTCCCACCTTGGGGCCTCCGTACCTGCTGTGTGGCTAGCTCCTTTCACCCAGAACCCATTCAGTGCAGCCTCCAGGCCAGCCGGGCCAAGACGCCTCTCTGGGATTCCTGTCTCGTTACCCTGCTTTATTTTCTTCATAGCACTTACGATCATCTGACCCTGTTTTGCCTATTTCTGGCGGGGGCTCCAAGAGCGTAGCTGGGTCTGCCTTGCTCCTTGCCGGTCCCCAGCCCCGGGCACACCCTGCTTGGCGACGCAGCAGCAGGAAGGTGGACTCTGGGAGTCAGGAGCTCCCCTCCCCCAAACTCCCTGTGTGACCCACCTGCCTGGGCCCCGGGCGGGCTCAGTGTTGCCATCTGTATAAGGGGTACACGCACAAAAGGGCAAACAGAGGCACCTCCACCTCGGAGTGTTTCTGACAGCCTGGGCAGGAGCCCCGGGCAGGGAGGCCCAGAGGGCTGTGGGGTCTCCAGCCTGCTGTAGGAAAGGCCCAGTCGGCTCTGGCCGGGCTGCTGGGGTAACAGTTAAGAGGCCAAAGGGTCTGTCTCCCCAGAAGGTGTTTTAAACTGAGAGGTTGGCTCCAGCCTTAGCCTGGGCTGGGCCCAGTTTGGGGTTTAAATAAGAGGCATTCAGTGCTTTTCAGTATTTAAGGGGAGACAAAGGGGAATTCACCAGACGAGACTGTGGGGAGGTTGCCTTTAAGATGCAAATATGTATTGTGAAGCCTTGAATGGGGACGTGGTGAGGGCCTCTGGCCCCTCACCCCCAGGGCTGGCGGCGGGGCGGGGGCGGGACCGCCAGGCGGGAGGCTGAGATCAAAGGAGCGGACGAGTCGATGCTGACGCTTAGAGGAGGTGGAACGGGGGACTGAGCTGCCACCGCATTCCTGTCCTGTCCCCGGGGGCCCCGACTGCCCGCCACCTCTGCTTCCCCGCAGGGTCCCCTGCTGCAGACGCCCCCAAGGTGCTGCTGTCCTTAACGTGCAGTTTGTCAAGAAGGGACTTAGGTGCTACTCAGTGTGGAAGGAGCCAGACCTCGGCAGGACCCGCCACTGCCTAGCGCTGTGTGTCAGGGTCACAGTGAGGGAGGCCCCCCCTCCGGGGGACTGAGGACCGTGGGTTTCGAGTAAGGACCCCAACCTAGAGACGGGCCTGCAGTGCTGATCAGAGGCGCGGCGTGGAGACTGGAGCCCGTACGCTGGGACGTGAACAGTGGCTCGGCTCCAGGAGGGGTCCCACCCCCTCCCTCTGCCGCTTCTGCCCGAGCTGGGGACCTTCTCCAGGACTTTTACTTTTCTCTCCTTTCATTTCTTTAAGTGCTGGGTAGTTTTTTCTTGGTGAAGTTATTAGTGGTCTAAAACCCAACGGGAGTAGAAGGATGTGAAGTGAAAACAAAGCCCCCGCCCTTGGCCCCAGCTCGCGAGCTGTGCGCGCACAGGGCTGCGTGTTGCTGACTCTGGACACCAGGTCCGCGTCCAGGTGGCCTGTCCTGAACGGCTGCAGCGCCAGCCGTCTGGTCGTGTCCTCCTGCGGGGCAGGCGGGGCTGTTACTAAGGTGTTTCCGTGACTGTCCTTTGTTCACGAGCCCAGAACTAGCCGCCAGATTCACTGTTAAAAATTGAGTTAAGCCTTGCTGCCCCGCGACCGTGCAGCCCTCCGAGCGCCCCCTCCTCTCCGCACCCGCGTCCCCAGTGAGCGCCCATCCCGGCTTCTGTGACTCCACCCAGCCTGGCCTGTGTGTGTCCCCACCTCCCCACCCCACTTCAGGCACCGCCATCCCCCCGCCCCCGTGACCTGGCCGCCTCCTCAGGGCTTCCCGACCCCCCATCTCTTCTGGGCCGCGGCCACCAGCCTTTGGGGGCGTGAAGGGACGTGGCATCCTGCCCCCCTCACAGCCTGGCTCTGCCCTCCCCACCTTCCCCTGCCCTTCTTCCTTTCGGCCTCGGCCTCGGCCCAGCCCAGCCTCCCCAGGAGCCTCCCCTGCAGGGGTCTCTGCCTGGCAGGGCCAGGCCTGGGGGGAGCAGTGGAGTTGGGTGGTGTTTGGGCCCTTGTTTCAAGGACAGGGGAACAGGCGACTCTCCTGGCCCAGGAGACGCAGGCTCCCGGCCCCCCTGTCTGCGGGGCAGGGGTCTCCTGGAACCCAGGCTGCCCGTTCCAGTGCCCCCGGGGAGGGAGCCGGCCCAGTGGGCGAGGCCAGACTTGTCTTCCAGCCTTGGGCTGTGGTAGAGCTTGACATCTCTTCTCCAGAAGGCCCGGGGTTTGAGGCCCGAGGAGCCGGGGCGGGTTTGCGATAGAGAGACCATTTGGAGAGGGGCCCCGGCGACCAGGACAAAACCCGACAGACAAAGAAACCATCTTCCACCGTCGCCCTGCGGGGCAGAGGCGCAGACAAGGGAATCATGGCTTTATCTCCTTTCTTACAAGCAGCCTCAGCTGTGGAGACGCTCCTGCGGGGGCCAGGGCGGGGGGACCCGCAAAGCCCTAAAGGGGGCGAGAGCAGCCTGGGCCCAGGCGCTGGGCATCCACCCATCCCGTGCGGCCGGGGCTGCGTTTCTGCCTGCGGCGGAAAACCGGGACCCAGGAGAGACTGGGTAAGGTCCCCGGTGACCCCTGGCCAGGAAGAGACGGCAGAGCATTTGCTGTTTACCTCATTTCAAGGCGGCCCCCTCACCCCACTTTCTAGCACTTGGTCTTACACCACCTATCGCTTTCTCATGCCTGCCACCCCCAGGAGAGCAGGGACCTGGTCAACCCATGCTGCACGGAGGCCTGGCACGTAGTAGGTCCTCAATAAATATTCGTTGAATGAATGAGATGGGAGTCAAACCCTGGTGGGCTTTCCGTCCCGGTGCGAGTCTGCGCGGTCCCAGGGCCGAGCTGAGAGCCCGCGGGGCCTGCGAGGCTTGCAGACGCTCATGTCAGTGTGACTGGTGATCCTGACATTCTCTCCTGGTCAAGAACAATTCACAGCTGCCCTGAGAGGCTGGGACTCTGCTCCCTAACTGCCGTTGTCCGGGGGGGCTGCCACCCCCCAGCCCGGGCCCCGCCCTCCCCGCTCAGGACCCTCCAGGGCTCCCCGACCGGCCTGCAGCACTCGGGCCTGCTGACCTCTTCGACTTTATGTCCTGGCGCCCCTGCCCTCCCCGCGGCCTCCCTCCTGGAGCCCACTTCCCACCCCTGGTTTGATTTCCATCAGCTCCTTCAGTCCTGTCATCCTGATTCCTTTTCTCATAAGTTTTCTGTAGCTAAAGTATCTTTTATTTTAGCATCTGTCCCCCACCCCCAAGACCTTGTCTGTCTTGTGTAGCACTGAATGATGAGAATCTAGAAAGGAATCTAACTCCAAACTCAGGAGTTAGGTCCGTCAGGACTCAGAATTATATTTGTGAAAGGGGGAAACAAAAGCCACCAGACCCACACCTAGTCTAGAGCTTGACATAAACAGCTCTCCAAAAATGAGTTCCCTTACTTTATTTCCCTCTAATCCGATATTAATTCTTGAACGCTTTGGGGCCGTCGATGTGGGAAGGACCCTTAGACCCTGTCTCATCCTGTCTGCCCTGTCCCCATCTTACATGAAGAAGCTGAGGTCCAGAGAAGAGGCAGGGCTCACATGGTGCCACTGGATTGCGCTCCAACTCTGATTCCTAGCGCAGCGCTCTTGCCCTTCCTGACCCTTCATCTGTCCAGTTAGCCAGGGGCGGGGGAGGGACAGCAAGGCCAAGGCTAGGTCCCAGGATGAGGACAGGTGTTCGCCGAGCTCCAGCCTTGTCTGGGTGCAAAAGTCTTTCCATCCGGGCCAGGTCCCGGAGCCAGGGAACAGCAGAAGGGCAGCCGGAGGCGGCCCAAGCACTCTTCAGGCATCTAAGCTCACTCTGGACCTGCCTGTTAGGCACCATCGGCCCCAGAAGACTGAGAAAGCCTCAGAGTGGAGCTCCCTGTGGCCAGATCTTCACAGAGGCCAAGGTTTTCTCAAAGCCCCCATTGGACCCCATCAGATCCTGCCCACCCCTCAAACACGCGGGCGGCTTCCCATCACACTTAAAATAAAATACAAACGTCTCCCCACGGCCTTATGCGGCTTGCCTTCCTGTCCCCGCCCTGGACAGCCGGCCCACCCCACGCGGTGACTTTGTGCTGCTGTCCCCTCCTCCTTGGACTCTCAGGCCCTATTCCTTGTTGCCAGTCAGGTGAATAACACCTCAGGGAAGCCTTCCCTAAACACCCCGTCTGAAGTAGGGCCACCCACCCCCATCTTTCACCATCACTTTGACAAGTTTTTCTTTAAAGCACTTATCACTACTTGAGCTTTTGCATTTATAGCCTAGTCTCTCCTCCCCACCTGGAGTCAGCTTGTCTGGCGTGTGGGTCACCGAATTCTCTGTACTTAGCATATGGTAGATGCTCAATAAACATTTGTTTGAATAAGTGAATGAGAAAGGGCCCTCACAGGGAGTACAGAGATTCGGCCCTTCTTTTCTGCCCAAGGTATTAAACTGCGCGTCCGGAGAGCCTGGGGGTTAGGGCCAAGACAGCACCTTCCCCTGCCCTCCCCCATACCCTAGGCCTTCGACGAGTGAGCAGTTTGCTCCAGTGGAGGAACTAGCATTTCAAACGGGAGAGCTTGGGGCAGCTTTCTGTGTGGGGAGCGGGGACAGTTCTCGGGAAGGACAGCCTTAACCCCTAGGGTGAGTAACGACCACGGCCGGGGTCAATCGCTGTGGAGGGGACTGAACGGAAAAGGTCCCCGGGATGCTCGGAAAGGAAGCTCGTCTCTGCGTCAGGGGGAGCGGGAGCAGGCGCCCAGCCTCTGCGTTTTCGGTGCCCAAGTCCCCTCCGGGCTTCAGGGGCGCGCCGCGTGGTCTCACCCGCATCCCCGGCCCTTCCGCGCCCGCCTCCCGCCCCGCCGGTGCGGCTGGACGGCCGGGCGGGTAACTGCGCTCAACTGCGCTCGGCCCGCGGCGGGCGTTGGGCGCGCGCCCTGCCCCGTCTCCATGGAGACCGCGCGCCCGCCTCCCAACAGCCCACCGGCTGCGCGGCTCCGGGGACCAGACGCGCGCATCCTAAAGCCCGGAGACGCATGTCAACACGCGGACCCCCAGACCCCCTTCTCGACAGGCCCAGGGAGGGGCGGGGGAGTCCTCTCGTTTAACAAAGGGTCGATGCTGGGACAGGTTTGGGAAAAGGAATTGACCCAAAGCCTGGAGAGCTTGGACCCTTGGGTGCTGTTGCTGGTCCAGGACCTGCACTGGAGCTTTCCTGCCACAGGTCTTCCTGAGGCCTTGCTAAGGTTTCCCTGGGGTGGCGCCGAGGCCAGACCTCAGGACTTCGTCCCCTGGGCACAGATCCCTCTGGTCACTCCCCGCGGGGCTGCACTGGAGGAGGCTCTGAGATGAGGGTCTGTGAAGCACGCTGCAAGGCTCCCCCCGATGCCGCCGGGCAGCCACCAGGGAAGGCGTCCCGCTGTGGGGACCGCTCGCCCCCACAGATCCCAACCAGGCTATGGCAGAAGCTCTGCAAAGCTGACCTCGGTCTTTGACCTCTGCCTGGTAGGCTCAGAGAACAGCCTAGGCCACATCTACGCCTGCCAAGGAGACCAACTGCTGGTTTCCTCCCAAGACCCGCACCCTGCACAGATTTTTAGGTGTCCACAGCCCCAGTAGAGGACAGGCTAACCTGAAAGCTGACTTCTCCCGGGATATAGCCAAGTGACAGCTGGTGCACACCTGACCTGCCACTGCACCAACCACTAGAGCTGGCTTCCAGAGTGACCTTTTAACTGGTCCTTACTGGCCACTCCTGATGCTGCCTTCAAGGCCTGTACAGTCGGCACCTGCTGGCCTTTGTATGTCAGGAATCCACACCACCAGCCCCTGTGGTGACACCAGACACTGGGGACCAGAGCTTCGCAGATTTGCCTGATGGTAAACCACCAGAGATCTGTCCTCACGTGGAACCACCACACTGCACACCTCTGTGCCTTTCTTGTCCACCTGTCTGGATGCTTTTCTATTCAAATTTTGTCCCAGGAAACAAAAAAACAAAAGTCCAAACCAAAACAGAAGACAAAAAAGCATTAATTTTATCTGTCCCAGGGTTCACAGACTTACAGGCCTACCTGGCCAGGTAGAAAATATCAATGAATGAGATGGTTTGCGAGGGACTGGTGACCTGGGGGGCACGGTGGGCCCATAAGGGGGCAATGAGCCCAGCCCCCGCTGCTATGCCAGGTAGAAGGCAGGCCCCGGGCTGCAAAATACTCAGAAGTGGCAAAACGGTATTTTTTAGTATATAATCTCTTGTTTTGTTCTTTAAACATTATTCAAAATTCAGATTAAAGGGCTTCCCTGGTGGCGCAGTGGTTAAGAATCCGCCTGCCAACGCAAGGGACACGGGTCTGAGCCCTGGTCCGGGAAGGTCCCACATGCCACAGAGCAACTAAGCCCGTGCGCCACCACTACTGAGCCTGCGCTCTAGAGCCCACGAGCCACAACTACTGAGCCCACGTGCTGCAACTACTGAAGCCCATGCGCCTAGAGCCCGTGCTCCACAACAAGAGAAGCCACCGCAATGAGAAGCCTGCGCACCACAACAAAGAGTAGCGCCCGCTCGCCGCAACTCCAAGAAAGCCCGCGCACAGCAACGAAGACCCAACGCTGCCAAAAATAAATAAATAAAAATTTTTTAAAACTTAGATTAAAGAAAAAATTGTAAGAAGTAAAACAAGGCACGTCTGCAGCTCAGGGTTGGCCTGCCTGGACTTCAGCGCAGATTCAGCCCTGTCTGCCCATGATCTTATGAAAACTCCACTTAAGCCTGCTGTGAGCAGACCCCCTGGACACCCTTCTTTGCATGTGCCTGAGCCCCAGAGATCCCTCCGTGTTACTGGCCAGCTGGGGGCTCCTCAGGGCGGGACCCTGCCTGGCCCACCTCCCTCACCTGCTTCTCCCTGAGGAGCAAGGGCTGCCCAAAGATTCTTTACCAAACTGATCCTGCAACCAGTCTAGAAGGAGATGGAGAGGGAGGCGGGGGTCTCTGCGCCTCTCAGCACCAGGTGCCAGGCCAGCCGCACGGTGCACTCTTCCCGCTTTGAGTTTGGCCCCAGACTTGGGAGCCGACTTTCTCAAAAGCCCCTCCCACCCCCTGAACCTAGAGGTCAGGGTGGAAAGAGCAGCTCAACAGCTTGGCTTCCAAGGCAACTTCCGGCAGCATCCGCCCCGGCACCGAGATTCCCTTCCGGCAGCATCCGCCCCGGCACCGAGATTCCCAACCTCAGCCCTGAAAACCTGCACCTAGTTCCTGGCCCCTTTCCGGATGGCTCATGTGCTAACCAGCAACGTGCATTTGTGCGTAAGCCAGCGCCCTGCTCTGGGGCTCCAGCGGTCAGCTCGGGAGCCCTGGGCTCCTCCAGATCCAGGTGTGACTTCCCAGGGGGACGGTTCCTGCGCACAGTGAGGGGCGTGTGACGGTAGTTCCTCGGGCTTCAGGCCTTGACTGAGAAGGGAAGGGGGTTTCTCTCTTCCCCTTTCCAGAAACGTATAAAACAGAAATAGAAACCAACTGCTCCGCCCTCTAATACTTGTCTGCTGCCAGCCCGTCATCTCGCAGGACCACGGACACTGGAACACGATGACCACGGTGACGCCCGGCTCCTTTCCTAGTTCCCTAAGGAGCCTTGGGCCACGGTCTCTGCTGATTGGTCACAATCCAGAAGAGTGGTTCTCAACCTGGCTGCACACTCACATCACCTGGTGAGCTTTAAAAAATACCAGTGCCTTCTCCCAGGACAGTGAAATCCAAAGTGCCAAAGGTAGGGCCCAGGCATGGGGATTTTTTCTTCCAGTTTTATTGGGGTATAATTGATGGGCACTAGGATTTCCGGGGGATTCTAGGGCATTGCCACAGAAAGAATGCCTGCCTCCGGGCAGTGGAAACGCTGCCCTGCCCCCAGCGGGAGGAGGTGAGCCCTGGGGCTCCCCGTGGTCCAGGGGCAGGCTTCCCAGCTTCCGGGATGCCGGGTGGGTGAGAGCCACTCAAAGGGCAGGGGGCAATCTGAGTCTGGGGCCTTTCTCAGGGGAGGGAGGGGTGCCTGTTCTTTGGCCCCCTCCGCTTCCACCTCCTTCAGGTAGTGAGGCTGGCAGGCCTTGCCCACTGGCTCTTTTAGAGCTTGATGGCCAAAGAAATAGCCCCACCCCACTGTGCCTTCCTACCCCTTGGAAGAAGCTCGTGTTCTCTATATACACCAGGGAGTGGCAGCAGCTGCCACTGTCAAGCTGGCCGAGCTGTCTCGTGTGCGGCGTGGCTTTGCCCACGCACGGGCGCTCCTGCTGAAAGGGCAGCCCTCGCAGGGACATCACAGAGGATGGAGGTTGTTTGCGTGCAGAGGCAGGGGCACCTGGGGTTCTGTGAGGCTGAGCCTTCTTTTCAGGTTTCGTGAGCTGCAGACACTAATTGCCTTTGACTTTTTTAGCTTCGCAGTTTCCTTTTTTCCCTTTTTTTAAAAACAAAAATGAAATGCACATAACAAACTTTTTACCATTTTAACCATTTTTAAGTATACAGTTCAGTGTCATGACATCTATTCACAATGTTGTGCAACCATCACCACTGTTTATTTCCAGAACTTTTCCATCATTCCTAACAGAAACTCTGTACCAACTAAAGAGTAACTCTCCATTCCCCCACTGCCCACAACATCTATTCTATTTTCAGTTGATAGGAATTTTCCTATTCTAGCTCCTTCATCTAAGTGAAGTCATACAATATTTATTTTTCTATGTCAGTCTTATTTTACTTAGCAAAATGGTTTCAAGGTTCATCCATGTTGCAACATTATTCAGAATTTGTTCCTTTTTTGTAGCTGAATAGTATTCCGTTATATATATATAAACCACATTTTGTTTACCCATCATCTGTTGATGGACAGTTGGGTTGTTTCCACCTTATAGCTATCGCAAATAATGCTGCTATGAACTTGCTATACTTGCTACTTGCTTCAGTAGTTGTGGCTCGCGGGCTTAGTTGCTCCAGGGCATGTGGGATCTTCCTGGACCAGGACTTGAACCCGTGTCCCCTACATTGGCAGGCGGATTCTTAACCACTGCACCACCAGGGAAGTCCCTTTTGTTTTGCTTTGAATAATAGCCATACTACTGGGTGTAAGGTGGCTTTGATTTGCATTTCCCAAATGACTAGTGACATTGAGCATCATTTCATATTCTTATTGGCCACCTGTGTATCTTCTTTGGACAGATATCCAAGTCTTTTGACCATTTTTAAATTGCACTGATTTTTTGTTACTGAGTTGTAGAAGTTCTTTATATGTTCGGATATTAACTTTTGCTGCAAAAAAGTCCTTAATTTTGATGAAGTCCAACTTACCTATTTCTTGTTTCCTGTGCTTTTGCTGTCATATCTAAGAAGTCATTGTCAGATCCAGTGTCATGAAACTTTCCCCTGTGTTTTCTTCTAAGGGTTTTATAGTTTTAGCTATGACAGTTAGACCTTTGATCCATTTCCAGTTAATTTTTGTATATGTGTTAAGGTAAGGGTCCAACTTTATTCTTCTGTGTGGCTATCCAGTTTCCCCAGTACAATTTGTTGAAGACTATTCTTTCCCCATTAAGTGGTCTTGGCACCCTCGCTGAAAATTAACAGACCATATATATACCATTTCCAAGTGCTCTGTTCTATTCCATTGGTGTATATGTCTGTTCTTATGCCAGTGCCTCACTGTCTCGATTACAGTGGTTTTGTATTAAGTTTTGAATCAGGAAGTTATTTGTCATCTTAACAGTTATTAAACTTCCAATCCATGAACACAGTATCTTTCCATTTATTTAGGTCTTTAATTTCTATCAGCATTGCTTTGTACTTTTCAGTGTACAAGTCTTTCACCTACCTGGTTAAATTTATTCCTAATATTTTATTATTTTTGATGCTATCGTAAATGGAATTATTTTCCTAATTTTCTTCGGATTGTTTCTTGTTAGCATATAGAAATGCAGCTGATTTTTGTGTGTTGATTTTTGTATTCTGCGATGTTGCTGAGGTAGTTTATCATCTCCAATTATATTGTGGGCTCTTCAGGATTTTTTTTTTAAATTTAACTTTAAGCATTTAGTGTTTTTTTTTTAATATATTTTTCTTAACCATATTTGCTTATTTATTTATTTATTTTTATTTTATGGCTGTGTTGGGTCTTCGTTTCTGTGCGAAGGCGTTCTCCAGTTGCGGCAAGCGGGGGCCACTCTTCATCGCGGTGCGCGGGCCTCTCACTATCGCGGCCTCTCTTGTTGCGGAGCACAGGCTCCAGACGCGCAGGCTCAGTAGTTGTGGCTCACGGGCCTAGTTGCTCCGTGGCATGTGGGATCTTCCCAGACCAGGGCTCGAACCCGTGTCCCCTGCATTGGCAGGCAGATTGTCAACCACTGCGCCACCAGGGAAGCCCCTCTTCAGGGCTTTCTACATATAAGACTGTGCCATCTGTGAACAAAGATACTTTTACGTCTTCCTTTCCAATTTGGAGGCCTTTTATCTGTTTTTCTTCCCTAATTGTTCTGGAAAGAACTGCCAGTGCTCTGTGGAATGTGGTGATGGAAGGGGGCCTCCTTGTCTTGTTCCTCATCTTAGGGAAAAGGCTTTCAGTCTTTAACCGCTGAGTATGATGTTGACTGGGGGGTTTTCATATGTGGGTTTTATTATGTTGAGGCAGTTTCCTCCTATTGCTAGTTTACTCAGTGTTTGTATCACAAAAATGGGTTGAAGTTTTAAACACTGGGATATAATTGACACATACCATGATATTAGTTTCAGGTGTACCGCTGTTTGTATATATTGTGAAATGATCACCACAGTAAGTGTAGTCAAATCCGTCACCATACATCGTTACAAAATTTTTTTTTCTTCTGATGAGAACTTTTAAGGTCTAGTCTCTCAGTGAAGCTGCAGGGACTGCTTAGTTAAATCCATTTCACCTGTAACCTGCCTTGACTCATCAAGGCGGTTTTAATTGTTGCTACAAAAAGACCTGCGTGTCCTCCACGCAGCCTAACAGTGTCCGGAAGCCCAGAGTCAGCTGCACCCGGTTGGAGCTGAGCCGGTTGAAACCGGTTAGGACCGCCGGCCCTCCAACTGGGCCTGCGCAGGTGTCCCCGGGGCGGCCTTGGAACCTGCAGAGGCCGGTGGCCTAGTTCACACCCTTCTTCCGTCACTTTTCTCCACGCACCCCACGCGCAGACGCCGCCCTGCTTCCTTATTCCTGATCCCGAAACCACCCGGGCCCCTTGCCTGCCGGGGCGTTTCTCCTCCTGTCTCCTCGCTCGGCTTGCCGACCTCGGCGTCTCAGCTTGTGGCTTGCCGCGCGTCAGGTAAGACAGCTTGTTTCAGCTACTTTGAAATATGCAGTCGAGTATGATTAACCCTGGTCGCCATCCCGGACGTTACATTCCCAGGACCAACGTTGTAACCGGAAGCCTGGCCCTCTTGACCCATTTCACCCACACCCCCCCGCCAGCTCTGGCAACCTCCAGTCTGTTCTCTGTGTCCGTGGGTTTGGCTTATTTATTTTTAGATTCCACATATCAAGGAGATCATACAGTATTTGTCTTTCTCTGACTTACTTCGCTTAGCCTGATGCCCTCAAGTCCATCCACGATGTCATGAATGTCGGGATTTCCTTCGTTTCTTATGGCGGAGTAAGAGTCCATTGCATCCGTGTACCACATCTTCTCTATCCGTGTGTCTGTTGATGGACACCCAGGTTGTTTCCATGTCTAGACCGTTGTGAACAGTGCTGCGCTGAACGTGAGCGTGCAGCTGTCTCTCGAGTTGTGTTTTCACTTCCTTCAGATAAATACTGAGCAGTGGAATTGCTGGATGGGTTGATAGTTCTATTTTTTTAATTTACTTGTTTGTTCGTTTTACTTTTTCACAAACCCCTGTGTCGAGGGCCGACTTTCAGTAGATCGTGGCGAGGGAGCTGCTCTGCCGCGTTCGAGGCCCGACCCAGAAGCAGCTCGTCTACAGACGGTTCAGCACCAGGTTCCCTGCTAACGTGCGGTGCATCATTCTGTCTTTAATTTCTTGAGGAACCTGCATCCTCTCTTCCACTCCCACCAACAGTGCACAAGGGTTCCCTTTTTTCCACATCATCACCAACACTTGTTATTTCTTGTCTTTGATAAATAGCCATTCTGACAGGTGTGAGGTGATATCTCATTGTGGTCTTGACTGGTTTCCCTGATGATTAGTGATGTTGAGCATCTTTTCATGTCCCCGTTGGCCATCCGTGTGTCTCCTTTGGAAAAATGTCTCTTCAGATCCTTTGCCCGTTTTTAAATTGGATTGTTTGCTCTTTTGCTTTTGAGTTGTATGAGTTTTTTAATTTTAATTTTGGATTTAATTTAATTTATTTAATTAATTTTGGATTTAATTTTGGATTTAATTTTGGATTTAATTTATTTAATTTAATTTTTTAAATTTAATTTTGGATATTAAGCCCTTATCAGCTATATGATTTGCAAATATTTTATCCCATTCAGCAGGTTGTCTTTTCATTGTGTTCATGGCTTCCATTGCAGAAACTTTCTAGTTGAATTTTTTCAAATGCTTTTTCTGCATCAGTTGAGATCATGTTTTTTTGTCTTCATCCTATAAATGTCATGTATCGATAGACTTTCGTATGTTGAATCATCCTTGCATTCTAGGAATAAATTCCACTTGGACATAGTATATAATCCTTTTAATGTGCTTTGGCAGCTTCCTGTTTTCCAGGGAGAATAGCCAGAGAATCAGTGACCTGATAGGATTCTGATGATCCCCAGGGTAACCTGAGTTGATCTCAGAGTTGGAGGATCCTATCCCAGGGCCAGAAATGGGGGATGGCAGGCGGTTTCCCTGTCCTTCCACAACCCCTGGACAAGACAGCCCCCAAACAGTCCTTTCCAGGCGTGGAGCCATGACTGTAGAGAGAGCCAGGGTGCTTTGTTGTTGTTTTTTTTAAGATATCTATATATATTTTTTGATGTGGACCGTTTTGTTTTGTTTTTTGGGGTTTTTTTGTGGCTTTTTCCTCTTATTTTATTTTTTAGGATTTTATTTATTTTTTTATATAGCAGGTTCTTATTAGTCATCAATTTTATACACATCAGTGTATACATGCCAATCCCAATCGCCCAATTCATCACAGCACCACCCCCAACCCCCGCCGCTTTCCCCCCTTGGTGTCCATACGTTTGTTCTCTACATCTGTGTCTCAATTTCTGCCCTACAAACTGGTTCATCTGTACCATTTTTCTAGGTTCCACATATATGCGTTAATATACGATATTTGTTTTTCTCGTTCTGACTTACTTAACTCTGTATGACAGTCTCTAGATCCATCCACGTCTCAACAAATGACCCAATTTCGTTCCTTTTTATGGCTGAGTAATATTCCATTGTATATATGTTCCACATATTCTTTATCCATTCATCTGTTGATGGGCATTTAGGTTGCTTCCATGACCTGGCTATTGTAAATAGTGCTGCAGTGAACATTGGGGTGCATGTGTCTTTTTGAATTATGGTTTTCTCAGGGTATATCCCCAGAAGTGGGATTGCTGGGTCATATGGTAATTCTATTTGTAGTTTTTTAAGGAACCTCCATACTGTTCTCCATAGTGGCTGTATCAATTTACATTGCCACCAACAGTGCAAGAGGGTTCCCTTTTCTCCACACCCTCTCCAGCATTTGTTGTTTGTAGATATTCTGATGATGCCCATTCTAGCTGGTGTGAGGTGATACCTCATTGTAGTTTTGATTTGCATTTCTCTAATAATTAGTGATGTTGAGCAGCTTTTCATGTGCTTCTTGGCCGTCTGTATGTCTTCTTTGGAGAAATGTCTATTAAGGTCTTCTGCCCATTTTTTGATTGGGTTGTTCGTTTTTTTAATATTGACCTGCATGAGCTGTTTACATAGTTTGGATATTAATCCTTTGTCCGTTGAGTCGTTTGTAAATAGTTTCTCCCATTCTGAGGGTTGTCTTTTCATCTTGTTTGTAGTTTCCTTTGCTGTGCAAAAGCTTTTAAGTTTCATTAGGTCCCATTGGTTTATTTTTGTTTTTATTATTACTCTAGGAGGTGGATCAAAAAAGATCTTGCTGTGATTTATGTCAAAGAGTGTCCTTCCTACGTTTTCCTCTAAGAGTTTTATAGTGTCCAGTCTTACATTTAGGTCTCTAATCCATTTTGAGTTTGTTTTTGTGTATGGTGTTAGGGAGTATTCTAATTTCATTCTTTTACATGTAGCTGTCCAGTTTTCCCAGCGCCACTTATTGAAGAGACTGTCTTTTCTCCACTGTATATCCTTGCCTCCTTTGTCATAGATTAGGTGACGATAGGTGTGTGGGATTATCTCTGGGCTTTCTATCCTGTTCCATTGATCTATATTTCTGTCTTTGTGCCAGTACCATATTGTCTTGATTACTGTAGTTTGTAGTATAGTCTGAAGTCAGGGAGTCTGATTTCTCCAGCTCCGTTTTTTTCCCTCAAGACTGCTTTGGCTATTCGGGGTCTTTTGTGTCTCCATTCAAATTTTAAGATTTTTTGTTCTAGTTCTATAAAAAATGCCATTGGTAATTTGATAGGGCTTGCATTGAATCTATAGATTGCTTTGGTAGTATAGTCATTTTCACAGTATTGATTCTTCCAATCCAAGAACATGGTATATCTCTTTATCTGTTTGTATCATCTATAATTTCTTTCATCAGTGTCTTTTAGTTTTTTGCTTACAGGTCTTTTGTCTCCCTAGGTAGGTTTATTCCTAGGTATTTTATTCTTTTTGTTGCCGTGGTAAATGGGAGTGTTTCCTTAATTTCTCTTTCAGATTTTTCATCATTAGTGTATAGGAATGCAAGCGATTTCTGTGCATTAATTTTGTATCCTGTAACTTTACCAAATTCATTGATTAGCTTTAGTAGTTTTCTGGTGGCATCTTTAGGATTCTGTATGTATGGTATCATGTCATCTGCAAACAGTGACAGTTTTACTTCTTCTTTTCCAATTTGGTATTACTCTTATTTCTTTTTCTTCTCAGATTGCCGTGGCTAGGACTTCCAAAACTATGTTGAATAATAGTGGTGAGAGTGGACATCCTTGTCTCGTTCCTGATCTTAGAGGAAATGCTTTCAGTTTTTCACCATTGAGAATGATGTTTGCTGTGGTTTGTCATATATGGCCTTTATTATGTTGAGGTAGGTTCCCTCTATGCCCACTTTCTGGAGACTTTTTATCATAAATGGGTGTTGAATTTTGTCAAAAGCTTTTCCTGCATCAATTGAGATGATAATATGGTTTTTCTTTTTCAGTTTGTTAATTTGGTGTATCACATTGATTGATTTGCATATATTGAAGAATCCTTGCATTCCTGGGATAAATCCCCCTTGATCATGGTGTATGATCCTTTTAATGTGTTGTTGGATTCTGTTTGCTAGTATTTTGTTTAGGAGTTTTGCATCTATATTCATCAGTGATATTGGTCTGTAATTTTCTTTTTTTGTAGTATCTTTGTCTGGTTTTGGTATCAGGGTGACGGTGGCCTCATAGAATGAGTTTGGGAGTGTTCCTTCCTCCACAGTTTTTTGGAAGGGGTTGAGAAGGATGGGTGTTAGCTCTTCTGTAAATGTTTGATAGAATTCACCTTTGAAGCCATCTGGTCCTGGACTGTTGTTTGTTGGAAGATTTTTAATCACACTTTCAATTTCATTGCTTGTGATTGGTTGGTTTATATTTTCTATTTCTTCCTTTTTCAGTCTTGGAAGGTAATACCTTTCTAAGAAATTTGTCCATTTCTTCCAGGTTGCCCGTTTTATTGGCATAGAGTTGCTTGTAGTAGTCTCTTAGGATGCTTTGTATTTCTGCAGTGTCTGTTGTAACTTCTCCTTTTTCATTTCTAATTTTATTGATTTGAGTCCTTTCCCTCTTTTTCTTGATGAGTCTGGCTAATGGTTTATCAATTTTGTTTATCTTCTCAAAGAACCAGCTTTTAATTTTATTGATCTTTGCTATTGTTTTCTTTGTTTCTATTTCATTTATTTCTGCTCTGATCTTTATGATTTCTTTCCTTCTGCTAATTTTGGGTTTTGTTTGTTCTTCTTTCTCTAGGTCCTTTAGGTGTAAGGTTAGATTGTTTGAGAGTTTTCTTGTTTCTTGAGGTAGGCTTGTATAGCTATAAACTTCCCTCTTAGAACTGCTTTTGCTGCATCCCGTAGGTTTTGTATCGTCATGTTTTCATTGTCATTTGTCTCTAGGTATTTTTTGATTTCCTCTTTGATTTCTTCAGTGATCTCTTGGTTATTTAGTAATGTATTGTTTAGCCTCCGTGTGTTTGTGTTTTTTACATTTTTTTTCCCTGTAATTGATTTCTGACCTCCTAGCACTGTGGTCAGAAAAGATGCTTGATGTCATTTCAATTTTCTTAAATTTACTGAGGCTTGATTTGTGACCCAAGATGTGATCTATCCTGGAGAATGTTCTGTGCACACTTGATAAGAAAGTATAATCTGCTGTTTTTGGATGGAATGTCCTATAAATATCAATTAAATCTATCTGGTCTATTTTGTCATTTAAAGCCTGTGTTTCCTTATTAATTTTCTGTTTGGATGATCTGTCCATTGGTGTAAGTGAGGTGTTAAAGTCCCCCACTATTATTGTGTTACTGTCGATTTCCTCTTTTATAGCGGTTAGCAGTTGCCTTATGTATTGAGGTGCTCCTATGTTGGGTGCATATATGTTTATAATTGTTACATCTTCTTCTTGGATTGATCCCTTGATCATTATGTAGTGTCCTTCCTTGTCTCTTATAACATTCTTTATTTTAAAGTCTATTTTATGTGATATGAGTATTGCTACTCCAGCTTTCTTTTCATTTCCGTTTGCATGGAATATCTTTTTCCATCCCCTCACTTTCGGTCTGTGCATGTCCCTAGGTCCGAAGTGGGCCTCTTGTAGACAGCACATATATGGGTCTTGTGTTTGTATCCATTCAGCGAGCCTGTGTCTTTTGGTTGGAGCATTTAATCCATTCACATTTAAGGTAATTATCGATATGTATGTTTCTGTTACCATTTTCTTAATTGTTATGGGTTTGTTTTTGTAGGTCCTTTTCTTGTCTTGTGTTTCCCACTTAGAGAAGTTCCTTTAGCATTTGTTGTAGAGCTGGTTTTGTGGTGCTCAATTCTCTTAGCTTTTGCTTGTTTGTAAAGCTTTTGATTTATTCATCGAATCTGAATGAGATCCTTGCCGGGTAAAGTAATCTTGGTTGTAGGTTCTTCCCTTTCATCACTTTAAATATATCATGCCACTCCCTTCTGGCTTGTAGAGTTCCCTTGTATGTTATTTGTCATTTTTCCCTTGTTGCTTTCAATAATTTTTCTTTGTCTTTAATTTTTTTCAGTTTGATTACTGTGTGTCCCGGTGTGTTTCTCCTTGGGTTTATCCTGTATGGGACTCTCTGCGCTTCCTGGACTTGGGTGGCTGTTTCCTTTCCCATGTTAGGGAAGTTTTCGACTATAATCTCTTCAAATATTTTCTTGGGTCCTTCCTCTCTCTCTTCTCCTTCTGGGACCCCTATAATGCGAATGTTGTTGTGTTTAATGTTGTCCCAGAGGTCTCTTAGGCTGTCTTCATTTCTTTTCATTCTTTTTTCTTTATTCTCCTCCGCAGCAGTGAATTCCACCCTTCTGTCTTCCAGGTCACTTATCCGTTTTTCTGCCTCAGTTATTCTGCTACTGATTCCTTCTAGTGTAGTTTTCATTTCAGTTATTGTGTTGTTCATCTCTGTTTGTTCTTTAATTCTTCTAGGTGTTTGTGAAACATTTCTTGCATCTTCTCGATCTTTGCGTCCATTCTTTTTCTGAGGTCTTGGATCATCCTCACTATTATTATTCTGAATTCTTTTTCTGCAAAGTTTCCTATTTCCACTTCATTTAGTAGTTTTTCCGGGGTTTTATCTTGTTCTTTCATCTGGTGCATAGCCCTCTGCCTTTTCATCTTGTCTATCTTTCTGTGAATGTGGTTTTTGTTCCACAGGCTGAAGGATTGTAGTTCTTCTTGCTTCTGCCGTCTGATGTGGACCACTTTTAAAAAGTCTTTATTGAATCTGGTACAATATTGCTTCTGTCTTATGTTTTGTTTTTTTGGCTGTGCGGCATGTGGGATCTTAGCTCCCCAACCAGGGATCGAACCCTCACCCCCTGCATTGGAAGAGGAAGTCTTAACCACTGGACCGCCAGGGAAGGCCCCAGCGTGCTTTTCTGAACTGACAGCCGTGCTGGCTTCTCCAAGTAGAAGGAACAGATACACGTGCAGACCCCACTTCAGCCAGTTGGCCTTTCCTCCCCTAAAGCGAGGGGTTTATTGCAGCCCTTATCCTTCCTCCCCTCTGGCCTAAAGTAGGGACTAACGGTTCGCCCATGAGCTAGACTCGACCCTAAGTGGTAACGTACTTCCAGCGCTGGCTCCTTTCCCTGGAGCTCCGGCCAAATGGCGAGTGCCCAGCGACAGGGGCGGCTCTAGCCCTGCAGCACCAACTGAGGCAGGACTCCCGCCAGCGAGCTCGCTTCTCCCCAGACGTCAGGAAACTCGGGAGCGTGAGCCCGCCTGGCAGAGCAGCCCCGCCGCTCTCGTTCCGCCACACACCAGGGCTCCGGCAGCACCAGATGCCAGTCACACGCTTCTTGGCCAGCCCGTGCAAGTGGCACACACAGGGAGAAGGCAAGTGTGTAGTGTGGTGGGTCCTCAGTTAGTGATCCATAGGAGCAGGTGGAAAACTGGACTTTGCCTGGTGTCTTCCAATTTCAAAATACTGATGGGGGGACTTCCCTGGTGGTCCAGTGGTTAAGACTTACCTTTCCAGTGCAGGGGGTGCAGGTTCTATCCCTGATTGGGGAACTAAGATTCTGTATGCTGCAGGGGGAAAAAAAAATACTGGTGGGATGTGTGTAGGGGAAGTGGACCAAAGAATACGTGCAGGACTGCAGCCTAGTGGGGGTGGTGAGGAGAGCAAGTGCATATTTGAGATCCTTAATTTTTAAAAATCATTTATTTATTTATTTATTTTTGGCTGTGTTGGGTGTTTGTTGCTGCGCGCGGGCTTTCTCTAGTTGTGGCGAGCGGGCGCTACTGTTCGTTCGTTGTGGTGCGCGGGCTTCTCGTTGTGGTGGCTTCTCTTGTTGTGAAGCACGGGCTCTAGGTGCACAGGCTTCAATAGTTGTGGCATGTGGGCTCAGTAGTTGTGGCGCACGGGCTTAGTTGCTCCACGGCATGTGCGATCTTCCTGGACCAGGGCTCGAACCCGTGTCCCCTGCATTGGCAGGCAGATTCTTGGCGAGTGCGCCAGCAAGGAAGCCCCCTTAATTTTTTTTTGAGGCATAATCTTCTGTCTCTTAGGAACCAGCAGTGAGCCTTACACATACTTGCAGCCTATAACATAATTAGGGAGATATTTTTACACCAGTTTGACTATGGCTGCACATTAGCATCACCTGGAGAGGTTTGAAAAGGACACCTGGACCCCCAGCCCAGCAACCTAAAGTCCAGCAAAATTGGGTGGGGTCCTGGGCCTCAGCTGATTCACAGCCAGGCTTGAGAGAAAGGAACCTTCTCCCAGCCAACTCCAGGCAAGTGCTTAACTTGTTTTCTCCTCTTTACAGAGGGTAGTTCATACCTTACAAGGCTTTTAAGGATTAAAACCAGTCAGGAGTGGGAACCTGCCATTAAGCCAGCTTTAAGAAATAAGGCAAAGTTAGTGACAGACACGGGAGCTAGTACCTAGACAGGATTTGCTACGGGCTGAATGTGTCCCCTCTGAATCCACATGTTGAATTCCTAACACCAGTACCTCACGGTGTGAGTGCATTTGGAGACAGGCTTTTAGAGGGCAGTTAAGTGAAAAGGAGGTCACTTAGGTGCCCTAACCCAATATGACTGGTGTCCTCATAAGAGATTAGGACAAGACAGGCCCTGAGGGACAACATGAGAGGACCCAGGGAGAAGATGCCCATTTACAAGGCAAGGAGAGAGGCCTCAGAAGGAAACAGTGCTGCCGACACCTTGATCTCGGACTTCTAGCCCCCAAAACCATGAGAAAATAAAATTCTGTTGTTTAAGCCACTCAGACTGTGGTATTTGTAGCAGCAGCCCTAGCAAAGTAACATAGGACACGTCCAAGAAATGAGCGAAATGACAAAGAATAAAATGAGATCTGGAAGGTGACAGTAGTTTGGGATCCAGGAAAAGGCCCCTAGGAAGGCAGGCACATTATGGTCAGGATCAGAGTCGGCTTCGTGATCAAGTTCAAGGTGTGGCAGGTCCAGGATCATCAGCCACAGTGAAGGTGAGAGGGAGGATAAGGATCAGGGTCAGGGTTAAGGTCAATTTTAAGGACAAGATCCCTTCAAGGTTGGGGTGGTTCAAACTGTGGATGATGGTCTCTGTCTAAAGGATGGCTAAGGTCAGGGTTAAGGTAAAGTTCAAGGTCAGAATGGATCATTGTCAGTACAATGGCAGAATCAATACGAAGATGAGGTTATTTTGAGGTCAGTCTGAGAACGGTCAGGATGATCGTCAGTGTTAAGGTAAGGATCTAGAGCAGGCGTCAAGGTCAGGTTCAGAACAAAGGCAAGGCGTGGTCATAATGATGTTCAGGGCCAGAATCAGACTTAAGTTAAAGGAAAAACTCAAAGTCAAATGCACTTCAAAGTTAAGGTGGTTCTGGGAATTCTCTGGCGGTCCAGTGGTTAGGACTCCGCGCTCTCGCCGACGGGCCTGGGTTCAGTCTCTGGTCGGGGAACTAAGATCCCAGAAGCCATGTGGTGCAGCGCCCCCAGGAAAAAAAAAAAAACAAACCTAGGATAAGATAAGAATGCTGGTTGGCATCAGGATGAGGGTCCGGTAAAAGGTCTGAACAAGACTAGGGCTTCCCTGGTGGCGCAGTGGTTAAGATTCTGCCTGCCAATGCAGGGGACACGGGTTCGAGCCCTGGTCCGGGAAGATCCCACATGCCGTGGAGCAACTAAGCCCGTGTGCCACAGCTACTGAGCCTTTGTGCCACAACTGCTGAAGCCCACGCGCCTAGAGCCCGTGCTCCGCAACAAGAGAAGCCACCGCGATGAGAAGCCTGCGCACCAAAACAAAGAGTAGCCCCCTCTCGCCACAACTAGAGAAAAGCCCGTGTGCAGCAACGAAGACCCAATGCAGCCAAACATATATAAATAAAATAAAATTAAAACAAAAAAAAAAGGGTCTGAAGAAGGCTAAGGATTAGGGCCAGGGTCGAAGTTATTTTAAGTCTAGGGCAGCTCAAAGTCAGGATTATCACTAGTGAGAGGATGACAGATTCAAGGTGAAGCATAAACGTAGGGCATGACGTGACCAGGGTGATTCAGGTTCAAAGTCATGAAAAGCATCAGTGTCAGTGTTTGGTTCAATATCAGTCAAGGTGAGATTCAAGGACAAGTTAAAAATGAGGGCAAAATATGGTAAGGGTGGTTAGGGTGAGGACAAGGGTCAGAATTAGGGCCTGGTTCAGGACCACTTCTTTTTTTCCTTTTTTTCTTTTTTTTGGCATTTGAATCCAATAAAAATATCTTTACTAACCTTTTTTTTTTTTTAATTTTTATTTATTTTTTTGGCTGTGTTCCGTCTTTGTGGCTGTGCGCGGGCTTTCTGTAGTTGCGTTGGCTTCTCTTGTTGCAGAGCATGGGCTCTAGGCTGCGTGGGGTTCAGCAGTTGTGGCACGCGGGCTCAGTAGTTGTGGCTCGCGGGCTCTAGAGCACAGGCTCCCTAGTTTCGGCACACAGGCTTAGTTGCTCCGCGGCATGTGGGATCTTCCCAGACCAGGGCTCGAACCTGTGTCCCCTGCGTTAGCAGGCAGATTCTTAACCACTGTGCCACCAGCGAAGTCCCTTTTGTTTTGTTTTGAATAATAGCCATACTACTGGGTGTAAAGTGGCTTTGATTTGCATTTCCCAAATGACTAGTGACATTGAGCATCTTTTCATATTCTTATTGGCCACTGGTGTATCTTCTTTGGACAGATATCGAAGTCTTTTGACCATTTTTAAATTGCACTGATTTTTTGTTACTGAGTTGTAGAAGTTCTTTATATGTTCGGATATTAATTTTTGCTGCAAAAAAGTCCTTAATTTTGATGAAGTCCAACTTACCTATTTATTTCTTGTTTCCTGTGCTTTTGCTGTCATATCTAAGAAGTCATTGTCAGATCCAGTGTCATGAAACTTTCCCCTGTGTTTTCTTCTAAGGGTTTTATAGTTTTAGCTATGACAGACCTTTGATCCATTTCCAGTTAATTTTTGTATATGTGTTAAGGTAAGGGTCCAACTTCATTCTTCTGTGTGGCTATCCAGTTTCCCCAGTACAATTTGTTGAAGACTATTCTTTCCCCTTTGAATGGTCGTGGCACCCTCGTTGAAAGTTCATAGACCATATACATACCATTTCCAAGCGCTCTGTTCTATTCCATTGGTGTATATGTCTGTTCTTACGCCAGTGCCTCACTGTCTCGATTACAGTGGTTTTGTATTAAGTTTTGAATCAGGAAGTTATTTGTCATCTTAACAGTTATTAAACTTCCATTCCATGAACACAGTATCTTTCCATTTACTTAGGTCTTTAATTTCTATCAGCATTGCTTTGTACTTTTCAGTGTACAAGTCTTTCACCTACCTGGTTAAATTTATTCCTAATATTTTATTATTTTTGATGCTATCGTAAATGGAATTATTTTCCTAATTTTTTTCGGATTGTTTCTTGTTAGCATATAGGAATGCAGCTGATTTTTGTGTGTTGATTTTTGTATTCTGCGATGTTGCTGAAGTAGTTTATCATCTCCAATTATATTGTGGGCTCTTCAGGATTTTTTTTAAAAATTTAACTTTAAGCATCTAGTATTTTTTTTTAATATATTTTTCTTAACCGTATTTGCTTATTTATTTACTTATTTTTATTTTATGGCTGTGTTGGGTCTTCGTTTCTGTGCGAGGGCTTTCTCTAGTTGCGGCAAGCGGGGGCCACTCTTCATCGCGGTGCGTGTGCCTCTCACTGTCGCGGCCTCTCTTGTTGCGGGGCACAGGCTCCAGACGCGCAGGCTCGGTAGTTGTGGCTCACGGACCCAGTTGCTCCGCGGCATGTGGGATCTTCCCAGACCAGGGCTCGAACCCGTGTCCCCTGCATTGGCAGGCAGATTCTCAACCACTGCGCCACCAGGGAAGCCCGAGATCGTGTTTTTTTGTCTTCATCCTATAAATGTCGTGTATCAATAGACTTTCGTATGTTGAATCATCCTTGCATTCTAGGAATAAATTCCACTTGGACATAGTGTATAATCCTTTTAATATGCTTTAGCAATTTCTGTTTTTACAGTGAGAATAGCCAGATAATCAATGACCTGAGAGGATTTTGATGATCCCCAGGGTAACCTGAGTTGATCTCAGAGTTGGAGGATCCTATCCCAGGGCCAGAAATGGGGGATGGCAGGCAGTTTCCCTGTCCTTCCACAACTCCTGGACAAGACAGCCCCCAAACAGTCCTTTCCAGGCGTGGAGGGCTGACTGGAGAGAGAGCCAGGGTCCTTTTTTTTTTTTTTTTTAAGTTTTTGTTTTGTTTTTTTTTGATGTGGACCATTTTTTAAAAGTCTTTATTGAATCTGGTACAATATTGCTTCTGTCTTATGTTTTGGTTTTTTGGCTGTGCGGCATGTGGGATCTTAGCTCCCCCACCAGGGATCGAACCCTCACCCCCTGCATTGGAAGAGGAAGTCTTAACCACTGGACCGCCACGGAAGGCCCCAGCATGCTTTTCTGAACTGACAGCCGTGCTGGCTTCTCCAAGTAGAAGGAACAGATACACGTGCAGACCCCACATCAGCCAGTTGGCCTTTCCTCCCCTAAAGCGAGGGGTTTATTGCAGCCCTTATCCTTCCTCCCCTCTGGCCTAAAGTAGGGACTAACGGTTCGCCCATGAGCTAGACTCGACCCTAAGTGGTAACGTACTTCCAGCGCTGGCTCCTTTCCCTGGAGCTCCGGCCAAATGGCGAGTGCCCAGCGACAGGGGCGGCTCTAGCCCTGCAGCACCAACTGAGGCAGGACTCCCGCCAGCGAGCTCGCTTCTCCCCAGACGTCAGGAAACTCGGGAGCGTGAGCCCGCCTGGCAGAGCAGCCCCGCCGCTCTCGTTCCGCCACACACCAGGGCTCCGGCAGCACCAGATGCCAGTCACACGCTTCTTGGCCAGCCCGTGCAAGTGGCACACACAGGGAGAAGGCAAGTGTGCAGTGTGGTGGGTCCTCAGTTAGTGATCCATAGGAGCAGGTGGAAAACTGGACTTTGCCTGGTGTCTTCCAATTTCAAAATTCTGATGGGGGGACTTCCCTGGTGGTCCAGTGGTTAAGACTTACCTTTCCAGTGCAGGGGGTGCAGGTTCGATCCTTGATCGGGGAACTAAGATTCTGTATAATGCGGGGGGAAAACAGAAATACTGGTGGGATGTGTGTAGGGGAAGTGGACCAAAGAATACGTGCAGGACTGCAGCCTAGTGGGGGTGGTGAGGAGAGCAAGTGCATATTTGAGATCCTTAATTTTTTTTAAATTAATTTTATTTATTTTTGGCTGCATTGGGTCTTCGTTGCTGCGCACAGGCTTTCTCTAGTTGCAGCGAGCGGGGGCTAGTCTTCATTGCGGTGCGTGGGCTTCTTGTTGCGGTGGCTTCTCTTGCTGTGGAGCACGGGCTGTAGGTGTGTGGGCTTCATTTGTTGTGGCACATGGGCTCAGTAGTTGTGGCTTGCGGGCTCTAGAGCGCAGGCTCAGTAGTTGTGGCACACGGGCTTAGTTGCTTCGCGGCATGTGGGATCTTTCCGGACCAGGGCTCGAACCCGTGTCCCCTGCATTGGCAGGCGGATTCTTAACCACTGCGCCACCAGGGAAGTCCTGTACCACATCTTCTTTATCCATTCATCTGCTGATGGACATTTAGGTGGTTTCCATGTTTTGACTATTGTAATTAATCCTGTTGTGAACACTGGGGTACATGTATCTTTCTGAATTATAGTTTTGTCTGGGTAAATGTCCAAAAATGGGATTGCTGGATCATATGGAAGTCTATTTTTAGTTTTTTGAGGAACCTCCATACTGTTTTCCATAGTGGCTGCACCAACTTACATTCCCACAACAGTGTAGGAGGGTTCCCTTTTCTCCACACCCTCTCCAGCATTTGTTATTTGTAGACTTCTTAATGATGGCCATTCTGACCAGTGTGAGGTGATACCTCATTGTAGTTTTGATTTGCATTTTTCTAATAATTAGAGATGTTGAGCATCTTTTCATTTGCCTACTGGCCATCTGTATGTCTTCTTTGGAGAAATGTCTATTAAGGTCTTCTGCCCATTTTTAAATTGGCTTTTTTAATTTTTTAATTTATTTTTTAGTTTTAATTTTTTTACAAATTTATTTATTTTATTTTTGGCTGCGTTGGGTCTTCATTGCTGCGCGCGGGCTTTCTCTAGTTGCGGCGAGCGGGGGCTACTCTCCGTTTCGGTGCGCAGGCTTCTCGTTGCAGTGGCTTCGCTTGCTGCGGAGCACAGTCTCTAGGCTCACAGGCTTCAGTAGTTGTGGCTCGCAGGCTCTAGAGTGCAGGCTCAGTAGTTGTGGCACACACGCTTAGGTGCTCCGTGGCCTGTGGGATCTTCCCGGACCAGGGCTCGAACCCGTGTCCCCTGCATTGGCAGGCGGATTCTTAACCACTGCGCCACCAGGGAAGTCCCATCAGAGAATGTTTTGCCTACGATCTCTTCTAGGAGTTTTATGGTGTCATGTCTTATGTTTAAGTCTTTAAGCCATCTTGAGTTTATTTTTGTGTGTGGTGTGAGGGAGTGTTCTAACTTCACGGATTTGCGTGCAGCTGTCCAACCTTCCCGACACCACTTGCTGAAGAGACTTTTTTTCCATCGTATATTCTTGCCTCCTTTGTCAAAGATTAATTGAGCATAGGTGTGTGGGTTTATTTCTGGGCTCTCTTTTCTGTTCCATTGATCCATATGTCTGTTTTTGTACCAACACAACACTTTTGATTACTGTAGCTTTGTAGTATTGTTTGAAGTATAGCAGAGTTATGCCTCCTGCTTTGTTTTTTCCCTCAGGATTGGTTTGGCAATTCCTGGTCTTTCATGGTTTCATAAATTTTTGAATTATTTATTCTGTTTCTGTGAAAAATGTCTTGGGAATTTTGTTAGGGATGGCATTAAATCTGTAGATTACTTTGGGTAGTATCGCCATCTTAACAATATTCTTCTAAGAGCATGGGATATCTTTCCATTTCTTTGAATCCTTTTTAGTTTCCTTTATTAATGTTTCATAGTTCTCAGGGTGTAAGTCTTTCACCTCCTTGGTCAGGTTTATTCCTAGGATTTTTTTTTTTTTTTTTTTTGGTTCTATTTTAAAAGCTACTTGTTTTTTACATTCCCTGATATTTCATTGTTAGTGTAAAGAAATGCAACCGATTGTTTTGTTTTGGTTTTTTTGGCCTCACCTCATGGCATGGATAACTTCCCCAATCAGGGATGGAACCCATGCCCCCTGCAGTCGAAGGGTGGAGTCTTAACCACTGGACCACCAGGAAAGTCCCTGCAACTGATTTTTGAATGTTAATCTTGTATCCTGCTACTTTGCTGAATTCATTTACTAGATCTAGTAATTTTTGTGTGGAGTCTTCAGGGTTTTCTATATATAGTATCATAGCATCTGTATATAATGACAGTTTTACCTCTTCCCTTCCAATTTGGATTACTTTTCTTTTCCTTGTCTGATTGCTGTGGCTAGGACTTCCAATACTATGTTGAATTGAAGTGGTGAGAGTGAGCATCCTTGTTTCAGATTTTACCGGGAAGGCTTTTAGGTTTTCACTATTATTATATTGGCTGTGGGTTTGTCATAAATGGCTTTTATTATGTTGAGATATGTTCCCTCTCTTCCAATTTGGTAAGAGGTTTTATCATGAATGGATGCTGAATTTTGTCAAATGCTTTTTCTGCATCTATTGAGATGACCATTTGGTTTTTGACTTTTCTTTTGTTAATGTGGTATATCACATTGATTTTGCAAATGTTGAACCATCCTTGTGAACTTGGGATAAATCCCACTTGGATTCAAACTTGGGATCGTGGTGTATGATCTTTTTTTAATGTGTTGTTGGATTCGGTTTGCTAATATTTTGTTGAGAATTTTTGCATCTATAGTCAAAGATATTGGCCCATAATGTTCTTTTTTGGAGTGTTCTTTTTTATGGCTGAGTAGTATTCCAGTGTATTTATGTACCACATCTTCTTTATCTATTTATTTGTCGATGGATATTTAGGTTGTTTCCATGTCTTGGCTATTGTAAACAGTGCTGCAATGAACATAGGGGTGCGTGTATCTTTTTGAATTAGAGTTTTCTCTGGACATACACCCATGAGTGGGATTGCCAGCTCATATGGTAGTTCGATTTTTCGTTTTCTGAAGAACCTCCATACTGTTCTCCATAGTGGCTGCACCAACTTACATTCCCACGAACAGTGCAGGAGGGTCCCCTTTTCTCTGCACCCTCTCCAGCATTTGTTATCTGTAGACTTTTTTTTTTTAAGATCAGCTCTCTTTTTAAATTTTTTTTTTATTTTTTGCCCCCACACATGCAGGATCTTAGTTCCCCAACCAGGGATTGAACCCCCGTTCCCCTTGCAGTTGAAGCATGGCGTCCTAACCACTGGACCACCAGGGAATTCCTGTAGACTTCTTAATGATGGCCATTCTGACTGGTAGGAGGTGGTACCTCACTGTAGTTTTGATTTGCATTTCTCTAATAGTGATATTGAGCATCTTTTCATGTGCTTGTAGGCCATCTGTATATCTTCTTTGGAGAAATGTCTATTAAGGTCTTCTGCCCATTTTTCTACTGGGTTTTTTTTTGTTGAGTTGTACAGGGCCACTTTCAAATGTGAGGTCAAGTTCTTGCTTATTTGAAATTCAAGGAGGATTAAGACCAGGTGATTTTCAGTGCACAGGTTCAAGGTGAAGTTCAAGATCAAGCTGAAAAGAGCGAGGCACAGAACACTGGATCAAGGTCAGGTTCCAGCTTAATTTGAAAGCTTACCCAAGGTTGCTTCAAGGGGATTATGGTCAGGAACATCACGTATGAAGGACAAGATTGGAGTTGAGAAGTTCAAGGTTAAAATCAGTTTCTCAATGTGAGACATTGGCAGCATGATCTGGATCAGGGGTGAGGGTCAATTTCAAGGTCAACTTCAAGATGATCAAATTCAAGGACCAGTTCAGCTCTGACTTTGGTTAACGTGCAGCATCAGGAGGGTCATTCCAAGGTTGTAACATAAGTGTGACACAGGGTCAAGTTCAGGACAAGGTAAAAATTAGGGCAATTCACGAGGAACACATATCCATAGGGTGAGAGACTGGATCAGGGTCAGGCTCAAGGTCAGTTTCAAGGTAAACATCTGGTTTGAGGCAAAGTAGGAAGTCAACCTAAAATTAGGACATCATGTGGTCAGGTCATTTGGAAGGCAAGGAAGTGCCAACATCAATGTGAGGTCCAGGAAGATCTTTAGGATCGTGACAAGGCAAGAGGTTCAACCTCAGAGTGTATCTGGCTGAGAATCAGGGTCTGGGTCAGGATTAATGAAACAAGATGAATATACTCAGCAATATACTTTCACCTCAACAGCAAGCTCTTGCTGAGAGCTTGAGCCAATTAGGATGAGTCTAATTAGTGGTAATGGGGAGAATCCGTATTAGTGTAAGCAAGCTTAGTCTCAACCATTGCAGGTCAGCGTAAACCGTGACGGACCTACATTCAGCTCTAGGGCACATTCATCTAACTAGTGCTACTGGAAAGCACTACGTGCAGACAAGCTCAGCCTCAGGCATTCTTCTCACAGATAAAACCTTATTGCTGGTTAGTGTTAACTAACATGAACGGAAGCAATGCTACACACCTTCATCTGAAGGCATTTTCTTACTGAGAGGTAGGAGAAATTAGGACCAATCTGAATAGAGGTTTTGATAAGAATTCCCATCAGTGCAACAAAGTCAGTCCCAGACTCCTTACAGCTTGTTGGAGTGAACTGAACGCAAGCACAGCAAGGCACATTCACAGGGCGACAGTGGGTTTGGATCAAGCTGAGGAGTACTGCTGAGATGAATTTGTATCCGTGCAACGAATCATTCCCATTCTTCTCAAAAGTAACTTCCTCTTGTTAGAACAAAGTGAGATGAATGTAAACGCAGCAGCACACATTCGTCTCAATTCACATTCTTACCGGGAGGCACAGCAAATTCAAACGAACTTAACTGTGTTACTGAAAAGAATTTGCATTAGTGCGAACACTCCAAATCCCATTCTCCTCAAGAGCAGATCTTACTGCTTGCTGGAGCAAACTTGTTTCTCTCAGAAGCACCTGACTCTTAGTAGGATTATGGGAAAAGACGCTGTATTAGTGCAGAGTTCAGTCTCAGCCTTACTTCGTACTGTGGAGAAACCAAATCTAGGTAAGTGTAGCTGTATGTATAGAGTTTAGGTAAATAAGGTGAGATCAAGGTCAGCCAGACATTGGGCTGACGGGACATTACATGGATTAGTCTCAGGCTGGAGTAAGGTTGTCACGGTAGGTAGGGTTCAGTGTTAACTTCAAAGTTGGAATATGACAGGGTCAGGAGGAGGGTCAGATTCAAGGTCATTTCAAGGGGGACCATGTTTAGGATGATTGTCAGTGACAAGACGAAGCTGAGAACAGAGTCAAGGTCGGTTGAAAGTCAAATTTCGAATCAGCTAGCTACGGTTGGGATCAGGGCCACAAGGTTATGTTCAAGCTCATTTCAAAATAAAGCAGGTCAGTGTAAGGATGGTCATCAGTTTTAGGGCATGGTTGAGGTCAGAGGTCAAAGTCCATTTCCACGTCATGTTCAGGGTTAGGACCAGAGGGACCCGGTCTGAGAACAGCAGCCTGGTCCACACAGCACGGCCCAGCACTGGGCCGCCAGCTGGGAAGGACGCTGCTCCTCTCGAGGCCAAACAGCATACCCACCAAGCCCAGCCCAGGGTGCAGGGCCCCAGAAGGGGTGAGCCCCACTAGCCGCGGAGGCACTGTGGTTGTGAGCGCCTGAGGACGGTACTTCCACACGTCAAGTACGAGCCAAGAGCAGCGGGGGAAAGACACCAACTGAGGGGCTTGAGAAGTGGACCCAAGTAGAATCCAAAGGCTACGTCTGCAAAGCCTACACTGTCCTGCTGCGGGAAGCATGACTAGTTCCTACAGTTGGTTCTGGGCGGCATCTACTCAGTCCCGGCTGTTGCTTGTCTACGTTGGAACATGGGGCCGGTGCGGCCAGATCTTCCTGTCCTGTGAAAAATCAGAAATCCAGAACTATGTGATGGCCGACCATCACAGCATTAGCAACCACGCCAGTTAAAAACAAGACCGCACAAAGGCCGAGTCACACTCACAGGCTGTGGGTGGTCCGTGGGTCACCAGCAGCTCGTGGTTGCTCCTCTAAAGGGACAATGCTCTCTCCATGCAGGGCGCCCCCCCCAAATACTGTGATCAAAAATGCCAAAGACAAAAGCCAGGGACAGGCACTGCGGGGCTGGAGAGGAGAACGCCTTTCTGCCTCAGAGGCCTGCGGGCCCAGAAAAAGCAGCGGCAGTGATTAGCTAACAGGGTCTCTCCTGAGCCCGAGTCTGGAAGAGGGAAAAAAGACAGGGCGAAGACAGACGGTCTTTGTTCTTGTTACATTTTATTGGCATCACGTTCATCTCTTTACAGAAGAACTCGGCCCACACCCTAGAATGCAGGCCTCTGGAGAGAGGGAGGTGCTCTGAGAAGCAAGCTACAATGCGGGCAGGTCCTGGGGCACAGCTGCCTGGCTCCACACCCAGGACATGGGGAAGGCATGGCGGGTTGTACTGGGAAGAAGGAGAGGAGGTCTGCTCACCTAAGGATGCCACAGCCCCGAAAGGAGCGCCTTCCAGAACAAAGGTAAAGTCACTAGGACAGGTCTGGTAGGATTTTCCTTTTCCTTTCCCTCTTGTACGTGGATGCTGATCTAATAGGGGAGTTTCCAAGTGTGGAGCAGAGAAAAAAAAGAAAAATCAGAGTTTTATATTTCTGAAACAGCCGTTTCTCCACTGCACACACCATGGTATTATGCAAATCAACCTCTTGGAAAAATTTAGACACAGAAGGGAACTAGACAGTTTTCCCCCTGGAGAGATGAAAAGCTTTTTGGCTCCTAAGTCTTTGATTAAAAGGCGTACATGATTCTCGTGTCTACTGTACAGAATGCTGCCTCCAGGCGTACATGATTCTCGTGTCTACCGTACAGAATGCTGCCTCCAGGCGTACATGATTCTCGTGTCTACTGTACAGAATACTGCCTCCAGCTGGATTTCTGAAATCTGAGTGGCTGAACACTCTTGCGATCCAGACAGGCTTCAACCCTCCATCTCTACGCCTGCATCACAGGACTTAAACACGTAATCCAAGAATTTCTTACACTAATTTATACATTTTTAATTGGTTGCATATATTAACATGTACTATAAGATTCTTTTCTAAGAAGCATTACATAATAAATGGATACTGTAAAAAGATCTGATTAGTTAAAAGTAACAAGCATTAACAGATACATACAAAACTCAGCCTGATCAGACTGGGTGTGAGCCTGTAATGAAGCGCAGGGCACCCGCCTTCCCAAGTGGTAGCCTTCACGGGGGTGGGGTGGTGGGGGGGTAAAAAGACCACAAGACAGTTAAAAAAACCAGAACTAATTAGACACGGGTTGACTGTAAACAGTTCTCTCTCTCCAGTGGACAAAAAGAAGAAGCCTCCGAGGCCGACTCCAAACCGGAACGATTTCTACAGCCGGCCCATCCTGCTGCCATCGGAGGGCTGACGCAGGGACCCCGATGGAGCCATCACAGGCCTGGGCTGTGGAGTGAGTCTGTGTCAGGGGTGTGTGTGTGTGTGCAGGGGAGACTGTGTTTGGGGGTTCTTTTGGCAGCTGGATGTGAGAGATGACTGTTGGTGTGGAGAGGAGAGGGGCTCGTGGTGGAAGGCCTACGTGTGTTCTTGGATCGCGAAGGACTCTGTGCTCTGCTCTCTCTGCCACTTCAGCAGCTGCAGCTTTCCGCCGAGGCCTTGGCCCGGTCGTTCTTGTCCAGTTTGATGGGCTCAGGGAATTCATTGTACAGCTCCACCTCCGTTTCCTGGGCAGGGAGAGACAGACAGGCTGGTCAGTCCAGGCTCGGGGAGACTCCCGAGCTCAGCCCGGGCAGATGGGGGGCATGGGCACGGAGGAGGCCCAGCAGTGAAGCGAGGGCCCTGGCAGAAGGCGCTCAAAGCCAAGTGAGCGGAAGACGGGGCAAGGTGACACGGAGCAGGCAGGACAGGGCTGACGTGCCCTCCGTGTGACGTCAACCTGGCAGCCTGGGGGCCACCGCCTGCTCCGGAGGCCTCTACCAACGCCTGACAAGAAGGCAGACGCTCCCGTGGCCTGGATTTGGCCGCTCTGAGCCGGCATTTCCACAAGGTTCCTGGGCACTCCTCCAGCCCCCTATCTGCTCTCATCTTTCTGGACTCAGGGTCTAGCTTCCTTTTCTTATCTCCAAATCTGCACACGCAGAGCCCAGCCGAGGACGGATCCCTCTGTCTGTGGGGATCACAGGACACAGACTGGGGTCAGTTCAGTGGGACTTTCGCTGATTAGCATGTTTCCAGTGAGGAGCAGCTTTCTACTTCCTGATGCAGAAAAGTAATTTGTCACTTAAACACTGAGCACCTGTGCGTCAGGAACTGTTCAAGGATTTGGGAAAGCAGGGACTGGTTCTATCCATCAGAAGTTCTCTAGGAAAAATCATTCCATTCACAATGGCTATAAAAGTAACAACCTCTAGGACTACATATTTTTTAAAAAAGCTCCACTGAATACAGCAGTGTGTGCCGTGTTGTTTAGTATATTCAAAAGTTGCCAGCCGCCACGACGCCCTGATTCCAGGACACTTCTGTCACCCCCAAAAGAAAGTCTGCACCATCGGCAGCCACCCCGGAGCCTATCTGATGCCCTCAGCCCTTCACACACACTTAGCTACTTTCTGTCTTAACAGAGAGTCCTCACCGGAGATCGGATTTGCTGGCACCCTGATTATGGACTTCTGGCTCCAGAACTGAGAGAAAATAAAAGTCTGTTGCTTTAGCCACCCAGTCTGTGGTATTTGTTAAGGCACCCAGAGAGACTAATACAACGGTTGTACTGCAATTCCAATCAGAATCTCAATAAGGTCTTATTTGGGGGGAGGGTGAGGAAAGAAAAAGTTGTACCTGGAATAAAATGAACCAAAAATAGCCAAGAAAAAAGATACAATTAGTGAGGGGAGGCCTGCCTGATCAGGGGTCAGACGCAGAGGCAGCGAAATCAAGAGGGTCCAGGCAAGGAGCACGCAGACGGCCAGGACAGACCCCAACGTATGTGAATACTGGATACTCAACTAAAAAATACTCTATGGCCAAAGGAATTGAAAAAACCACTGCAGTAACAGGTAAAGTGAGGTTCAATTCAAAAGCGCTCTTGAGCACTGCGGGGTCCCGCGGGAGGGCTGCGTATGGGCTCTGCCGTGGAGAGTGTCAGCGGAGCTCCAGGGGGAGGCCCGCAGCGTGCTGGCAGGAACTGAAGGATTACTACTGTCCCCGGGAAAGCCAGGTGGCACTTGCCCGCAAAAATACACACACCTTTCAATCTAACCATCTCACTCCCGAGATGCCAGCTCATCACTATAACGAGGCTCTAGGGACAGCAATATTCAGAGAGAAAATCTCCAACAGTGATTGATGCCAGCCAACAGGGAACTGGCGAAAAGCGACTCCTGTACAGCCCGCAGGCCAGGTGCCCCGACTGCCGAGAAGCACGCCTTCTGTAAACCCGCGCCCAGGAGCTGCAGGACCACCCCACCCTCTGCAGCTGCCACAGGCCCCCTGCCTCTGACCGCAGCCCTCACCTGCCCACTACAGACGACTGACAATGCTGGGACCTGCCGCAACGCACCGGCCCCAACAGAGCTGCTGAGTCAAAAAGTCTTCAACTGGCACTTGCCAGCAAGAAACCACTGTTATTTCGGGGGAACAGTTGAATAAACAAAGTAAGAAAGAAAATGTAGGAAAACTTTATCCAAGGAATACAATTCCTAGAGCTTTGGGTTAACCTTTCCGGGGATCATTTAGGAGAATTCCAAAAGTCAGTGTATCTCATTTAATCTTCACAAGTGCCCCGAAAGCCCGCAGTCTCTTACAGCTCAGATATGATTAAAAAAAACAAACGGGACTTCCGTGGTGGTGCAATGGTTGGGAATCCACCTGCCAATGCAGCAGACACGGGTTCGAGCCCTAGTCCGGGAAGATCCCACATACTGCGGAGCAACTAAGCCCGTGCGCCACAACTACTAAGCCTGCGCTCTAGAGCCCGCACTCCGCAACAGAAGCTACTGCAGTGAGGGGCCCACGCACCACAGCAAAGAGTGGCCCCCACTTGCTGCAATTAGACAGGGTCCGAGCGCAGCAGCAAAGACCCAACACAGCCATACATAAATAAATAAATAAATAAATAATAGATAAATTTATTTAAAAAAACAAACTAGATCCAATGATGGGCAGCAGAGCTGGGTTTCGAATTCAAGTTTATCCCCTCCTCAAATAGAAGGACCAATCTGACCAGGGCCACCTGACAGCTGCAAAAGGAAAGAACAACGCAGCTGGTCAGACCAGGGAGACCTCGGCAGAGGTCTCTGTTGCCCCGCACGGTTGAGGTTATTCACAAATGAGTGGAATTTCTGGAAGCCTTATTAGCAGACCGTGCCATTACCTTCCGGGATAAATACAGGGGTTTCTGGCTACATGGAAAAGAGTCAGCAAGGAAAGAAGATAAAGGACAAGGCAGCCAGGGCGGGGCTGGCTCAGCGGTTCATCACCAGAGGGAGCCAGACCACCGCTGGACACCCACCTGCTTCAGTGCGTTCCGGGCAATCGTCTGGAAGGCCTGCTCCACGTTGATGGCCTCCTTGGCGCTGGTCTCGAAGTAGGGAATGTTGTTTTTGCTGTAGCACCAGGCCTGTGCCCGCTTTGTGGCCACCTGGAAGAAGAGGCAGGGCATGTGTGTGCAGGGAACAGCAGGAATCCCACCTGGGAAGGACTGTCCCCCCCACCGCCCCGGTCACCCCGCTGGCTACACACAGTAGAGCCAAGAGCCAAAGCACCCCGTCTACCACCCACAGCTTCCGACCCTCAGCTGCACTAAGATTAGAAGCAGCTTCTGAAGGGAGTAAGACGCCGGCCTGGGAAGAAGTAACCGTCCCTCCTGGGACCTCGAGGCCCTCAGCGCAGGACGGGCCTGGAAGCTTGGTCTTAAGCTCTGCAGCCCCTTCCGTTACTGCTCACGGCACCTCACCTGGCCACACACCTACGCACCAGAGCCCCGAGGCCCTCACCCTGCCTCCCATGTCCTGACCTTTCCCCACCCTAGCCCATTTTCAGGCATGAGAAGGACTAAGTCACTTAGGAAAGGGAGAAAAAGAGATGAGTGGTCAGAAATACACCTAGCTACAATTAAGAGTCTACATTCCCCAGAGAAATGCTATTTGAAAGAAACCTAGAGCAATTCTGCTCAAAGCCCAAAGCATCTCCTGTACACACGGGGATCAAGGGGGGGCCCCTGAGGCGCTGAGAGAGCACGTGAGAAGGTCACACCCGAATCCCCTCCTTCCCAGCGCAGAAAGGGAACGAGGCTCAGAGGCAAAGGTGATAATGACCCGAAGTCACAGCTGCAGGGGCGGCATGGGGATGTGAACTGGCCTCCTGGGCCCCGGTCCCCAAAGGCAGCTGGCCAGGAGATAGTGCACCCCCAGAGCCAGTCTGGGCTCAGCACAGAACCCTCCAAATTCACACGGTACCCCAGAAGCAGGGGGCTCTCACAGGAGAGGAAAATGCTAGAAAGCTCCTCCTGGGCACCGCAGCCCCAGACGCACTGTCATCTGGCATCTGAGTGCCCTCATCAGATGAACACAGCGTCAGACTCAGGAAGCATCCCCGATTTAAGAGCGCATGAGCCAGACTAAGTGTAAGTCTGCCTTTGCGTCCAAAAGACCAAAATATCCCACGGCCTCAAGGCAAATCACGTCACCGGGACCAAGGGGGCTGGCCAGCGCAGGCAGCTCCATGGGGTGGACTTCCTACTTTGTTGCCGTAATTCCCAAGGGAATACCAACCACTGCAGACTTTGGCTGCCCGCCTCTCCATGGGGAAGCCAGGATGTAGGTCTTTACAGGTTAGGGAGCAAGGCCCCATTCCAAGGGCTGGGCAGGTGGCTAGTTAGTTGTCTCCCACACCCACCCCCGCATGGGGCACATGCAGCCAGAGACATGGGGTGTAGATCCCTGAGGCACGTAGTTTTTTACCAGTCAAATCTAAAAACAGCACCTGTCATCCAAAACTTAGCTGCCCCTTTACAAGAAGGCCCTTCCTGGGACTCAGGAGCCCTAACCCAAGCGAGGGCAGGTGCTCAGGTTCTCAAGCCCCATAGTGACGATCCCCAGCATCGCTGGCACTTACTTGTCTGTTTTCGAGGTCAATCTTGTTTCCCAGCACAACGAAGGGGAAGTTCTCAGGATCCCGGGGACTGGCCTGGATGAGGAACTCGTCTCTCCAGCTGTCGAGGGTTTTGAACGTGTTGGGGGCAGTCACATCAAACACCAGGACGCAGCAGTCTGCGCCTCTGTAGAAGGCCACACCCAGAGACTGGAACCTCTCCTGTCCGGCCGTGTCCCAGATCTGCGAGAGACAAAACGGTTGTTCCTTGGGGCGGAGCGCCAGGAGTGGGGTGTGTGGAGGACGCCAGGGCCCCCCCCAGAGACAAGCACTTCAGGGTTCATCAGGGAACAGACTTCACCCGAGTGTCCAGAGCACCCCGACAGCAATGTGAGTGGACGTGCCCCACGAGTCTGGCGGATGCTAGAGAAATGTTCATCTTGGTCCAGGTGGTGGTCACATGGGTAGATGTTTATGTAAAATCTGCACTGTAAACATAAGATTTATGTACCCTGGGAACTTTCTGGGGGTGATGGACATCTAGGGAGGTGATTATTCATTGAATTGGACATTTATTTTTACTTTTGGCCGTGCCGTGCGGCTTGCAGGATCTCAGTTCCTCAACCAGGGACTGAACCCAGGCCACGGCAGTGTGAAAGCACCGAGTCCTAACCACTGCACCACCAGGGAACTCCCAAACTGTACATTTAAATGTACGCATTTTACTGTATATATAAAGTTGACCTAAAAAAACCCCAGTATGTTTTATTTATATTATACCTTAATTAAGAGACAAAGGAAACAAAAGTACCAGAAAGGGGGGGGGGGGCCGGGAAGGAGAGAGGGGGAGAGAAATAAAGGGACAAGCAATGCGAGAACACGCCATAGAGGACAGATCCAGGTCGCTTCTGATCAATGGACCACCAGGCGCTCAGCTCAAAGAACTTCCCACCATTCACTGCCACGCCAGGTCCAAGAGCAAGGATGCATTTCCTCAACGCCCCAGATTCCAACAGGGTCCCTGGTTTGCCTGGAGAGGACTAGTGTTCTCCAGAATGGCTGCACCCCCGCAGCGAGCCACGGTGCCGGGGTCCAAAGCAGTTCGCAGTTACTTCCAGCTGACAGGAGTCTTCACCTCTTGGCTCCACTGTCTGTTTGCAGGAAACCACTTAGCTTCAGAGCAACATGAGAATCTGGACCATCCTCATAACCCAAATAAATTTCAACCTTATGTCCAAAGCACCAGACAATGAGCCGAAGGCCTGCGACTTAGACCAACATGGAGTGTGGACTGAGCCACGACAGTTTCACCTCCAGAAGCAGCGTCTGCAGAAGGAGGGCTGAGCTCCTCCCAGGCAGCCCACAGCACTCGGGGACACGCCAACCCCACCGCGGCCACGGACAGCTTCCACTTCAGGTAGGAAGAGCCTCGCCGCCCAGAGTGCACACAGGATGCTTGCGCAGTGAGTGAACACACACGAGGTGATCCAGCAGCACAGGGCAGTATCACGGCAGTCGCATTTCTCTACTACTACCAAGCTCATGATGTTCTAATCCCCACAAAACCTCCCAGAATGTTCTCCAAAAGGAGCCCTGAAACGTAACATGCAAATGCTGAAGGTTGGTTTTCCCTTGGGGACGGGCTCAAACAACATCATGGCAGACAGGCGCAGGGCCAGGACTTAAATATTGTCTGGAAATATCTAAAGCTGCGAACGGCAGCATTAGAACCCCTTAAAGAAGTTCCCATAAAGCAGTGCAACTACACAGGCTAAACTCTGGCTCACAGACGGGCCAAGCACAGTGCATGTGGAAGGGGGCTGTTGTGGTCGCCCATCAGTGCAGGGCCAAGAGTGCCCACCCCAGCCCAGAGGTTACCCTCCAAGGAGGGCAGCTCTGCAAGGCCCACACAGCCCTCTCTTCCAACGCATGGGGCCCTCCACAATCAGCACACGACGCCACAGGCGACCAGACTCCGGGTCACAGCTCTGGCCGCAAGGGGCCCGACCACGGCAGCCTACCCCTGCCCCCGCGTGCTCCAAGCACTCTGGGAAGAACCTTCCTGAAAAGGACACGTCCTAGTGGCCACGGGGGCTCAGCGTGCCTGCAGGCGTGGAGTCAGGAGGCTGTGGTAATGTCCACGCGGGGCCTAGCGGTGCTCACACTACGCGGAAGGAAGCAGCCACTGGGAACCAGAAGAAGTGATGATAAGGCTGAAGGGCAATGAAAGAAACAAAGCGGAAGACTCTGCCTGCTCTCAGTGGGCAGGGAAGAGCACCGCCTGCCCCACGCGAGCAGCAGGGCACACGTGTGGACACAAGGTCTCTGTGGACAGCGCGGCAGCAGCCGGACCCTGTGAGGGTCACCTCTGTGCTCTCCTGCTGTCCAACGTCCTACCCTGAATGCGTGTCCCTGAGAGGAGAAAAGAGCCTTTTCTCATAAAAGACCAAGGTGGAGGGAGAATCAAGAACTCCGTCACAGCAGGTAAAAACTGACAACTACTTCTATAAAGAGAAACACAGGGAAAAAAAAATTTAAAACAGAATTAAATATAGGCTTGGACAACAGCAACAAAAAAAATTCCCATTAGAGAAATAACATTGTCACTATGTAAATATCTGGATAAGTAAAGCAAAAGCCAAAAAATGCCCCAAAACTCCTGGCGTTCTCCCACCCAGAGGGCTTCATGAGCACACGTCTTTGTCTAGGTGCCCGCGGTGCAGGGTCACTCACGCAGCTGCAATCTCAGTGCACAGGCCACTCCTCTCCGCCCCACGAAACACACAGCACCCTCCCCGGCGACAGCCCACATCCTTACTCTGCCCAACGGACTCAGCAAACCACTTCACTCGTTTTAAAAAAATATTGCTGCCAATTTTCCATAATTATAAGTAACTCAGTAATGAGCTTTAACACAGAGAGTCTTTCCCATATTTCAGATTGCTTCTTTAGGACAGGATCCCAAGAGCAGAATTACATAGGAACTTTATGACTCTTGGCGGAACCAAATGGGTATTTGGAACTCAGATACTGAGAAGGCAAAGTAAGGAATTAAAAAGAAAAGTTGAAAAATTGGGGGTTATTCTTAGCAAGTTTCCAAAATTAATTTAACACTTAGAAAAGTACAGTCTTGTGGCTATGATCTTTCAAAATTTGTAATATTTAACTGAAATACTTTATTTTCTACCTTCAAAATACACCCAATATATCTATCTACCCAAAACTCCAAGGTGACAACTATTAACACTGCTGTTTTTACATCAGTTCTTCAGGAAGAGAGTCAACCCTTCCTCACAGCCTTCCTTCCCTTCCCCCCCAAGAAATAAGCGGCTCCTGAGACCTGTATCACAGAGACAGTGTACGTAACATAATTACATATATTATGTACAAGATCCTCTGCATCTTTTTGCTGTTTTTTCTCCAGATGTTAACAGCTGCACAGTATCCCAGTGCCTTAAACCACCACCATTGCCTCCCTGGTCCTCCACATCATCCGTAGTTTCTCGTGACTGCACAGAGGCTGCAGTAAGCATTCTTCCTCACTTCTCGTCGGGCCCACAGTTTCCTAGGCTCTGAACCCAGATGCAGAGTGGCTGCTTGTCAGGGATGCGTGTGTGTGACGGTGAAGAGCCAACTGAAGTCTCCATTCGAAAGGCTGCACGGATATATTCCCACCATCAGTTTGAGAATATTCTACTTCTAGCCAAAACTCGATTTTGTCAGCCTTTTAAATTTGCAATTCCTTGACGTCAGGCCACAAGACATGGTTTCTTCTGAGAGTTGCCTGTTATCCACTAGGTCATTCTGCTGAATGGATACTATTAGGCATTATTAACAGTTTCTCCCAGTCTGTAGTTTGTTACTTAGAATCTTGTTATTCAGATGTTTACTGTGGTCTACTATCAATCTTTAACCTTTTATGATTTGTGCTTGCTCTATTTTAAATGCCTAAAGTTAAAAAAAAACAAAAAAAACTATTTTCATTTTACAGGTTTTCATTTTGTGCTTTTTCCATTCAGGTCTTGAACACTCTGGCTACTCCTCACCAAATGGAAAGCCACCGGCCCAGGCCCGTTTACAGTATGACTTGTCCTCTGACTTGTCCTTTCCCCATTCTGCAAAGCCACCTCTACCTACCCAGTGTCCAGCTAGGGGTGCCCCGTCTCTGTGCGCCCCGCCCCCTTGATCTGTGGGTCTCTGTGACAGTACCGTGCTGGTTACATTACTGTGGCCTCGTAAGTTACCTTTAGGTTTTTCACGCACACTTGACTCCATCTAATGTTTAATACCGACTGATTTCTAGCTTCTTCCTGAACAATGTAAGAAATTTTAAAAATGCACAACAGTCACTAATCTTTCCCCACACATTAAATTACACAGTTCCAATCCCAGTTTCCTTGTACTAGTTTGAAGGGTCATAATTCTAAAAACAGATGCATGCGTACAATTAAGTTTATCTCAGTTTGTCTTATCTCAGACCTTTCCACTTCTGCCTGAAGTGTCTCTCTCAGGGTTTCTGCCCCTGAGCCTAAGGAGGCGCTCGCTTTCCTTCCTGGAGGAGGGCATTTCCAGGGGGTCAGAGCACTCTGCCGACAACCCCCGAGCTCACATCCCACAGCCTGCCCGTTCCCACTGTCAGCCTCACCGCTGCTCCTCCAGGTCATTCTTTTTCCTCTGGCTGCCTTCAAGTTCATCTTAAAAAAAAGAATTTTTTTTCCGTATGATTTTTCTAGACTTCTTTATTTCTCCTGAGTCTGTGGATTTGGTGCCACATCAGTTCTGGAAAATCCTCAGCAAATACCTTTCACCTATTCGCTCGTCTGAGACTAATTAAGTCCGACCTACTCACTGAATCCTGTTTTTACCTCTTTTCCCCATTTCCCACCATTTTTCTTCCTTTCAGCCCTCTTGTGGTGTATCCTATCTGTTGCTAAAAACACTCTCTATATTTCCAAACTGTGGTTATTGTATTTCATTTTTAGAAGTTCTACTGACCTACACCACCTGCTTAGTTTCTTCTCCACAGATACACAAGATTGCCTGATTTCTTTAAATACAAAGACCACTCTGAATTGCCAGGGGGGTTTCCACTGGTTCTTGCCTTGTTGTCTTAATTTGAATTATCTTTTTTTGCAAGCTGCTAAAGGCCCGGGAAAAATAGGTGAGGATTCCTCAAGATCTATAATGATGACGCCTTTGTCCGGAGATGATGGTTTTCATTTAATTCTAGTCTTTTAAACTGGCTGCAGGAGCACAAGGGCCAGCCTTTTGCTTCAACCTGAGGACGATGTTCTTTTCTCCACCCTTTCCAGACTCTGCTTGGTGCCCTGGCTTCTCCAGATGGGGTTGACTCCAGGAAACTCCAAGATCCGAGACCATGGTACCTGTGGGGCTCTATCAGAATGGCCCCTGAGCCAGGAGGGGCTGGGTCTCGCTTCTCATCAGCCCACCTGGCTGTCAGAACCACAGCGTGGCTCTCCATCTGCTTCTCCTGCTACGGGACACGGGAAATCTTCAGGTGGCATTTGACCCCAGCACCCTGATACATCCCATTTCCCTTCTGCTTTCTGTTGCAGCCAAGAACTCATCTAACTGCTGTTCCTTTATCTGTAACCTGTCTTCTCTCTCCAGTTGCTTTTAGGATTCTGATTTTTGGCACTCCAGTTTTGAGTTTGCTCCTGAGGTAATGTGCTCAGCTTAATCTTGAAGTTTACTGTTTTCTTCAGCTGTGTTTAATCTGAGGTTTAACTGTTCAGTTTATTTCAGTGGCTATTTTTTCACTTCTTGAAGTTCTACTGAGCTTTCCATATCCTCATTTTTTATAGTGCCCCTTTTCATTATGGTTTCCATTCCAAGAAATCTCTAGTCATTGTGAGCATTTTCTGTAGGACATTATTTCCCCTTGAGCTCATCCTCTGTCCCTATAGGGTGGTCTTATCTTTGTTTTTGCCAGGAGTGACAGAGGATTATGTCAGATCCTCCAGACTCAACTCTCTGTGCCTGGCAGAGCAGAAACTGAGAATCCACACACGGGCACAGTGGGGCTGGGAGTCTCCAACCAGGAAGCAAGCAGCAAAGCCCCAGCCTGCACCCCACGTGCCAGCTTTGCCACTTCCGTGGGCTGAGGTTTTGGGTCCTGTTTTCACATCTTTCCAAGGTCCTAGATGAGTGTGTGTCTATGTGTGCAAGGGGGTTCCTAGATGAGTGTGTGTCTATGTGTGCAAGGGGGTTCTGAGTTCTGGGCCCGCACCTTGTGCAGTTCACGCCTCTTGTCCTTGATGACAGACAGAACTCAAGTCTCCGTTATAAATTCACAAATCACCATGGCAGGAGCCCCTGAGCTTATGATGAGCTTTCAGTTCTCTCTTCTTTCCTGTTATCTGGTAATTTCCTTTTCTCTCAAGCTTGGCTTATTCAAACTTTAGTTACACACACACACACACACTTACTATTAAAGTATAACTGACTTACAATATTATATTAGTTTCAGGTGTACAGCACTGTGATTTTTTATTTTTGTAAGTTACAAAAGGACCACCACGATGTCTAGCTACCATCTGTCATCACACAGGGTTATTACAATACTGCCGACTATACATTACCTCCCCAGGACTTATTTATTGTATGACTGGATATTTGTACCTCTTAATCCCCTTGACCTATTTTGCCCACCTCCAGCTGTACACTGAACACCTCTGTGTGTACGCTTGCGGTATGGGGGAGCCACATTAGCCCCATCCTGGAGGTTTGAGTTCCCCCCTGCGAGCATGTGACAGCTTGAGGTCAACACATGTAAAAACTATCTGCAACCTGTACCATCCAAACATTTCAGCGAGCCCGGTGCTCGCTAGGACCCCCCTGTCTTAGTCTCCCCAGGACATCATTTAGCAGAGAAAGTAAGGAACAACTGGTGTGGAGGTGGGAGCTTCCAAAGACAACATCTGGGCTGAAAGTTGGCGACTTCAGGATGGGTGCAGCTGCGTGACCAAAGGGCCTAGCAAGCAGAGACACATGCAACTACAGCTTTGTAAGAGCAGCACATGATTTGGAAGGACTGGCAGGAGATGAAAAAGTGAAGAACAGTTTGTAGCCGGAATGCGAAGGCTTTTAAAGAGCCATGTGAAGGAATCCGTTTTTATCCTAACTGTTGAAAGGGAAGCCCTTGAAATCAGATTAAGCTGATACATGAAAAACCAGATTGGCTTAATAGAAACACAACTTTAAGGGCTACAGATTAGGACAGATTATAAGAAGCCAGGAAAACTAATTTAACAGCTGCTGTAAGAACCTAGGAGAGAGACAAAGATTTTTTTTGGCCTAAAGCACTAGGCGAGGGTATTAGGAAAGAGATAAGTTACACATCTTGGAGACATAAGACAGGAACCTGTAGGTTGCCAAATTTACAGCAAACAAAAAAACAATGAAAACCAGGAAGTCCAGTTAAATTTGAACTCTGGAAAAAAATGAAAAATTTTTAGTATGTCTCACACAGTATTTGGGACATACTTGATGTCTTGCATTTTATCTGGCAATCCTACCTGTAAGCCAATTATCCATGAATATAATAGTGAGATCTAAAGAACAGGGAGGGGAAAATGCCTGGGCATGAAAAAGGGGTAAAGACGAATGACCAAGGCTTGGCTGGCAAAGGTGAGACATGTGCTTACCTGCATTGTAACTAGTCTGTCATCCACCATCACCTCCTTTGTCAGGAAGTCTGCTCCTATTGTGGCTTTGTACTGATTACTGAATTTCTTGTTCACATACTGGTTCATGAGTGATGTCTTACCGACTCTGAAATTGGAGAAAAACCACAAATATAAGTCAACTAGGAAGGCACTGAAAACTGACTCTGACGCCTGCAGCTCGGAACCTCCCCGTCCTGCGGGAGAACAAGGCCCTGCCCACCCCCATCAGAGGAGGAAAACTTCCCAGTTCACTCGCCTGACGACATGCTTTCTCCTGGGACAAAAACACAGGGTACAGATGTGGGCCAGATCTGGAAAAGCTGCTTCTAGGTTCTGGTATAGTTGGTAGAGCCTAGTATTATTATTTCTCTCCTTCCAGAAGCATGCCAACAAATACTCTCCTTCTAAAAGAAGCCCCAGCAATAAGATCGCTCCACTAGTCCAAAAATATCTCTGCCACCTTGGGTGTGTCTCCATTTAGTGGTTGCTATTCAGTCCAAGCAAATAATAGCCAGAGGAAGCCACTGGCTCCGAGCAGACATTTACACCAGTTAACCAATCTGCTGCTTCAAAGTTTAAAATCTGAAGCAGAAAAAAGCACCAATATTCCACCAAACCAGAATCTACCTCAAAGTATGCTCCTCCAGAGGTATTTTCCAGTAAGAAAACTCAGCAAGAGACAATGTGATTTTTTTTTGGTGATGAGGTAGTTAGGGCAGGCCGAAGACAACGCAAGCCTTCCTCACAGCCAGTAATACCTTCCTTTTCACAAAGGAACACATTCATTTCACATGTAGAGGGGACCTGGAAATACAAACAGCCCAAGGCAGTGTTCTCCACCCGGCCACGTGCACCAGAATTTCCAGGGGGAAAAGACAGGAAATCTGTAATCAGGCAAGTTTGGGTAACACAGGCTAAAAGCAGTACTTTCAATCCTGACAGCATACCAGCGGCACCAGGAGAATGTACGTGAGTGGAAGGGGGGACAGGGAGAGAGGAGGCGGGGGGTGGGGGGGAGAGGGAGAGAGAGATGAGTGCGCATGTATGTAAGCACTGCCAACCAGGTCCTACCCACTGGTCTGGGCAACTAATTGTTAAAAGGCTCCTCGGGTGATTAAAAAAGCCAGCCACGGCAGAAAAATCACTGCCTTTTAAAAAGAACTTTGGAATAAGGATGTGCACCTGCATTTATTATCACATTATTTTTAAAAATATGTAGCCTCCAGTCTGAGTTTTCATGGCTCACTTCAGATGCCAAGTCTGAAAAGCTCCCCCCGTAACCCCCTGAATCTTAACAGTGATGAAAGAACTGGTTAGTTACCCGGCTAGCGGCAGATCTGAGACCCGAACCCAGTTCTCCAGTCTTAGGCTCTCCTGACTCAGGCACAGCAGGAGGAGGACACAGGCGTCACTCACTTCCATGCGCTCTGCGCAAGCTGCGCTTTTTACAGACTGAAGGTCTGTGGCAGCCCTGTGTCGAGCTAGTCTATCGGTGCCATTTTTCCAATGGCATTTGCTCACTTCTTGTCTCTGTCACATTTTGTTAGTTCTCGCAATAGTTCAAACTTCTTCATTAGTATATTTGTTATGACGATCAGTGATTTTGATGTTACTACTGCAAAAATATTACGACTCCCTGAAGGCTGAGATGATGGTTAGCATTTTCTAGCCATAAAAGCATTTAAATTGAGGTGTGTACACTGTTTTTAGACATAAGGCTATTGTACACTTAAGAGACTACAGTATAGTGCAAATATAACTTTTATATGCCCTGGGAAACCAAAAAGTTCACGTGACTCCCTTCACTGCAACACCCACTTCGTCGCAGCGGTCCAGAACCAAGCCCACCGTGTCTCTGGGGTCTGCATGTGCTGCACAGCGCACCCCAAACCTCCATCTCGTGGACACGGCGCCAACGGCAACAAGCCTACATAAACAGCACTCCCTAGTCTAACCAGCTTGGGAAAGGGATTCCATGAATTTTTTTTTTTTTTTAATATGTTTTCTTTCTTTGTTTTTGGCTGCGTTGGGTCTTCGTTGCTGCATGCAGGCTTTCTCTAGTTGCGGCGAACAGGGGCTACTCTTTGTTGTGGTGCACGGGCTTCTCATTGCGGTGGCTTCTCTTGTTGTGGAGCACGGGCTCTAGGCACACGGGCTTCAGTAGTTGTGGCTCGCAGGCTCTAGAGTGCAGGCTCAGTAGTTGTGACACACGGGCTTAGTTGCTCCACGGCATGTGGGATCTTCCCGGACCAGGGGTCGAACCCGTGGTCCCATACATTGGCAGGCGGATTCTTTTTTTTTTTAATAAATTTGTTTGCTTGTTTATTTATTTGTTTTTTTAAAATAAATTTTATTTATTTATTTATTTATTTAATTGGCTGTGTTGGGTCTTCGTTTCTGTGCGAGGGCTTTCTCTAGTTGCGGCGAGCGGGGGCCACTCCTTCATCGCGGTGCGCGGGCCTCTCACTGTCGCGGCCTCTTGTTGCGGAGCACAGGCTCTAGAGCTCAGGCTCAGCAGTTGTGGCTCACGGGCCCAGTTGCTCCGCGGCGGCATGTGGGATCTTCCCAGACCAGGGCTTGAACCCGTGTCCCCTGCATTGGCAGGCAGATTCTCAACCACTGCGCCACCAGGGAAGCCCCTATTTATTTGTTTATTTATGGCCACGTTGGGCCTTGGTTGCTGCGCGCGGGCTTTCTCTAGTTGCAGCGAGCAGGGGCTACTCTTTGTTGTGGTGCACGGGCTTCTCATTGCGGTGGCTTCTCTTGTTGCGGAGCACGGGCTCTAGGCACGCAGGCTTCAGCAGTTGTGGCTCGTGGGCTTAGTTGCTCCGCGGCATGTGGGATCTTCCCAGAGCCACGGGGAGGGCTTGAACCCGTGTCCCCTACACTGGCAGGCGGGCTCTTAACCACTGTGCCACCAGGGAAGTCCCCCATGAAACTATCATTAATTGAATTCAAACAGCCACCCTTTTCCCCAAATCAGGCCCCAAATTGGGGAACAAAGGACTACCTGACCAGGGGTCATTCAGATTTTTGCTGTGCTCCTAAGAGCATGGAAACGTAGGGCCCTAATGGCACGGCTATTAGAGATGGAAGCAGCAAATGTCAGCACAGAGGGCATGAGCTCCAAGCGGGTGAAGTTTAAGGCCAGGCCAGCGTGCTAGCTCCAGTTCAGGAGGGACACTTACCCAGAGTCTCCCAGGATGATGACCTTCAGCAGCACTTTCTTCCTCGAGGTCATCCTTCAAGCTGGAAGAGAGGAGAGCGCATGTAAGCAGGAAGGGAACACCCAGGGGGACCACCTCCCTGGGCACAAAACGTCTCGGCAGCCCCAAGAGCACCGCGCCTGAGCCCTTCCGCCGGCTGCTCCCCGCCGTCCAGGGCCTTCGACAGAACACAGTATCAGTACTGGAACTCTGGACCCAAGAGCTCGGCCATCCCGCCCCTGGGAGGAGTCTGAAGGAATGATTCTCCCACTTGGATGCTGGATCAATGCTCCATTTACTCAACAGCTGGGTCCTGCTTCAGGCAGGTCTCTGCTCAAACATCACTCCTCGGAGGCGACCACTTTATGTGAAGTAAAGCTGCACACTCTCTCCCCATTTGCTGTCTATCCTTTTACTCTGCCTTATTCTTCTTCAGAGTACTTACCACTACAGTTGACTCTTGAACATCTCAAGGGTTAGGGGCACTGACCCTCCACTCAGTTGAAAATCGCTTATAACTTTACAGTCGGCCCTCCGCACCCGCGGTCCCGCATCCACAGTATCAACCAAGCAGGGTCGTGTCATTCGTGCTGTTCAAGGGTCAACTGTACTTGACATTTTAATGTATTATATTCATTTCTCTTCTCCCTTTCCTAATAATTTCTGTGAAAACAGTTTTATTCCCCACGGTTTTATTCTCCAGTGCCAAACAGAGAATTATCAAATACTGGGTTAATGCACAAATTAATATTTGACTTCGCAGCTCTTGAGACCACCTTTCCCCAGAAAGCCTTTCAGGTAGCCTTCCACAGCCTCGACCAGACAATATGTCAGAGGTCTAATCTGTGCTCAACTCCCTGCCACCACGTGACCGCCTGGTCAATTTACTTATCAAGACCGGCCTCCTGTCTTAATTGCCCCTCAGTCCTCAGGGCCTGACCCAGTAACTTTCAGAAGATGAACAACTTTCAGGAAAGCAGGAGTCCTAAATTCTGGACCCCAATGTCAGTGACTTAACCAAAAACTGCCAGAGGAGCACTCCTCAGGCAGCCGATCCCCAGGAGAGAGCTGCAACCTCCTCTAGAATCAGGAATTTATGATTGCATGTGAGCCTCAGAAATGACACCTATGCCTTCTGAGAACCTCTAGCCTTGGCCATTATCCTCAGGAGACGCTGAAGTAGCCAGGGCAGGAGACTACCACGAACAGTCACGGGGCAATATCCGACTCCTACCTTCCGTGGAGCTGGGGGAAATTAAGTGTTTATACTTAATCAAAGTACGGGCGGGATTAGATGGCGAGCCCTACGCTCCTGAAAGTGGTGTCTTCCACGGCTTCAGAAATGGTGTGGGAACGGGAGTCAGACCAGAGGCAGTTAGCAGGCGCCACGACCCAGCCTGGGGCAAGCTGTCTCAGAGCCCAAAGCCTCGTGTCTGTGCGGTCTCTGCAGACACCAGCTTCTGTCTATGAAGCGCTCACCAGTGCTAGCTGGGGGCGGCACAAGACAAGCCCGAGTTCTGCCTGCTTCCTTTAGTCTTCGATCAGATCTAGGGTTGGTGTTGGTTTTTTCTCTCTGCAGTTAGAGGTACACACCCCCAATCACCCATGATCACCCACGAGATCCACAGCCCTACCTTCCTCCCTAGGGACTACCTTGACCAAAGTTTAAGAGTCTCATCCCAAGGTCTGGTACCATATTTTGGGCTAGAAATCAGATTATGACACTTGGGACCAGTTTCAAATCCAAAGGGCAAATTAAGGAAAGGTATGAAAAGAAGGTGAGATTTACAAAGAAATTCTTAAAGAATATTTAAGCCACTGATTTTGAGAATGGGAAAAGGGATTTCCATGACCTGGTTTAGTAAGGTTCACGGTGCATCAAGTATTACTTCACATTAGAAGGAAACAAGAAACACACTTCACCCATCCTGCTCCCACACGACAGACCTCACGTTTGTGTCCCCTCAGGCTTCTGCTCACAGCGGTGGCAGGTGGGCCCGTGTGGCCACCTTGACCCTCCTGGGCACCAGAGCACGCCGCCTGAGTGTCTTTCCTCACCCGCACACCCAGTCACAGAAGCCCCAGCACCCAGCGCAGGGCGCGGCCGGGAAGTCCCGAGCCCCCATCGGAGCTCGCCCAGCCCCGCACACAACCCGGTATTCTGTCTCTGCCATGTTACTATTTAGCCTTGTTTTCCAGTACTTGCTGCCATGACAGTCTCAGTGTCTAATATTTCTTGGAGTGAATTAAGCATTTTAATAGCCATTCCTGCCTTTTGTTTAATATATCAAAAATCTGGGGAAAACAACGCTATAAGGAACAGCTCTGAACTTCCATTTGTGGGGTCATTTTCCTGGGCCGCAGCAATACCGCTGGGGAGGTCTCTTAGGCTCAAACTCATGAGACTATCGCAGGCCACGCCGGCCCTGAGGAACACGGCTCGCTGGCTGTCCTCGCGACAGCCCACACCGCAGACAGCTCAGGCACAGGGAGGCGGCCTGGACTCACCACCCTGACTCTGAGCCCTCATTCCTGGGGGGGCTCCCCACGGGGGACACGTCCAGCGCGAGAGCCACTGTGCTCCAGTGGGCCTGGGGCCCATCAGGTACTCACAGCCCCTCCCCATCTGTCAGATGCAATCACCAACCAGGAGACATTTTATCACAAACCGCGCTGCCTTTAGTGGGGTTCCCAGGGAAACAGCTAGAAAGTTAAACAAAGGGCAAATTCTCACTCACAGGAAAGGGTTTTGTCCACCTTAACCCACGGGTATTGTTTAGGAATGGGGTAACTGAGTCAAAAGTACAAACATTTTCATAACTTGTGCTAATTCACTTTCCTGAAGGATTTTCCAAATTTACACTGCAACCACTGTTGCAGTGATTAACAGCATACAGCATCTAAATGAGAAAAATGACAATTTTACTGAGACAAAATCTGAATAAATGAAGAGATACCTCCAATAGGAAGCCTTAATGTAAAGATATGAATTCTTCCCTAACAATTCCAAGGGTTTTTTTGGAATTTGATGAAGTAATTATAACTTTATTCATAAAAATAAATGCACAAGAGTCCCTCCCATTCCTCTCAAAAAAGAGTAATGACAGGGATTTGCCTAACAGTCTTGGAAAGTATGTTATAAAAATACAGTATGAACACCATGGGCTGGAATAAACAGAAGAGACTCCAGAAAGGAACAATTTTGGCATGTCCAGCGTTACAAAATTCAGCAGCAAAAGGATGAACCATTTACCAAGTGGTGAGAGCCAGAATTAACATCCTTAAACCTCACCTTCCACAAGAGATCCCCACAGGAGTAAAGCTGTAATGTAAGAATGGCTGTGTATGAAGCTGAAAGGAATACACACAAGATTAGCAGGTTTTCCTGGGTGGTGGGATTCCAGACGACTGCGTTTTCTTTATACTCATGTGAAGAGCATATGTCTTTTAAACTCAAAAAGCTATTTCCATTTTGGAGGAAAATGTTCACCTGCTGATTTTTCAGGTAAATTTTCTGCTTGCAAGAATATTCCTGGGGCTTCCTTGGTGGCGCCGTGGTTAAGAATCTGCCTGCCAATGCAGGGGACACGGGTTTGAGCCCTGGTCCGGGAAGATCCCACATGCCGCGGAGCAACTAGGCCCGTGAGCCACAACTACTGAGTCTGCGCTCTAGAGCCAGTGAGCCACAACTACTGAGCCCGCGAGCCACAACTACTGAAGCCCGCGCGCCTAGAGCCGTGCTCCGCAACAAGAGAAGCCACCGCAATGAGAAGCCCGCACACCGCAATGAAGAGTAGCCCCCGCTTGCCGCAACTAGAGAAAGCCCGCGCGCAGCAATGAAGACCCAACACAGCCAAAAATAAATAAATAAATTAAAAAAAAAAAAAAAAAAACAATATTCCTGTTCGCCATGAGGTGCACCTAAAGGCAGACTTTCCTCTTCGCTCGGTGCCTGTGAACACTCGGGCTTTTGCAAACGGGGCGCCGGCCCGGAAGAAACCCCCGGCTGGCTTCACCAGGACGCTGACGGCTTTAAACTGGCAGAAGCTAAGAGCTATGTTTTTGTACTTAATGTTCTCCAGGACCAAGAATGGGGCACTTGTTTCTAGAAAAGAGCTAAGAAAAAAACAAAACCAAACGAAACCTTGAACACAACTTTTGCCACAAGAAGCAGTGGCTTTAAAACCTTCACTGGCAGTTTCTGCTTTCTGTTACCTATTTCCATCACCACCTTCATGAATTTTCGAAGACTGAAATTACTTTTAAAAATCCTACCAAGTTAGAAATTTCTAAGTGGAAAACCATTCTTCAATGCACAGACCACTTCCTTTTACACTTTTACAGGAGAAAGGGAAGCAGGCAGAGAGAACGGAAGGAGCCGTATGAGGTCCCTAACCCCTGTTGCCTGGAAACAAACATTTTAGATAGCATCCATTAATCCAGGAAGCTCTCTAAAAGCCTTTCTAGAATAAGATATATTCAGAACACACTTCCTTCCTTCTGCTATCAAACCAAACTTGATCAGTGTGCTCTGGGGTGCATTCTTCCTTGGAAGAACAAGCATTTTTTTAGAACAAACACTAACTATTCCATACGCTGAATCGATTCTTTCCCTCACGTACAGTGTTTCCCGTGTAATGAATCAAAAACCAGAACTTCCCCCCATCAGCTGGAGTTGCCGCTTTCTTCATTGCTGAAGCACAGCAGCCAGCTGGCCATAAAGGCAGACAAAATAAGGACGCCCCAAGCAGGTAAAAACATCAGGAAAATACTGTTCCCAACTCTGGGCTCGGCACGGTCAGTGAGGACAGAAAGGGACTGACGGAGAGGGGTCAGCGGAGGGCAAGGAGGAAAAAGGGCTGGGGTGGGGAAGAGCAAGAAGCTGGGGGTCAGCGGGCCACCGCCAAGTCTGAGTTCTTGGAGGTAGGACGACTTTGCCTATGCTCAAGTGGAGGTGAGGCTCTACAGGGAGATGCAGGGCCAAGGAGGTGAGAGCAAAGTGTCTGCAATGCCGTCAAGACAACAGTGTAAAACGCAGGGGGTGAAACTGAACGGCGTGTCATCACGTCCAAGGTCACACAGCAATCCAGTGGCAGAGCTGGAGTTATCAGGTGTGCAAGCCCAGACCCAACACCTGACTGCCCTGCCACTCGGCAATACCAGCTTTCCCCTGGTTCACCAGGAACTAGGCATTTAAAAAAGCTCCCTCCGGGGACTGAGGTACACACACGAGGTTTGGAAATCAGTGACGTGAGGTCAAAAACTGCTGTTCTGGTTTACATGTGTGTCTGATACAAAACCAATGATGGCACAAAATATTTGAACAAGTGCTAAAGGTTCAACAAAGCTGGGACAGTTAAACCAATTGATTTTCTATAGTCTGTTAACATTTTTACTTGGTCTGTGTTTCCAAGTTGCCTACCTTTAACAGCTACAGCCTAACCAGACAGTTGACTTTTCTGCCCCCATTAAAGTACTGAATTGTACAACATTCAGAAAAGTACAAAAGAATGAAGCAAAGACAAAGGCCAAACACAGTTCCATCTCTTAGAAGCAATCACTATTAGCATCAGGGTATAAGTCTTTCCAGTTTTCCTTCCAACGGTTGAGATCATACTGTTCATAACTTTGCATCCCATTTTTTTCTACATTAAATATCTTCCCACGCTATTAAGGCTGATAATACTTCAGCATATGGATAATCCCACTCCTTTGTTATTAAGTGGTTGCTTTTAGTTATAATGAGATGAACCTATGTATACAATCTGATCAGACTCACAAATGAGTTATTACTCAGCTAAATAGTATAAGTATTTGAAAGGCCCTTGAAATACGCTGACAAATTAGTTTCCAGAATAACATTGCGCCAGCAATGAACTAGTATTCCAATTTCACCACCCCCAGCTATCATTAGCACAAATCACTGTTAATCAGATAGACAGCTAGAAATGAGGGTCAACGGGTTCTATCTGTACTCCTTACATTAGTAGAGTCAAACATCTCCACCACGTATTTCTCAGCTGTCTGATGGTCTCTGCCTATTTTACCTACTCGAATGTGATTTACTGCACACATGGTCTAAATATAACATCGCGAAGGAAGCAACACTGGGACACAGACTTCACAAGTTGTACGCTTCTGAGCAGAATAAAAGTACCATTCTAAACTTTAACCAGCATCCCACTGCCTTCCAAGAGTCTGGGCTCTGTTCCTGACCATTAGAGAAACCCAGCAGTCTTCTTGCTCTCCAAACTGATGGACTTCAAGGCTCGAGAGAGGGAGGCAAGCGATGTCTGCTGATAAAGTTTTGGAGAAGGTTACGTGGAGAGACGGGGAAGCCATCTGAACTCACATAATATTACCATGCTGGTCGTCAAGCTGAACAGTAGTGTCTGTTGTAGGCAGACTCTTTTTTTTTTTTTTTTTTAATCTATCTATCTATCTATTTATTTATTTTTGGCTGTGTTGGGTCTTCGTTTCTGTGCGAGGGCTTTCTCTAGTTGCGGCGAGCGGGGGCCACTCTTCATCGCGGTGTGCGGGCCTCTCACTGTCGCGGCCTCTCTTGTTGCGGAGCACAGGCTCCAGACGCGCAGGCTCAGTTGTGGCTCACGGGTCTAGTTGCTCCGTGGCATGTGGGATCTTCGTGGACCAGGGATGGAACCCGTGTCCCCTGCATTGGCAGGCAGACTCTCAACCACTGCGCCACCAGGGAAGCCCCCAGACTCTTTTTTCTAACTTTCCAAACTGAGGAAGCAGACTAGGACCTAAAGAGTGGAAGGGCACAGCCCATGAAACAGCAAGAAGCAAATTCCAGCTAGTGAACTGCACCCCAGGCCTCAGTGAGGTCGTCTACTTAATCCTCAGGACAAGCCCATAGGGTTGAATTCCCAGTTAACAGATGAGGAAACAGAAGCTCATAAGTGGTCACTGCATTTCTAAAAATATTCAGACGTAAGATTGGAGCCCAGGACTGATTACAAAGGCCTTCATCTCAGCCACTACACTGGGTTGATCACCAAGATCATAACAGCATTTCATGCTTCAAATAACCTACAGGGTGAGACCACGTGCACAGCCAAAGACGGGGGAGAGATGATAACTGAGGCTGAGTCACCGGTGGGAGGCAGGGAGGTTCATAACACTGGTCTCGTTACTTTTGTAACGCCTGAGATTTCCTGTAGTAAAAACTGTAAATGCAATTCACACTTTTAACACACAAGGAGTATCTGGAAGAGAAATCAAGACTTGATTAAGGCTTGGTAATCATCTCTGGCCATCTGTGATAATCAGCCTCTGGTTGCGGGGCAAGCAGGAGTGTTAGTTTTGCCACCGCAGAAATCTGAGGTTAGAAATGTCTAGCAAATACCACTTAAAAAGGAGGCCTAAATAAAAAATTATGTTAGGGTTTCGATAAGAGCAGGTAACTTTTTTTTTTTTTAAAGATTTATTATTTATTTATTTTTGGCTGCATTGGGTCTTAGTGGTGGCATACAGGATCTTTTGCTGTGGCACGTGGGCTCTTCGTTGTGGTGTGCAGACTTCTCTCTAGTTGTGCCATGCGGGTTTTCTCTTCTCTCGTTGTGGCGCGCGTGCTCCAGGGCGCACGGGCTCTGTAGTTTGCAGCACGCGGGCTCTAGTTGGGCACAGGAGCTCAGCAGTTGTGGTGCGCAGGCTTAGCTGCCCCGTGGCACGTGGCATCTTATTTCCCTGACCAGGGATCGAACATGCGTCCCCTGCATTGTAAGGCGGATTCTTTACCACTGGGCCACCAGGAAAGTCCCACAGGTAACTTCTTTTAACATCAGTTTGAGAGAGAAAAAGGTAACACAAATATGAATTTGGATTCCCATCCCAGAGGAGCTTAAGAAGGAAAGAGAAAAGTCAGAATGAGACCAGAATTTTCAACCAATAATACCACTCAGACAACTTCAATTCCAGTGGCTAAAAGGCACTGTGCAAGGGTTCTAAAGTATCAGGAAACAGCCATAAAATGTTGTAAGGTGAATAAAAAACGTCTCTCAACAGCACCTCCCAGCCAGGAGGCGGAAGGAAGGAAGTCATGCTGGTTGCAGAAGGGAGGTCTGCCTGACGGGCCTGGGGAACACAGGTCACAATCCATGAAGGAGGGCTAGTTACCCAGAGGCCTGAGCTCAATCAGACCATTTTGATGTCTGTAGTAAGCTCTCATCACCAACTGCTTCCCTTGCAAGCTCACTACTGACTGTCTCCAGGCTAATAAGCATTTTATCCGCTCATCTCACCTGGGGAAGCAGGAAGGTTAAGACAACTTAGTGTTGTTAAGGGTGGCCAGCGTGCCCTTGGGGATGGGAGTTGAAGCGTGGCCACTTTAACAACCCAAGGGTTAGCAAATCTAGGAAATATTCTACTACAAGAAAGAGGAAAAAGGACGGGGTGTGACAGACTGGCTTGGGTTAAAAATGAAAATGGCTTACAAGTTCCAAGCCCAGGGGAGAGGCAAAAGAAAGCATCACTGAATAATGTGTTGAAAGCTACAGAACTAAAACTGAAGTCATAACTTCAAACAGTAGCAAAAATGTCCCACCAATAAAGAAAGATCGAAACTGGAGATGTTTTGAAACTCCACGATCAGGTGGCACAGGGACCAAAAGCAGGTACAAGGAAGTGAAGGAGAGAAAAATGTAGGCGGCCAAGAGACACTTCTGTGGGATCACCCAGTCACTTCCGGGGCACTCAGGACAGTGCTGGTCTTCTAGGAACGGAGACAGGATTAGACTGGAACACAGAGCTCAGCAACGGGTCAGGACGATCACTACCTCTGAATGTACAACAGGCATTTAGGCAGTTAGGCCTCCTTTTTACTTGTGACTGGCCTTTGCCTTGTTTGCACTATTCTCCTCTCCCCTAAGTCATCGGCCTGGCCCAGCACACCTTCCGTGCCCTTCTACTGGCCAGTTCCCAATCGCCCTTCATTCAACACAGCTGTTTCAGAATAACCCTAAACCCCTAAATCTTGCTTATACACTCCCAGGGCACCAGGCTTTGTCTGTGGCGAGCTATTCCTCACTCCCTTAAGGTCAAATGCTGCCTTCACTGAGAAGCTTCCTCTGGTCTCCCCAGAGCCCAGGACACACTCAAGCCTCCCTCCCCTGTGTCCGCTACACTCTCCCGCACTGCCAGGGGAGGACGGGGCTCTACAGGGCCCTCTGGGTCGAAGAGGTCAACCCTCAGCGCATGGCCCTCTGATCACGTGGAAGCCTGCGGGCAGTGCAGGACAGGACGACAGTCACCTGCAAGACCATCTTCACCTCTGCCGCCGTCCTCGAAAGGCTCTCCGCCCTGGACTGCGGTCCTCTAACCAAGCACCGCTGCGCCGGTGCCATCCACGCAGGGGTGCCGTTTGCTCTGAGACACTGGGGTTATACAGTTTGAAATACGTGGTCTGCAGATAATGCATAACCTATATGCTCCAAGTAAGACTTCTACTGTAATGATATTAGCAAATAAGCTGCTGGTCTGATGTTCCATTTAGAACCACCACCTCCACGTGGGAAACTCAGCAGGAAGATGTTACTAGAAGCCTTCATAAGGACACTTTGAGGGCCCAAGGGGTGGGGACAGACACTCTTTCATTACACAGTAAAAATATCTAGTGAGAAAAGCACATTAAGGAGTTGCCCAACTATTTTAAAATACTACCGTGATCGAGACATATTAAATTAATTTTAAGGGTAATTACCTTAGTTGAGAGAGTCAGGGAAGGATTCCTCCAGGAAGATCTGCCTGAATCTGGATCTGAAGGAGGAAAAGCACGCCAAAATTTCCCTGGCAGGAAAACCAGCGCATGCAGCATGCAAAGGCCTTGTTGCAGGGAGAAACGAACACCTGGGGGTTGACGGCCAGATCACAAGGGACCTAGCAGGCCACGGCGGGGCCCTGAAACCAGAGCACTGAGAAGCCCACCCTTTGCGATTCTTACACAGTAGCGTTCATACTGTGAAGCCATCAACCTGCCTGCCATGGGGGGAGGGGGCAGTGTTGAGCAGGAGACCCTGCAGCGGACGGTGAAGAGGCTGCTGTAACCTCCAGGCAAGGGGGCTGCACCAGAGCCATGGTGACACTGAGGGGAACGGAAGTGCTCCCAGGGTCAAGAAAAGAGGGGCCGCACCAAGCGATGAACTGGACTCAGAAGAGGCAGGACACGAGGGGCGTGCCACGAAGTGCCCAGGTTCATACGCAGTGCAACGAAAAGCATCCTCGGACAGGGAACCCTGAAAAAGAGCCAGGCGTTTTCTGGAAGGGAATTATGTTTGATTTAGACATGCTAAGTTTGAAGTGACCCTGACATAAACAAGAGAAAGTCTTTACTCAATTAAGCATATGGTTTGCTTGGTTAATGCTCAAAATGTCTTTAAGTGGCAAATATATAACTGAGTGGAGGACAGACATGGATCAAAATACAGATGTGATAAAGAATCTGAGTAATAGTTACCTTTCACTGTAGGAAAACCCCACTAAAAGCAGAGATACTGCCAGTATCTCTGACCAACCCAGAATGGAATCTGCCCAAAGAGGGCAGATAAATGGCTGGGGGCAGTGCGCAAGACGTGTGGAATTTCCTGCCTTGCTGAATCAGTTTGTACTCTGCAAAGTTCAAGAGCCACTGCTTTAACTGACTCAAGGATCTGGTAAGGAACAGGTATTCTGAGATTCACATTCACCTAGTTCCATGTTACAGTTTACAGGGATTTCCAAGACTATGAAAAACATGAACTCAGTTGAATTTTATCATATTCCCCTTTCCTCCAATACTAGAGGGCCTGGGGTAATCTTGCAATCAAATCTATTTTTAAAAGATATGGTTGTACTTAGTTACATCTTAAGTTTCACTGTGAACTGTGCTGGATTTATGACTTCAGTCTACAGCCCTGTGCTAACACGGGCACATCAGCACTCCCTGGACAGAGTGCGAAGAACAATGCTGGTGGACCTTGCCTCCTAAAGGCTGCTGCCTGGTGGCAAGAAGACAAACAATACACAGGGCAGGACAAATATGGACTTCAAGACAAGAGTGGTGTAGAAGAGAGAAGCCAACCGGCAGAAATACCGAACATTTTCCAAAGCAAGACTGAACAAGTGCACGCGCGATGCGGCAGAAGGAGCACTCAGCGTGTCCGCACTGTCAGGACACTTCACTGTTCTCAGCTCCTCGTAAGCTTCAGAGGCAGTCCCAGAAAGCCCCGCGGAAAGTGCTAGGGGACTGAGATGAGAAGGAGCCGGACTGTGGGCCAAGACAGGCGGGACACGGGAGTACAACGTCACCGAGGTGGGAGGCCTGAGCTGCACACAGAGCCCAAGCACAGCCACCTCGCTGCTCCAGGCAATCTTTCGAGGGAGCCACCTCGTCTAACCTGGCAACACTGCTCCCAGCGGCCTCATCTCCCCCCAAATGCCCCATGTCTCAGGTGCGCCTGCCACTCCCCACGGGGCCCCGCACGTGAGGGCTTGGGGGACAACTCCCACGGGGCCGTGCACGGGCCTGGAGAGCAGAGCCTTCCCTGGTGGAGACACGGGTCCAGGGGCTGCCCCCGCGAGCGCCTTCTTCTAGGCTCGGCCCACACGGATGATGCCAAGCTTCCGAGCACAAGGCTAGCGCTTATTCACGTGAAGACTTTGAGCCTCCTGCCCGTCACTCAGCAGGAAAAGCCTGGCTGACCATTCTCACCAGGGCACATTCTCTGGATCCGTCACAGTATTAACTGTCGTCTGTGCGCTCGCTTAAAAGGTGGAGATGTTACTTTCTTGTGTGCAGTGATCTGTGATCCTTTAGCAGTAAAGGTTTAAGGAACTAGGCAAAAATCTAGACGGATTACACAAGACATAAAGAAATGCCTTGGCAGCTCCGTTTCCTCCCCAGGCCTGGATCATTTTCTTTTAAAGAATATTTATTTATGGCTACGCTGGGTCTTAGTTGCAGAACGCGCGATCTTCGTTGAGGCATGCGGGCTCTTTTTTTTTTTTTTTTTTTTTTTTTTAGTTGCAGCATGCGGACTCTTAGTTGCGGCACACGAGATCTACCTCCCCGACCAGGGATCGAACCTGGGCCCCCTGCACTGGGAGCGCAGAGTCTTCCCTCCTGGACCACCAGGGAAGTCCCAGACCTGGATCATTTTCGCGGCTAGCCCCGCCTCTCACTAAGGTCTGCCTGGGCCAAGAGGGGACTCGGTGCCCGCTCGCACACAGCGCTGCTCCGTTAGAGGCCTCCGCAGCCCTCGGTGCTGCTCCTCAGCTCTAGCCCGGGTAGATTATGTCCAACCATCAGGCAGGTAAAAGGAGCAGGAGGCACACAGCAAGCGTCCCCACCCCTCGGGCACCAGCCTCTGCCACAGGGAGAACTGTCCTGGCATTTGCAATGCTTTTCCATTCAGCTCGGGCTCAAATGGCAGCCTCTCCCTAGAACTCAAGACGTATACACACAGAAAAGTAAGGTAACTTGTCCAAGGACACACAGCTGGTCACCTTGGAGCCAGGATTTTTTTTTTAATATTTATTTATCTAGTATCTGGCTGCATCGGGTCTTAGTTGTGGCACACGGGATCTTCGTTGCGGCATGCGGGATCTTCCGTTGTGGTGCACAGGCTCTAGAGCACAAGAGCTCAGCAGTTGCGGTGCATGGGCTTAGTTGCTCCGTGGCATGTGGGATCTCAGTCCCCCGACCAGGGATCAAACCCACGTCCCCTGCATTGGAAGGCGGATTCTTAACCACCGGACCACTAGGGAAAGTCCCTGGAGCCAGGATTTGAAATGAGGCAGTCCGGCTCCAGAGTTCTTCCAACAAGAATCACTGGCTTCTCCAACATTCAAATTTTCACTGGGTATCTAAGTGCAAGGCACCAGGCCAGGTTCTATTTTATAGTTCTGCTCTGACTGTCCCGTTCCAATCTGCTTAAGGCACTTGCGACCACAGCCCCACTGAATGATAACCAGAAGCAGGAGCTCCCAAACTCTCAGGGAGACAGCTGAACGGTTACACCGAACACCAGCGAGAGAAGGATGGCTAGAGACTGACCAAGCGAGGCAATTTAAAGGCTACCCCTCCACAGGGGAGGCGCAATAGCCATGGGAAGACTATGGGCTTTGGGTCACAACCATGGGTTGAAATCCCATCTTGCACATTCAGCTGTGTGAACTTAAATGTGCTTTCATGTGAAAAATGAGCATCCCCTACAAATGAGATAATGCAGAGAAAGCTCTATCTGGCTCATTACATCTACTCAATAAGTGGCTATTATGACATGAGGGCTTTTCTAACAGTGAATAAAAACTTGTACCTAGTCAACTAGTATTACTTCACTTTCCAAATCTCATCACTACAGCCTCTCACACTACCTGTTTGACTTCTGCTATATTCGCATGTTAACCCACATAAACGTGTCTGAGATCCTAGTTACTCATCTAAGACAAATCGCACCTTCACTTACGTGCTTCCTAAAATCACACTGTATACCAGCACTGAGGCCCTGTGTCGTACATCAGCAAACACTGCAGTGGAGTCATATCTGGCACAAGACCTGTCACTGGAGGAAGATCCATGGCCAATGCCATGGAAGAAAAACCAGAACTGAGAAGTGGGCACTGGGTCACTAAGTGACTTACAATTTGAATTCTTGCCTCTGCTTCTACTGTTGTGCATTAACTGTATAGGCATGTGCGCCCTAGGAGGATGGCTCACTGCTCCCAAGATCCTGAGCCACGTCGATCAGACGACCTCAGACTAAAACATCCCATGTCCTGCAATCCCTCCTCCGTGCTTCAGACTTAAACATGTCCAATCACGTATCCCCATTTTTTTCAGAAACAGTGGTCACTAACCATGACCTAAGGGTAAGCACACCTAGTTCAGTTCAAACACCTGCTGAGGGTCCAGTAAGTGTCAGTTACTGGGTTGGAGGCTGGGATTTACCTACAGAAATCTACAAACACTTCTTATTTCAAAAGGAGGCCATCATAATTCTCTGTAAGCTGAACAAAGCATTCTGTTTTGCAGCTTTCAAGTGTTAAACTGGAAACTTCAGTGGCCAAATTCAGCTGGCTATTTCACAACTCCTTGCTGGACAAGGGGTTCTATGTGATTCTAAAAACAGTGAGGGGGCTTCCCTGGTGGCGCAGTGGTTAAGAATCTGCCTGCCAATGCATGAGACACAGGTTCGAGCCCTGGTCCGGGAAGATCCCACATGCCGTGGAGCAACTGAGCCCGTGCACCACAACTACTGAAGCCTGCGTGCCTAGAGCCCGTGCTCCACAACTACTGAAGCCTGCGTGCCTAGAGCCCGTGCTCCACAACAAAGACAAGCCACTGCAGTGAGAGGCCCGCGCACCGCAATGAAGAGCAGCCCCCGCTCACCGCAACTAGAGAAAACCCGCGTGCAGCAACGAAGACCCAACGCAGCCATAAATAAATAGATAGATAGGGAAAAGAAAAGTGAGGCCAAGTGTAGAACGAAGCCAAATCACCTTAAACTCAGCCATAATGGGTCCTTAGAAGTCATTTTATCCTGACCTTTTATTAGCAGAGACACTTCTTCCGTGGCACCGACACCTCGCCCAGTTCCTGCCTGCATACTCACAGTGACCATGAAGTACCTCCTGTGCAGTGTTCCGCTGTCAAAGCCTGCAGAGGGATTCAGAGACACTCAGACACTCCATCACCAGTGCCAACATCTTTTCTCAACTCCTGTCCATGCAACGTGGCTTCCAGATCACTCAACTTCCTGGTTGCCTACCTTTGACTGGATCAGATTCACTGTACTTCTTAAAATTCCTGCCTCTTTGTAAAAGTACTGTCCATTACTAACACATGGTGATGCCATAGGATGTGGAGAATTTTACAAACCTCTAAAAACTCACTCAGCTTTGATGTTCTTAATTGCACTCACAGGTACCACCAACCTTAGCAGTCATTGTAATTGTCCAGGAAGTGTACTGCCGTTGGGCTAAGCTTCTCGATAATGCCAACCCTTGGTTAGTCCAGGCCACACATTCCCAGCGGGGGTGTTATTAACAATGGTTTGTGGCCCTCTAGAAGCCACAATATAAAAACAGATAGACACAGTACATCCATGGCATTAAAACTTTACTGGGGCAGGGGACACAATTAGGGGAAACAAAATCTAAAAAGGCCTGGGGGGCAGAAGGGAGGTGCGATAATGAAAGGTGGCGGAGAAAGGCTGGCCTAGACCTGTGCTGTCCTATACAGCAGTCACTAGCCATTTAGATGAAATCAAATACAGCTCCTCAGCCACACCAGCCACACTTTAAGTGCTCACAAGCCACACAGCTAGCACCTACCGCACTGGCCAGTGCAGACAGAGAACATTTCCATCATCACAGTGAGTTTTATGGTATGGTGCTGGTCTAAACAACCCTGGAGAATTTTACTAGCATTAGTAGGCAGTCCTCAAACGTCTCAAATCTCTATTTATGGCCATTAATTACTGATTATCTAGCCCATCTTCTTTCACTCTTGAAAACACAGTAAAGATACTAGCTCCTCAAGGGCAAACTTTAGAAAGTATTAGTTAACATGCGAATTTTTCGTTAGAATACTACAGCAAGATACTGGCTGCATCATAACCACTTCAAAATATTTGGAGCCACTGGTCCAAACACTACCCTAGGTCCTTTGTAACCCACCGAGACTGAGGTTCAGTTAACTATTTGAAAGCAAACCATACTGTGCACAACACAAGGAGCATCAAGGACCAGACACAGACCACGCAGACCACGCAGACGACGCAGACCACACCGACCAACAGGCACAGTTCGCCTGCGTAAGGTAAAATTACGAAAATGTCAACCAAATCTTGAAATCCTCCTTTGATTAGGTGTGAAAGTCTTCTCCTGACAGTGTACAGAGTTTCATCAGATCCTCTTAGGAGCTGGATGCGATTGCGTAAGGTGGTCACATGTATTTTGTTCTCAAGCACCCTTGGAAGAACCATAGTGACTGAGGTGTCTCACACAACTAGACTTACATTTCAAAACAATTTCTTCCTGGCCATTGCCTAATCAAGAAGCTGAAAAAAAAAAAAAAAAAAAAAAGAAAATCCAGTCAGGTAAGTGATAATCTGTTTCCACACTAGGCAATTTTTAAAGCTCCAAAATAAGTACAGCAAACATTGCAGAATGTAATACGCCTGGTCAGGTTAGGTGCCAACAAGTTAATGCCACCGCTCAAGGGTCCATGTTCCAAAATTTCAGGCAGGGAAGCCCAGGTCACGTGATACAACATGCCACCAAGACAGAGGGAAAGAAGTCAGAGAGGCAGGCTGAGCTCTATCAGATGAAAAGCAAATGTGTCCTTCACCCTCCTAACAGAGGAAAGGTGGAAACCAATGGAAGACAGATTCCACCAGAGTCCACAGGAGGGCGAGGTGGAGAGCATCATTCACAGGAGGGCGAGGTGGAGAGCATCATTAGGCCAGCAGCCTTCCTCCCCAGGTCAACACAAGCTGTGGCCAAAGGCCAGGCTGCGAATGTGAAGGTTGCATTAGTGCTACCTCTCCTCCCCAGCGCTCCTGCTATTCTCCAGTCAACAGACCCCCAAACAGGACTCTCCCTGCAGGGCAGCCCACCCCTCCTCACATTTAACTGAAGACAATGGCCGCTGGCTGTCCAGGGTATGCAAGAGCCCTTCAGTTCCAAAGATTGGTTTGTTTCTTCCAAACAGTGAACTTCAATTTCAACTTTTGCACCATCACACCACCCAAATCCCTCCACCTCTCCAAAGAATAAGATCAAAGGAATACAAAACTGTGGCTACACGGCATTTACCCCTCCGACACTGAAGCGCGCAGGTGGAGTTACCCCCAGGGGAAATGCTAGTTAGAGCAGCAAACTCTTGCCCAAAGTTTAAGGGTCTACAGGCTCGAAACCTTGGGTATTGCTTCCAAGTCAGATACTAGGAATATAGGAGTACCAGGAGTCCCATACCTTGTCACGAGGGCCATCATTCTCAGAACGGATACTTGAAGAAGAAAATGTTCCCAAGTACATCAGCTTTAAAATAAAGACCATATTTCATATCATGTCATCAAAGTACATTAAACCTAATATGTAACCACGGGGGCTTCAATTCACAAAGCCTCCCCAGCAAAAACATTTTTAAAACAAGTGTTCAAAAATTTTAATATGAAAGGAAAGAAAGAGAGAGAATAGCATTATCAACTCATATTCTGTAAGGAAACTTGCAATTAAAAAGAGTATGGGGGACTTCCCTGGTGGTCCACTGGTTAAGACTCTGCGCTCCCAATGCAGGGGGCCCAGGTTCAATCCCTGGTCAGGGAACTAGATCCCGCATGCCGCAACTAAAGATCTCGCGTGCTGCAACTAAGACCCAGCACAGCCAAAAAGAAAAGAGTATGGGATGCCTCCAATGGGAAATGATGCACTACTTAGACTCTCGATTCTAGATCACTTCCTTGGGCTATTTCACTCTGGGGTCTCACTGCCCTTGACCAACTGTAGGTTGTAGGAATGATGGTAGAACAAATGGCTCTTGTCTACACAAATGAATTCTATCTGGACAAACTTCCACCATGGAAAAGCCAGTTGTGCGTCCATCTGCAGGTTCCTTGCAACATTACCAACTTCCATGTATGTCTGTTCTTTGTTCATTTCATATTTAAATGACAGTCATGATCTTACCTTTTCTTGAAAATTATCTTTTAACAATACCCATCACCTAGAGGCTTCCCTGGTGGTCCAGTGGTTAAGACTCCGCGCTTCCACTGCAGGGGGCACGGGTTCGATCCCTGGTCGGGAAACTAATACCCTGCATTCCACTCGCCCCCCCAACACCCCAAAACCAAAAACAACGACAAAAAACCCATCACCTAGACTTAACAGCCAACATTTCCAAAAAAGTTTTAAGCATTTTGGTTCATCTTCAGAGGCAGAAGCGCAATACTCTGAAGAGAACATGAAGAGTGACAAGATTCCTCCTAGTCTACAGCGGTCACACACAGGCCGGTCAGCGTGCTAGGGCTGCAGGGGCATATTCCCAATTCCTTTCCCCCAGAGGGGTCAGATCTGCTCCTCACTCACACGCAAGAGGAACTTGGGGGATGAGAGACCAACCAAGGGCTTGGGACCTGAAGGCTCTGGTTCAAATCAGGGCTCTGAAACTTACTAGCTGTGCAAGCTGAGGTAAGTAATTTGCTCTCCTTGGGCCTTACACTGAATTCCTGACTCTGTAAAAGGTGGGTGTGTTCCTGAGAAGATATGAGAATGAAGAGGCAGAGGAGCCAGAGACCAACGTCTCTCTATTTCTCAAATTCCTGTAGCTACAACTGCGTCCTGGTGAAATTAATCCAGTACAACGTTCTCCAACTCAGCGCGCTGTGGGGCTCCTTGTCCTATGACAGCTCAATTACAGAACCTATTTTAGTCTCCACCCTTCTTCCTGAGATGAGCCCCATGACTTAGGGAATCTTCCACCAAATACAAAACTTAAAATTAAGATATATTCTTTCTTAACATTTAAAGATACAAGAAACAGAGCAAGAGTCTAATCAAGGACTAAGCATCGGCAACAAACACACACAGCCCTCAGGGACACCAATAAGCCCCAGCTAGCCCACTGTGCTGAAGTACAACTCCAAAACACACATCCAAACGTGCGTCAACCAATGAACAGAGAACAAACTCCAAGTAAGCAAAATAATCTGGGCCCCCAGGACTAAAAAGTCAAAAGCGGAGAAGAGATGAGAAATCACGAGATGTCTCACCGTCACCACGCTGGGCGGGACAAGGATTCCCCAGGTCCTCCTGGGAGGCTGCCAGGAACCCTCCACCCACGTCCACGGGAACCAGGAGCAGTGCAGTGATGCCCCTGACCGCACACCAGGCTCCTGCTCACAGCTTCCCACTTCTCCAGATCCAGTTCCTTTCCAGCGCCTTCGACGCATCTACCTCGGACTCTGCCGTGACATGTTTTTAACTGGAATGACCTTCCTGCCCCTCCGCACCATCACTGCTTCTCACACCTACTCACCTATCCTGCCTAACCCAACCCAAATAACACCGGAGCACCTTCTAACGTGAAGAAATCTCTAGGTTCTCAGCTGGCCCCTCGACCTATACAGACACAGACGCAAAAACATCACGTGAACTCTTGTGTGCGCCACTGAAAAAGGCACTCAAACCCTGGCAGCTTCAATACACAGTAAACGTGTGCCCAACTGCATCACTCCAGGACAGGATCTGGACCAGTGGTTTAACAAACGAGTTTTGAATCAAGGAAACAGAATAACCACCAGTTGCTGAATAAAGTAGGACATACCAAGAAGCACTGGGAAAACACTGTCATGGGAAGCAGAAGACAGGACACTCATCAGGACAGCAAGTGTAAGATTGAACTAAATGTACCATACAATTCCTTTCTGCAGTCATGAATTTATAATCAGCTACCAAAAATGTTACAAAGTGTAAATTCTGATGAAGATTATTTCATATAATAATTCCTCAATCTGAAAGCCCATGATTAGAGAAAAACAATTAGTGTATCCTACCTTTTTAATAGGAATTGTAGGGCTTCCCTGGTGGCACAGTGGTTAAGAATCCACCTGCCAATGCAGGGGCCATGAGTTTGAGCCCTGGTCCGGGAAGATCCCACATGCCGTGGAGCAACTAAGCCCGTGCGTCACAACTACTGAGCCTGCACTCTAGCGCCTGACAGCCACAAATACTGAGCTCACGCACCTAGAGCCTGTGCTCCACAACGAGAAGCCACCACAACGAGAAGCCTGCACACCACAATGAAGAGTAGACCCCGCTCGCCGCAACTAGAGGCAGCCCGCGCACGGCAACTAAGACCCAACGCAGCCAAAACTAAATAAATAAAATAAATAAATTTATGGGGGAAAAAAAAAGGAATTGTACAAGTGGAAAAAAATTTGCCAGTTGACAAGTGGGAAAAAATTTTTAACACATGAATGCCAGTAGAAGGAACAGATGATAAAAAATAAGGACCTACTGTATAGTACAGGGAACTATATTCAGTATCTTGTAATAACCTATAATGGAAAAGAATCTGAAAAAGAATAGACAGATATATATCTGTATCATTTTGCTGTACACATGAAACTAATACAACATTGTAAATCAACTACTTTAATTTAAAAAAGAGAGTAGAAGGAACACAGAAGGAATGACTGAAACAGAATTTTAAAAAATCATTTTGGGGCTTCCCTGGTGGCGCAGTGGTTAAGAATCCGCCTGCCAATGCAGGGGACACGCGTTCGAGCCCTGGTCCAGGAAGATCCCACATGTCGCGGAGCAACTAAGCTCGTGCGCCACAACTACTGAGCCCGTGTGCTGCAACTACTGAGCCTGCGCTCTAGAGCCCGTGCTCCGTAACAAGAGAAGCCACCGCAATGAGAGGCCTGCGCACCGCAACAAAGACCCAATGCAGCCAAAAATAAATAAATTAATTAATTAAAAAAAAATCATTTTGTAATCCTTAATGAAAACAAGAAAAGTCAGGTCAAGATCATCAGTGATGCTAATACCGTACAGGTGAAGGTAGGTGGAAAACTAAAGATCCACATGGCGCCAAAATATTACCTCGCGGATCACTTCGTAGTCACAAAGGTTGGGCAGGAAGAGCAGTAATATGGCAGTGGCCATCATAATACAGTGATTAAACTTATCTTCACTAACAGTGGGACGATCAGACATTACGAAGTTTCTTGTCAAAAATGTATAACGAAATGTACTCAAGCTTTCAGATCTAACTTCCAGTTCACAAGAGGTACCAGGACTAGAGGAACACATTCAACATCAAAGGATGAGACCAGCCCAACCTGAAGTGCAGAACATTCTGTCAGGACACCTAGCTGGAGCCTGTCAAAATTAAAGGTAACGATATAAAAGGGGGGGAGGAGAGGAGACCACATTCTTGATGAAAAGACTCAAGCATTTATGTGTGAAGTGTCATGATGTCTAATATACTTTGTATTCGTTCAACCAAATATGCAGATAAAACAAATAGATAAAATGTTAGCTGCCGAAATTTGGTAGGAGTGTGTGCGTTCATGTACTATATGAGTCTGTTTACTTTTCATATATTTGGAATTTTTTCATAATCGAACATTTTAAAAAGAGACAGCTACCCCACAGGAGAGGGGTGGCTCCCTGACACAGTGTCACCAGGGCACCATCTCTGGTCAGATCATCCTCTGCTTAAACGGCTTCTGACCCTCGCCCCCAGGGCCTGTGAGACCCATCAGGGAAATGCCTCAAGCAGAACCTTCCAAAGAACTTTAGGTGTGCTGCACTAGGAAACACCCCTCCTCAAGCCAGAAAAGCCCTCACTACTAGATCAGATTTAAGTAATCCTTCAGGACGCTGTATAATTCCGTCCCATTTCTGTTTCTTGTTTTTAGAGGAGTGTGTGTGGAACACTTCAGAAAGTTCAGAGAAAGTGTGGGAGAGGTCTGTAATAAAGAATAAATGAGGGCTTCCCTGGTGGCGCAGTGGTTGAGAGTCTGCCTGCCAATGCAGGGGACACGGGTTCGAGCCCTGGTCTGGGAAGATCCCACATGCCGCGGAGCAGCTAGGCCCATGAGCCACAATTACTGAGCCTGCGCGTCTGGAGCCTGTGCTCCGCAACAGGAGAGGCCGCGACAATGAGAGGCCCGCGCACCGCGATGAAGAGTGGCCCCCGCTTGCCGCAACTAGAGAAAGCCCTCGCACAGAAACGAAGACCCAACACAGCCAATAAATTAATTAATTAATTAATTAATTAAATTTAAAAAAAAAAAAAGAATAAACGACATGGTTTGCTTAGTTTACTGTGCTGGGGGGAGAAAGGCTTGAAAGGAAATGAACGTTGGTAAACGTTCCTCCTGATTCTTGGGGAAGAGTGAACAGAAACCCTTCAAGTGTCCATCTCCCCTCCCCTGTCCCTCCCCCTTAGCCCTCTTCACCTTTCATCTTCACACGGCAAAACCTACCTGCCTCCTAGAACAAACCGACCCATCACTTTCAGCTCCCAGGTTTTCGAATTTATTAGCATAAAGTTATAGAAAGCATTCTTACTTTATTATAATGTATGTGCTAAAGTATACATAACAAAATTTACCATTTTAACCATTTTTAAGTGTAAAGTCAATGGCATTAAGTACCATGAAGTTTATTTTCAACAAGAAATTTTTTTTTTTTTTTCAACAAGAAATTTTAAATCTCACCGAAGGTGACCGGCAAAACCTGGGCGTATCCGGGCGGCCAAGCACGGGGAGGGGGGGATACGGCAAGGCAAAGGCCCCGCAGCTGCCGCAGAGCAGGAACACAGTCAGTGTCTGCTCATGAGGACGATGCCACGGGTCGACAGGCATCGCCAGAAATGAAATCTTAAATGCCTGACCGCTTTTCAGTAATGCCTAAGACAGTCAGTAATTCAGACGACTATTTCAATACACTGAGTTCTGTATACATAGACCCTGTTCCTGTAGTTTAACTAAAACTCAAATTATTTTTTAAAACAGGATTGTTGGTTGACAGCTGTTGCTCTAGAGTAGATGTGCCCCACTTTTCCAGAAGAGGAATCTACTGTGTAGAACCAAGTCTTGAAAATCTAAATAAAGGACTGCTGGCTCAGAGATCATGTCCATTTGGACAGATAGGCCTTGGTGCATAAGGCCTATTCAGAAGCTGGTGACCTTCGAACAGATTGATTTCTCAGGCGCCTGCACTGAGAGAAATGCTAGAGATACAAAGATGACTGAGCTAGTCTCCATGTCTCGAGCTCCGTTTAACGAGACACTTGGTAAGCAAACAGGAAGATATGTGCTAGGTCACAAGGATATAGTCAAGACTTCTTCCTAAGAGTGGGATATGAGGAGTGTACAGGACATTGACATCATATCCATATATATAAAATTCGCCTCCTTTGAAGTTTTAAAATAGCAAGCATATATAATTTTTGTAATCAAAAGAAACTCTCAACACAGAATAAGGGGGGGTAGGGGTGATGATGAATTTTCACATCTGCACTTCAATTTCTTTCCTCGTTGTAGGAGGACTTCCTGCCCACCTCCTAGGGCTGTCGGGCTCATCCCATAGGCAAATCAGTAAAGGCGCCTTATAAACAATAAAAGGCTTTACAGAGGTCCGCACCTTACCTGAAGTCACTGCGGGACAGGCAGTGGGGAACGACGTGGTTCTGCCTTGCTCCCTACAACAACGGCTAGACTGGAAAAGATCTCAGAGTTACCGCCAGTCCCATCTTCTCGACCCCATGTTTCCCACAGCTCTCACTAGCTTTTCATTTCTACCTCACACTTCTCTTCTGCTTCCTGGATGAACTTCCCCACTCGGACTCAAAGGACTTACCAATCAAAAAAGCCTGTTGGCTTGGCGACCGCAATGACCTTTTTGCCAGTCAGAGTACATCTGGCCATTCTCAAATCACACTAGTTCCCTGCATCGTAAGAAGTACTCATGAAGCAGAGGTATGGAAAAGAGCAGCATAATGACGCTCTGGGGCCTGTCTCCAGAAAGAGTAACTCTATTAACGCCAGATGTACTAGTTAGGGTTCTCCAGAGAAACAGAACCATTAGGATGAAGGAACAGAGCCTAATGGTTCTGTTGACACCATACATATAAGCCCATGTTTTACCAGTTACCTCTAAGTGACATTTAAAATCTGTTGTTAAAAATAAACTTCATTAAGCCAGAAAGAGATAAACAAATACCGTATGCTAACACATATATATGGAATCTTAAAAATAAAAAAGGTTCTGAAGAACCTAGGGGCAGGACAGGAATAAAGACACAGACACAGAGAATGGACTTGAGGACACGGGGAGGTGGAAGGGTAAGCTGGGACGAAGTGAGAGAGTGGCACTGACATATACACACCACCAAATGTAAAATAGATAGCTAGTGGGAAGCAGCTGCATAGCACAGGGAGATCAGCTCGGTGCTTTGTGACCACCTAGAGGGGTGGGATAGGGAGGGTGGGAGGGAGACGCAAGAGGGAGGGGACATGGGGATACACGTATACATATAGCTGATTCACTTTGTTATACGGCAAAAACTAACATAACACTGTAAAGCAATTATACTCCAAAAAAGATGTTAAAAAAAAAAGAAAAAGAATGTATACATAAACGTATCAGTGTCACTTTGCTGTACAGCAGAAATTTACACATTATAACTCAAGTACAATACAATTTTTTTGTTTGTAAAAAAATAAAATAAACTTCATATATATGAGATTTATGTTTATGTAACACTGTATGAGATTATATAATACATACATGAGATTTAGTACTTAGATTTAGTAAGGAAGTTCTCACATGATTATGGAGGCCGAGATGTCCCACGATCTGCAGTTTGAAGGCCTGAGAACCAGGCGAGCTGGTGGTGTCAGATCCAGTCTGAGATGGAAGACGGGAGAAAACCTGCAGAGTGAATTCTCTTCCTCAGCCTTTCTTTCTAGTTGGGCGTCCCAGGATTGGATGAGGGCAGTCTGCTTTGCTCAGTCCACACATTCAACTGTGAATCTCATCCAGAAACATGGCAAAGACACCCCCAGAATGATGCTTTAGGCAAATACCTGGGCATCCCTTGCCCGGTCAGGTTGACACACAAAATTAACCATCACACCAGGTAGATGTGAAAACCCAGCAGACTGCAGGGCTCAGGCAAAAGCCCAGCTCCTTAGGCTGAGGAGGAAGTGCTAAAGAACAGGATGTCAGAAGTTTCCAAACACTCTGCTTCCATTTCAAAGGTTACTATCCACAGGTTATTACTGAAGTATAGGTTTAAAGGGACTCAAACTGTGCTGGCAAGATTCTGGCAAAATAAAGATCCACGTGCCTCAGAAGATCACCGATGCACAGCTTGCTTCGGGTAACATTTAGGAATATCACTGCCAAACACTAACTCAAGGTGGAAACACACCAGTACCACGCTAAAAAGGAAAAGGGCCGCACAGTCTGTAACTAGGGCAGGTTTGCGTGCTTTTGCACAGGTCCACGCAGCGCTGAGCACACTACAAGGTGGTGATGAGTGGTCGACTGAGGACAGCAGCTCTAGAACAGAGATTCTCCGTTTCCCTACTGCTGTTTACCAACCTTGATGTAACTCCAAAATCACAGTTCAAGGTCAGAGGTCTGTCAGTTAAGATGCTGTTTGGCTTTTATTTGGGAGAAAGAACTTGTCAGAAGAGAAGATACTGATCTTAATTTCTGCGTGTGTTAAGAACATCACCCTGTGGTGCACGCATCACTGCTACCTACTTCCAGAACTTTTTCACCAGGGCAAACAAACCCTGCGCAGATTAAGCAGTAACTCCCCATCCCCGCTCCCCCAGCCTGTGGTAATCTCTAGTCGACCTTCTGCCTCTGAATTGGCCTCATCTAAATAGCCTTTGTAAGCGGGGTCACACAATATTTGTCCTTTCCCGACTGGCTTATCTCACTTGGCATGCTTTCCTTTCAAAGTTCGTCCACACTGCAGCCCACACCACAACTTCATTCCTTTATAGGGTGAATAACACACCGCTGTACCTAGGTGCCACATTTGGCTTATCCATTTACCACTTGGTGAGCAGACGGGCACTCTCTACCTGTTGACTGTTGTGAATAGTTCTGCCGTGAACAACAGTGCACGAGTATCTGTTTGAGATCCTGATTTCAAATTTTGTGGGTATATGCACCTAAGTGCCAGGACATACAGTACTTTTGTTAAATCTTCTAAGGAACCACCACACTGCTTTCCACAACTCCAGCACCGTATTACGTCCCTACCAGCAATACACGAGGGTCCCAATTTCTCTACATCCTCACCAACACGTATTTTTTGCATTTTTAAAAATAAGAGCCATCATAATCCATGTGAAGTAGTATATCATTGTTTTGAATTTCCTAACGACTAGTGATGCTCTGTATTTTTTGTGTGTGGATCAGCCATTTCTATATCTTCTTTGGAGAAATGTCTATTTGGGTCCTGAACCCATTTTTAATCAAACTGCTTGTCTGTTGTTGACTTGTAGGAGCTTTAAATATGTATTCTGAATATTAAGCCTCATCAGATGTATGAATTATAAACATATACTCCCATTCTGTAGGGTGACTTTTTACTCTCCTAATGCTGTCCTTGGAAACACGAAAGTTTTTAATTGTGATAAAGTCTAATTTACCTTTTTTTTCTATTGTTGCCTGTGCGTTTGGTATCATATCCACAAAATCACTGCTGAACCCACCTCTTGAAATATCCCTGTTTTCAACTTTTTTTTTTTTGGCCACACCACGTGGCATGTGGGATCTTAGTTCCCCGACCAGGGATCAAACCCACGCCCCATGCAGTGGAAGTACGGAGTATTAACACCACTGGACCGCCATAGAAGTCCCTCAAAGTTTTAACTCTTTAGATTTAGGTCTTTGAGATTTAAATACAAGACGTGACACCATAAAACTCCTAAAAGAGAACATAGGCAAAACATTCTCTGAGGTAAATCATACCAATGTTTTCTTAGGTCGGTCTCCCAAAGCAACAGAAATAAAACCAAAAATAAACAGATGGGACCTAATCAAACTTAACAAGCTTTTGCACAGCAAAGGAAACCATAAACAAAACGAAAAGACAACCTATGGACTGGGAGAAAATATTTGCTAACAATGCAACTGACAAGGGCTTAATCGCCAAAATATACAAACAGCTCACACAACTCAATAACAAAAAAACAACCCAATCAAAAAATGTGCAAAAGACCTAAACAGACATTTCTCCAAAGGAATACAGGTGGCCAACGGGCACATTAAAAAGAGGCTCAACATCACTAATTATTAGAGAAATGCAAATCAAAATTACAATGAGGGGGATTTCCCTGGTGGTCCAGTGGCTAAGACTGCGCACTCTCAATGCAGGGGGCCTGGGTCCGATCCCCGGTCAGGGAACTAGATCCCACATGCTGCAACTAAAGATCTCACGTGCCACAACTAAGACCTGGTGCAGCCAAATTAAAAAATAAAATAAAATAAAATACAATGAGGTACCACCTCACACAGGTCAGAATGGCCATCATTAAAAAGTCTACAAGGGGGACTTCCCTGGTGGCACAGTGATGAAGAAGCCACCTGCCAATGCAGGGGACACTGGTTTGATCCGTGGTCTGGGAAGATCCCACATGCCGCAGAGCAACTAAGCCCATGCGCCACAACTACTGAGCCTGTGCTCTAGAGCCCGCGAGCCACAACTACTGAGCCCACGCGCCACAACTACTGAAGCCCATGTGCTCTAGGGCCCGCGTGCCACAACTCCTGAGCCCATGTGCTGCAACTACTGAAGCCCACGTACTAAGAGCCTGTGCTCTGCAACAAGAGAAGCCTGCACACCTCAACGAAGACCCAATGCAGCCAAAAAAAAAAAAAAAAAAAAAGGCTACAAGGGACTCCCTGGTGCCTGGTGATCCAGTGGTTAAGAATCCACCTTCCAATGCAGGGGACGTAGGTTCAATCCCCGGTGGGGGAACTAAGATCCCACGTGCCGTGGGGCAACTAAGCCCACATGCCACAGTCAGAGAGCCCGCATGCCACAACTACTGAGCCTGAGCACTCTGGAGCACACATGCCACAACTAAGATCCTACATGCTGCAACTAAGACCTGACGCATCCATATAATTTTTTTTAAGTGTACAAATAATAAATATTGGAGAGGGTGTGGAGAAAAGGGAACCCTCCTACACTGTTAGTGGGAATGTAAGTTGGTGCAACCATTATGGAAAACAGTATAGACGTTCCTCAGAAAACTAAAAATAGAATTACTATATGATCCAGCAATCCCACTGCTGGGCACATACCCAGACAAAACTTTAATTCAAAAAGATAACATGCTCCTATGTTCATCGCAGCATTATTTACAATAGCCAAGATGTGGAAACAACCTAAATGTCCACTGACAGATGAATAGATACAGAAGATGTGGGGGGTGTGTGTGTATATATATATATATGTGTATGTGTATATATACACATAAATATGTGTGTACACACACACACACACACACACACAAACACACACACGCTCTGGAATATTACTCAGCCATAAAACGGAATGAAATAATGCCGTTTGCAGCAACACGGACGGACCTAGAGATTACCATACTAAGCACAGTAAGTCAGAAAGAGAAAGATAAATACCATATGATATCACTTACATGTGGAATCTAAAATACAACACAAATGAACATATCTATGAAACAGAAACAGACTGACACACATAGAGAACAAATGTGTGGTTGCCGGGGGGGGAGGGGGGTGGGGTAGGGATGGATTGGGAGTTTGGGATTAGCAGATGCAAACTAGTATATATAGAATGGATAAACAACAAGGTTTTACTGTATAGCACAAGGAACTATATTCAATATTCTGTGATAAGCCATAATGGAAAAGAATATGAAAAAGAATATGCATAACGAACTCACTTTGCTGTACAGCAGAAATTAACACAACATGGTAAATCAACTATACTTCAATAAAATTTTTTAAAAAAAGATTTAGGTCTGGGCTTCCCTGGTGGCACAGTGGTTAAGAATCCACCTGCCAATGCAGGGGACACAGGTTCGAGCCCTGGTCCAGGAAGATCCCACATGCCGCGGAGCAACTAAGCCCGTGCACCACAACTACTGAGCCTGCGCTCTAGAGCCCGTGTGCCACAACTACCGAGCCCGTGCGCCACAACTACTGAAGCCCGCGCACCTAGAGCCCGTGTTCCACAACAAGGGAAGCCACCGCAATGAGAAGCCTGCGCAGCGCAACGAAGAGTAGCCCCCACTCACCTGCAACTAGAGAAAGCCCGCACGCAGCAACAAACACCCAGCACAGCCAAAAATAAATTAATATAATAAATTTCAAAAAAAAAAAAAAAAAGATTTAGGTCTTTTATTGGTTTTAATTTTTTTATATGATGATAGGTCCGGGTCCAAATCCTTCTGCAGGTAGATGTTTTCTCAGCACCATTATCATTTGTTGAAGACACTGTGCTTTCACCACTGAATGGACTTGGCACCTGTGTCAAAATTCAATTCACCATGAATGTGAAGATTAATTTCTGGGCTTTCTATTCTGTTCCACTGGTTTATATGTGTATCCTTATCTCGGCACCACACTGTTTTGATTAGTATAGTTTTGTAGTAAGTTTTATTCCTTCATTAATTTTTTAAATATTTATTTATTTAGCCGCGCTGGGTCTTAGTTGTGGCACGCAGGATCTCCGTTGCTGCATGCGGGATCTTCATTGTGGCATGCGGAGTCTTTTACTTGGGGCGTGAGGAATCTTTTAGTTGCAGCATGTGGAGTCTTTAGTTGAGGCATGCAGGGTCTTTGGTTGTGGCATGCAAACTCTTAGCTGTGGCATGTGGAATCTAGTTCCATGACAAGGGATCGAAACCGGGCCCCCTGCATTGGGAGCGTGGAGTATTAGCCACTGGACCACCAGGGAAGTCCCCTGTAGTAAGTTTTAAAATCAGGAAGTGAGAGACCTCCAACTTTGAGCTTTCAAAATTGTTTTGACTATTGAGAGTCCCATATTTTCTACATGAATTTTAGGATAGGTTTTTCTATTTCTGCAAAAAACGTCACTGGGATTTTGATAAGGATTGCGTTGAATCTGTAGATGGTTTCTCAAGAATATTAACTTTTCTAATCCACGAATGTGACAGGTCTTTCCACTTATTTACATCTTTAACTTCTCTCAGCAATGTTTATAGTTTTTAGTTTACAAGTCTTTCTCACCTACCAAGTTAAATTTATTCGTAGGTATTTTATTCTTTTTGATACTCCTGTACATGGAATTGTTTCCTTAATTTCCTCTTTGGATTGTTCATTTCTAGTATTTAGAAATGCAGTTGATGGGGACTTCCCTGGTGGTGCAGTGGTTAAGAATCCGCCTGCTGTGCTCGCTTTGGCAGCACATATGCTAAAACTGGAACAATACAGAGAAGATTAGCATCGCCCTTGCGCAAGGATGACACGCAAATTCGCAAAGCGTTCCATATTTTTATTAATAAGGCAATTATATTAAAATATCTCACTAAAAAAAAAAAAAAAAAAAGAATCCGCCTGCCAATGCAGGGGACACAGGTTCCAGCCCTGGTCCGGGAAGATCCCACATGCCACAGAGCAACTAAGCCCGTGCGCCACAACTACTGAAGCCCGCGCGCCCAGAGCCCGTGCTCTGCAACAAGAGAAGCCACAGCAATGAGAAGCCCATGAACCGAGACGAAGAGTAGCCCCCGCTCGCCACAACTAGAGAAAGCCTGCACACAGCAATGAAGACCCAATGCAGCCAAAGATAAATAAATTAGTTAATTATAAAAGAAAAAAAAAAGAAAGAAATACAGCTGATTTTTTTTAAAATTTATTTTTATTTATTTTTGGCTGTATTGGGTCTTCGTTTCTGTGCGAGGGCTTTCTCTAGTTGCGGCAAGCAGGGGCCACTCTTCATCACGGTGCGCAGGCCTCTCACTATCGTGGCCTCTCGTTGCGGAGCACAGGCTCCAGACGCACAGGCTCAGTAGTTGTGGCTCACGGGCCCAGGTGCTCCGTGGCACGTGGGATCTTCCCAGACCAGGGCTCGAACCCGTGTCCCCTGCATTAGCAGGCAGATTCTCAACCACTGCGCCACCAGGGAAGCCTCCTGCAGCTGATTTTTGCGTGTTCACTTTGTATCCTGAAACTTTGTTGAACTAGTTTATTAGCTCTTAGCAGGTTTTAGTTTTTTAATTTTTTGGTATGAAATCTTTAAGGTACTCCACGTATAAGACCATGTATCTCTTTGCTTTCCAATTTGGATGTTTTATTTCTTTTTCTTGCCAAACTGCTCTGGCTAGAACTTCCAGTAGTGTTTGGAATAGAAGGAGTAAAAGTGGGCATCCTTGCCTTGTTCCTGATCTTAGAAGACAAAGTATTAGTCTTTCACCACTGAGTATAACGTTCACTGTGGGTTTTTCATACATGGCTTTTATTATGTTGAAATAATCTCCTTCTATTCCCAGTGTTTCGTTTTCATTGTGAAATGGTGTTGAATTTTGTCAAAGGCTTTTTCTGCATCAACTGAGATGACATGGGTTTCTTCCCTTTCATTCTGTTAATGAGGTGTATCCATGATCGCTGTTTGGTTGTGGAACCATCCTAGCATTCCAGGAATAAATCCCACTTGGTCATGGTATATAATCCTTTTAATATGCTGCTGAATTTGATTTGCTGGTATTTTGTTAAGGGCTTTTGCATCGCTGTTCATAAGAGATACTACTCTGTGGTTTTCTTTTTTTTGTAGTGTTTGTCTGGCTTTAGTATCAGAGCAATCCTGGCCTCATAGAATTGAGTTAAGAAATCTTCCCCCCTCTTCAATTTTCGGGAAGAATTTGAGAAGAACTGGTGTTATCTTTAAATGTGTTAGAATTCACCAGTGAAGCCATTAGATCCAGGGCTTTTCTTTGTCAGGAGGTTTATGATAACTGATTCAATCTCCTAGCTTGACAAGTATGATTTTCTTTTTTTTTTTTTTTTTTTAAATATTTTGAGAACATAGCTCCAGGTTTTGTGTATATTCACAGTGTCTCTTTTAAATTAATTAATTAATTTATTTATTTATTTTTGGCTGTGTTGGGTCTTCGTTTCTGTGCGAGGGCTTTCTCTAGTTGCGGCAAGCGGGGGCCACTCTTCAGCGCGGTGCGCGGGCCTCTCACTGTCGCGGCCTCTCTTGTTGCGGAGCACAAGCTCCAGACACGCAGGCTCAGTAGTTGTGGCTCACGGGCCTAGTTGCTCCGCGGCACGTGGGATCCGCCCAGAACAGGGCTTGAACCCATGTCCCCTGCATTAGCAGGCAGGTTCTCAACCACTGAGCCACCAGGGAAGCCCAGATTTTCTATTTTCTATTTAGTTCTGGCAGTTTGTGTGCTTCTAGGAAATTGTCAATTTCATCCAGGCTATCCAATTTGTTGGTGTGCAAATGTTCCTAAGACTCTCTTATAATCCTTTTTATTCATAGAATGGGTAGTAACATCCCCACTTTCATTTCTGATTTTACTAATATGAGCCTTTTTAAAATTCTTAGTCAATCTAAAGGGTTTTCTGTGCTAATCTTTTTTTTTTTTTTTTTTTTTTTAAATTAATTTATTTATTTTTGGCTGTGTTGGGTCTTCGTTTCTGTGCGAGGGCTTTCTCTAGTTGCGGCAAGTGGGGGCCACTCTTCATCGCGGTGCGCGGGCCTCTCACCATCGCGGCCTCTCTTGTTGCGGAGCACAGGCTCCAGACGCGCAGGCTCAGTAATTGTGGCTCACGGGCCCAGTTGCTCCGCGGCATGTGGGATCTTCCCAGACCAGGGCTCGAACCCGTGTCCCCTGCATTGGCAGGCAGATTCTCAAGCACTGCGCCACCAGGGAAGCCCTGTGCTAATCTTTGTTAGCATTTATAGTTATAAATTTCCCCCTTAGCACTTCTTTGCTGTGTCCCGTAAGTTTTATTTATTTTTAAAATTTTATTTATTTATTTTGGCCATGCCACAGAGCACTCGGGATCTTAGTTCCCCGACCAGGGATCGAACCCATGCCCCCTGCACTGGGAGCGCAGTATGTTAACCACTAGATCGCCGGGGAAGTCCCATGTCCCGTAAGTTTTAGTATGTTGTTTTTATTTTATCTGTCCCTAAAAAAATTTTTTTTCCACATCGCACGGCTTGCGGGGTGTCTTTGTTCCCCAACCAGGGATTGAACCCGGGCCGTGGCAATGAAAGCACCAAGTCCTAACCACTGGACTGCCACTGAATTCCCTGTCCCTAAATATTTTTAAATTTCTCTTGTGATTTCTTCTTTGGCCCATTAGTTCTTTAAGAATGTGTTATTTAACATCTACACATCTCCGGATTTTCTAGTTTTCCTCCTGTTACTGATTTCTAAACTTCATCTCTTTGTGGTCACAAAGGTACTTCGTATGACAATCTACTTTTTAAAACCTACTGAGACTTAAATTATGGCCCAACATATATTCTATCGTGGAGAATGACCCACGTCTACTTGAGAAGAATGTGTGTTCTGTTGGTGGTGGATAGGGTCGTGCGTGTGTCTGCTGGATCGAATTGGTTTACAGTGTCATTCAAGTCCTCCACTTCCTCACTTATCTTCTGTCTGGGTCACTCAGTATTATTGTCAAACTACTTCTCCCTTCAGTTCTGTTAATTTCTGCTTCATATATTTTGATGGCCTGTCAAACGGTGTGTAAATGTTTATCACTGTTTTATCTTCTTGTTGTACTTAATCTACTTTACCTCAGATTACTATAGTCGCCCTCTCTTTTGGTTACTATTTGCATGGATCTTTTCCCCACCCTTTCACATTAAACATTTTTATGTCTTTGGCTCTGAAGTGAGTTTCTTGTGGACAGCAAGTAGATAGATGTTTTTCTCTCCAATCTGCCAATCTGTCTTTTGGCTGGAGAGTTTAATGCATTTACAGTTAAAGGAATTACTAATAACGAAGTACTTATTTCGGTCATTTTCCTGTTTGTGTTTCATATGCCTTATGGCTTTTTTGTCCCTCATTTCCTGCATAGCTATCTTCTTTTGTCCTTAGCTGATTTTTTATAGTGAAACATTTTAATTCCCTTCTCATTTCCTTTCACATATATCCCATGGCTCTTCTTTTTTTCTGGTTATCATGGAATTACATTTGACATCCTAGTAACAGTATAAGGCCAATTTATACCAGCTTAACTTCAAAAACATACAAGAACTGTTCCTATACAACTCTGACCCGCCTCCCTTTCACTTACTGATGTTACAAAATTACATCTGTATGTTGTGTGCCCCCCCACAAAGGATTAACAATTGGGTTTTTAAGTAAGTTAGTCTCTTAACACCAGCTACAATAGCACCAGCTTTTGTAGGATGAGCCCCTTGCTGCAGGCAGGTCTGGTGGTAAAGAACTCTCTCAGCTTTGGTTTATCTGGGAAGGTCTTAATTCCTCCCTTATTTCTGAAGGACAGTTTTGCCAGATATAGGATTCTTGGTTGACAGCTTTCTCCTTCAATACTTTGAATACATCAAACCATGCCATCTGGCCTCCAAGGTTTCTGATGTGAAATCTACCGATAATCTTTATTTGATCTTTAGCTCATTTTTTCTTTTTTCTCATTTTTTTCCTGAAAATAAAAGATTTTTATTTAGTATCATTAGCATAGTTAGTCTTGTTAATATAATTAGTATTGTTACTGTAGTTCGTTAGCACAGGTAGTATGTCAGGCAGCTCAGATACTGCAGGTTTGGTGCCAGACCACTGCAATAAAGTAAATACCACCTTAAATCAAGTCTTTATATGCACACAAACTTTTGGGTGCATATAAAAGTTATGTTTACACTATACTGTAGTCTGTTAAGTGTGCAATAGTTTTATGTCTAAGAAAATGTACATGGCCTTAATTTCAAAATACTTAATTACTAAAACTACCAAACATCCTCTGAGCCTTCAGGGAGTTGTAATCTTTTTGCAACGGCAACATCAAAGATCACTGATCAAAGTTCACTATAACAAATATAATAATAATGAAAAAGTCTGACGTATTTTGAGAATTATCAAAATGTGACAAAGAGACCTGAACTGAGCAAAAGCTGTTGGAGAAATGGCACTGACAGACTTGCTCGACGCAGGGTTGCCACAAACCTTCAATTTGTAAAAAATGCATATTTGCTGAGCTATTTGTAATGAGGTGGATGGACCTAGAGTCTGTCATACAGAGTAAAGTTAAGTCAGAAAGACAAAAACGAATACTATATACTAACGCACATATATGGAATCTAAAAAAAATCGGTACTGATGAACCTAGTGGCAGGGCAGGAATAAAGACGCAGACGTACAGAACGGACGGACTTGAGGACACGGTGGGGAAGGGGAAGCTGGGACGAAGTGAGAGAGTAGCACCGACATATATACACTACCAAATGTAAAATGGATGGCTAGTGGGAAGCTGCTGCATAGCACAGGGAGATCAGCCCCATGCTTTGTGACCACCTAGAGGGGTGGGATAGGGAGGGTGGGAGTGAGGCTCAAGAGGGAAAGGATATGGGGATACACATATACATATAGCTAATTCACTTTGTTATACAGCAGAAACTAACACAACATTGTAAAGCAATTATACTCCAATAAAGATATTTAAAAATGCATATTTGCTAAGCGCAATAAAGCAAACTGCAATAAAACGAGATAGTTAGCAATGTTAGCATAATTAGCATTGTTGGTTAATATTGTCAGTTAGTGTACTTAGCAGGTGACCATGGTGCAGGGCCTCACTGAAGCCTCCCTGCTGACAAGGAGGCTCATATGGACTATTCGAAGCTCCTCAAAACCACTGGCCAAGGTAACTTCAGTAAAGTGATGCTGGCCCAGCTGGCCATCAAGGTCTTTAAAAAAAATCAACAGAGCTCCTCCAGCCTCCAGGTACTTTTCCATTAAGTCCACAGCATGAAGGTTTTTTTTTTTTTAATTATTTTATTTCTTGAAGTACAGTTGATTTACAATGCTGTGTTAATTTCTGCTGCACAGTAAAATGATTCAGTTATACATATATACCTTCTTTTTTATATTCTTTTCTATTATGGTTTATCACAGTATATTGAATATAGTTCCCTGTGCTATACAGAACTTTGTTACTTATATATTTTACATATAGTAGTTTGTACAATATATGTTAATCCCAAAGTCCTAATTTATCCTTCCCCCACTCCCTTTCCCCTTTGGTAACCATAAGTTTGTTTTCTATGTCTGTGAGTCTCTTTCTGTTTCATAGTTTCATTTGTGTCGTATTTTAGATTCCACATATAAGTGATATCACATGGTATTTTTCTGTCTCTTTCTGACTTCACTTAGTATGATAATCTCTAGTTCCATCCATGTTGCTTCAAATGGCATTATTTCATTCTTTTTTATGGCTGAGTAGTATTCCACTGTATATATGTACCACATCTTCATTACCCATTCATCTGTCGATGGACATTTAGGTTGCTTCCATGTCCTGGTTATTGTAAATAGTGCTGCTATGAACACTGGGGTGTACGTATCGTTTTGAATTAGAGTTTTGTCTGGATATATGCCCAGGAGTGGGATTGCTGGATCATATGGTAATTCTATTTTTAGTTTTTTGAGGAACCTCCATACTGTTTTCCATAGTGGCTGCACCAACTTACATTCCCACAACAGTGTAGGAGGGTTCCCTTTTCTCCACACCCTCTCCAAAATTCGTTATTTGTAAGCTTTTTTTTTTAATAGATTTATTTTTTTTAATTAATTAATTTATTTATTTTTGCTGTGTTGGGTCTTCGTTTCTGTGCGAGGGCTTTTCTCTAGTTGCGGTGAGCGGGGGCCACTCTTCATCGCGGTGCGCGGGCCTCTCACTGTCGCGGCCTCTCTTGTTGCGGAGCACAGGCTCCAGACGCACAGGCTCAGTAGTTGTGGCTCATGGGCCTAGTTGCTCCGCGGCATGTGGGATCTTCCCAGACCAGGGCTCGAACCCGTGTCCCCTGCATTGGCAGGCAGATTCTCAACCACTGCGCCACCAGGGAAGCCCTGTAAACTTTTTGATGATGGCTAATCTGACTGGTATAAGGAGTTCTGATTTGCATTTCTCTAATAACTAGCGATGAGCATCTTTTCACATGCCTATTGGCCATCTGTATGTCTTCTTTGGAAAAGTGTCTATTTAGGTCTTTTGCCCGTATTTTGATTGGGTTTTTTTTTGTTATTGAGTTGTGTGAGCTATTTATTCATTTTAGAAATTAAGCCATTGTCAGTCACACTGTTTGCAAATATTTTGTCCCAGTCCGTAACTGTCTTTTCATCTTGTTTATGGTTTCCTTTGCTGTGCAAAAGCTTGTAAGTTTGATTAGGTCCCGTTTGTTTATTTTTGTTTTTATTTCTATTACCTTGAAAAAATGACCTAAGAAAACACCAGTATGCTTTATGTCACAGAACGCAGCCTGTGTTCATTACAAGCAAGAGGTTCGTTATAGGATAACAAAGCACCATGAACCAGCCTGTGTGGGGAGTCAGAAAAGTGATAGGGGGTGTGCCCCCCCAAAGAGGCTTGGGGTCACTTTCCTGTATAGTCGAGTTCCCTGACTATAATACAGGAGTTGTATTCCACTGTGATTTCTCCTTTTTATAACAGTGGCATGGAGCAGCCCCTCTAAGAGGCTTGACCAAGGCATGGGCTGTTCAGCAGCTTGAGGTTCTAGGGGAGCTCCGCATGAGCCAGATATCCTGGGGGATCCACAGGGACGAGTCTTGATAACACACAGCAGCCCAGAGGGGTGGAGGGAATGATGGAAAGGTGCCTTTTAAAAAGCAAGTTCCAGATTCCCAGGAACCTGGTATTTCCATTTTTGGTGGTGAATTTGTGTGTCAGATGTCCGTCTGGGAGCTCCCGCGTGGGCTCCCGGGAAGCCCAAGGAACGCTGCGCGGCCCACCGGCGCTGTGTGTACAGCCTTTCAACGCTCAGTGACCCTGCCCATGAGTCTGCATCTGACCCATCAGAGAGGCTCCTCCTTCGTGCCACACCCTGAGAGCACAGCTGGGGAAGCAAGAGGAGGACTGGGACGGGCTGGGGATCTTGCTGCACCCCTTAATCTCCCCAGTTTTGGCTTTTTTACGCTAAGCAGCCCAATGTGCGGTCAACCAGTGTTGCTCTCCTTGAAATCCATCGCCAGCTTCCATCCCCTCCCCAGCGAGTCCCAGTTCCTTACTGGGCTTTCAGGACCCTGTGTGACTGGCCCCCTGCAGACCTTGCAGCACCGCCCACGCCTTGCACTTTACTCACTGAACTGCTCAGTTTCCCACTGACACTTTGCATGTGCGGTTTTCTCCCTGGGGTGCCCACAACCCAGGCCAAGCACCACTGGGCTCCCCAAGAGGAATCAGACACAGACCCTGCCTGAAGAGCTCCCAGTCCAGCTGGGGAGACGAGACAGGGGCCCAACTACGGTGCAGTCACCTGTTCACAGGGACCAAGGAGGACACACAGCACAGCCCATGCTCACCTGCGGTGGGAGGGGTCAGGGCAGCTTCGTGAAGGAGGTGAAGTCCAGCTGGGCCCCGAGGCGTGGGTCTGAGCACAGGAAATGGAGAGCAGGCATCCGGGCGGCGGGAAGCCGGGGTGTCAGGCACACGCAGGACAGAAATGGGGAGCGAGGCTGGGAGGCAGGGGCTGGACCACCCCCACTGGTGCACCGTGCTCAGCAGCTCCAGCTCAGGGCCTGGAAGCGGGCGGCTGCAATGATGGAGCGCTCAGCTCTCCTCTCCCTTGAGCCTCGGGCCGGGGCTGGGCCGGGGCTGCCTCTTACTTCCCTCATTAGTCCAAGCTAGAACAGGAGAGTTTAATCCATTTACACTCAGGCTGCGTTCCTTTCTCTTCGTTCTTTTCTTTCTGCTCCTCACACTGAGTAACTTCAGTTGTCTTAACGTTCGGCTTGCTGGTTCATTCTTCTGCTCACACCACTCCTAAACCCTTCTAAGAAGTTTCTCCTTTCAGTTACTACACTTTTCTGTTCCACAATTGTTTGGTTCCTTTTTATAATTACTCTTTCTTGATACCCTCCTTTTCTTCAGACACTGTATTCCCAATTTCCTTTACTTCTTTCCCCACGGTTTCCTTTGGCTCCTTGAGCATATTTAAAACAGTTGATTTAATGTCTGACTAGTAATCTCAACATCTGTGCCTCCTCTGGGATGGTTTCTATCAAATTCTTTTTTTTTTTTTTTTTTTTCCTGTGAATGGGCCACACGTTCCTGTTTCTTTGTATGTTCCGTAATTTTTTTTGTTAAGAAATGGACACTCTGAGTATTTCATAGTGCGGAATTCTGGAAATCTGATTCTCCTACTCTCCAAGGATTGCTGACTGTTGCTTGTTCAGGGCTACAACTGTCCACTTGTGAACCCACCACTCGCGTACAAAAGACCAGCAGACTATCCCCTCAGGAAGGCTTCATCCAATCAGGTCCTAGAGTTCCAAAACAGCTGATTCCAACCACTCTTTCCAGCTCAACGGCTGACCTGGTAGAGGAACCGGCCACTAAAGCTTCCTACTCTGTCATTTTGTGTGACATCACTGTGGCCTACAGTCTTTTAATTTAAATATCAGTAACTCAGTCCAATTTTTAGACCTTGACCAAACTCATTCAAGCCCTTGAATCACTGCTAATTCTCTCAGCAGAAAATGCCAAGTACATGCATATTCTCCAAATATGAGGTACGATTTGTTTTCTAGTTTTGGTGAAGGATCAGGATGAGTCACTCTTCCTTGAATGTAACTCCTTCCTTAAACCTCTTGTGACCACAGAAGACGACCACAGTAAGAGAGACAGTGTGTGGCAGCAGGCAAAGTCCATCTCATCTCACAGCACAGACCTCGGCATCAACCTAGTTGCTCCAGGGTTTAAGTACCGTTCAAAGCACTAGGGTGGAACGTAGTTATTAAGAGGTGGCTGACAAGGAGCATGACAAAGAATCTACTTCTAGAGTCTTTATTCCGGGGACAACTTCCGAGTGCCTGCGGCTGCAGCTGAAGTTAATACTTCCAACTCTGTGCCCTAACCCTAACCACATTAGGAGCCTGAACATTTGCTAGAATATTTACCTTCTTTTATCTTAATAGAAACATCTTCTGGAAACATACATAAGAAAAAATACAAAGAATGCTCTGTGCAGGAGAAGTACTTAGCTCTCACTCCAGAAACCTTCTCTAAAACATGCCTTTGGGCTTCCCTGGTGGCACAGTGGTTAAGAATCCGCCTGCCAATGCAGGGGACACAGGTTCAAGCCCTGGTCCGTAAGATCCCACATGCCGCAGAGCAACTAAGCCCGTGCGCCACAACTACTGAAGCCCGCGCACCTAGAGTCCGCGAGCCATAACTACTGAGCCCGCGCGCCACAACTACTGAAGCCCACACACCTGGAGCCCGTGCTCCCTAACAAGAGAAGCCACCGCAATGAGAAGCCCACGCACCACAACGAAGACCCAAAACAGCCAAAAATAAATAAATAAAATAAATAAATTTTTAAAAATAAAAAATAAAACACGCCATTTTTGAGGCAATTAATTTGTACCAGTGGGTAAGCCAGGGGATACGATGTGAAAAACCGATGTGCTAACAGCCAGCAATTCCCACCAAACAAGTTCCTCCAACAATAACAGGAAAACTGCACCAAGAGCTGGCCCTCAGGGGCCCTGAGCGTGACGTCATCACCGACGAGCAGCAAGGGGAAGCTGGGAACCTCTCCATGTCACTGGAAGCTGATACAGACCAGGGCAGCACAGCACGCAGCACTGCCTGGGCACCTCTGGTCCCTCCTTTCTTCGGGAGCACTTCGCCCTGCTCCCTTCCATCACCAACTCCACTGCGCTTGCCCCGCCCAGCCCCCAGCTACCCAACACCTGCCCAACAAGCTCTCCCGCTTTCACAGCCACAGCCATCGTCCTGGGCTGGGCTCGGGCGCTTCACGCCCCAGCTATTTCAGCTGCAAATCCTTTCACCCAGAATGATCTCCTCTGCGTTTTCTTGTCCTTTCCCTTTCGACATGTAAGTATGGATAGGCTGCCATGACAAAATGTGATTAATGTGAAAATAAGAGTACCACAAACCTGCTTTCAGTCCCATCACGTACTTGCTACCTGGGCTCTCGAATAACACAGCTGAAAAGCGCGAAGGCCGCCGCCCCTGAAGTCACGTGCGCAGCGCTGCACTCCAGGCCCGCTCTCAGTCCCGATCCTCCCCCCTCGTTTTCAAGGCCTACCACCACCTCAGTCAATCAGGCCCGGAATCTCACAGCCTGCTTCCAGGTTCTGTCACGTCAACATGTTTGGAAGGTCACAGGTCCACTTCTCTCCTCCCCTCCGTGCACTTCTCTCAGCCAAGAAATGACCCAAGTAGGAAAAATACTCTGCCCCTACTTCAAAATACATATTCAGAATACATTAAATACATACCAGGCAGACTTACATGTATTATTAATAGACATTCTAAAATGTAGTTAGATTTTTTTAAAAAGGGGTACAGAACAAATTATGCTTCCATTGTGTTTATTAGGTTGAAGCCTACGAAATGCCAGCTTTGAAAGTCAAAACCAAGCAATTAAAGGGCTCATGGTCATCTCTAAGCAGGAGGGATTGAGAGGACACACAGACTTGTTTTCCAGGTTTCCTTTTGGACTGATCAAGTACATCATCGCCTGTTCACCTGTCCGGAAGCCTCCTATCAAATCGTTCTTCATATGACATCATCCCCTTTGTAGGTGGCTCTTCTAATGTCACACAGCCAACAGGAGGCCCCCCCAGGACAGGAGCCGCCTCCCCCTTGGGCACTTCCCTAGCGTGGCACCGGCCAGGCGCAGCCTTTGCAAACTCAGGCGTCTACAGACCACACTTCCACCCCTGCACCACGGGGACAGGAAGCCAAAAACCAACTTAGTTCTCAGATTCAGACACGCAGGGTTTGACTCTGGCCTGTGAACAGTTACGGGTGAAGTTATTGGTTAACTGTGTGCCCAGAGAGGGGGTATGTGGCAGGACCGGCCCACATGAGCTCCTCCTCTCCCGCCCCGATCTGCCCCCACCCCCAGGGCTCTTGATTACGCAGCCTGGCCTCTCCACTGGGCTAAGAGGGGTCCTGGGCACCAGGCTTCACCCTCCTCCCCTTGCAGATCGTGGGTACCTGCAACACAGGAGACCACGGACAGGACTTCATATCACAACATGCACAAATGACGAGCTACACCTTTAGAAGATAACAAGCAAGAGAAAAAAGAAAGAACTGGTTGACCCAGTGTACTTTTTCTGTCAAAAAGGTAATTGTTTTTCCCAATTCAGACGGCTAACATTTCCTCAAAAGCCCTGAAAATAAAGACTGGCCCAATGGTCTACTCTTTATCTGTGAAAATTAGTAAAAAGAAACATTTTAATGCACGTCAAGCCTGGCACATTCTTATGGAATCTGCTATGAACAACCCTCAACTAAGAAAGACAGAGAAATCTAACTTGTCAAAGTTAGACAAGAACAGTTAACAATAAAAACCCATCCGGGGACTGCCGGTCCAGTGGTTACAACTCCACACGTCCACTGCAGGGGGCACGGGTACTAACCCTGGTTGGGGAACTAAGATCCAGCACACCACGCAGTATGGCATGGCCAAAAAATAAATAAAATTTAACAAAAAAATCCATCCAGAGTGCCGATTATGAACTAACTGTGTATGCTCAAATACTGCAAGAAAAGACCAGAGATGGCAAAACATGAAATGCTTAAAAGCATCATGAACACAGTTTAAAACCCAATACTTGCTTTCCAACCCATTACACAAGGCAACAGGGATACATACAAGGATGAAAAGATACGTACATTGCCCCCCAAACCCAAGGCTCTCCGGGGCTCAGTAACGAGGTTTTCTACTGTTTGTACAACTCCTGCTGTACGGGAGCTTGTGGCGCAGTAGGTGCTCCATAAAACCTGCTGACTGAATGAGCAAGTATATGGTGTTTGTCCCAGACACATGGCAGGTGGGTTGGAGGTAGCTCCTTCCCCCTACCAGGGCATCTTAGGAAAAGGCTTCCTCTAAATTTCCTGATAAATCAATCTGCCAGACAAACTGATCAAGAAAACAGGACAAGCGTAGGAGGAGCACCAATTTAATCAGAAGCAAACAGGTCTTTGAGCACAGCTTCAACAGAGTTCTATGAAAGATGGAAAACTGCCTAATTTATGAAAACGTATCATGAAGCAGAGAAGCAAGCAAGACAGCGGCACTGTCCCAGAAACAAAGAATAGAACAGAAGCATTCACAAAAGACACATGTAGGTGGGAAATTTGTGTGATAAAAAAAAATTTCTAGTCAGTGAGGAAAGGATGACAATACAATGAAATACTGGGGCAACTATGCATTTGGAAAAAAAAGAGTCTGACATCACATCATACGGAAGAATTCCAAACGTGCTAAGTACTAGGAAAAAAAAAAACCATTGTTTTTATTGTCCTAGGAAAGGAGAAGGCCTAAGTGTAATATGAAACCCAGGAAACAAAACAAATTGACAGATATGACTACAGAAAAGTTTCTATACTACAAAAACACAGCATCAACCAAACCAAGCCAAAAGAAAACAAGCCAGGAACACTGCAACATGAAAAAGGGTTGATATTCTTCCTATATAAAAAATACTCTTACTATCTAAGAACCATTCTTGATATATATATATGTTTTTTGTTTTTTTAATAAATTTATTTATCTTTTATTTCTGGCTGCGTTGGGTCTTCGTTGCTGCACACAGGCTTTCTCTACTTGCGGCGTGCGGGCTTCTCATTGCAGTGGCTTCTTGTTGCGGAGCACGGGTTTAGTTGCTCCGCGGCATGTGGGATGTTCCAGGACCAGGGCTCAAACGCGTGTCCCCTGCATTGGCAGGCGGATTCTTAACCACTGTGCCAACATGGAAGTCCCTTGCTATATATTTTTTAAACCCTCACCTGGGCTTTCAAGAACAAAAGCCAATTCACAAAAGAAAAATAAATGGCTAATCTTTTTTTTTTTAAGTTTAATCCATTTATCAAAGAAATGGAAATGTTAAACAATGAGGCACCATTTAAATTTTCCCCACTAGTTAAACTGGCAAACAGTAAGAAAGCTGACAATTGGCAACTATATAAATAGAATTCTCCAACTACAAATATTAAGTACACAACCTTCCTGGGGGTACTATAGTAATGAGTACCAAATTTTAAGTACGTATAACCACTACATCTCAGGGAAACTACCAGGTAAGTGGACAAAGATAAACAGTAAATAATTTTGTGACAGAGAAAAGGGAGACGTCACCGAAGTGTTCCCTGAGAGGACGGTCAGCCTCGGCCAGCAGCACACAGCCACGAGCGACAGCAGGCGCTGACAAGGACGGGTGCCGAGTGACGTCTTTAACAAGCAAGAGACACAGAGTGTGCACCGTATGACCCCCTTTAAACAGAAAAATGCAAGTCTGGAAGTACGGTCACCAAACCATCGGAAGGATGACAGAGAACCATTCACTTTAAGCCTTCTACACTGCTTCTGTAATTGAGAAACAAGTCATTCTAGGAAAAATCTAGCCACCTAGCAGTGAGGTCCCCCCTGCTCCTCTCAAGAAGTGAATGAGCAGGGCTCCACATAGGTGACAGCTTCTCCGTGGCTGAAAGGGTCCTTTACGTTTCCATGACGTCATCTTGCCGGTTAGGATACTGCACAAGCCACTGCAGTATGGGCAAGAGCCAGAGAAAATCAGGCTAGGAAGGATCCTGTGGGTACTCAGTCCCCCCTCATCCATGGGCGATACGGTCAAACCCCAGTGGATGCCTGAAACCACAGACAGTACCCAACCCTGTACATTCTGTTCTTCCTATACATACACACCTATAATAAAGTTTAACTTTCAGTCAGGCATGCAAAGAGATTAACAGCAATAACTAATAACAAAACAGAACAATTATAACAATATACTGTAATACAAGTTATATGAATGTGGTTTCTCTCAAAATATCTTACTGTACTGTACTCACCCCACCTCTTCTTGTGACGTGAGAGGATAAAATGGCGTTGTGCCACTGTTGGCCTTCTGACTACACATCTAAAGGAGGACCATCGCTTGGAGCGGTCCCAGATGGTGGGGCCATGACGGTGTCAAGGCCTGGACGTCTGGAGCGGAGAATGTGGACGGTTGGGGATTCCAGGTGGGAAGGAGCAGGACGGCGCGAGATTCCATCATGCTACTCAGAACAGCACGCAATTTAAAATCACAAATTGTTTACTTCTGGAATTCTCCATTTAATATTTTTGGACCATGGTTGACCGCAGGTAACCAAAACTGCAGAAAGTGAAACTGGGGATAAGGGGGGACCAGTGTACTTCCATTTTCCAGCAGTGGAAACTGAAGCTTAGCAGCTCCCTTGAGACCCACCCCGGGGCCCTGCTTGAGAACGCCTCTACCATCCTCCGGCTTCTGGTCCACCAATTTCCATCAAGCTGAGGAATTTTCAGCAGGGAGCACAGCAGATGTGTGTGTATATGTATCTATCAAAAGCCACTCGGGGAACTTATTTTTAGTTCTTTCTCTCATCCGGTTACCTTTGGAGGGAAAACATAGATTAGTCTAGGATGTGGGAGTTCCCTGGTTACCTGGTGGTTAGGATTCAGGACTCTCACTGCCGTGGCCCGGGTTCAATCCCTGGTCCAGGAACTGAGATCCCACAAGGTGCACGGTGCCCGCCCACCGCAAAAGGCTTATTGGTTTAAATAAATAAGTCTGGGATCTACCCTAAGACCCTCTCCTAGAGCAGGTAAAACATCTATAAAACGTGTTTCAGACACACATATACATGTCCCAGGGATTCAGTGAAAGGTGGGAATATAATGGGAAAAACTTAGGAAATGAAGCTGGTAGAGCCTGAGCAAGGCAGGACGCCAACAGACAGAACACAGAGATGAAGGGGAGCGGCAGAAACCAAACTGTAGGAAGCAGGGAACAAAGTGTGGTCAGGAAAAGGTTAAATACAGCAAGTCAGGGCAACACAGGGTCTGCATCAAAAGGACAAAGCCAGGAAGACAAGCTGGAGACAGTTTGTGTAGAAAAACATAGGGTTCTGTGGCCAGGGAAGGAATGGGACCTAAGGACCACTTCAAGACGATCTGGTAGCACTTCACAAGAAGGATGGGGGGGCTGGGCGAGGGTACTGACAATGTAGAAGGCAAGGGAGGGCTCACAATCAAATGTTCCTTTCACGCCTACTTCGTGCGAAGGATACTGCAAGGCACTCGAATTGAGATTATCCCACTTATCATTTAAAAGAAACAGATTTCTTACGATAGGAAGCTGATTTGTAAGAGAAGATTTATGGGCAACTTGGTATCCTTTTTTGCATTTAAATTACTAGCTAATGGAACAAGAATCTACAAATGAGGCACCTTCCCCAACAGCTATTACCCACGGAAGCCAGCCACTGTTAAAACTAGCACCATTTCTCCAATATTTCCAACTCTGTGCTTTCCAAGTCAAGTGCCTCTTGATCCCTTGTGCAGTGTGACTCACTCTAACCAGTGAGCTGTGAGCAGAAGTGACGTGTCATCTCTGGGCTGGAACACTTAACCACGGGAGCAAGACCCTCCAACAGTTCTCCTTTACTTTGCCAAGACAGCCAACAGCGTCCCACACTGTTGTGGCTGCTTCTTCAGCTGGAGTAAGGATGACACAGAGCCCCTGGAAAATCCATACTGAACACGCTGACCATTCTGAGATTATTTGTTACTATAGAAAAACCCAGCCAATTCAGTCAGATGCTGCTGGAAAACTCACTACCTGGAAATTTACATTTCAAAAGAAACCGAATAGTCAAAGCATCCCTCTTTTCAAAAACACTTTAAAAAAACACTTAAATAAAACCGATCACTAAAATTTACAAGGGCTGTTCTCTTCCATAGGAGGTGCTATTCTGGACTTCCCTGGTGGTGCAGTGGTTAAGAATCTGCCTGCCAATGCAGGGGACACGAGTTCAAGCCCTGGTCCAGGAAGATCCCACATGCTGCGGAGCAACTAAGCCCGTGCACCACAGCTACTGAGCCTATGCTCTGGAGCCCATGAGCCACAACTACTGAAGCTCGTGCGCCTAGAGCCCGTGCTCCACAAGAGAAGCCACGGCAATGAGAAGCCCGCACACGGCGACGAAGAGTAGTCCCCGCTCACCGCAACTAGAGGAAGCCTGCGCGCAGCAACAAAGACCCAACGCAGCTAAAAATAAATTAATTTTTTTTAAAAAAGTACTTATCTTTTAAAAAAAAGAAAAAAAGAAGGTGCTATTCTTCTCACCATTCTTGGGGTTAAAGACACATCTGCCAACCTGGAATATGGAGCGCTAGTCGGGATACTGAGTATGTTCTTTCAGGCTGGTCTTGCATCTGAAAAAAGATTCTGACAAAGCAAATGCTGCTTAGTTTGAACTTGGAAGTAAAGCATCAACAAGGTACGCGTTAAGCTCTACAAAATGTAAAGGGATTATTTGTGTGTGTGCATACATATACTTTGCTCAAGGTATCACATTCATGTGTGGGGAGGCGAAAAACTAAAGCCACTTTCTCAAAGAATCAAGTTCCTTGGAAAGCAATTCTTGTTACGAGGACTTTGCAGCCCCTGGAGCAATAGATTCTTGACTATGATGCTCCCACTGTTCTAAATGCAGGTGCCAAACCAAGAGCTAAGAGTCTGTATTAACAGACCACGACGACAGTGCCTTTTTTTTTTACTTGTTGATAAGACAGAATGGAAAACAAGAGAGAGTTACACACAACTGTTTTTCAATAGTTTGAACGTTTGATATGAACCCTAGATTATCTCAGGCATTTAGCCAATAAAACATTGCCCATAAACTGGTAAGGAGTGTCCACATGGGCTGGCTGGCTCAAGAAGAAAACCAAGCTAACTGCTCTCTTTCTCCAGCCCATCCCCCCAAACCAGCTCTTACTTTTAACCTGTGTTAAAGGCATTTCTCAGCAAGTACCTCTTTGAAGGTTTAAGCATGCCACCTGTATTTCAGTCCTAGCCCCACTCATCCCTTAATGTGTGTTTCTTCAGGTAAACTATAAATCCATAACTGGGACACCATCAGTCTTACCCAATAGGATTGTGAAGTTCAAGTGAAAGGATTACGCCCTACCCTAGCACCACCCAGTGAAGTACCACTTTGTTAAACATAAATCCTTCAACATGGCACTGGAGTTCGTCCCCTCCCCACCCCAGTCTGGCCCCCATACATACTGCCATTCCCCAATTTGAGGTACCATAGTCCCTCCATCTGCCCTACGTTCCCCCACCTCCATTCGTTTGCTATGCCATTCCCTCCAACTACAATGGCTTTCCCAAGTCTCCCCTCCATATCAATTCATCCAAAATCTACTCAGCACCACCTAACCCAGTCATTGAACACTTCTAGCATTTTTGTGGCTCTCACCTGTCTTGTTTTTACAATTATTCCTAAACCTCCAGTGTTTTTTATTTGATACTCCCCACAACTGTCAGCAGTATTTTCTTACAGTAGACAATAAAACTGTGTCAAATGAACACAGAACACATAATTTATCATTCAGGAAGGCTTTCCATATTAATCACTGGCCCAGAAGCAAAACTTACATGCTACAAATAATAAAACTGTGTCCAAAGTGAGAACTGGAAAAATATTTTTAAGTTTACTGAGTAATATTTCAAGATCCATGCTAGAATAATGATTCATCCCTGCCCTCAAGGAGATTAGAGTGGGGGAGGGGCAGGGGCATGTAATATTATTCCAATCAAACCAAGGTCTACAGTGGATGCACAAAGCTCAAGATCACGCAGCCAGAAAGCGGCTGGTCAAACACCAACTAATATCTAAATGGGCAGTCAGAACATGCATGCAAAACAGACCCATTCCTAGCACGTGTATGAGGGAATCCAATATTTTAAGGACGCTAGTGTCAGACCAAAGAAGAATTTCAATGAAAGCACTCTCTACCATGGCTAGATTTACACCCTACAGGTGACACTTCGAAGTCAATTCCATCCCCAGGAATGAGTCCAGATTATAAATGCAAAAACTAACCCATAAGGGCAACTAAGGGGGGCTAACTGCTCACTAGACTGAAGTCATTCTGCTTTTCTATCCCCAAAGGATTTAAAAAGCATTTACAAGAGGCAGTCTCAAGTTATGACACATCTGGCTCCAGAAACAACCTCCCCACCCCCTCAAGGGTTGCCCATGCTGGTACTGGAGGGAGGTACGATGCTAGCACCACAAGGGCAAAATGAAAATAAGCGTCAGCAAAGATGTGGAATATCTGGAACTCTCACATACCGCTGATGGGAGCGTAAAGCGATATACAGCTTCGGAAAGCTGGCAGTGTCTACCGAGGTGCAGCACATGCCATTACGGACTGAACTTTGTCCCCCACCCCACCGCCCCCCCCCAGAATTTATGAAGTCCTACCCTCTGGTACCTCAAAATGTCAAAATGTGACTGTATTTGGAGATGGAGCTCTCAAAGGGGTGATAAAAGTTAAACGAGGTCATGAGGGTGGGCCCTCATCAGACTGGTGTCCTTGTAAGAGGAGGTTAGGACACAGACCCCTACAGAGAAAAGACCATATGAGGACACAAGGAGAAGACGTTCACCTACAAGCCAAGGAAAGAGGCCTCTAAAGAAACCAACCCTGCCAACACCTCGATCTCGGACTTCTAGGCTCCAGAATCATGAGAAAATAAATTTCTGTTGTTTAAGCCACCCAGTCTGGGGTATTTGTTATAGCAGCCCTAGCAATATACAGATACACATGCTAAAACTTTCCACTCCTCAGTATTAACTTATGGAAATGTGTGCATATAGGTACCAGAAGACAAACCCAATAATATTCATACAGCATTTTTTTTTTGGCCGCACCGCATGGCATGTGGGACTTCCCTGACCAGGGGTTGAACCCGTGCCCCCTGCAGGGGAATCGTGGAATCTTAACCACTGAACCACCAGGGAAGTCCCGATACAGCATTATTTTTACCAGCCACAAACTACAAGCTACCCAAATGCCCATCGATAAGTTAATAAAAACACTACGGTATATCATATAATCAAATACTACTGAGCAATGAAAATGGAGTTACCACTGCACCCAAAAGAAAATCTCACCGGCAACAATGACTCAAAGCAACAGATACAAAAAGGTACACGGTGTATGATTTACACGAAGTCCGAATCAGACAAAATTAAACTACAGTGTTAAAAATCAGCAGGAGGAGGGACTTCCCTGGGTAAGACTCCAAGTTCCCGATGCAGGGGTCCAGGGTTCGATCCCTGGTTGGAGACCGAGATCCTGCATGCATGCCACGACTAAGAGCCCGCCTGTCACAACTAAGACTGAGTGCAGCCTAAATAAGTAAATATTAAAAAAAAAAAAAAAAAAAAGGTAAATGGAAAACTAGAACATTTTTAAAAAAAGCAGCAGGAGAGGATGACAATGACCTGAAGGAGGCACAAGGGGGCTTCTGAGTTTATGAAAACTCGACGCTGTTCACGTATCTGGACGCTTTTCATAGTGAACACGTATCTGTACGTGTCACGTATCACGTATCTTTTCATATGCCCTACTGCAAATTCAGAGTTTACTAAAATGTAGAAATGACAAGTTGCAACAACTTACTGATCCACTGTCACCACGGCAAAAAAACCCTATTATGGTACTGAATGCATCAGGTTCTTCACCTGTTGCCACTAAACATTTGAAAAATACAGCTAGTCTCCTGATCCCAGCTTCCCGCCACTGAGTGTTTATCTAGAGGGGTCCCACAGGTCAAAGGATCCAAAGAATATCCAGGGCCCTCCAAAATTAATCTCTCATACCATATTTTAAAAATTCAATCTCATTAAAGGAAGGTATTAAAGTATACATTCATAAGAATAAAATAACCAGTTAACACTCTGGTCTTCCTTGTAGTAGTGAACTGAATTTTTCTTCTTTTTACTTCCGTATTTCCCTAGCTTATATTTTTTTTTTAAAGAAATGACTCATTTAATAATCAGCAAAAAAGAAACGTCATTTTAAATAAAGAGTAGTGGAAGAAAGATACATTTTTATAAGGAGTCAAACGCTGAGTGCTTTACAGAAATCATGAATAATCAGAAAGCCAAGCTGGTGCATCAGAAAGAGCCTCAGCTGTGTTTCAGGAGACCCAGACTAGCATTACAGTAGCCGGGCCACCTGAGCACCCAGGCTCGGCCACCCTCTAAGCCTGCAGGGCTGCTGTGAACACCAGCTGAAATCCTATGTGAACTGTTAAGCACTAGGCAAACATTAAAAAACACAGAAAGACAAATACCATGTAGGAAAAGTTTCTACAAAACATGAATGCAGACTTCCCTGGTGGCGCAGTGATTAAGATTCCGCCTGCCATGGGCTTCCCTGGTGGCGCAGTGGCTGAGAATCTGCCTGCCAATGCAGGGGACACGGGTTCCATCCCTGGTCCAGGAAGATCCCACATGCCGCGGAGCAACTAGGCCCGTGAGGCACAACTACTGAGCCTGCGCGTCTGGAGCCTGTGCTCCGCAACAAGAGAGGCCGCGACAGTGAAAGGCCCACGCACCGCGATGAAGAGTGACCCCCGCTTGCCGCAACTAGAGAAAGCCCTCGCACAGAAACGAAGACCCAACACAGCCAAAAATAAATTAATTAATTAATTAATAAAAAAAAAAAGAATCCGCCTGCCAATGCAGGGGACACGGGTTCGAGACCTGGGCCGGGAAGACCCCACATGCCGCGGAGCAACTAAGCCCGTGTGCCACAACTAGTGAGCCCGCGAGCCACAACTACTGAAGCCTGCGTGCCTAGAGCCCGTGCTCCGCAACAAGAGAAGCCACCGCAATGAGAAGCCCGTGCACTGCAACAAAGAGTAGCCCCGGCTCACCACAACTAGAGAAAGCCCGCGCACAGCAATGAAGACCCAATGCAGCCAAAAATAAATAAGTAAATTTATTTTTTTTAAAAAAATGAATGCTCTTTAACAACCATCAACTGCACAGGACAGGTTGGAGGACTTTAACGTGGCTCTTAACCTGTGGGCTGCCCAAATGACCCAGAGTTATTTCTGGGGCCCCTGGACCTATAAGTACACAGAGAATTGTCGGTAGCCTGACTGAATAACACATGTAAGAGGCACTATTTTTCATAAAGTCTGTGCTGTTACAATCAGGTTTTTTAAAGGTTAATTCATAGTAGTTTTGTTGTGTACTCTCGAACAACTCAAACGGTAATAAATTTTTAAAATTAAAACTGCATACCAAAATTGGAAACCAATGATGTAACTTTTTACTTCACAACGGAAATTTTAAAGTATTCCCTAACTGAGCTGAGCTTAGTCCAGGAAAGGCAGTAGTAAGAACAAGCCCTCTAGCTGTGAGAGGGTGGACCAGAGAAGGCGCTTCCTTGCACCTGGCGGACACGCACGCAAGGCCACTTGAGAGCCAAGCAAGGTCCCTGCCTCCCTTGATGGGCTTGCTCAAACCTGCTCTGTCCGGACAGCAAGCAGTCCTAGACAACCAGGAAATGGACAACAGAATCAGTGAGACTGATCTCCGAGGCAGTGATGACATCACCAAAACAGAGAGCCCCGGGCGAGGCCTGAGATCCCCTGCATTAAGCCCTGCATCTTCAGGGAGACGAACAAGGCCAATACTGCATGTCACCACTGGAACCAACTCCCAAGCTCTCTTCCTCCCCCATGGAGACATTCTGTAAGTAGCTATTCTTAAATTGTTTTTGAAATCACAGCCTGGAGTACTAAAATTGAAACTAGTCGGAGACGATGCTAAAAAGCCTGTATGATTTCCCCCACCGCATCACTTTTACTTCTGATTCACAAATCACACTAACCCCAACCGCCATTAACAAGTTTTAAAACATAAGTGCAAACTATTTTTCTGTGTTTAATGCCATATGCGGGAAGAAAAAAGCAGAAAATACAGGGAAGGTGCGAGAGCAAATAACTGAACAGATCAATACATTGCAGCAAACTGCAGACAGAAGCACACAGCTCTAGCAGACGGCAGTCACAGACACAGGTGTGATCACGCAGAGGAACAGATGCCGGGAATACAACCGCCACCTTACAGGGGAGACAGGAAGCAGCAGAAAGCCAGGAGCAGCGAAGTGGGGGGAGCTAATCTCCCCAGCTCCAGCCTCCCTCAGGGATGACATCAGGGCCGGGTGAACCACCGTCTGGGCCTCATGCAGGAGGACACCTCCTGACTTCCCCGGACACCCGGCCTCTAACTCCCAGACCAACAGCCTGGTGAGTTCTCCTTAGCCACATGTGAATTACGCAGATGGAGAGCTAGACAACTCACGACAGTAATAATGGTAAATATTTACGTCAAATCTCAGAGAGAAATAGTGCATAAAACGACTCTCCCACGTGTGTGGTCTGGGTTTGCTACACCTTTGCATAGAAAGACTAACGCCAAACCTAAGGGCAAGGATGTTCTCAGTGCAGGTCCCTTTGGAAATTTATTAAAAGCTAATCAAACAACCAAAACCTTTTGCTTCGCTTGGTGGTGGGGTCAGGAATTGGATTCAAAGCCACACTGTACTATAAAGCAATGCTCTTTGATTATGGGGTTTGGAGCAGGGGGTTAAGCCTGGTTGGCACCAAGAAATATTTTTGCTCCATGAGGTTGCTAACAATTACCTGAAAAAATGTCCAAATAAAGCTGTTTTAGAGTATCTTCTACGTTCCACTCCCCCTTCTGTTTGTCTACTCCTGAAATTCTACCACAAATGCAAAACTCACGTCTCCTCTTAAAGAAGGGGAACCAGAGGACTTGTGGGACGTGGGGTGGCGGAGGGTTTTATCTAGGATGATACTGGTACTGAGACTGGGAGGCGGCACATGAAACTTTCACTGTGGGCTGAAGCAGCAGCCCCAGCCTGCTAAGTGCACCTCTGCTCAGACAGCCCCCGAAGCTGACATTCGCACTGTAAGATGACAGTGACACCAACCCCCTCCTTCAGTGAACAACAAAAAATGCTGGCGAGCAAAAGGTAAAACAAGTTTAGAGATGAAAATTACCCTTCAAAAAACACGACCAATTTAGAAACTGTGATATTATCTTCTACGAACTCTCTTCAAAAGCAAACCAAATCAAATGTTGTTGTTAAAATGAACAAAGCTTTCAAGTAACCCAGAACACCGTGCTGCCTGGATTACTCTGGATGCACTTGCTGAGATGAAAAATAACTCCTCTTTACAAAAAATCTCAAATTCTACCACCAAGCCATTCCACAAGAGAATTCCTGGCCATGATCACTCACCATCTTTCAATTCCTTGAGAATAGGAACTCAAGCCTATCTCCCTGAGTCAATAGGCAATGCCTGATACATGGTAGATACTCAAAACATCTGATGAATGGATGAAACGCTACTCATCATTACACTCCTCTAAATGCAAACAATACTTAAGGCTACCACACTTAATACCCACTTAAGTATATCAGGCTGGGTAACAAAGTTTAAAAAAAAAAAAAAAAAGAAATCAGACTACAACAGGGCTTGCACAGGATCTTCAGGAGAAATACAACTCATTTTCCAGTTCTTAGACTCAAATCTGAACAAACTCTCCTAAGTCTGAAGAGAGAAGCACACCAATAGGAGACTTTATCAATCCATGGATGAGAAGTCATGCGGGTAATCAGCTGCTTCAGTCACAAGGAAGAGACAAGAGCCTGTTCTTTTGGAATCCAAAGAGAAGATACAGTATTTTCAACAGGAAAGAACCAGCTAGCTGGACACCCATGCACTAAGGCTTCAGGAAAGGTCCACATGGCAGGACTGCCAGCCCAACTCATTTGACAAAAGACGTAGGTAACAAAAACTTTCAAACTTCAATTGAGTACTCTGCTATGATACTAGAGCTCCCAGTTTACTGGCGCTACACTATTTAAAAACAAGAAAGGGTGTTGAAACTCACAACTGCAAATGGAATATGTTATAATTTTAAGGCAGAACTAATGCCACCAGAAAAGGCTTCCAAAATGACATCACTAGAAAGAAAGGAGGCGGAAAGAGGCAGATACCAGGTGGCAAAAGATACTTCACAAGCTTCAGGGGCATGAGAAAGCAGTACAATCCAGAGGCCGAGCACAGTGCTCTGGAGTCTGGGTGCCTGGACTCGAATCTCCGCTCCATAACTTATCAGTTCTGCGACCTTGAGCAAATGACTTAACCTCTCCGATCTTCCAGTTCCCTATCTATAAATGGGCACAATAATGGTACTTGAGAAGTCTATTCGGAGAATTAAATACAATAATCGGTGCAGAAATACCGCCACGCTGCCTAACATGCAGTAACCGCTCCAATGTTTGCTACTGTTATTTTCAATTTTCCTAGTTTTGCGAACCATTCCTTTCGGGGAAGCCCGAACTGAACGCCCTAAGCGGGCCCCGCCGCGGTCCAAACCAAACACAGCTCTGCACCCAGCCACCGTCTCTCCCCCAGCAAGTTTGGAAACTTCTTCCACGCCTCACCGTAACGTCTTTGTGATAAAAATCTCCCAGTCGCGGGAGCCCGAGGCGCCCGAGGGAGCCCGGGGCACGTGACCCGGGTCTCCGCGGACTCGCGGCGTCGGGGACCCTCACCCGCGTCGGTAGGACCGGACGGCGAGCACGCGGCTCTGCCTGGCACCGGGGCAGGGTGGGCGGCGCCCCCGCCGCTGGTCGGCCGGCCCCCGCCCTCGGCCGCCGCCCCAGTGCCGGGCCGCCCAGACCAGGTCGCCTTGGCCGTCTCGGGCCTGGACGCCCCGGGAAACGGGCGTGCGCGGCGCCAGCCGGGGTCACACCCGGCGACCTCTGACACCCCCGGGGACGCTCGGCAGGCCTGCCGCCGGGCCCGAAGACACGGAGCTCCCCAAGAGGCCGGGCCGGGCCTGCCCAAGACGCGGACGGCGCGCACCGGCGACCCAGGGCCGGGAGGGGGATGGGGCCGGGCCGCCACTTACCGCGGCCGCTCCGCTGGGCTCCGGGCCGGGCGCGTCGCGAGGGCTCCGCCGAGGAGAAAACGAGAGGACGACGGGAGCGAAAGAAACTCCAAGCTCCGTTTCCGGCGGGCTCCTCGGCCTGTCCAAGCTTCCAACGCCGCCGCCGCCGCCTCGGGCTTTATGGCCAAGACTCCGGCTCCGCTCCCACTTCCGCCACCGCCGCCGCCCCGAGCGGAAGTACCTGTCACGAGACGCTCGACGCCACGGCTACGGGGGAGGAGCCCCGCCTCTACCGTGCGTCACGTTCAGCCGCCTCGGGCCCGGGCCTGGGTCAGGTGGCACAAACATGTCTGCCCCCAGTGGCTGCGGCCATTTTTGAGGCCCGGCCGGGAGCAGGGTGGCGCCATGCTGGACCCACCCGCCGATGCCTCAGCCCCTGAACTTAGCACCAAAAGAGAAGCAAAGAAATTGAACCCACTAGAGCTCTGCGGAGGGCGGGGCACCCTACCCAGCTCCAGCTCCACCTGCACACATTAGAATCTACTCAGAACTTTGGCTCTATCTTCAAAAACATGCTCCTCTTATAGCCTTTTCTTATTGGTTCATGCAAACTTCATTCTTTTGGTTGCTGGGTACAAAAACTTTGGAATCATTCTTGATCCCCGTAGTGGGTTGAAAAGTGACCCCCCCCACACATCCTGGAAGCCGTGGGTGTGACCTGATTTGGAAAAAGGGTATTTGAAGGTGTAATTAAGGATCTGGAGATGAGACCATCCTGGATTACCATGGGGGGGCCCTAAATCCAATGACAAGTGTCCTTATAAGAGACGCGGAGAAGAGAAGGCCACGTGGAGATGGAGTCAGAGGCTGGAGTGAGTAGCCACAACCCAAAGAATGCCAACAGCAAGGGGGCGGGGGAGAAACGATGTTGAATTTAGATTTTTCTATTTGAGAGAACATATTTCTGTTGTTTTAACTACCAAGCTTGTGATGATTTGTGACAGCAGTTCTAGGAAACTAACTCAACTCCCCTGTCTATCTCTCGGACCCCTCCTCCACAAGCTTCAAAAGATATCCAAAATGTGACTCCTTACTATCTTTGCCACTACCACCTGGTCTGAACCGCCATCATTTCTCACCTGGATTATGGCAACAACCTTGGTTTCCTGCTCCCACCTCATTCCCTATCCAGTCTTAACACAGTAGCCACAGTAATTCTATTAAAATGTCAAACCATGTCATTCTCCTGCTCAAACTATTCCCATAGGTCAGAATAAAAACTAAAGGCTTTACAAGCAAAAGGTCCTATCCAGGGAATTCCCTGGCAGTCCAGTGGTTAGGACTCTGCGCTTTCATTGCCAAGGGCCCATGTTGGATCCCTGGTTGGGGAATTAAGATCCCGCAAGCCACCAAAAAAAAAAAAAAAAAAAAAGTCCCGACCCCTTAGATACTTCTCGGACCTCATCTCCTTCTAACATCCCCTCTGATCAGTCTGCTCAAACTACACTAGTTTAAGAAAAGAGAAGGCACACGTGTAACTAAAGCCTTTGCAGTTGTATTTCTTTCAAACCGGACAGTTCTTCCCTCAGATATCTGTATGGCCACTCCCTCACTTTCTTCATGTTTTGACTTAAATGTCATCTTCGCAGTGAGAATGGCCTTCCCTAAATAAAACTGAAGTTCCCCTTCCTATCACACTAGACATAAAACATCCACTTGCTATCTCCCTTCCTGCTTTTTTGTTTCTTCGTATTGCTTTCTTGTTTGCTTTCTGTCCATCTCCCCCACTAGAATGGCAGTTCCGTAAGGGTAGGGATTTTGTCTGTTTCATTCATTGCCATATCCTTGGTTAGAACAGTGCTGGGGCACAGTAGATGCTCAGTGAGTACCATTTATAGAGTATTTAGGGCAATGGAAGTTGGAAATGGACTCAGAAGCCAAGAATTATGGTAATTCCACCCCATTCTGCAGCCATTCAAAATGCTAGGCTTAAAGAAACAACTATAGAACACAGAAAAAGGCAGAGCACAAAAATAAAAAGAGACCAGTGAACCCCCAGCTTTCTAAGAAGCAGACCAAGATGGCTATTCAAATGCAAACATGGCTATTTCTCATGAAAAAGAAAGGACTACTCCGAAGAAACCCATCAGCCAAGAAGGTGGAGTCAGGAGCTGCAGAGAATTATTCCCAAGGAGCAGGACTGGACCCTTATCAGAAAACTGACAACATGTGCCTAACTGGATCTCAAAATTGCTGTGACCCAGTGGTAGCTATGTCACTCCTGTTTTTCCCCTTTTGAACAGAAGGGTCTGCTCCGGTTGTCTTATGCTTGTCAACTCTACTTGTTGGCTCTGTGGAGAGTAGAAAACATGTCCGTAGCTCACAGGTCTTCAGATCAAGAGAAACATATTCAAGAAGCTGTTCTTGAGGAATCACAGGAACTTCGTATTCTGAGGAGCCTCATTTGCACCAGGACCTGATTTACACAAGATCCACTATGAGCCAATGATGTACTGGGATGAGATTTTTAGGGCCTCTGGGAGGAGGTGAGCATATCTGGCACACAGGAGAACTAGACAAAATCTGTGTCCTGAAGGTAGACCACGGTAGATTAAAAAAGGTGGTAAATTCTTTGTTCCTCCTTTCTTTGAGTTGTGGAATCTACTTCCCTTCCTTTTGAATTTGGGTTGGCCTTACTTTCTTTTTTCTCTAATAAATTTATTTATATATTTATTTTTGGCTGCGTTGGGTCTTCGTTGCTATGCGGGCTTTCTCTAGTTGCGGTGAGCTGGGGCTACTCTTCGTTGCGGTGCGTGGGCTTCTCATTGCGGTGGCTTCTCGTTGCGGAGCACGGGCTCTAGGCGCACGGACTTCAGTAGCTGTGGCACGCAGGCTCAGTAGTTGTGGCTCGTGGGCTCTAGAGCGCAGGCTCAGTACTTGTGGCACACGGACTTAGTTGCTCTGCGGCATGTGGGATCTTCCTGGACCAGGGCTTGAACCTGTGACCCCTGCATTGGCAGATGGATTCTTAACCACTGCGCCACCAGGGAAGTCCAGCCTTACTGACTTGATTGACCAACAGGATGTAGCAGAAGTGATATCCTGTGACTTCCACTGCTAGATTATCAGAAGCCTTACAGCTTTCACCCAGAACTCTTGAAATGCTCAGGCAGCAGAAGGCTAAGAAACCAGCCTCCGTGCTGTAAGAATCTCAAATTATGTGTAGGTATTCTTATCAACGGCTCCAGCTGAGCCCCTGGTAGGTAGCCAGCATCCACTGCCGGCCACATAACTGAGTCGTCTGAGATGTCCAACCATATTAAACTTCAAATGACTGCAGCCCCAACTGAAAAATGATTGCAATCATACAAGAGGCCCAAGTGAGAACTACCCAATTTAGCCCAGCCAATCTACAGAACCAAGAGATGCTAATAAATTGTTTTCAGCCATACGTTTTGGGCTGCTTTGTTACACAGCAATAGATAACCAGGATAGAGCCTATACGAAATGAACCTGGAAAGGAACAGTTATGTAAAAGACCTTTGGTAAAACAGGTTTGGTTGGTGGGGGGAAAGATCTCACGGAAAAGTTAGTTAAGGGAATGACATGATCACAGCTGTTATAGGAGTCCTCTAGTAACTCGGTGTCCTGCTGAAGGTGAGAGGGGAGGAACCCTGAGCTGGGGCTGTACATGAGGCTGGATGGAAAGCGAATGGCAGGGACTGTGTCTCATTGACCCATGAATACAATTCACTCAAGAAAATTTGTCCCCGCAATGGGACATGGATGGGATCTGGCAATATCTGGATAAGCTGGAGAGGTCAGAGGGAGAGAGGACTGGGGCCTAGAAGGAAGGCAGGCTGAAGGAGGCTGGGAGTGAGGAGTTCAGTTCTGGAAGCTGATTCAGAGGACCTTGGCAGGACGTCCAAGTGGAGATGCGGAGGAGGCAGCTAGGTATACTGGGCTGAGGCAGACACGGGGCAGTTGGGCATCTGGGTCCCTCAGATTAGCCTGGGTTGAAAATAGAGATTTCAGAGTAGTAAGGGATATAGATGTGAATAAGATAGCCCCTCAACGAAGTGCAGAAGTGCTTCATGCAATAAACTATTTACTGAGAATCTATTATGTGCGAGGCCTTGTTAGGTGCTGAGGACACAAGAAAAACAAGGCCTCTGCTCTCAAGGTCCTTACTACTTTGTGCAGCAAACAATGCATAAGTAAGCACACACATACACACACACATAAATGAGAATTTCACTCAAATTTCCTTCAAGACAGAGCTGGTGAAATAAAACATGATACATCCATCAATGGAATGCTATGCAACTATAAAGAATGAGATAATTCTCCATATATTGATATGGAAATATTTCCAAGGGATATTATTAAGTGATAAAGCAAGATACAGAAAAGTATACACTATATGTACCCTTTTTTTTTTTTTAATTAATTTATTAATTTATTTATTTTTTTGGCTGTGTTGGGTCTTCGTTTCTGTGCGAGGGCTTTCTCTAGTTGTGGCAAGCAGGGGCCACTCTTCATCGCGGTACGGGGGCCTCTCACTGTCGCGGCCTCTCTTGTTGCGGAGCACAGGCTCCAGACGCACAGGCTCAGTAATTGTGGCTCACGGGCCTAGTTGCTCCACGGCATGTGGGATCTTCCCAGATCAGGGCTCGAACCCGTGTCCCCTGCATTAGCAGGCAGATTCTCAACCACAGCGCCACCAGGGAAGCCCATGTTCCCTTTTTTGAAAAAAAAAAAAAAAGTGAGGGTGGAGTAAGAACAGTCTTCAGCAAATAAAAAATGTTATCTGGTATATGTGAATCAAGATGTAATCAGAGAAGGTAGACTAAGGCATTCATGGCAGGGTGAGAACTTGCACGTTGTCATGGTTGGTAGAAAGTCTGTGCAGGCTGTTGCTTCTGTTCCAGTGCTGAGCCCAACATCACGCACTACAGGTCAGCTAGACCAGCGGTCAGGAAGAAAAGCTGGAGGGGGAGGAAAACACAGCCACGCGGGACCCCATGAGGATAACTAGAACCCACGAGGGCCAACTGGAACCCATGTCTGTCTCTCACCACCTCCAGCTTCAGTGCCGTGTGTGAGTGACCTGTGCAGAGCGAGCTGCCCTGTACCCCGGAGCTGCACCCACGCTCGGCCCAGGATTCAGAGAAGCTGAAGGGGCAGGTCTGATGGGGGGCTGGAGGGCTGTGGGTCTGGAGGTTACTCCAAGGCCCCAAGACCAGCAGACCAGGGGCACCGTGCACAGGCGGTCCCAGTGTCTGGGGCCGGTCGTGGTTTTCAGAGCATAAACAACATGACTGCTGTTTGACTTCTGCCTTCCAAATCTCAGGCAAATGTCTCACACGACCAATGTGAACACAGATCTGTAGAGGGAAGAGCATTCTGGGAAATGTAGTTCCAGCGTGGCTGGTGCACAACAAAGCCAGCACAGCTGATGAATGGGAGGCGCGGGGGCTAGATTCTCAGTGCGTATCTTTTATATTATCTTTATTTTTATTTTTTAATTTTTTGGGCTGCGTCGGGTCTTCGTTGCTCCGCGCAGGCTTTCTCTAGTTGTGGTGAGCGGGGGCTGCTCTTCGTTGCGTTGCGCAGGCTTCTCATTGCGGTGGCTTCTCTTGTTGCGGAGCACGGGCTCTAGAGCGCAGGCTCAGTAGTTGCAGCTCACGGGCTTACTTGCTCCACGGCATGTGGGATCTTCCCGGACCAGGGCTCGAACCCATGTCCCCTGCATCGGCAGGCGGATTCTTAACCACTGGGCCACCAGGGAAGTCCCTATATTATCTTTAAGTTTTAACTATGGGACTGTATTAACTACCAAATATTTAAATTAGGGACTTCCCTGGTGGTCCAGTGGTTAAGACTCTGCACTCCCAATGCAGGGAGCCCACATTCGATCGATCCCTGGTCGGGGAACTAGATCCCCGCACGCGGCAACTGAAGATCCCGCACACGGCAACGAAGATCCCGCGTGCCGCAACTAAGACCCGGTGCAGCCAAATAAATAAATTATTATTTTTTAATTAAAAAATATTTAGATTAAAAAAAGAAATCCACAGAGTGATAAATGGGATGCACGCGATAAGATGGGCTTCTCGGACAGTGAGGGAAGTTGGAGGAGAGGTGATATTCGACACAGGTGGTGAGAAAGGCCCCCTAAGGAGGTGACATTTGAGCAGAGAGACCTGTTGACAAGATGGAGCGACCCTGCTGAGATTACCTGAGCAGAAGGTGTTACGGGACAAGGGAACAGCAGAGGCAATAGCTTTGTGCAGAGACAAGGTGTCCTGTTCAAGTGTGGTTGGGCAGAAGGAGGGAGAGAGTGGAGAGAGGGGGTGGGGAGACGGGCAGAGCCGGCTCACGCGGAATCTCATGGGTGGTGGGAAGGCCTTTGACATGTGTGTTGCGTGTGAGGAGAAGCCCGGGGAGGGTCTGAAGCAGAGTGTGTGCGTGTCTATGTGTGAGCTGTGTCTCCCTTCACAGGCCGCTTCACTGCGGCCCTTCCCCTGTTCCCACGGCGACCCATGGCCCGTCCAGGCCTGCCGCAGCCCCAGGACACTGCTTGCTTGACGTCTGCTGATTCCTTCCCTCCTCGTCCAGCCTGGGGACCAGCACCTGCCCTGGCCTGCCTCAAGGGCCCAGCACCCTCTGGGTACATGTCTGACCAATTCAATGCAGGGTCAAATGTTGAATTTTTCTATGTGATGCAGCTTTGCATGATTTATAAAGTTCTCTGAGATTTTCTATTCAAACACAGCTGGTTTGGCTCAAGGGTTCCAGCCTTGGCAGTTTTCACTAGTCCAGGAGTTAGGCTGGCTGGCCCTCCACCCCTGCTGTAGTCTTCCCTTGGTACTTCCCCTGACCCCAGCACTCAGCCTGAGCCCCTGTGCCTTTGAGGTACTCTCCTGAGCTCCCTGGGCCTCAATGTCCTCGTTCTGAAATGGTGTTGATAAGCCCACCTCTCTGGGTCATTGTGGGACTCAGATGTGAAAGTGACTTACAAAGTGCTCCATCACATGTGGGGGGAGACCAGAGTTACATGTCGGTTTCTGGGTGGTGGCTTCAGGCACTTTTCTTTAAGATGTGATCACTCATCCATTCATTCAAAAGTAATTAGGGACTGCCACAACTACTGAGCCTGCGCTCTGGAGCCCGAGAGCCACAACTACTGAAGCCCGCGCGCCTAGAGCCCGTGCTCCACAACAAAGAGAAGCCACCGCAATGAGAAACCTGTGCACCACAAGGAAGAGTAGCCCCCGCTCACCGCAACTAGAGAAAGCCCATGCGCAGCAACGAAGACCCAACACAGCCAAAAATAAATAAATAAAATAAATATATTTTTTTAAAAAATGCAATTAGGGACTTCCCTGGCGGTCCAGTGATTAGGACTCTGCACTTCCACTGCAGGGGGTGCGGGTTCGATCCCTGGTCAGGGAACTAAGATCCCACATGCCGCACAGCACAGCCAAAAAAAAAAAAAAAAATCAGCTTCCAGGTTGACCACAGGGACACAGAGATGAACCAGCCCAAGTCCCTGAGCTCCAGGACGTGCCAGTGGGCTGTGTGTGTGTGTGTGGAACACCCACAAAAAGACAACCACACATCACACTAGACCCTCCTCCTCCGACAACTAGCCACAGGCTGCTTTCCAGAGCCTTCCTGCCCACAAGGCTGTACTGCAGCCCTCTGCCCACAGTGACCCTTTCACGGACGGGCACTCGACCAGCTCCAGAGCATCACGGTCTTTTTTGGGGGGTGGAGGGAGCAGACCTGTTGGGAGAAAGAAGACTTTTTTCCCAGGAGAAAGAGTCAGCCAGGCCTAGACTTGCTGGGGACTTCCTGTCACCTGGAGAGCAGAGCCCGCCTGAGGCGGAGCTAGAATGTTCCTTGTTTTATGGGGAAATTCTCCCTCCTCCTAGAATTCCCCCTTCCTGAGAGCAGGGACCTTGTCTACCTGGTTTGCTGCTGTGATTCCAACGCCTGGAACAGTGCCTGGGACATGACAGATACTCAGCGAATATTCACTGAATGACTGATAAATTCATTGCTCTCCCATCCCCCTACTCCTCTCCTTTCACATAAAGAATTCCCCCCTTTCCTTTAAGGCTAGTTCATCAAGAATATATTAGTAGGGACTTCCCTGGTGGTGCAGTGGTTAAGAATCCGCCTGCCAACGCAGGGGACACGGGTTTGAGCCCTGGTCTGGGAAGATCCCACACGCCGTGAAGCAACTAAGCCCGTGCACCACAACTACTGAGCCTGCGCTCTAGAGCCCACAAGCCACAACTACTGAGCTTGCGAGCCACAATTACTGAGCCTGCGTGCCGCAACTACTGAAGCCCGCGCGCCTAGAGCCCGTGCTCCGCAACAAGAGAAGCCACCTCAATGAGAAGCCCGCACACCACAACAAAGAGTAGCCCCGGCCCTCCGCAACTGGAGAAAGCCCGCGCGCAGCAATGAAGACCCAACGCAGCCAAAGATAAATAAATAAATAAATAAGATTTTTTTTTAAAAAAGAATATATTGGTAAACACACCATCACAGTACTGTGTTACAGGAGGCAACCCTACCTGCTATAACAAATAGGCCTCCAAATGAGTCAGATGTCAAACAAAACAGAAGCGGGCGGCTTTCCTCCACACACTGACGTGGGGACCGGGCTCATTCTCCCCTGTGGCCACATCATTCCCAAGGGGCTTGTCATTGTCTAGATAGAGCTGGTAGCAGGGGCAGAACTTTGTGGAGATGGCACATCTTCTTCTTAATGCCTGGGTGTGCAAGGGACACATGCCACCTCTGCTCATGTTACTTTGGTAAGAGCTAGTCATGCTGCACACCTGGATGCAAGAGGACCTACGAAACAGGGGCCCAGGCGAGGCAACAGCTGTGCACTCCAGAAGAGGGAGAGCAAACCTCCCTGGGGAGCTGTCTGCCTCTGCCGCTGATACAGCGTGGTGATCGCTGGGTACAGGAAGTGGAGGAGCAAGGGTGGCCCAGGAGAAACACCTGAGGTAGCCCGGGAGGCAGAGTAGTCAAGGAGGGCTTCCCAGAGCAGGAGGTGCTGCGGTGACTCATGAAGGATGATTAAGAACCTGCTGGGCCAAGAGGAAGGCGACTGCTTGGGAGGGATAGCTGGGTGCGAACGTTCAGAGAAAAGAGAGCGCGTGACATAACTCATTCCAGAAATTGCTGACAGCTTAGTGTTCCTGGAGAACAGAGTTCAAGGGAAGGAGGCAAGAGCAGTAAGGAAACTCACGCACAAAGACTGGGTCGTGGTGGGTCGTGAATGCCTTTGATCCAGATATCAACGGGGCCTTTTCCTGTTTTCCTCGTATTGACAGCCAAGATCCAAAATTGAGGCAAAGAGCACGGAGGATCTGACACTTCGATGACTAGGACCTCGGCTGAGATGGGGGCATACGCACAGAGAAGCGGCAGGACTGGCCCCGCCACAACGACTCCCCTCCTCCCCTGTCCGCATCCAGCGGCAGCAGAATCGTGGGCAGAGGGGACAGAGGGAATTCTTGCAGTCACAGGGCCGCCGAGCCCAGAGTGCTGGGCTCCCCCTCCCCCGCCGTCGCCAAGGTGAGATGTAAAGCTGGGGTGGGGGAAGCAGGACGACTAGCATCTCATTTCCCAGGGGAACCTCTGCGTCGTCGGCAGCAGATGTGTGGATCCTGCCCTCTGTCCTTCCTGGCAGGGACAAGAGAGGGGCTCACAGAGGAGGCTGCAGGGCAGCTGCCTGCAACCCTGCTTGGGTAAAGCCACTAGGCGGGCCCTTCCCAGAGTCAAGGGGTTGGTCCAAAGGGCAGCAGGCTTGAGCCTCTGTATCAGCGATCTACTGCTACAAAACTAAACACCCCCAAACCTGAGTGCCATAAACTTGGGGTCATTTCTTATCTCATGATTCCTGTGGGCCAGGAGGTCAGACTGAAGATCATGTGCATGACTTACCTCTACTCCGTGCTGTCTGGGGCCTCCGCTGAGAGCCGTGAAGGCTGGGAGCTAGGATGATCTGAAGGCCTGCCTGGGGCTCGCTCACACGCTGGCCGGCTGGTGCTGCCCAAGAAGCTTCTTTCCATAGGGCTGTTTGTGCCCACACAACGCGGCAGCTGGCTTCCCCCTGAGAAAACTATCCAAAGGGCTGAGGTAGACGCTGTAACGCTGGATAGGACCGAGCCTCAGAAGTCCTATGTCATCACCTCCACAGAACTCAGCTGGTCACACGGGTCAGCTCCCATTTGGTGAGAGAGGGGACCACGGAAGGACGTGAACCCCGGCGGTAAGAATCACGGGGGCCAACGTGGAGGCTGGAGACCACAGCTCTCTCATTGGCTCCGCAGCCAGGAGGGCTGGCCAGGGACAGGGCACCTTAAGACGATGAGCCAGAGGGGCAGGAAGGGTTCAAGCCTGAGTTGGCCCTCCCTCATCACGGACCTGAGCTGTGGGACGGCCCCACAGGGCTCTGCGGCTAACTCACACGTGGCCCGTGCGGGATGCAGGCCCAACAGAGATGGCAGTGCTCACGGAGCAGCTGGGACCTGAAAGATCTGTTCACAAGATGGCCCTTTCCCCACTGCTCTCCAGTGTCACCTTTGCCATAAATCGGATGACTGGGTATTTATGGGTCTATTTCTAGACTGTCCTGTTCCACTGATCTGTTTGCCCATCTTTATGCCAGTACCACACTAGATTAATCACTATACTTACATTATAGATCTTGATATCTGGCAGTGTAAATCTTCCAACTTCCTTCCTCCTCTCCTGGATGGCCTTGGCTATCGTTGGCCTTTTGCATTTCCATGTAAATTTTAGAATCAACTTGTCAATTTCCACCCCAAAAAATTCTGCTAGAATATAGACTGGAATTGCACGGCATTTATACTCCACTCGGGGAGAATTTTATTGAGTTGTACACTTACTTATTATTTGAATGCTTTTTCCTATGTATGTTACACTTCAAAAATATTTAATGTCATTAAGACATCTGCTACCCAGAGCATATTTCATACTTATATTACAAGACATTGAGATTCGTCAACCAATTAACACTAATTTTTTTTTTTTAATTTTACATTTTTTTCCCAGGGGGTATGTGTTCCCTCAAATTCCACTGTTTACATACCATCTTCCCATGCCATCAATACTGCTATTTATGGAAAGGGAGTTGACTTAGAAATTTTTTAAACTTTTTTTTAAGAAAAACTTTGTATCACCATCATAAGGGGATAATGAGTCACTCTTGACATATATAGAAGACAACTGGCAAAATAAGCATAATGGAAATAAGCATTATTGAATTATAAGTAGATATTGTCTGCTGAAGGAAGCCTGCTCTTTCTTTGTTCAGAATGTGTATTCGCAAGTGTCAGAGAAATGCAACATACGCACTGCTACCATACTTAGAATTTCTCCTTGAGGCATTCAGAAAGATTGGAAAATAACTGGAAAAGGAATAATTCTGTCACTTTTCTCTTTTGGAGCTAATTGTAGATCCACAAGTAGGTGTAAGAAATAATCCAGAGAGATGGCTTGAACACTTTACTGAATGTCCCCCAAGGGTGACGTCTTTGCAAAGCTATAGCTCTTCAGTGTGAGGACACTGACATTGGTCATATTCAGAGCTCCTCAGTCTTACCTGTACTCCTTTCTGCGTGTGTGTGTGTGTGTGTGTGTGTGTGTGTGCGCCCATGCGCGTGCATGCTACGTGCTCTATAACTGAATCCCCTGTGTAGGTCTGTGTATCCACCACCAGAATATTTTTTAATTTCGTCCTTACTCAGGAACCCGGGCCGATGGCGCCAGCCTCCACCACTGCAGACCACCCGCTGCTGTGTTTGTTCCAGGGCGCAAGTGTGGAAACTCCTGCTCGCCTCTTCAAAGGCCTCTGCCCACATGTAAAACATGATGTCTGCATTCATGTTTCCTTAGACAAAGCCTATCACCTGGTCACAACTTCCATGAGGCAGGGAAGCACGATCTTACTATGACCCTGAAAGGATGATAATCTGAGTATTAATGAACAGCATTGAATATTTGGACAGTATTTGAATATTAATGACCATTATCACACCGTTTAGACATTTCTCTCCCACTGACTGCACTAGTGAGCAACCTAAAAGGCAAGGACTCTATTCCATTCTCGGAAGAAACAAGGCAAACAGAACACAAACTCTTACGTAAAACTTTCAAAATAACCTAATACAGGTATTCCCCACTTTTTGAAAGTTCACTTTATGCCACGTCGCTTTTACGAAAGACCTACGTTAGTACCTGTTTTCACTAACCAAAAGATCTCTAAAGAGGATTTTCACTTTTACGAGAAAAAGGCAAAAAGCAGAAATCGTATTCATCGTGTGTTCTGCAGCAAGCTGTTACAGAGGCAGTGCACCCTCTGAGCAGGAGTGGTCCCGCCAAGCTCCTTCCCCCAGCAACCACACTCAGGACCTCAGCGTCAAGCCGCCACAAGCTTTAAACTGTGTCTGCAAGCATCTCATCCTGATTTATTCTGTGCATCTGTGAGCAAGACGTGTCCTAAGGTAACTGCTCCTTCGCTTTATGCCATTTGGCTTATGAAAGGTTTCTTAGGAACGCTTTACTTTCGGATAGTGGGGGAAAGCTGTTATTAATAATGCTGAGAGAGTAGCCTCATTTTCCTTCTCCGTGTTCTCTGGAGATATCTCGAGTGTGGGACCGTTATCTGGATCATCTCTCTCTCTGCCCTTTCATTAAACCAGGCACCAGGATCCACCCATCTGGCGTCCTATTCCTCTCCTGGGTTCATCCTTTGTTCCATCCCAACGCCTGACCTTGCATCCCATACAGCACCCACCACGATTCCACCCTCCTACTGGGGCCTGGCCTCCACTCTGCCTCAGGGATCTTTCTTTACTTTCAATGTTTCAGCCGAATGGAACTCAATAATTAAACATTGTGATAACAATTAATTTGATATTCAAAACAGAGACTCCAAAGAACTAACTGTTTTGAGTTTTCCTTTCCAGGCTTTGTCCAGATGCAGATGGAATTTTTATGCAATAATATTAGTACACAGACTTTTTTTTTTTTTTTTTGGCTGCACTGCGTGGCTTGTGAGATTTTAGTTCCCCGATCAGGGATGGAACCCAGGCCGTTGGCAATGAGAGCACGGAGTCCTAACCACTGGACTGCCAGGAAATTGCCTATGGACCATTTTTATACTGCCTATTTTACCTAATGTTATACCAAATGCACTTATGTTACCAAATGGTTCCTAAGCATCCTAAAATCAGCTATCACTTTCACTTTTTCTCTGATTATGTAAACAACATATGTTCATTACTGAACATTTTAGAAAAATCAGGCATCTGTGAATAGGAAAATGAGGCACTAACAATCATCCCACCTAGAGACAACTGGTAAAACAATATGTGGTATATACATCATTTGTGTCTTTTGTCTATGTTTGATATAACACACTGCAGTAGTTACCTTCAGAAAATATCAAAATCACCTTAAAACTTAGCAGCTGAAAATGACAAGCCTTTATTATCTCATGGTTTCTGAGGGTCGGGAATCCAGGGGTAACTTGGCTGCGTGTATGTGGAGGCAGTTGACGTGCTGGCTGAAGCTACAGTCACCTCAAGGCTTGACGGGGGAAGGACCCAGCTGGATGCTGACTCTCGCGGCTGTTGGCAGGCGTAGGTCTGCACTGGCTTGTCTGAGACAGCAGTTCCTCCCCACCCGGGAGCTCCACAGAGCTGCTCAGGGCCTGGAGCCACTTCCCCAGAAAGAGGGATGCGTGTGAGAGGAAGGGTGATGGAGAGGCTCCATCTTTTTAGAACTTAGTATCAAAAGCGACATTTCATCACTTCTGCTGTGTTGTTTGCTACAAGTGACCCCCTAAATCTGGCCCGCACCAAAGACCAAGGGATACACAAGGGGATGAAAATCACTGGGGGTCATTTTAGAGGCTGCCTTCCTAGCACTTATATGAAACATTATTTTGTAACTTATTTATTTGAGATATAGTTCATATTCCACAAAACTTACCATTCACCAATTTTAAAGTGTACAACTCAGTGGTTTTTCGTTTATTCACAGGGTTGTGGAAATAGCACCACTTACTCCAGGGCATTTTCATGACCCCATAAAGAAACTCCATGCCATTCGTAGCCACTCCCCATTCCCTCTTTCCCAGCCCCGGAGACCAGTGATCTACTTTCTGTCTCTATGGATTTGCCTATTCTGAATACTGCACATAAATGCATATATGCAGTTATCTGGATATTACATATATGGATACATATGAGTTGCATATATATGCGGGCTTGTGTTTTGGCTTCTGAGCAATAATGTTTTCAAGGTTCATCCGTGTTGTAGTGTGTCGTCAGTGCTCATTCCTCTCTATGGCCAAGAAAGATTCCACTGTATGGAGAGACACATTTTGTTTATCCATTCATCAGTTGATGGATATTTGTTCTCTTTTTTGGCTATTAGGAATCATGCTGCTATTAATACTCACGTGCACATTTTTGTGAACCTATGTTTTCAACTCTCTTGGGTATAAACCTGGCTGGTCATACGGTAACTCTACGTATAATTTTTTGAGGAACTGCCAAACTATTTTCCAAAGCTGCTGCATCATTTTACATTCCCATCGGCAGTGTATGAGAGTTCTGATTTCCTGATATCCTGGACAATGCTTGTCATTGCGCATTTTTCTTTTCCTGTACTCATCCTAGTGGGTGTGAAGTGGTTTCTCATTGTGGATTTGATCTGCATTTTCCTAGTGACTAATGAAGTTTGTATATTTTCATGTGCTTATTGAACTTTTGTATACCTTCTCTGGAGAAACGTCCATTCAAATCCTTTGTCCATTTTTCAATTGGGTTGTCTTATTATTGTGTTTTTTATATATTCTGGGTAATACATCCTTAGCAGATATATGATTTGCAAATATTTTCTTCCATTCTGTGGATTTTTTTCACTTTCTTGACAGTGTTCTTTGACACATGGAAGTTTTAAAATTTGATTAAATCCCATTAATTTTTTCCCTTGGTTGCTTGTGGTTTAGATGTCATAGCTAAGAAACCATTGTGTACTCTAAGGTCATAAGTATTTGCATCTACGTTTTCTTCTTTGTTTTTTTTGGCCGCGCAGCTTGCAGGATCCCAGCCACCCGACCAGGGACTGAACCTGGGCCCTCAGCAGTGAAAGCGTGGAGTCCCAACCACTGGACTGCCAGGGAATTCCCACATTTTCTTATAAAAGTTTTACAGTTTTAGCGGTTACATTTGGGCCTTTGATCAATTTGAATTAACTTCTGTATATGGTATCGTTAGGGATCCAACTTCATTCTTTTGCAGTGGTCCCAGTACCATTTGTTGAAGAGAATATTCTGATCCCATTAAATGAGCTCGTCACCCTAATTGAAATCAATTGCCTGTAGATGTATGGGTTTATTTCTGGACTCTCTAATCTGTTCCATTAATCCACATGTCTATCGTGATGCCAGTACCACATTGTCTGGATTACTGTTACTCTGCAGTAGTTCTGAAGTTGGGGAGTGTGAGGTCCTCCAACTTTGTCCTTATTTTCCAAGGTTGTTTTGACTATTCTGGGTCCCTTGCATTTCCAAGTAGTTAGGATCAGCTTGTCAGTGTCTGCCAAAAAAAAAAAAAAAAAAAAAAGGCAGCTGGGTTTTGATACAAATTGCATTGTATCTATAGATCAGTTTGGAGTGGATTATCATCTTAACAATATTATGTCTTCCAATCTATGAATGCAAGGTGTGTTTCCATTTATTTAGATCTTCTTTAATTTCTTTCAACAATGTGTTGAACTTTTCAGCGTATAAATCTTGCACTTTTGTTAAATTTATTCCTAAGTATTTTATCCCTTTCAATCTATTACAAATGGAATTTTCTTAATTTCATTTTCAGATTCTTCATTGCTAGTGCACAGATATAAAACTTCTTTGTATATTTATCTTGTATCTAGCACCCTTGCTAAGCTTGTTTATTAGCACTGTATGTTGTGTGTGTGTGTATTTATTCCTTAGGAGATTCTATATGTAAGATCATATCATCTTTCTTTCCAATCTGAATGCCTTTTATGTAATTTTCTTGCCTAACTGCCCTGGCAAGAACTTCCAGAACAATGCTGAAAGGAAGTAATGAAAGCAGACATCCTTGTCTTATTCCTAATCTCAGGGAAAACTTCCTATTCTTTCACCATTAAATATGATGTTAGCCATGGATTTTTCTTAGATGCCTTTTATCCATTTGAGGAAGTTCTCTTCTGTTCTTATTTTGTTAAGTGGTTTTTAAAAATCATATAGAGTATTGGATTTTGTCAAATGCTTTTTCTACATCTACTGAGATGCTCATGTGTTTTTTTCCCATTTTGTTCAATTAATATGGTATATTACATTAATTGATTTCCATATGTTCAACCAGCTTTGCATCCTGAGATAAATCCCAGTTGGTCATGGTGTATAATCCTTTTTATATGCTACTGGATTCAGTTTGCTAGTATTTTGTTCAGGACTTCTGTATCTACGGTCACAAAACATACTGGCCGGTAGTTTTCTTTTCTTGTGATGTCTTTGTCTGGTTTCGGTGTCAGGGTAATTCTGACTTCAGAAAATGAGTTGGGAAGTGTTCTCATAATTTTTGGTGAAAACTGGACATTTTAAATAATTGAATGTACAGCTCTAGAAATAAGATTTTCTCTGTCCCCAAGGTCTGTTGTCATTACTGCTTGTCGTGGTAGTTAAGTAACTACCCTGAACTAATTCTATAGTGTCTGTATTCTTTGTCACCTAAGGTCACTGAAGTCTCTATTCAGTTAAGTTAATGGTCAGCTAATGACAGGACACAGATTTCTTTAAATGCCTGGAACAAATAAATCTCCCATTCTTTGCCAAGGGGCTGTGAGTGTGGCTAGGACAGACTTTCAGGGTGCAGACAGGCAGTTTACAACTCCACCTTAGACTTCATTTCCTGCGTGGGCAATGCTTCAAGGTCAACAAAGGTGAGAGCTTAGGGCTTTCTTAGTTCTTTTCTGAGCAAGTGCACATCCCTGGGTACACAGACCCACACGTGTGCGCGACCACCCAGACTTCCCGGAACACGTCAAAGCTTCCAAAGCCCTTATGGAACTCTATTCCCTAAACTTTTCTTTTAAGCTTTTTTTTTTTTTTTTTTTCCAGGTCTACTGTTTGACCCAACTCTTATCTGCTGCCTCTAACAATCACATAGTTTAAAAACTTGCCTGTAATTGTTTTTTTAAAATGTCCCTAGAGAGAAGACTTTTCACACTGAGAGAGCTCCAAGGCAGCCTTGCAACTGAGGGCTTCCAGGGAACCACCAGACTGATCAAATAATGGCATCCATTTGAGAACGTGTCTTTAAAGAGTTCTAGCTCCATTCTTCTTCCTCTGGTAGCTGCCATGCGGCACCAGAAATGCAGGCTGTTATTTTTAAAGGCTACTGTGGACCTGGAGAACAAAGGATGAGTCTAGGGCAAGTTAAAATGTCATAACACTCACTGTTCACCCTTATCCTTTTTTTTTTTCAATTTTTGAATTTTATTTATTTTTTTATACAGGTTCTTATTAGTTATCCATTTTATACATATCAGTGTATACATGTCAATCCCAATCTCCCAATTCATCCCACCACCACCCCCACCCCCGCCACTTTCCCCCCTTGGTGTCCATACATTTGTTCTCTACATCTGTGCCTCTATTTCTGCCCTGCAAACCAGTTCATCTGTACCATTCTCCTAGGTTCCACATATAAGCGTTAATATACGATATTTGTTTTTCTCTTTCTGACTTACTTCACTCTGTATGACAGTCTCTAGATCCATCCAAGTCTCTACAAATGACCCAATTTTGTTCTTTTTAATGGCTGAGTAATATTCCATTGTATATATGTACCACCACTTCTTTATCCATTCGTCTGTCAATGGGCATCTAGGTTGCTTCCATGACCTGGCTATTGTAAATAGTGCTGCAATGAACATTGGGGTGCATGTGTCTTTTTGAATTATGGTTTTCTCTGGGTATATACCCAGTAATGGGATTGCTGGGTCATATGGTAATTCTATTTTTAGTTTTTTTAAGGAACCTCCATACTGTTCTCCATAGTGGCTGTATCAATTTACATTGCCACCAACATGCAAGAGGGTTCCCTTTTCTCCACACCCTCTCCGGCATTTGTTGTTTGTAGATTTTCTGATGATGCCCATTCTAACTGGTGTGAGGTGATACACCTCACTGTAGTTTTGATTTGCATTTCTCTAATAATTAGTGATGTTGAGCAGCTTTTCATGTGCTTCTTGGCCATCTGTATGTCTTCTTTGGAGAAACGTCTATTTAGGTCTTCTGTCCATTTTTTGATTGGGTTATTTGTTTTTCTAAGGTTGAGCTGCATGAGCTGTTTATATATTTTGGAGATTAATCCTTTGTCCGTTGATTTGTTTGCAAATATTTTCTCCCATTCTGAGCGTTGTCTTTTCGTCTTGTTTGTAGTTTCCTTTGCTGTGCAAAAGCTTTTAAGTTTCATTAGGTCCCATTTGTTTATTTTCATTTTTATTTCCATTACTCTAGGAGGTGGATCAAAAAAGATCTTGCTGTGATTTATGTCAAAGAGTGTTCTTCCTATGTTTTCCTCTAAGAGTTTTATGGTGTTCAGTCTTACATTTAGGTCTCTAATCCACTCTGAGTTTATTTTTGTGTATGGTGTTAGGGAGTGTTCTAATTTCATTCTTTTACATGTAGCTGTCCAGTTTTCCCAGCACCACTTATTGAAGAGACTGTCTTTTCTCCATTGTATATCCTTGCCTCCTTTGTCATAGATTAGTTGACCATAGGTGCGTGGGTTTATCTCTGAGCTTTCTATCCTGTTTCACTGATCTATATTTCTGTCTTTGTGCCAGGACCATATTGTCTTGATTACTGTAGCTTTGTAGTATAGTCTGAAGTCAGGGAGTCTGATTCCTCCAGCTCCGTTTTTTTCCCTCAAGACTGCTTTGGCTATTCGGGGTCTTTTGTGTCTCCATACAAATTTTAAGATTTTTTGCTCTAGTTCTGTAAAAAATGCCATTGGTAATTTGGTAGGCATTGCATTGAATCTGTAGTGTTCACCCTTATTCTTGAATAAATGCTCTCCAGCTTGTTTCAAGACTTTGGCTAGTTTCCACACTTCTCAAAGAGTTGATTCTGACAATTCTTGCCAATTTTCTGGTTGACTTTACGGAGGAAGCAATTTCTGTAATCCTCACACCGCCATTTTCACTCACACCTACTTGTGTTGAAACTTGAAACTAAACCTTGAAATTTTTCAAATATGACTAATTATTCCAAAGTATGATCTTCTCATGACTGATTAGCATTCCGTTCTATGAATACATTATTGTTTATTTAACAGCCACCTCCCAACTGGTAGACATTAGGTGGTGGAAGCCTCCAGGGACATGCAGGAACAAGCTTGTGCTGACTCTGAAGAGCCACTTGTGCACATCTCTTCCCAATTCCCTCCTTCAGTAAAGTTCCATTGGTAGCTTGAAATCAGCCATGGTGGAAACGCCTACACCACAGAAACTGGCAAAATTACAAAATATTTCCCCCCACCCACAAATGACAGGCAGCTTTTAAGCATTTAACTGCACATCACTGGGTGCAGATATCATAACAGAGAGCCATAATAGGACCATGTGTTTTTTTGTTTTGTTTTGGCTGCGTGGCATGTGGGATCTTAGCTCCCCGATCAGGGACTGAACTTGTGCCCTGCACAAGTGCAGAGTCTTAACCACTGGACCACTAAGGAAGCCTAGGACCACGTTTTATTAATTTGTGTATCCTTAAGACTCAGCAGGAGGCCTAGTACACAGTAGGTGATCAGAACTTTTTTGTTCTTTTTGTGTACACACTTCCTGACATAGGTGGATTCCCAGTTTGAACCTTATTTTATAATCTTCCTTGATTTAGCATAACTTCAAAGCATATTATACTTAACACATAATTGTCATTATTTTAATGGCTGCAATTCTCCTTTGACTAAATGAATAATTATTTCTTTATTCCCTCCCATGTCGATTTATTATTACTTCATTTCCAGTATTTCACGGTGATGAACATCTCCATGAAATGAGCTTTCTTTATCTTGTTGAAACTCCTTTAAAGCTGGGAACAGGCTACCTTGCCAAAAGAACACCTGAGACAGAGTAAAAAACACACATGACCTCCTAGATGATTAATTCTTTTACACAGTAAATGTCTTTTCTGGGCCCAACTCCCTATTACAGGGACTCAGGAAGAACACACCTGCACCACACATTCACAAACAGGTACTACATTTAGGATTTTAATGCTGTGTACAGATTAAGTCGTATCTGCAAGACAGCGGTGCTCATCATATAACTGCATAGTTGCAAACCAGGAATAATCAGGATGTACTTTCAGCTGCTCAAATAGAACCAGAACACTTGTGCACTTGACAGGTTTCTTTCTCATCTATTAATAGCCCAGCTTTGCAGTATCAAGGAGCCAGGCTGCAAATATACATACTGTTGCTCAACTGTCCCTGGGGTGCCCCGGTCTGCATGGCCCAATGTGGCTGACTGCCTATTGGAAAAGGCCTCTTCCCTTTCAGGGGACCTGAAGTGCACAGAGCACTTGGTCCCACACCCCATAGCCCAGGCTTAATCATACGGCTCACACAGCTCCAACGGAATCTGGGAAATGTAGCATTTGATCTGGCTGACCATATATCCAGCTAAAAATTGAGGGCCATGATAACAGGAAAAGTAGAGAACTGATTTGGGGCAAAATTAGCATTCTCTCCTACAGTTTCCAATACCTTTTAAAAATGAATTAATACTTTTTTTCTGTACTTATTTTAAAAATACCCCAGTTATATTGCATCATCATTTTTATGTTAAAAGCGTTAGGTTGGTAAACTGAAACCTTTACACTGTACCAGAAAACGTGCTACCCTGTTTCAGTCTTCTTCTTTTTATATGCCAGGAGCTAAAAGGAATTGGCTCAGACCTTGCTCAGATGTGTAAACAAAGACAGGTGAGACCTAGTCTCTGCCTTCCAGGTCTGGTGTGGGAGACAAACATGTAAATAAATCATTACAGAAGGAAAACACAAGAAGCTATAGAAGCTGAGAACCAAACTTCTCCCAGGAGGAAAGAGAAAGCTTCTAAGAAGAGGAAATCCAAAGTCATCCAGAAAAAAACAAGAAAGAGCCTTCCGGACAATGGGAAAATCTTGAGCAAAGGCACTGAACGTTGGAGGCACACCAGCAACTCAACTGAACACAGGGTGGATGGTGGCTAGAGACGATGCTGGCCCCAGGTCTTGGAGGGGAAGGCGCCTCACTTGTCCGACTGTGGTGGTATGTGAACTGGCTCTCATCATCTGTTTCAACTTCCTCGTGTGCCTTCACAGGCTGCTGAGGCCAGAAAGCTGAAAACTACATTTCCCTGTCTTCCTTGCAGCTAGAATTCTGGATGAGTTAGCTCCACCAGTTAAGTGCACTGATGCAGCTAGGAGTGAGGTCGTGGCCATCTTTTTGCTTCTATGGTTGCTACTGCTGGCTAGCACAGCCAGGGAAACACTATGTTTCAGCAGCAATTCAGATTTTTAAAAAAAATAAATTTATTTATTTTATTCATTTTATTTTTAGCTGCGTTGGGTCTTCGTTGCTGTGCATGGGCTTCCTCTAGTTGTGGTGAGCAGGGGCTACTCTTCATTGTGGTGCGTGGGCTTCTCATTGCAGTGGCTTCTCATGTTGCAGAGCATGGGCTCTAGGCAGGCAGGCTTCAGTAGTTGCGGCACACAGGCTCAGTAGTTGTGGCTGGCGGGCTCTAGAGCACAGGCTCAGTAGTTGTGGCGCATGGGCTTCGTTGCTCTGCGGCATGTGGGATCTTCCCAGACCAGGGCTCGAACCTGTGTCCCCTGCACTGGCAGGCGGGTTCTTAACCACTGCACCACCAGGGAAGCCCAGCAATTCAGCTTTGTGTGAACTAAGAGACTGAGAGAGTTGCAGCCATGGCAGAGGCTCCCTTATATCTGGAACATAGCTCCAGTGACGCCCCCTTTTCCTGATTGTGGGAGAGGCTGCAGCTCCCCTGGTAGGCCAGTTCTGCTGTGTTGTTCTGGCTGCATTCTTGAAGGCCCACTCAGAGACATTCCTTGAGGCCCTCCAAAGACTTTGTAAGCATCTAACACCCTGGATTAAATCCCTTTCTGATTAAAATTGGTAGAATGGCTTGTTTCCTCTAACTGAACTCTGATTAATGCAGAGGCTTGCCGTTAAAACTGACTATTCAACCGCATTCCACCTAAAATGTGGCTCAAGTCCAGGCTCTGGCTTACATTCTGGAGAGCCTCTTCTTGTTATGCCCAAGAAGCAGCATGGACACCCCCACCACCACCAAAAAGCTCCCCTGACCTGGCCTGCCTCAGTGGAGAACAGACCACTTCTGAGAGCAGCTGAGGGCAAGCACAGACACAGCCTTCGCTGCAGGGATCCTGCTTCTGACAGATCTGTCCTCCTTCCACACCCAAAGGTAAGGGCTGTACAATCCTAGCCACTGCTCAGGCCAACTGAGTGTCTGCAACAACACATGGAAGGAGTTAAAATACCTATCATCATAGAGATTTGGGTCCTCCTTCATTTCCCTACCAACAAAGCCATGAAGTTAAATGGGAGACTCTGGGGAGAGGGTGGGGAAGGGGGACTGCTGGTGGTGTGGAAGCAGAGAGCAGGGACATCACTCTGCATCCATTACCTGACTGGTACACACGGGAACATTTTAAATTTTAATCATTGTCTACTTATTTTAAGGTAGAGTAGGAAAATATAACATGTGAAACAAACCCAATTTCATGAGCAGTATCTCTTCAGGACATGTTTAAAAGGCAAACCAATCGGGGGGATAATTAGGTAAGTAATAGTAGAACTGGCATGAAGATATGGCCAAAATCATGCAGGTGGCATGCCAATTCCTATGATTTGGAAACCCCACTGCAAGATGACATTTGGTCCCTGTGACAACAGTAGGAGTTGCTTAATTTTTGCCTCCACTTTAGAATGGAGAGGATCAGAAAATTGAAATGACCTGTCAGTGTCACATGGCTGCTAGTGGTCAGTGACAAAGTTGGGATTCATTCCCGGCTGGTATGGTCTTCACCCCACTCCCACCCCCACCTTATACAGACTCCGAAAGTCACCAGTAAGCATAACTTTGGAGAAGTGAAGAACTCTTCCAGTCTACTTCCTCCTGGCGGCCGTGGTCATCCACCAGGATCCCGGCTCCCCTCTGATGGGGCTGGTGTGCTGCAGGGAGAGCTCAGGAGGTGTGGCCTGGACATCCGAGCAGGCTGCCTCCTCCAGGGTGCAGGCTGGAAGGAAGCAGCCGCCTTCAGGTTCAGGGCAGAGGCGGCGGGGGGGCCCTTGCTGGATCTCTCATGCTTCTTCTTGGCCTCCTCTCTGGGCTGCAATTGATATCCCAGGAAAACAAACGAGAAAGTGCAGCTGGGATGGTGTGGGGGGTTGGGATGCTGCCTGGGCACAGGCTGAGAGTCCCTTCTCAAAAGCCGATGATTCGTGTGGCCCAGGTCTCAGGGTCAGAGCTGTTCTAGCCAGCCCTCCTGAGGGGCCAGTGGCCATTGGTGTTCCTCCTGTGCCCAAGGCTCCAACGCTGTCCAGGGCGCCAGCTGGGGGCCTCAGAAGCCAACCAGCAAGGAAGGCGAAGGTCTTCTGGGCACGGCTGCAGCTCACTGCTTTTCTGCAACCCAAACAACTTCCATTTCATCTGTTTTACATTCTGAAAACAGTTTGAGGGGGAATTCCCTGGCGGTCCAGTGGTTAGGACTTTGTGCTTCCACTGCAGGGGGCCTGGTTTCAATCCCTAGTAGGGGAACTAAGATCCCGCAAGCCGCGTGGTGTGGCCTAAAGACAAAAGACAACAGTTTGAGAACCACTGCCTTAGCATCTCCTAGGCCTCAGGTTTGAAGAACTGTGCACAGGGCCCACGCTGCCTCTGAAGATATCCAGGGCAGAAATGGATGGGATAGAGGAGTGATGGCAAGTGATGACCGAGGGGCCTGGGGAACCAGGTGAGCAGGAAGGACAGTGGGTTCCAGACGCTGGCCTTTACCAAACCCTCTTCTAAAGTGCTTCCTTGTCATTCCTGCCTAGCTTAAAAATACACGTTGGGAGAATGCCTGGGTAGCTCAGTCAGTAGAGCATCAGACTTTTTTTTTTTTTTTGGCCAGCCACGTGGCTTGTGTGATCTTAGTTCCCCCACCAGGGACTGAATCTGGGGCCATGGCAGTGAAAGCACCAAGTCCTAACCACTGGACCACCAGGGAACTCCCCTAGAGCATCAGACTATTTTTTTTTTGAATATTTATTTATTTATTTGGCTGTGCTGGGTCTTAGTTGCAGCACGTGGGATCTTTGTTGCTACGTGTGGGATCTTCTTTTTTAGTTGTGGCATGCGAACTCTTAGTTTCAGTATGTGGGATCTAGTTCCCTGACAAGGGATTGAACCTGGGCCCCCTGAATTGGGAGCACGAAGTCTTAGCCACTGGACCACCAGGGAAGTCTCCTAGAGCATCAGACTTTTAATCTGAGGGCCCAGTGTTCAAGTCCCTGTTCAGGTGCAAAAAAATAAATAAAATTTTAAAAATAAATAAAAATAAATAACCAATTAAAATAATAAAATTTGTAAACAACCTAAATGCCCATTGACAGATGAATGAATAAAGATGTGGTCGGGACTTCCCTGGCAGTCCAGTGGTTAAGACTTTGCACTTCCACTGCAGGGGGCACGGGTTCAATCCCTGGTGGGGGAACTAAGATCTCTCATGCCACGCGGCGCAGCCAAATAAATAAATAAATGACGTGGTACATACAGACAATGGACTACTACTCAGCCATCAAAAAGAACAGAATAATGCCATTTGCAGCAATATGGATGCAACTAGAGATTATCAGACTAGGTGAAGTCAGTCAGAAAGAGAGAGACTGGTGGACCGCCACTGTAACCAAATGGTCTCACGTAACATTGGCAACATCGGCATAAAGTAACACCACGGACCTCTTGACAAGACGAACAGAGACGGACCCAATATCACATACAGTATTTGTCAAAATTGCAAAGCCTGCATGTAACAAGAAGGAAACATCAGGCAGACCCAAACTGAGGGACAGTCTACAAAATAACTGGCCTATGCTCTTAAAAAACCTCAAGGTCGAAAAAGACAAAGAAAGGCTAAGAAAACTGTTCCAGATCAAGAGACTTAAGGAACATGAAAACAAAATGCAATGCATTGTCCTGGAATGGATCTTAGACCAGGAAAACACCACCACCACCACCACCATAAAGAGGACATTATTGGGACAATGGAAGAACCTGAATATGGGCTGTAAATTAGATATCAAGAGTGTATCAATGCTGAATTTCCAGATTTTGATAGTTGTACTCTGGTTTTGTACCAGAATGCCTCTGAATTTAGGAAATAAACCCTGAAGTTAGAGGTTAAACACAAAGATGTTTTCAATTCACTCTCAAGTGGTTTAGAGAGAGAGAGAATGATAAAGGCAAAAAATTTACCTAAATAATCCATGGCCAAGTCAGACAACAGAGCATGGAGGACAGGTGAAGTTTTCTCCCACACCCTTTGCTGCCACCTCCCAGACACAAGCACAATCTTTCACGTATTTCTCTGGGCTCAGATAATCATCTATACACAGATGCATGGTTTGCTGGAGTTTGGTCTCTTTTTAAAAACAGGGTCATAGATTACATGTTACCCTACAATTTGATTTTTAAAATAGTTTTTAAAGTTTGTTTTTAAATCAAAGCAATATGTGCATATGGTTAAAAATTAATAGTACTGAAGGGCTTAAATAAAAGCCAACTGCCCCACCCCTTCCTGACCCCAAGGCTACTTCTCAGTCACTCTTAACTGTTTGTTTTGCTGGTGCTTACCCCATAGCTCTAAATAACACGCTTATCCTGCTATTTCTGGGTATATGAATGGTACATTGACTTCCTGCTTTGCGTGAGGATTTAATTCACTTACACCCTCCTCCACTGTTTCCAAGGGTTTTCGTCACTGTCTGTAGTCCTTCTGTAACTTCCACTCCGGCCATATCTGAGCTCCAGCTCTGTACCTTTTCCTTCCCTCACCCTGCCACCTGTCTACTTCTGTTAACTATAACTTTACACTGTCAAACTGATAATGTGTTATGTTGTTCTGTAACCATAATTGTCTTCCTTGCTGAGTTGACAGGTGGACTCTCCATAAATATTGCTCATATGATTAGCACGATAGAAATATTATTACCTGCACAACCAAGCAGTGTACTATGGTTACATCTCCTTTCTTGGGCAGCCTTTGATTTTCCTTGCATTCAACTTCTTTTACTTAACAGTATATCAAAGGTCTTCCAATTTTTTAAATGACCATATGGTAATTTGAGTAGGTAGATTTAAATTTTAAAAATTAAACTAAATTTTTATAGTGGTAAAATATACATAAAAAGGCCATCTTAACCACTTCTAAGTGCACAAGTCAGTGATATTAAGTACATTCTCACTGTCGTGCGACCATTGCCACCAACCATTGCGTAACTTCTTCATCATCCTGCACTGAAACTGGCCCCATTAAACATGAACTCCTCAATCCCTGCCCCCACCCCCAGCCCCTGGGGCCACTGCTCTACTTCCATCTCTAAGACTACTCTAGAGATCTCATAAAAAATGGCATCACACAATATTTGTCTTTTGTCCTTTTGGCTTACTTCACTTAACGTAATTTCCTCAAAGTTCACCTATGTTGTAGAGTATGTCAGAATTTCCTTGCTTTTTACAGATGAATAATATTCAATTGTGTGTGTGGATAGCCAGCATTGTGTTTTCTATTCATTGTCCACTGAAGGGTATTTGCCGTGTTTCCACCTTTTGGCTACTGTGAATAATGCTGCTGAAGGGGCTTTTCTGGTGGAGCAGTGGTTAGAATCCTCCTGCCGATGCAGGGGACACGGGTTCGAGCCCTGGTCCCGGAAGATCCCACATGCCGCGGAGCAACTGAGCCCGTGCGTCACAACTACTGAGCCTGTGCTCTAGAGCCTGCAAGCCACAACTACTGAGCCTGCGCTCTAGAGCCCATGAGCCACAACTACTGAAGCCCGTGCACCTAGAGCCCGTGCTCCACTACAAGAAAGCCACCACAATGAGAAGCCCGCGCACTGCAACGAAGAGTAGTCCCTGCTCGCCGCAACTAGAGAAAGTCCGCGCGCAGCAACGAAGACCCAACACAGCCAAAAAGAAAAAGAAATAAATTTAGAAAAAAAAAAAAAACTGTAGTGAACGTTGTTGTACAAATACCTGTTTGAGTACCTGCTTCCAGTTCTTTTGGGAATATGCCCAGAAATGGAATTGCTGGATCATATGGAGATTCTATGTTTCTTTTTTTTTTTAAAGAAACCTCCATACTGTTTTCCACAGCAGCTGCACCATTTTACATTCCCACTAGAAGTGTGTAAGGGTTCCAATTTCTGCTTTTTTGATGATTCCTAATGGGTGTGAAGTGTTATCTTATTGTGGTTTTGATTTCTATTCCTTAATGATCAGTGATGTTGAGCATCTTTTCATGTGTTTATTGGTCATTTGGATAACTCCTCTGGTGAAATATCTTTTCAAGTCCTTTGGGCATTCTATTTAAAATTCATTTTTTAAATTGTGGTAAAATATTCATAACAAAATTAACTATTTCTCAGTGTACCAGTGGCATTAAATACATTCATATTTTTGTGCAACTCTTACCCATTTTTGAATTGGGTTGTTTGGTACTGCTGAATTTTAGTAGTTCTTTATATATTCTGGGTATTAATTCCTTATCAGATATGTGATTTGCAAATATTTTTTCCCACTTTATACGTTGCCTTTTTACTCTGTTGATTGTATTCTTTGATGCACAAACATTTTAAATTTTGATGAAGTCCGACTTATTTTTTCTGTCATTGCCTGTGTCTTTGGTGTCACATCCACAAAATCACTGCCAAACCCCATGTCATGAAGATTTTGCCCTATATTTTATTCTAAGAGTTTTACGGTTTTAGCTCTTACATTTAGGTCTTTGATCCACAGTATGCAGAGTTCATAACTTGTTAAATCAAAGCAATCTTTTTTTTAATTAATTAATTTATTTATTTATTTTTGGCTGTGTTGGGTCTTCGCTGCAGTGTGCAGGCTTGTCATTGTTGTGGCTTCTCTTGTTGTGGAGCACGGGCTCTAGGCATGCGGGCTTCAGTAGTTGTGGCACACGGGCTCAGTAGTTGTGGTTTGCGGGCTCTAGAGCTCAGGCTCAGTAGTTGTGGCACACGGGCTTAGTAGCTCCGCGGCATGTGGGATCTTCCCAGGCCAGGGCTCGAACCCGTGTCTCCTGCATTGGCAGGCAGATTCTTAACCACTGCGCCACCAGGGAAGTCCTCAAAGCGATCTTTAAAATGTAAATGCCATCATGTCTGCTCACAAATCTGCAGAGGTTTTCATCTCACTCAAATTACGAATCATTACCTGATCCTAGCCTACGGGGCTCCACCTGATGCGATTTACACTCCTCTGATTTCACACGACTCTAGGTGCACTGGCCACACCGTGCTGCCCCTCCCATGTGCCGAGCACATTACCACTGCAGGGCATCTGTGCTTGCTGGTCCCTCTTCCGGGAGATCCCTGATCGCACGACTCCTCAATGAGGTTGCTCCCGACCACCTTCATCTCTACGCCAACCCTGAGTTTGTTTTCTTATTAGCATGTATCACTGCTATCATTGTTCCTTTTGTTCCCCAGGAGACTATAAACTCTAGGAAGGCAAAGGTCAAGAACACATGGATGCTCAGAATAAAGCTTCAAGTGGTGGCCAGTGGATGAGAGCTTTCTAGATCAGATCCTTAAAATCAGGGTGCACCCCCTTTATCCCTCCCTCCTTCCACCGGCTGGAACCAAATGTGTGGAAACCAGTTTTAGACTATTTAGATGATGGAAACTCCTTAGAGATGACCAAGCAACAAGACAGGTGGAACTTGGGTGCCTGGTGATTTTTGTAAACGGTGCTGTTGAGAAAGCTTGGGCTTCTTTTTTCCTTTTGAGGAAGAGCACACTTTATTGGAAAGAGAGCACTGCATGTGACCAACAGATGAAGGCAGCTCAACAGGCATCCTGACCACCATGCTCGAGAAGACACACAGGGTGCTTTGCTGAAAAAGATCAACGGGAACATGGATTCCTCTGGGCAACCTCCCCAACCTTATCCCTCCCAGGAGGACTCCCAGCCATTTCCTCGAAGGCAACCATGATTCACTAGAGAGACAGCCCTCAGGGGTGCCTTCTTGTTTATGTTATTTTATTTTTTTAAAGTTTTTTTTTAATGTGGACCATTTTTTTAAAAGTGTTTATTGAATTTGTTACAATTTCTGTTTTATGTTTTGGTTTTTTGGCCATGAGGCAGGTGGGATCTTAGCTCCCCAACCAGGGATCGAATCTGTACCCCCTGCACTGGAAAGTGAAGTCTTAACCACTGGTCTGCCAGGGAAGTCCCTGCCTTATCTACCTATCTATGTATCTATGTATCTATCTATCTATTTATGTTCGGCTGCATTGGGTCTTCGTTGCTGTGCACGGGCTTTCACTAGTTGCAGTGAGCGGGGGCTACTCTTCGTTGCGGTGCACAGGCTTCTCATTGTCGTGGCTTCTCTTGTTGCGGAGCACGGGCTCTAGGAGCGCAGGCTTCAGTAGCTGTGGCACGTGGGCTCAGCAGTTGTGGCTCGTGGGCTCTAGAGCGCAGGCTCAGTAGTTGTGGCGCACGGGCTTAGTTGCTCTGCGTCATGTGGAATCTTCCTGGGCCAGGGCTCGAACCCGTGTCCCTTGCACTGGCAGGCAGATTCTTAACCACTGTACCACCAGGGAAGCCCCTGCCTTCTTTTTTGTAAAGAAAATTTTCTTCAGATTTTAAAAAAGTCTTCATTTGTTACTTTCATTCTATGTCCTCTCAAGGTCACCAGACTCGCTTTGGTATAGAGTGCCTTGATGTCGGCACCAGACAGGTCATCTTTCGCAACAGTCAGGTGGTCTGGGACTACATCATCGGCCAGCTTCATCCTGTTGTATGAATAGTGCTCCTCATTTCTTTACTCAGGCAGAGGAGTTCGATCCCCTTGTTCACCTGGCCTGGTCTCGTCAGGGCCGGATCCAAAGTTTCTATTCAGTTTGTGGCCGTGATAACTTTCACATCTCCCCTTGAATCAAATCCATGCAGCTGGTTCAACAGATCCAACTTCATTGTCTGAATTTCTCTCTCACCACCGGCATTTGAGTCACATCTTCTTGTCCCTATGGCATCACTTTCATCCATGAGGAGGATGGATGGTGCATATTCTTCAGCCACTTGAAACAATTCCTGGATGAGTTTGGCCCATCACTAGGTGCTTCTGAGTAAGTTCAGAGCCAACTGCCCTCCAGAAAGTGGCGAGGTTTGATGTACTCTTATTGCTTTGGCTGGTGAGGTCTCACCTGTGTTGGGTTGACCCACAGAACGAGTGACTTCACACTCATCTCCTCTTAATATTCAGGATGAGAGAGAGGAAGCGCTGCAGACTCCTTAACCTCCTGGATTCGGCTGTCCACCCCCCAGTATCAGTGTAGGTCTGCTGGGGGACCTTTCCCACCTTCACCACTGTGACCTGGGGCTGTGTGTCACCCATCAGCACACCTACCATGGCATGCACCTGTGGGTGAGCAGGACCAAGCAGCCCGGTTTCCGCAGCACCTTGTCTACAAGTGAAAGAAAGCGGCCGCGCTGCTCTGAGCTGACAGGTACAGATGCGACGGTGGGATGCCCAACAATCACGTTTCCGCGCTTCCTGCCGACACGGCCGTCCCCTCAGATCACCCACCTTTGATCTCTCCTCCTCTTGCTTTTCCTCTAAAGCCTTCACTTTTCTCTGAATTCTAATGAGTTCTTCCACCAGAGAACATAGTCTTTAATTCTCTCCAACCTGAATAATTTTAACTGGCACTGAGTGTGAGGGGGCACCGGGGACAGTTTGCTGGCAGCATCTGGTCCCTATTTCCTTTTCCTTTTTCCCACTCTATAGGTACAGGAGGGTCATATTTCTTTTTCTTGTCTTTGTAATCCTTTTGCCACCTACAAGACCATGACCACCACTCTGACTTTGACCCATCATGCTTTGGCCACTGGAGCCACCAAGATTGGACTTTCATGTGCAGACACACTTTCACCTTAACAAAGTCACGGTTATTTTGCATCTCCGTCACAGCAGCTGTATCTATTTCTTAACTCTGAGCTTTCTCACCAGTGCGCCTCGGCGAGGAGAAAGGAGTGTCTTGGGGGTAGTGAGGAGTGTCAACCAAAAGAGGCTACAACCGTGACCAAAGACCTCCCTCTCTTACTCATCTCAGTGTATTCCTCATCCTAGAACAGGGAATGGGAAACAAACACTGCTCTTACTGCTGCATATATGCATATAATTTCAACTATTGATAAAAATATATATACCCGGGACTTCCCTGGTGGTGCAGTGGTTAAGAATCTGCCTGCCAATGCAGGGACACAGGTTCGAGCCCTGGTCCCAGAAGATCCCACATGACGCGGAGCAGCTAAGCCCGTGCACCACAACTACTGAGCCTGCGCTCTAGAGCCCGTGAGCCACAACTACTGAGCCCGTGTGCCACAACTACTGAAGCCCGCATGCCTAGAGCCCGTGCTCCACAACAAGAGAAGCCACTGCAGTGAGAAGCCTGTGCACCACAATGAAGAGTAGTCCCTGCTCGCTGCAACTAGAAAAAGTCCGCGCGCAGCAACGAAGGCCCAACACAGCCCAAAAAAACAAAAAAACAAAAAAACCATATACCCATGCACAGAAAAAAGACTAGAAGGAAATACTTCAACACGTTAAGGGTGAGGATTCTGTTGCAAGATTCCAGGGAAGAAACCTAAGTACCATAAAGAGAAAGGAATGCTGAAAATGACCAGAAGCTTTCTAGATTAGGAAACTGAAATGATGCAGTTACCATCAAAGTCATTAAAACCGCCACTCTTACTACATGATAGTAAAAAAGATACATTTAACAAATCCATCCTGAATTCAGATATAACTTTTTTTTTTTTTTGGCCGCACCACACGGCTTGTGGGATTAGTTGCCCGACCAGGGATCAAACCCAGGCCCTTGGCAGTGAAAGCGCGGAGTCCCAACCACTGGACTGCCAGGGAAGTCCCCAACTTTTCTTTTAAAGATTTAAAGAGAGAGTATGGCTCGTTTTGTGTTTCCTGAAACACGTACCATGAAACAATTCCTGAGACATGACCACTGTAAAAAAGGTTCTGTGGACGCACAGTGCTCTCCCTGGAATTTGAGAGGCTCTGAGAAATCCTGCAGTTAGGCAACACGGTTACTGTTGCTTAAGAAAGCTTTTTTTTTAAGATTTTTTAAAAATAAATTTATTTATTTATTTATTTATTTTTGGCTGCGTTGGGTCTTCGTTGCCGCGTGCGGGCTTTCTCTACTTGCGGCGAGCGGGGGCTACTCTTCGTTGTGGTGCGCAGGCTTCTCATTGCGGTGGCTTCTCTTGTTGCGGAGCACAGGCTCTAGGCGTGCAGGCTTCAGTAGTTGTGGCTCGCGGGCTCTAGAGCGGAGGCTCAGTAGCTGTGGCGCACGGGCTTAGCTGCTCCGCGGCATGTGGGATCTTCCCGGACCAGACCTCGAACCCGTATCCCCTGCATTGGCAGGCGGGTTCTTAACCACTGCGCCACCAGGGAGTTCCCAAGGAAGCTTTATTGTGGCAAACACCACTGCTCACATGTCCGGTCTCCCCTTGGTTCCTAGAATGTAAGCCTGATTTGTTCAGGGCAACAATGGGCCCAGCTAAAGAACTCCGTTTCTCGGCAGGCCCTGCAGCTAGAGGTGGCCAGGTGACAGGACTCCAGGCAACGAGGGGGAAGCTGCTTGGAGGGGCTTCCCGAGCAGCTCATAACAAGAAAGCTGACTGAGCAGGCAAGTATACTTTGCCGCCTTCCCTTCCCCTTCATCCTGCCTGGAGTCATCTTGTGACCCTGAGGTGACAAGCATGAGGATGAAAACCACAGGGTAAGGATGAGTGAGCAAAAGGACAAAAGTAGCTTCGGCCTCTGATGGCTTCATGGATCGACTGTACTTCTCAGAACTTCTCGATCCATGAGAAAAGGGAAGTCTACGCTCAGCTAAGGCACTATGGGTTGGGTTTTCTATCAAAAGATAGGAGTCTGGGTCCTTGATGGTCCCATGGGGCAGCCACTCTAGCAGAAATCTAAACTTCTTTTACAAAAGAGAAAAATGAAGCCCTAATTTGTTCATCACCTGTAGCAGAGACAGGTAACATGCATTATTCTTGGGTCCTGGGTAAGAAAGGAGAGAACAGTCACGCTTTGGAGATGCTGAGTGTGAGGTGCCAGTGGGATAGACAAACACAGAGAAGCAGGAGAGAGCAGGGGGTGTGGGTCTGGAGCTTGGGGAAAAGAGCCGGGCTAGAAAAGGACAGGTCAGGGACTTCCCTGGTGGCGCAGTGGTTAAGAATCTGCCTGTCAATGCAGGGGACACGGGTTCGAGCCCTGGTCTGGGAAGATCCCACATGCCGCAGAGCAACTAAGTCCGTGCGTCACAACTACTGACCCCGCGCTCTAGAGCCCGTGCTCCGCAACAAGAGAAGCCACCGCAATGAGAAGCCTGCACACCTCCACGAAGAGTAGCCCCCGCTCGCCATAACTAGAGAAAGCCCGCGCACAGCGACGAAGAGCCAAAACACAGCCAAAAGTAAATAAATAAATAAAAAATAAATTAAAAAAAAAAAAAAGACAGGTCATAAGACTTCAGGGTGGACACTTCAGAGTCCCTCACTGCTGGTCTTAGGTGGGGCACAAACACATTCTGACCATCTGTGAGGAACAGAGCAGGGGTCAGATTTGGACTACAAATGAGGAAGACCTTGTCACAGGCAGAGCTGTCCAAGAAAGGAACAGGCCCCCTCGTCGGGGAGCACTGCACTCCTTGAGCAGTGCAAGCAGAGACTGGGTGCTGGAGAAGCGGGGAGAGGTCCAGAGCAGCGGGAAGTGGGTTCCATGACTGTTAAGGATCTTTCAAACCTTGAGCTGCTGATATTCTAAGCATCTGATTTGGTTCTGAAGTGTGATGTTATCAACCTTGGAAAAAGGACCCACCCAACAGTGAGACCAGGAGTCGCAGGGCCCCCATCCTTGCCCTGATGCTATGGTCTTTCATAGAAGCCAGGGGCCATTTGGATGGTACTCAATTTCATGCAAGGTCTCAGACGTTTCTATTGACAAGTATTAGATAACTACTAGACTCAAGATTTTTATTTAACTACGTACTAATGTTTTTTTCTCCACAGTTATTAAACTGATACATGCACAAAACAACAATAACAGTGACAACAACAAAAAAACTTGGTAAATTCAAGAAAACACCAAGGGAGGGGGAAATAACCACGATTAGCAATTTTAACATAAAAATATCATGTCTTTTTTGTGTGCATAAATTTTTCCTCAAAGCTGTGTTTTACTTTACATGCTATTTTGATGTCTTTGTTTTTTTCAACTTATTTTTATATAAACTTACAAAAAAGTTGCAAGGATAGTAAAAAGAACCCCTGTGAATCCCTGTGTACCCTTCACCCAGATATACTGCTTCCTTTTAATGGCCAGGTGAGCCCTTTATCCACATGACTCTACTGTCCCCAAAACATACCCTGAGATGAATACTCTCATTATCCACACCTCACACATGAATACATTAGGCGTTAGTTAGGGTCTTCCAATATTTCACTTCACAATCCTTTGTTAAAGGTCTTTGATTCCTATCTTTGTGCACCTATTCCTTAGGTTTTCGATGCCATCTCTAAATAAGATTATCCACAAAATGCCCCAAACCCACTGGCAGGGCAGAAGGGAATCCACGATCATCACAGTACCTTAAACCTGTGTCCCATCACCGGGCCACGTCATGGTCCATGATGCACAATGACTAACTACATCTTTTAAATCTTCTAATGACCTTGTAAACAGCTTAATAGTGCATTTTTTATGATTCAGAATTACTTTGTCAAATGCAACTATACGAAACACACTCTACTCTCTATAATCCTATCAGATATTACTTCATGTTAAAATGCGTACGCACCCATGTTCATAGCAGCATTATTCACAACAGCCAAAAGGTAGACACAACCCAGGTGTCCACTGACAGATGAAGAAGCAAGATGTGGTGTCAGGGTGGAAAAATTTTCTTTCCACCCTTCTAGGTTCTTTGGCTGGTCTAATGGTTCAACTGACATAAGACAGATTAACAGGAGAAAAACAGACTTAATTTCATATGTACGGGAGCCCCATAAAAATATGAGACCCAAAGGCAGTCAGGCAATTGAGGCTTATCTGCATCCCTGAACTAGGAAAGGGATAGAAGCTGGGGCTGCAGAGGCGAGGAGGGCCATTCACAGCACCTGAGAAGAGCGGATGTCTGGTGATTAGATGTCTGCCCTGCCACGCAGGTTAAGTCTTTAACATAAAAAAGTCATCTCTGGTAATTGCTTTCTTTAGGGGCTGGCCTCTTATTTAAATTCTTTTAGGCTGATAAAGAAGAGGTAAAAATTTTTCCTGAAACTTCTGGGTCTTGATAGCCTTTGGCTCAAAATAATTCACATGACAAGGTGGCACATTTGGGGTAGCATATTCTGCTCCCCTTCAGTGCTATACACACACAAGAGAATATTAATCTGCCTTTAAAGGGAAGGAAATTCTGACACATGCTACAGTGGGTGAACCTTGAGGACATTATGCTCAGTGAAGTAAGCCAGTCACAAAAATATACTCTGACTCCTCTTATATGAGGTCCCTGGAGCAGTCAACTTCACAGAGACAGAAAGCAGAATGGTGGCTGCCAGGGACTCAGGGGAGGGAAAAATGGAGAGGTATTGTTTAATGGGTACAGAGTTTCATCTTTTTGTAAAATGAAAAGACTTCTGGAGATTGCTTACACAACAGTGTGAATGTACTTAACGCCACTGAAATGTACACTTAAAAATATTAAGATGCTGAGTTCTACATTATGTGTACATACCACTATTAAACTAAGAGAAAAATTTTAAACATACGCAGTACGTGTTTCATATTAAATGAGCAATGAAATATGAGCAATGAGCCGCAGAAATGGAGGCTGATGCCTCTGAAAGGCACTGGAAGACGCTCCGAAGAGGTGCCTGTGAGCTGAACAGTGCAGGTGGCTGTGAGCAAGGAGGCGTCTCCGCAAACGGCCTGCAGACCATATCCGCACTCTCCCACTGGAGACGGGAAGCCGGGGGCCCTGAAGCCAGCAGACCTGCTGGCCCCCACTTCTCCTTGCAGGCTTCCTGTGTTAACTGTCACCCTGTGGCCGCCTGCTCCTTACCCTCCGGAGAAATTCTCCTGCTTCTGAGCGCAGTATTAGTTCCTCAACCCTGAGGTTGAAATACTGCAGAACCAGAGACCACTACTGAGTGCCTGCTGTATGCCCTGCACAAGGTGCTTTACATACATTGTCTCTAATCATTTTCACGGTGACCCTATGAAAGAGGTTTTGTGATTCTCGTCTTACTCATGCGGAGACTGAAGTCTGGAAAGGTTAGGTAACTTACTCAACGATACACAGTAAGGAGCTAAATTCTTTGCATTATATGGCCTCTAAGATGATAAAAATAAAAGTAAGATCCATAGGGCAACTAGCATATTTTTAAAGCCCCTATAAGGTCCCAGAGGCAAAAATGTATCAAGCAACTCAGGGTTGCCCCCAAATAGTAAATGCCCTTTCCTGAGCATTTAGCACAGCTTAGGAACTTGGCTAACTCTGGTTCCATCACCAGAGCTATGGCGTTATGTGTATACCATAGGCCCGAGTGGCACGTGCAAGGGTGTCCACTCGTCCAGCACCAGCGCACTGGGAAAGCCCAAAAATGGTCAGTTGCTTCAGGAAGGAGGACGTTGCTCTCACATTCAAATAGGTGATTCCCAAAGCCAATACCAGTTCTGAAACTGCTACTACTTTATTTTTTAAACATTAAGAAGACATTTCGGGATGATTTTAAGGCAGAACTTGCTTCAGTTTCTAAGTCAATGCTGCCATTGTGTTCCATGGTACTAACCCTAAAAACACAGGAAGATATACCAGCAACAGAACCTACTGAAAATATGTGTGCTTGTAGCAGAAAGGCATTTATTCATTCATTCATTCATTCAACAAATGGGTCTTGAGCGCCTTCTGTTTGCCCGGCTCCTCCTACCCCCCCTCAAAAACAAAAACAAGAACAAAAATCTCGCTTTCAAGACTCAGGTCGTCTCATCGGTTCGAAACCTTTGCAGCAAGTATTGATATTACAGTACTGACCTTTAAAATTTTATCCTCACAAATTCAATCTCATGAATCTATTAACCACCGTGGTTCCAGCTGAAAAAAACCTACTTTTTTTTAACGTTGCCTTCTCGCTTCATGATGTGATAACCTCATAAAAAGACTTTGTGTACTTAGATCACCCACTCAAATATCCCCAGACTTGTTTCCCCCGCCCCTGTCCGCGTCCTCCCATCTCTGCTGCCTTCCTCGCCGCCCGTTTCGGCCCTTCGGCTGGGACTCTGCCTGTGCGGGCTCGTGGGCATCTCTACCCTCGTGGGTCTTTCTAAAAAACACCCAAAACCCGCCAACAATGCACATCCTCACACGTTTTTCCGCTCTTTGCTTTTTTCACTTAGTGTCTCCTGGGGTTGGGTCCACGTTAGTGTGGGAACCGTCCTGCGGTTTCTAGCGACGGCAGGTCACTCCTCTGAAAGGAGAGACTAACTCATGTCACCTGGTTATTCCTGGTGTCGTGGTCAAGACAAGAAGGTCAGCCTTCGTGTCCACGCGAGGCAGCTGAGGGCACCGGCACCCCTCCCTAAACGGCCGAGAGGGAACCCCTAACGTGGCCGCGGGGCACTGTGGGCCCAAAGCCGAGCCCAGGAAGGCCCGAGAGCCCCAAAGACCGCCCCACCGCGGCAGAGCACGAGCGCCCTGCGCCGGCGGCCGGGCCACGGGCCACGCCGCACGCTCGCCTCCACTTCCGGCCACGCAGTGGGGGCCGCCATCTTGTGCTTTCGGCCACCTACCCGACGGCAAAGACGCCGGGAAACTCCGCGGGAGCCGTCTTTCGCGAGGAGCCTGCTACAATCCCCGCGTGTCCCAGAAACAGGCCAGCCTCTCAGCGTGCCGTACCGCCACACAGGAAGCCGCCATCTTGCACATCTTGTACGGCAAAGCCCTCCATTTCCGGGACTGGCCGCTGACTTGACCCCTGAGGCGCGAGCCAACAAAGGTGGCGTGAGCGCCCTCTGGCGGCGGCGCCGGAGTAGCGCCTCCAGCTTTGACCTGCGGGGAATTCTGCTTCCGGGTCTCCTGGGGGTGGGGCGTGGACGTGAGCGCCGAGCAGGGTCGCGGCTGGGGTGGCACCCGAGCGTGCGCAACGGCGATGACGTGGGGCTGCGGGCGGGGATCGCGTGGGTTGAGGATCTGCGTGGTCTGTTACCTCGCCCCCTCCCGGGAGGCCCGTGCTGTTGTTACCATTTACGGGTGAGAACACGCGCCCTCCTTGCCCACTCTGCTAAACCCCGGTGAAGATGGCCTGGAGATCCGTCCCCCCTTTTTGTAAAATGGGTAACATTACTTAATCGGGGGGTTATTGCGAGGATTGAATTTTCGGATGACAGTACCTGGTTCTTAACGTCCGTTTCTTCTCTATCGGTGATAGTGATAACAACAACCCCGTGCAGGATGGCCCCTGGGCTGCCCGGGGTCTGCACAGGTCCCCTGGAGGATCCTCCTGGGCAGGGAGCGCTGAAGTGGTAAAGGACAGTGGGGGCAGCGTGGTGCACGGGGTGGGGACATTAATGACGGGAGCTGAGGAAGCTTCTGCAGAGGGCCAGCCGCGGAGCAGACGAGGCATGAACATACCTGCTCATTTGAACGAGGCCAGCGACACGTTGGAGGGTGTTCAGGGGGTTCGTGAAGCAGACGGCAGTGATTATGGCGACGGCCCAGGGAAGCACCATCCCCAGGCCCACCCAGAAGTTGCCCCTTATCTGTGGCTGGTGATGGGTCGCCACGGGCTGGTGTTCTGGTATGACCTGGCTATCAGCTCTCTCAGCCCTCAGGGACCTGACTGGTTGGGCAGTGCCCCGGAGGCAGCCCTGGCTCTGTTGCAGGAGTCTGGCAGCCTGGCCTCCCTTGTAGGGCTCCTGCTTGTCCTCCTTCATAGATGTCTTTGGGATTCACACGTCCAAGATGCGTAGCACTTAAATTCTACGTCATAAGTGCAAATACAGTGATTTGAGGACTCTTTAGATATCATTATCTGCTCTACCTGCTTCAATCCACCAATCAGACCACCTCCCATTCCATCAGGGTAGCTTCCTGTTTGGATGCATTCCAGGGCTTCAGGAGACCTCTCTTTAAAGTGCAAAAATAACCTTTATATCTGGTATCAGTTCCCACATAGGTGAGGAGTTAGCACCTTAATGGTAGTACGTGTAGTTAAGGGCAAGTCTGAGAGTTTTCATCCTCATCTTCATCACAGTCCTGGGCGAGAGTCCAGGACCCAGGGAAGATGCCGTTTCTGTCCTTGGGAAATAGACGAGATTTGTTAAGCCAGGTATTATTGCCTTGTCGTGGAAGAAATGAAGGAAGGAAACCTCATCCTATTTTTCTGTTGAACACTGAAATTGTCTAATATCGTCCTTAATGTTATGAGTGACATTCATGCTGGACAACACAAACCAAAGCAAACAGGAACATCAGGCCTTTGCACTTGTATCCACATAATGTGTATAATTAATGATTTATGAAGTTTTTTTTTTTTTTTTGGCTGTGCCCCTCGGCTTGTGGGATCCTAGTTCCCTAACCAGGGATCAAACCTGGGCCCCGCAGTGAAAGCGCTGAGTCCTAACCACTGGACCGCCAGGGAATTCTCTATGCAGTTGTCTTTTAAATCAGAATAAAAAAGAAAGAAAGAAAGAAAGAAAGAAAAGAAAGGAAAAAACCTACAAACAGAAAGTTTGTCTTTTATATTTACCCATGTAGTTACCTTGATTGGTACTCTTCCCCCCCGCCCCCGCTGTTTGGAATTGAGTTACTGTCTAGTGTCATATCATTTTAGCCTGAAAGAGTCCCTTTATTATTTCTTGGAATGCAGGTCTGCTAGCAACAAATTCTCTCAATTTTTGTTTACCTGGGAATCTTCATTTCTCTTTCATGTTTATTTTATTATTTTAGTGTATTACATTAATTGACTTTTGGATGTTAAACCAAGCTCCTATTCTTGGGAAAGCCCACTTGATCATGGTATATAATTCTTTTTATATGTTGCTGGATTTGGTTTGCTAATATGTTGTTGAGAAAATTTGCATATATATTCATAAAACACATTGGTCTGGGGACTTCCCTGGTGGCGCAGTGGCTAAGAATCCGCCTGCCAATGCAGGGGACACAGGTTCGAGCCCTGGTCCGGGAAGATCCCACGTGCCGTGGAGCAACTAAGCCCGTGCACCCCAACTACTGAGCCCACATGCCACAACTACTGAGCCCACGTGCCACAACTACTGAAGCCCACGTGCCTACAGCCCCTGCTCAGCAACAAGAGAAGCCACAACAATGAGAAGCCCGCGCACCATAACAAACAGTAGCCCCCGCTCGCCGCAACTAGAGAAAGCCCACGTGCAGCAACGAAGACCCAACGCAGCCAAAAATAAATAAATCAATTTATCAAAATAACAAACAAAAAAACCCACATTGGTCTGTAGTTTCTTTTCACTTGTGATGTCTTTGGTTATTTTTTTGTTTTTTGTTTTTGTTTTTTTTGTAATGTCTTTGGTTTTGAAATCAGGGTAATGATGGCCTCGTGGAATGAGTTCCTTCCTCCTCTATTTTTGAGAAGAGCCTGTGCTCCCAGAGTGGGAGGCATTAAAGAAGCAGACACGGAGAAGCTGGGGATCGGAGCGGAACCCTGGCCAGCTCTGCAGGCCTCCCAGTGCACATGAATCAGTTCTGCAGTTTTCAGGTGTAGTTGCTGCCTTCAGATTCCAGCTTCCGGGAGAGCGAGTCTGGCCTAGATTGGGTCTCGTTCCCCCTCGTGCACCTGCGGTGTTTGGTTCACTTTGACTGTTCCCCCAAACGGAACTAACTAATGCAAGTTCCTCAAAAGGATTGTGGAGTTCTGTGGCCCGGACTGCTCACCGTCTACAAGACATCTTCTCTCTCATTCTTCCACATCAAAAATATGTTCTCTGTTAAAAGGATGTTTTACTGCCTCTCTTTCGGATGGGTATGCAACTTAAGGCTCAATAAATGTTTCTTGAGGGAGTGAAAGGATGAATTAATAAAGAGAATGAAAATGGCTTCATGTTTAACGGAGAATTTGGGGGCAGTGTTTTCTAAGCTAAATAACATACCGTTCACTCATCATCAGCACTTCTTGTGGACAGACGCAGCCTGTGCTCCTCCTCCTTTATCTTGGCCAGTGTTACCTCTGTGGGAGAGCGGTGGGGCGGCCAGGGAGCCTTCCTGGGACCTGAGTCCGGCCAGGGCGTGCAAGCAGGCGCTTGGCGGGCCGCCCGTTGCCACGGAGACGGGGTCCTCGCCCCTGGGCGCCGCCATCTTGGGGCGCCGGCGGGCCCAATGGGCGGCTGCGCCGTGGCGGACGCGGGGTGCGCGCGCGGGCGGGCGAACTGCGGTCCAGCTCAGTCACGGCCATGGAGGCTCCCGCAGCCCGCCTGCTGCCGCTGCTGCTGCTGATCGGGGCCTGGGCCCCGGCGCCGGGCCGCGCTTCCGCGGAGGCGCCGCCGCTGGTCAACGAGGACGTGAAGCGCACCGTGGACCTGAGCAGCCACTTGGCCAAGGTGACGGCCGAGGTGGTCCTGGCGCACGCGGGCGGCAGCTCCTCGCCCCGCGTCGCCTCCTTCCTGCTGGCTCTGGAGCCCGAGCTGGAGGCCCGGCTGGCGTACCTCGGCGTGCAGGTGAGCGGGCCCCGGGGACACGGGCCGGCCGGGAGGACCGGCGCCCGTCCCCGCCCCGGACACGTCAGCCCCGGCTGGCGGCGCGGGCGGCTGGGCCCGGGGCCTGCGGGAGCGCCGCAAGGTGGTGCGGCCGGAGCGCGGATTCGCCAGGGAGCTGGGCTCCGTCCAGTGCGATCGCAAATGGAACAGGTCCCCTGCTTCCAAGTTTGGAATCGTTTGAAACTGCTGTTAATATAACGCATTTCTTACGGTTGCGAACCGACGCTTCAAAAAATTTCCTTTTCCTTAAAGTTAGTTTAAAAACTCGTGCAAGTAATACAGTACAGAAAGGGAAAGTCCAGTTCTCTCCCTCCCCCCGACCGGTTCTCATTCTTACAGTAAAGCAATAAATGCCTCCCAAGTTTGCTTCTGTTCTTCCAGGCATTTCAGTGGTCATTTTTACGCCTCTCAAGGAAACAGTGTTGGCTTTGGGAATAGAGGGAATATACGTATACAGAGGTTTGCCTTCTATTGCTGTTTTCCTTAAACAACATCCGTTAAGTGATTACCCAGTTATTGGTTTGGAGAATAGTCATTCCAGTGTCGTATTTCTTCTTAGCATACCTGACTGCTGAATTTGGAGCTATAAAGTTGCCTTTATAGAGATCATGCTTCTGAAATGACTCCTGTTCCCTTCTCATGCTTTGTCCATAATGAAGCACGCAGTTTTACTTAAAGGTTTGTGGAAGGATGGATTAAAACTTCATTTGAATGTTCTGAATGTTAAATCCCATTCTTTTATAAAAGCTAGTTGTCATTTAGTGAGGTTGCCACAGTATAACAAGATGACAGCAGAAGCTATCTGGCCATCATGCCGGAGAGCGCTTACAAGCTGGGTTACGGTACTGGTGTCTTATTGAGAATTTACCTTGTGTCAGGCATTGTGGTAGGTATTTTAAGTACATTCTCATTTAACTCTCCTAAGAGCCCTTCGAGGTGTACTGTTACTGCTGGTGAGGACTGTAGTTTGGGAGGTTAAGTTGTTTAACCTCCTACATGATGTCTTAGAATAAAGAGTCCGGTTAGTTTGTTTCACGCTTTGTGTGTGTGTGTTCTTCACTGTACGACGTTGCCTCTTCTGGCCTAGATGGTGTGCGGTAGGGTTCTGTTGGGGGTATAAGACCTGTAGTCCCATCACCAGGTTTATTCAGAACCATTTTTTGATTTGTGGTCCAAGAGTGAGATGAGTTAAACGGGTGTATGTGCTCCCTTGTACCCCTATCCCAATGGGAAACGTAACTGGATGATAAACCTAACCAAGAAGATGTGTATTTTCCAACAACTGACTGGGAGGCTTTGGTGAGGTTGCTAGAAATTGTTTCAGTGAATCATCTTCAACACTACATGTAGAAGTTTAGGAACTGGTAGAGGAGGCCGTGATGATTATTGACTAGGAGCCAGTGGTTCTTTGTCTTTTTACTACAAAAGACTCATCTTACTAGTTTTGCTTTCATTTGGATCCTATATTTGAAATATTTTGTTTCTCTAACCTTTTATTAGATTACACAGTGAATCTAGTAAATATTTAGAAGTGATAATAAATATTTGTTAAGACGAATCAACATATAACTGAACAATGCGAGTTCTTGATAAGCACAAGTATACTAGAATGTTCCCACTGTGATAGGATTCTAGTAAAAGTAGTGAAATTTGTTGTTTTTATTAGGCTGTACAGCTTTGTGGAGGATGATTGTTTGATAACTTTGAGGCTTTTTGAAATATTACAAATAGCTTTCTCATTATAGCTTTGTATACTCTATTGGGAATCACTGCTCCAGTCTTAAAAGGTGGTCTTAAATTTTTTTTCTTTTGGTGGAGGTTGGTTTGGCAAAGAGATCAGTGCTGTGTGTGTAAGTTTTTTCCTTAGAATCTGTTCCACAATCTCATTCAAGATGCCTACTCTTTCTCAGAAAGACCCTGCAACCTGCCGGAGTTGGCATCCTTTTCCTGGTTGCACAGCCAGTTGCAATGAAGGATAAGAATAAAAGAGTGTGCCACACAGTGGCCATTGCTTTTGCCACTGTTAACTTCTTTTGCGCAAGTAAAATCAGTTTTGGTTATGCATGAGACTTTTCTTCAGCAATAAATAAACAATAAATAGGGACTTCCCTGGTGGCGCAGTGGTTAAGAATCCACCTGCCAGTGCAGGGGACACGGGTTCAAGCCCTGGTCCAGGAAGATCCCACACGTTGCGGAGCAACTAAGCTCGTGTGCCACAACTACTGAGCCTGCGCTCTACAGCCCTTGAGCCACAACTAGTGAGCCCATGCGCCACAACTACTGAAGCCCGCACCATACACTCTAGGGCCTGCGTGCCACAGCAAGAGAAGCCACTGCAATGAGAAGCCCGCGCACTGCAATGAGAAGCCCGCGCACCGCAACGAAGAGTAGCCCCTGCTCGCCACAACTAGAGAAAGCCCTTGCGCAGCAACGAAGACCCAACGCAGCCAAAATTAAAAATTAAAAGTTAAAAATAATAAATAATAAATAATACTGAGACTTTTTCTATGCATAGGCATATTGCAATGTAAATGAAGAAGAAAACGTCCAGAAAGAAACCTTTCTGGCCTTTCTATTTGTAAGTGTAAACTGTATTTGGAAGCGTAATTTTAATTTGTATCTGTGTATTTGATCATTCAGGAAAATATTATGATTTTCTAGAGCATATTATACAGCTTATTCAGTGCAAAAGTAGGTCTTTTGACAGTGTTCTTGTATTTCACTTGAAAAATTGTTACTGAAACCAGAATTCAATCTTTGCAAAGTTCTGGTGGTTTGAATGTTTTAATGTGGACTTCTGCGGCAGTTAGTTAACTGTTAACTCAAAATTTAGAGACTAAAAGACAAGAATAACTTCCTTTGTCCTACAGGTGAAGGGAGAGGATGAGGAAGAGAACAATCTGGAAGTACGAGAAACCAAAATTAAGGGTAAAAGGTAAGGTAACAGTCAGAATATCTATGTCTGTCTTGCCTTGTCTGGTTGTAGGTTATCATATCAGGGCTGGAATCATAACTAGGAGACTCGCTTAGAATGGGCCCAGCGTGTTAGAGGCTGTCTCAGTTAATAGAGTGTGTGGTAGCAGGCGACAGGCTTCCTGCATTCTGGACCCATTTATGATGTCTTTTCTGACTCCTAGTGCTGAAATTGGACTCCCCTGAGAGTGGCAGTGTGTTTCACAACAGGAAAGTAGTTACTTCCATGCCAGATCAGGTCTCTAATCTATGGGGGTAGGGATCCCCAGCCAATAGATGGGAAACTGGTGGGTGGGACCTGCAGGCTGTTTGCCTCAGCAGACACCCTCCCATCGCCGCTTGGCTACCGTCCTGTTTACAAGGGGTAGACAGCCTTACCACACCTCCTTGCCAGCCTTCAGGGCACTGAAAGTGATGCTTTTTATTTTATTTTATTATTTTTAAAAATTTTTTAAAATTTTTGGCGGCGTTGGGTCTTTGTTGCTGCGCGAGCTTTCTCTAGTTGCGGTGAGCGGGGGCCGCTCTTCGTTGTGGTGCACGGGCTTGTCATTGTGGTGGCTTCTCTTGTTGTGGAGCACAGGCTCTAGGGTGCGCGGGCTTCAGAAGTTGTGGCACGCGGGCTCTAGAGCGCAGGCTCAGTAGTTGTGGCACACAGGCTTAGTTGCTCCGTGGCATGTGGGATCTTCCCGGACCAGGGCTCGAACCCGTGTCTCTTGTATTGGCAGGCGGACTCTTAACCACTGTGCCACCAGGGAAGCCCAAAAGTGATGCTTTTTCGCGGGAGGTAGACTGAGCTCTTTGAACATGAAGCCTGGGTTTGAACTTGCCTTCTTCTCTGCTTTAACCTCAGTACCTAGCAGGGGGCCTGGCACTTGTTATTTATTTTAAAACACTTTACTAAGGATAGTTTTCAAACACACGTTAAAAAGCAGGAAGGGACTTCCCTGGTGGCGCAGTGGTTAAGAATCCGCCTGCCAATGCAGGGGACACGGGTTCAAGCCCTGGTCCGGGAAGATCCCACATGCCGCGGAGCAACTAAGCCCGTGCGCCACAACTACTGAGCCTGTGAGCCACAACTACTGAAGCTCGCGCGCCTAGAGCCCGTGCTCCGCAACAAGAGAAGCCACCGCAATGAGAAGCCCGCGCACCGCAACGAAGAGTAGCCCCCGCTCACTGCAGCTAGAGAAAGCCCGGGCGCAGCAACAAAGACCCAACCGAGCCAAACATAAAATAAATGAATTAAAAAAAAAAAAGGCTTAAATTAATAGGTTGAAGGTAATCTCTTAGAAGTAACTGCTTTTATCTTGGTACAAAATTTTGCTGTGATTTTAAGCTGCTGTTCTCTTTTCAGTTTCTTGATCTCTCTTAATTATTTCTCCTCATTCTTGCTCCAGCGGGAGATTCTTCACCGTCAAGCTCCCAGTCGCTCTTGATCCCGGGGCCAAGATTTCAGTCATTGTGGAAGCCGTTTATACCCATGTGCTTCAGCCATATCCAACCCAGATCACCCAGTCGGAGAAACAGTTTGTGGTGTTTGAGGGGAACCATTATTTCTACTCTCCCTACCCGACCAAGACACAAACCATGCGGGTGAAACTCGCCTCCCGAAACGTGGAGAGCTACACCAAGTTGGGGAACCCCATGCGCTCCGAGGACCTCCTGGATTACGGACCTTTCCGCGATGTCCCTGCCTATAGTCAGGTGGGCCCTTGTGGAGTCCAGGCCACCCCTGTCCGCTGCAGAGCATATCTCCCGCGGGGGTGACTGCACGTTGAGGGGCTTGGGTGGGAATCCAAAGCACTATGTCGGATCATCCCCAGAGTTTTAACCTGCCGAGAAGTGACTCCATGGGGCTCACTGTCCTCATTCTGGGAGTTCAGATAGAGGCTGGGCTTGAGGAGGACTTTGTAAAGGAGGCGGAGTTGGGGGAGCAGGAAACAAGGCATTCTGGGCAGAGGCGATGGGGGGACAAAGGCGCGGGGATGGGAACACGTGAGCTGTGCTGGCCCTGGTGGCTGGGGTTAGCTGCTGGTGGTGTTGCTGAGCCTAGGGCGTGGGCCTTAAAGGCAGAGGGAGTGATGAAGGTTTAAAAAAGGTGTTGTTATTATGGGACGTTTCAAACATACAGAAGTATAGAGTATCGTAAATGGACAGCCATCTGTCGCTGAGATTCAGTGGTTGTCAGGCTATTGCTACAATGCTTCAGCCGTCCTTTCTCTTTTCTTTGCTCTGTACTTTCAGGATAGATTTTCTGAAGTACAAGTTTTCAAATCAAAGCATATGAACATTTAAAAATCTCTTGCTGTATTGCCAAATGTTTTTTCCGAAAATTTAGCCAATTTATTATGGCACCAGCACTATGAAACTACCAGTTTCCCCATACCCGTGCCGGTATTGGCATTAAATGCTATTAAATACAATTATAATAAAATAACAAAATAAAATAACCTTATCTTGTCCACTTCTTGGACTTTTGGGAAAGAAAGGTGTTTTTCTGGTCCTTTTGTCCTCTAACTTTTTTTTTCTTCCACTTTTAATGAGATTAAATTGACATACAGCACTGAATAAGTTCAAGGTGTACAGCATAATGATTTGACTTATATCATGAAATGATTATCACAAGGAGCTTAGGGCACATTCATCATCTCATACAGATACAAAATTAAAGAAACAGATACCTGTTCAGACCTTGGCTCCAGTTTTGGTGCTTCATAAAAAAAAAAAAGTTAAGGAAATAGAAAAAAATTTTTTCCTTGTGATAAGAATTCTTAGGATTTACTCTCTTAGCTTTCATATGTAATGTACAGCAGTGCTAATTATATTTATCACGTTGTACATCACATCCCTAGTACTTATTTATGTTACAGCTGGAAGTTTGGACCTTTTGACCACCTTCCTCCAATTCTCCCTCCGTCCCGCCCCCGCCTCTGGGGGCCACAAATCTGATCTCTTTCTCTATGAGTTTGTTTGTTTGGTTTTTGGTTTTTGAAGTGTAATTGACCTACAACACTGTTAATTCCTGTTATACAATATATTGATTCAGTATTTCTGTACATTTCAAAACGATCACCACAATAAGTGCAGTTACGATATGTCACCATACAAAGATATTACATAGTTATTGACTTCTCCACGCTGTACATTTCATACTTGTCTCATTTATTTTGCAACTGGAAGGTTGTACCTCTTAATGTGCCTCACCTATTTCTCTCCTTCCCTGACCCCCCTCCCCTCTGGCAACCACCTGTTTGTTCTCTATAACTCTGTTTCTGTTTTGTTCATTTGTTTTCTAGATTCCACGTATAAGTGAAATTATACAGTATTTGTCTTTTTCTGATTTATTTCATTTAGCATAGTACCCTCTAGATCCATCCATGTTGTCACAAACGGCAAGATTCCATTCTTTTTTATGACTGAGTAGTGTTCCACTGTGTGTGTGTGTGTGTGTGTGTGTGTGTGTGTGTGTGTGTGTGTGTGTGTGTATCTCACATCTTCTTTATCCATTCATCTGTTGATGGGCACTTAGGTTGCTTCTGTATCTTGGCTGTTGTAAATGATGCTGCTATGAACTTTGAGGTGCATATAACTTTTCTAATGAGTGTTTTTCATTTTGTTTGGATAAATACCCAGGAGTAGAATTGCTGGGTCATATGGTAGTTGTATTTTTAATTTTTTAAGGAATCTCCATACTGTTTTCTGTTGTGGCTGCCCCAGTTTACATTCCCACCAACAGTGCATGAGGTTTCCTTTTTCTCTACATCCTCACTAACACTTGTTATTTATTATCTTTTGATAATAGCCATTCTGACAGGTGTGAAGTGATAGTAGCTCATTGTGGTTTTGATTTGCATTTGCCTGATGATTAGTGATGTTGAGCATCTTCTCATTTGCCTGTTGGCTCTCTGAATATCTTCCTTGGAAAAATGTCTATTCAGATCCTCTGCCCATTTGTAAATTGGGTCCTTTGTTTTTTGATGTCAGGTTGTAGGAGTTCTTTGTACAGTTTGGATGTTAATCCCCTGTTGGCTGTATCATTTGCAAATATCTTCTTCCATTCAGTAGGCAACCTTTTCATTTTGTTGGTAGTTTCCTTAGCTGTACAAAAGCTTTTTAATTTGATGTTTTTCTGGTCTTTCTGTCATTTTACTTTTAAAAAAATTTGTTATTCAGTTTATTTAAATTAAAAAGAAACAAAACAGTTCACCCATTTCTCCCACCCATGCCTCTGGCAACCACCAATCTGTTCTTTGTATCTGTGACCAGAAAGATTTCTTAATACTAACTGCTGGGCCTCTGGGTTTTTTATTTGTAAAATTGGGGATAAGTAGTAATTACTTCATTGTGATGTTTTGAGGATTAAATGAAATTATGTGCTTATTCAGAGCTTATAAAGAGTGCCTGATACATACATACATGTTAACTCCATAAATGTTATCTTAAAAAGTCTCTTCTGTGAACTTTTCCAGATGAATTTTCTTCAGGTTAGAAAAATCCAGTAATGCTATGTGTCTCCCTCAGTTATGAGTTATTTGTTAGCTCACTGGTGAGAGGTTATGTCTTCATTAGATCTTATATTTATTTCCTAGTTACAGTTTTTCTTTATTTACAGCTTAAGATTTTATTTTATTTTAAAACTGTAAAAATTGGTTAAAAAAATCAATTTAAAAAGCTCATTTGCAGAAATTTGGAAAATAAAAACTACAAGGAGAAAGTAGAAATAATCTGTAATTCTGTTTCCTATCTGTGTTGAGATTCTCATGTGTCTCAGTTCAGGTTCTGTTTTCTTTTTCTCACATAGTCGCTATAAAATAATAAGTATAGCAATTTTGTTTGTAAAACAAATGATGTTTATGTTGGAACCTAAAACAGCTTTGTGTATTCTATCTTTCCAATTAATAATATATCGTGAATATTTCCATGTTGTTACATTAGAGACAGCACAATTTAACCGTTCTGTTGCGTACATTAGACGTGTCATGGTTTAACCGTCCTCGTACTGATGCATAGGTTGTTTCCAATCAATTTGCTTTAAGCTAGTGTTGACTCCTCTGTCACCAAACTTTGAGCTGCTTGTTTCCTTCCTCTCCAGGACACTTTTAAAGTACATTCGGAGAACAACAGCCCTTTCCTGACCATCACCAGCATGACCCGAGTCATCGAGGTCTCCCACTGGGGTAACATTGCTGTGGAGGAAAACGTGGACTTGAAGCACACGGGGGCTGTGCTGAAGGGGCCTTTTTCGCGCTATGATTACCAGAGACAGCCAGATAGTGGAGTCTCCTCCATCCGTTCTTTTAAGGTATGGACTGTTGGCCTTGGACATCGGGGAAACTATGACTATCACATCTGTCCTTTCTTTTGCTTTTTGAAAGTAGCTAATTATGGACAGTCATTGGGATTGACTGGTGTTCAGGTAGTTGAGTGACGGTGTTAGAACCAACAGAAAGTTAAAAAAAAAATTGCCCCCAGGAATTCCCTGTCGGTCCAGTGGTTAGGACTTGGCATTTTCACTGCTGTGGCCCAGGTTCAATCCCTGGTTGGGGAACTAGCATCAAGGCCGAAAAAAAAAAAAGCCCCCATTTATATAAGTAAGTCATGTTTTTTAAAGAAAATTTGAATAATGGAAAAAGGAAAAACAAACCCAGGCACTAGTTTTGCTGACACTCTTTTATGTATTTCCTTTTTCTTTTATAATACTGTTTTTAAAAAACATTTGATCATATTGCATATACAGTTTTGTACCTTTTTCTGTCTTATCAGTGAAATCCTAGAAGCATTTTCACGTACTTAAGTATTACAGAAGTGCTCACTGTGCGAACAAAGGCATTACATTTTCCCCTCGATTATCAAAATATGCTTACAGATTTGGAAATAAATAATTAAAAATAAGTGAAGATTTAAAAAAATAAGTTAAAAATATTAGGTGGAGAAACCCCTTTCATAAGTAAACCATAAACCACCTAGTGATTTCATGTGATTTCCTCCATCTTTAGTTTGCTTTCCTGCAAAATAACTTACAGATTATTTTTACCTTTGTATTAAGTTTTTAGCATTTGCAAAGGTATTTATGAGTCTGTTATTTACTGTTTAGAAAAATTCGGCTATTTACCAACCTTGATTGAGAAGCAGATGAGGTATCTAGATATTTTGAAGCCTTTGGGGGAAAGTTAGACTTTCCTCAGGTTGTTCACAGTTTGGAGACTATTAAGTAGTAGTGTGTTGAAGAGCTTGGTGCAGGAAGTCTTTTCGGGACTTAGGATCACTTCCTCTGCGTCAGTTTCTGGAGTCTTCAGAAGGTATACTCACTCTCTTGCAGACCATCCTTCCTGCTGCTGCACAGGATGTTTATTATCGGGATGAGATTGGCAATGTTTCCACCAGCCACCTTCTTATTTTGGATGACTCCGTAGAGATGGAAATCCGGCCTCGCTTTCCTCTTTTTGGCGGGTGGAAGACCCATTACATTGTCGGCTACAACCTCCCAAGCTATGAGTACCTCTATAATTTGGGTCAGTTTTCAATTGTTAGAGAGTTGAAAAGAGAAAGACTGTCTTTTTCTTTAATTTCCTGTGGGTTTGTTTTGTGTTGTGTCGTGTGTGTGTGTGTGTGTGTGTGTGATAATTGCCAGTCCTTTTAGATGGGGAGAGGGTATTGTCATTCTTAGGAAGGCTGGGATATCAGCAACAACTTTTCATGGGTTGGTATAAATTACTGTTGTAAAAGTGATACCTGCATACGGTAATCAATTCACATAGGACAGTAAAAAGCTTCTTCTTACCCCCAGTTCTAGTATAAGAAAGAACTGCTTAAATTCTTTAAATTTGAAATATTTAAAAAATAAAAAATTCAGAGAATAATAAACACTTTTACACAAGCACCCAGAACTACTGATTATAAACATTTTGTCATATTTCCAAGTCTTTCTTTTTAAAACCTTTTTAATGAAAAATAAAATATAGTAAATCACACAAAACAAATGTATAGCTCAGTAAATTATAAGAGGAACACCTTGTAACCATCACTCAGGTCAAGAAATTCAAATTTGCCAGCCACTCAGAAGGCCCTTGTGTACCTCCTCTTTCCCCACAACAGTGATCACCGTCCTGACTTTTGGGAGCCACTCTCTTGAATTTCTTCATTGTTCTATCACCCACTTGTATGTCTCTAGATACTCTAGTTCTGCGTTTTTCAAAAAAGTTGATTTGTCTTGTCAGCCTCTAGTAATCCATAGTTTCCTCCTCCATCTGTTTTCCTCATGGTTTATCTGTTGAAGAACTTGACCCTGTTTGTAGCGTAGCCCATGGTCTGGATTTTGCTGATTGCGGGTCAGAGCGCAGGGCAGCACATTCCTCTGTCTTCCGTATTTCTAGCCCATTGACAGCTGTCTCTGGAGCCTGATCAGACTCAGGTCGATCCTTTCAGCAGGACTCAGCTGATGTGTTCTTTCATTGAAGGCACACAGTCGGTGGTGGCTGGTGTCTCCTTTTGTGACGTTCAGGGCCTAGATTCTAGTACTTTACTTACGGGAAAGACACGCACAAAACCAGTCACAGCTGTGTCTGCTTGACCCTCCAGGAGACCAGTATGCATTGAAGATGAGGCTTGTGGACCACGTGTTTGATGAACAAGTGATAGACTCTCTGACTGTGAAAATCATCCTGCCAGAAGGGGCCAAGTGAGTCTGACCTCCCTTCCTGTCTCCTTTCCTGGTGGTGCCCACTTGGCACCTCAGGGGGACGTTGGGTTCTAGGGCGCAGAGGAGGGGCTTCCGGCGGAGTTTAAACTGAGACATTTGACTCAGTGAGGGCACAAGATTCACTTATGAGCTATCCCAACACAGCCCTTTCTGTGACAGGGGCAGGATTCACAGCAGGCCAGAGTGATGGCCTGAGTCCGATGAGGTGACTGGCAAAAGGAGAGAACGGAGAGTTGAGGCAGCTGGGTGGCCTTGGGCTGTGCTCCTAGGAAGGGGAGGGATAGTGGAGACGGCTTTGTCTTGTCCTGGGCGTGTCACACCAGGTTCAGAAGGTGCGGGGGGAGGGTGGTCTCAGATGGTATATCAGGTTCCATGGTTATAAACAGGGAGCTGTCTTTGGCCAGTTTAAGCAGAAAGGAAGGAATCTTGAAGGGTAAGGGATCTCATCAAATGTTGGCCTAAGTTGAAGAACCAGGCTTGGGAAAGGACAGAGCCACGGCGTCTCTAGGAGTCCAGTTGGCAGAAACCAGTGGACACTCACAGGGCCACCTGCCCTTGGCATGGGCGACAAAACATTCTCATACTCAGGGCTTTCTGACAGTGGGTCCGCGGTCTCAGGGGCTCGGGTGTTCCCTGTGATGGGAGGGGAGCAGAGTGGAGTAGAACTCATGACCCGGGAAGACCCCTTGGGCCTTGGATCCTCACTGTGAACCTAGCTGGTCAGTGCAGTTTGTCTGAGGCTCAGTTTCCCCCCATCGGCATCCAGGAACATCCAAGTGGACAGTCCCTATGAGATCCGCCGAGCCCCTGGCGAGCTGCACTACACCTACCTGGACACGTTTGGCCGCCCCGTGATCGTGGCCCGCAAGGAAAACCTGGTGGAACAGCACATTCAGGACATGGTGGTATGCGCTCCACAGCCCTGCCTCCCAGGCCTCCTCCCTGCAGAGTGGCTGCAGGGTCGGGGACTTGCCATCCTCTCCTCCTTGCCTGGCGTGGTTTGGGCACAGCCGCCTCTGGGGGCGGGGGTGGGGCAGATGGCGGGGGCAGCCCGGACAGCTGTAGGCCTGGTGAGGCCCCTTGGCCCCCAGGCTTCCGCGTCCGGGCGGACCTGTGTGTCAGCGGGTGTTCCTGGCTCCCCCCAGGTGCACTACACCTTCAACAAGGTGCTCATGCTGCAGGAGCCCCTGCTGGTGGTGGCTGCCTTCTACATCCTGTTCTTCACCGTCATCGTCTACGTCAGGCTGGACTTCTCCATCACAAAGGTACCCAACTCGGCCGCCTGCAGAGCGCGCGTGACTCGCTTTCCCAGCGCCTGGCCGCGCGACATACGCCTCTGCCCTGCCTGTGGCCTCAGCTGACCGTTACCCTAGAGACCCCTCCTTTTGTTGCTATGGTCACAGACATGCGCTGTTGAAGGAGACAGGTTGCTGCTGGTGGCCAGTTCTGTGGGGAGAGGCGGTGGGCAGAGCGTGTGCCCAGAAAGGCTCCCGGGGAAGTGACCGGCAGAAGAGGTGGGGCGGGGCCTTTGGCTGGAGGGAGCAGCTTGTGGGACAGCATGGCAGGCTTTCGCTGGGGCCTGTGGGTGGCAGTTGGTACGACCGAGCAAGGACGTTGGTCTGGCTGGTTCCGTAGACCAGTGAGGCTGCCCCGGGGTAGGGGTGCCACCGGGGCAGCTGCTAGCCTTGTCACGCAGAAGGGCTGAGTCTAGGTTTTATTGTGACATATCCCCATTTTCTAAGCTATAAAAATTGCTTTTGTTTTATTAATTTAAAAAATCCCGAGTTTCAAAATGATTCTGCATTTAGACATTTTGCAAGAATAGTAAAACGAACTCTTGTGCACGCTTCACCTGGACAGAGTGGTTGACATTTGGCCTCTCTGTCGTGTGTACTCTTCCTGAGCCGTTTGAGAGTAAGTTGCCCACCTCCCTTGAACACTTAGGCGTGTGCACAGCCTGACCCCGAGGGCCCCGTCTCTCACAGCCAGAGCACGACGATCGAAGTCGGGAACGTGACGTTGCTCTAGTAACAACCAGCACCCGGTCCAGGCTCAAATTTTCCTGATCGCCCCAAGGGTAACTTCTGTAGCCGTTATTTTTCATACTTCAGAATTCAGTTGAGGATGATGCGTTGCATTTAGTTGTCATATTTCCTTAGTCTGCTTTACTCTGGGACATTCCTCAGCCTTTGTATGTAGTTTAGGTTTCTCATGTTTCTCCTTGAAAATTCAGATGATGCATTTTTGGCAAGAACATTATAAAGTGGTGCTGTGTCTGCAGTGCATCACGTCGGGAGGTACCTGATGTCATTTGGTCCGGGGTTGGTGATATTGACTCTCCTTGGTTGAGTTGGTGCCTTTCTTGTTTTATTCACTGTAAAGTTACTATTTTTCTCTTTGCAATTAATATATAATCTGTTTGAATCTATATAAATATCATATATATTCACCCATTAGTTACAGTATTTATTGCTAATTCTTATCTGAATCTGATAGTTGTGGTGGCTGAAAAACTATGGTGCCTTTTACCTTACTAGGTGGTTTTCTACTGTAAGGAAAAGCTTTTCTTGTTGGTTGGTTGGTTCATTATTCGTTTGGATTCATGTGTTATTTTACTGGATTACTGTCCACTGTGCTGTTCCTTTTGATGCTCAAGTGTCCCAGGTTTGACTGTCTTTCTGTCTACATCGTATTTTTGAGCACTTCCTTATTGTAGGGTGCAGCAATACGTTTCCGGCATGTCTTGTACTTTCTCCAAGGAGCTCCGGTTCCTTTCAGTGCAGAATGGTACCTGGAGACCATGATCTGGGAGCTGGTTGTGATCACTGCTTTTGGAGCATCTCTGCTCCTCAGCCCTTTCAGCAGACAGAGCCGGGAGATAAATACATGTGGTATTTGAAATATGAGTTATTCCAGTCTAACACCGCAGGGTTCTTTGCCTGGATCCCAACATCAGTGTGTTTATTTGCTGAAGTCTATAAACAAAACAAAACAGTTCCACAGTTGCTGCACTCATACCACTACAAACACCAAACCCACCAGTAGAGCGCCAGGTTTCTTGGCAGTTCTTTTTGTCTTTATTTTTTTTAATAAATTTATTTATTTTATTTATTTATTTTTGGCTGCATTGGGTCTTTGTTGCTGCGCCCGGGCTTTCTCTAGTTGCGGCGAGCAGGGGCTACTCTTTGTTGCGGTGCGCGGGCTTCTCATTGTGGTGGCTTCTCTTGTTGTGGAGCACGGGCTCTAGGCTCCCGGGCTTCAGTAGTTGTGGCATGCGGGCTCAGTAGTTGTGGTGCACGGGCTTAGTTGCTCCATGGCATGTGGTATCTTCCGGTATCGGGGATCGAACCCATGTCCCCTGCATTGGCAGCAGGCGGATTCTCAACCACTGTGCCACTAGGGAAGCCCTCTTTTTGTCTTTAGATTGAGACTATAGTGTCAAAGTACTGTGATCCCAAGGTAGTTGCTCTGTTCTTCTTTCCCATGTTACTCATTTGAAAGGTAGTTAGGTTCATTTATGCTTGAATTTTATTCTGGTTTCTTCCTCCATCATTGGTAATATTTAATGTTGGTTGTGATACTGTAAAACACTAACAAAGTTCTAAATTGAGAACCTGAAAATGGTGCGGTTTCCTCCACGCTGTCCCACCCTGCCTTGTAGGGAACAATTTCATCAGTCCCCTAGGTAGCCTCTCTGATTTGTTTATTTTGCAAAAATAGGCAGATATTTAATTCTTATTTTCTTCTTTTGTACACAAAAGGTAGCAACAGCATATCTATTTTTCACTTTGTTTTTTTCACTTAATGTATCCTGAAAATCAATCATATCGGTTCAAAGAGAGCTTTCTTCCTTGTTATTTTTTTATAGCTGCAGAGGACTCTCTTGTATGGATAGGTCATAGTTTATCCAACCGATTTCCTGTGTATACATCTCTATTTTAAAGCTTTGATAATTTATTGAGGAAAAAAAAACGAATTATGGGCCAAACCAACCTTCTGCAGGCCAGAGTCAGCCTTTGAGCAGGCCCAGTTAGGGCTTCTGCAGTAGCCCACTGGTGAGGGATTCTGGGGAGTACATGGGGCCACGTCTAAAGTGCCGTGGCTGGCTAAGGAGCTTGGGCTTCATCCTTTAGGCCCTGGAAACACGTCCTGGAAGCCCTCCCCAGCCCGAGATGGGATTTCTCCTCCCTCAGTACCTCATACCCCTCTCACGGTGCACCCTGGCATTAGTATCCCTTTTATACGAGTCTGTCTGTCCTGCTGGACTTGGACGTGAACGTCTGCTTCATCTTCTCGTCCCCTGTCCTGCCCATGGCTGAACCGTTCCAGGGTCAGTGTCGGTGAAAGTGTGATTCTCTGACTTTCCAAGAAGATGGCTTTTCTCGTTTGTGTGCTAGTGGTGGGTGCTCCTTGGGAGGAGGTCGGAGTGGGCTCAGGGCTGGATGTCATCCCACATGGTGTCTCTCCCCCAGGATCCGGCTGCAGAAGCCAGGATGAAGGTGGCCTGCATCACAGAGCAGGTCTTGACCCTGGTCAACAAGAGACTAGGTCTCTACCGTCACTTTGACGAGACAGTCAATAGGTACAAACAGTCGCGGGACGTGTCCACCCTCAACAGTGGCAGGAAGAGCCTGGAGACGGAGCACAAGGCCTTGGCCAGCGAGGTGGCGCTGCTGCAGTCCAGGCTGAAGACGGAGGGCTCTGACTTGTGCGACAGAGTAAGTGCCTGCCGTCGCCGACTCACCCGGCTCGTTCCTGCCTCGCCCGACGTGGCCTTGCTCGCCGCTGGCCTGCGGGGTGAGCGCGCCCAGTTACGGCCGCGTCGCGTGGTGCCGACCCTTGGGGTGGAACGAGGTCTGGGCTCTTGGTTGTGAGCTGGATTTGGAGGAAGCGCTGCTGGCCTCCACAGCGCTGGTGTTGAGAGCAGCTGCTTCCTCTCCTGGAGGCCAGACTGGACGAGGCTCCAGGTTGCTCGGGCTGCAGGGAGAAGCACCCAGACTTAGAATTGTGGGTTTGAATCCAGGCTGTGATTCAGACTTTCTGAACCTGAGCAGGTTGCCTAACTTGTGTGCCTCAGTTTCCTCATCTCTAACATGGGGGCGCTGTTAATCCTTACTGAGCTCACAGCGGTCATGTGAAATGAGTTAGTGCATGTGAAGCGCTGGGAACCCTGCCTAGGACGTGCTGCATGAGTTCTTGGCGCCTGCAAATGAGGCTGAAAGCCCCCGGAGTGCCCCTCTGAGCCCCCGACCACCCCCTCCACGCGCCCCCACCCACTCCTGCTCCCTCTCCGCACCCTGTGCTGTTTTCTTCCGCGCACCCGCCCCTTTGTGAAACCATGTATTCGTGTGCTTAAGTACTTATTGTGCGTCAGCTTCCCGTGTCATCACTGCTGTTTTCCAGAGCGTAGAGTCGTGCCTGGCTTCATGGCTCACAAGTATTTGTTGAGTGTTGAATGAATGTGGCTATAAAAGGCCTCAGCCTGACACCCAGTTGGTGATAACAGGAGTCGCCCACCCGCTGCCGTTGGCCCTCTGCCTGATCAAGTCCCTGGCCAAGTTTGGCCTTGGGAGGGAAGAGAACAAACGTTCACCGAGTGCCTGCATGCGTCTGGCACCGTGCTGGGGGGTGTCGGTATTTCCACACTCGGTCCTTACAGTCTCTCCACATCTGGGGCCGGGGTGGTGAAGGGCCTGGCTCACAGGGGCCAGAGCTTGCAGGAACAGGCCTTTCAGGGGGTGAAGCAGGCCTCTCCCTCCACAGCAGCCCCTCTGCCCCGGGAGGTGGTGGGTCTGTGGGGTGGGGCCACGGAGGACACTCGAGCCCCGCCCTGCTCTTGCCTCGGCCAGGTGAGCGAAATGCAGAAACTGGACGCGCAGGTCAAGGAGCTGGTACTGAAGTCGGCAGTGGAGGCCGAGCGGCTGGTGGCTGGCAAGCTCAAGAAAGACACGTACGTCGAGAACGAGAAGCTCATCTCGGGAAAGCGACAGGAGCTGGTCACCAAGATCGACCACATCCTGGATGCCCTGTAGCCCTGCACTTCCAGAGGGCAGGGTGGGAGTGGTGAACATCAAGGCCAGCAAATGCTGGCTTCTGTATTTTGCAGAAGGCCTTCAAGGAAGAAAGAAGCCAGGCTCTGCCTCAGGCAATACAAGAAGCTTAGTTTTTGTCCTAAAATGTTCCTTTAAAAAAAAACAAAAACAAAAAAACTTAAATGTCATTAAAAACAAAATATTTTTGTGTTTTGAACAAAGAAATTTTTGAGTTGGTTTTATTTGTTCTGAAGCCTAGGATATTCTTTCCACCTGTAAGCCCCTTGTTTTATGCCCTTCTAATTCCTGATGTTTGGGTATTTTACAGGCGTGTGTGTATGTTTTTTAAAGCATGTGTGACCGAATGAAAATAAAGCTGGAACTGTGAACATCTGTTCTGTTCTGTTGAAAGTCTCTCATAACTTATTTCTTAACTTTGGGGATAGTACTTTTATCAAGTGTTTTTTATGCGTTAAATAATGGATTCGCTCCTGACAGCAAGTCTGCATGGCGAGTATTGGTTACATTTTACATATGAGAACACTGACGCCACAAAGGTAAAGTGGCCTAGGTCAGGTCCCAGAACAGAGTGGTGGGGTGTCAGAGTGCTTGTGTCATGGGCTCTTCTGGGCACTAAGGAAACAATGAGCAGAGCAGAGATGGCTCTTGTGGAGAACAGTCACATGATCAACACAGACTCATGGTCACAAACTGACAGAACCCTGTAAGGAAGAGGGACAGGGTCCTCTGATGGTAAATACAGGAGAGCACTGGATGGGGATGGGAGTTGGGGAAAGTTTCCCTGAGAAAGTGGCACAGCATGTGCCAAGGCCCTGGGGCTTGAGGACCTGAAGGGAATCCAGAGAGTGGGGTATAAAGTGTATGACATAGGACTGCAGAGCTGGAAGAGCCCAGACAAGACAGGGCTTTATAGGTCTGCCCAGGCTTTTGGCTTGACCCTAAAGTCAAGGGAAGACCGACCTGTGTATGAGAGACATGCTTAGCTTTGATTTTGGCTGAGAACGAACTGAAGACTATAAGTAGATGTGGGAGAAGGCCTGCGAGCCTGTTGTAACCCAGGCAGAAGATGAAGGCGTGGGCCAGGGTGGTGATGTAGGGACACGGATGGAGTGGAGAGACTTATGTGGGGGAATCGGTTGCCGAGTGATCAACTCCCTCCACTCCACTCTCCGCCTGGGGTGGACGCCTTATCCTCACCTAGTGAAGTCCTGCTCGTCCTTCAGGGAACAGCTTAAGTACTGCCCCCGGGAAGCCTTCCACGACCTCTGGGACCCATCCTGTTGTGCCCTCTTGTGCTACCCTGTACCCGTCCTCCACATCGTCCAGCGCGGTCGGAACGGGAACGTGTGCGATCACTGGACCAGCCCTGACAAGGCAGAGGCCTCGTCTGATACGCTCACCCTTGTGTTACCAGCTACATGTTCAGATCAGCGTGTGACACCCAGTTGGTGGCTTACATCTTGGTGCGGAGGGTGGCGGGATGGCTGTGCCATTCACCTAATGTGGGGCAGTCTGCACGAGGCCAGTGTCGAGGAAGACGGTGATGAGTTCTGTTTCAGACCTGGTGAGGGGGTGTGTGCCTGAGCCGCCCGGTGGGACCGTCCGTGGGAGCTGGTATTTGGCGTGGAGACGGCTGCGGAAACGGCGAGCTGGAGGCTGCGGGTCCGCTGGCGGGGAAGGGTGTGGGGTGGTGGAGACCCAGGACTGAGCATTAGGGCCCCAGGGTGCCGCGGCCGCCTGGAGCGCCACGCTGCGGCGGGTGCGGCAAGAGAGCGCAGGACCGCGTGGACTCGGGCAGTGCGTGTCTCCGGTCGACCAAGAGGAGGCTGTGGGGTTTCGGAGCGGGTCGTTGAGGTGGTGACTGCAGAGCTGCGTGGCTGGGCGGTGGGGACGGGCGCGGGAGAGGCTTCCCGGTGCAACTGACAGGTTGAGGATGGGCGGGTTCAGGTGTGTTAACTGCCGTCGCGGAGTGTCCGGTGGGAGGGGGAGGCTGAAGAGAGGAACTGGTGGAGGACAGTGTGAGGGCTTGAGGCGGGGGGCGGGGAGGGTACGGAAGACGCTCGCTCCAGAGTGGGGCTGCACGACCCCCGGTCCCACCGGCACTGTGGTCTCGGGGAGCCTGGGAGACCGACGGGCGGTGCTCGGTTAGCCCTCGGGAGGGAACAGGTGACGGTACCTCGCGGCCGCTCCCTCGGCCTTAATACTGGCTCCTCCGAAGAGCTTCTGGCCGCGCCGGGTCCTCGGGTCCCGCTCTCGAGGCCGCAGGCGGGGCTGCGCTCGGCCGGGGCCCCGGGGTGCAGGGCGAGCTCCCCTCGGGCGGTGGCCGCCTCGGCCGGCCGTTAGGCAGCTTCTCCTCCAGCCTCCCCGCCCGCTTAGTTCAGGTAAATCCCTCACTTCGGAGCAGGGAAGGGAAGAACCGGGGGCAGACACCGAGGGTCGTGCCGGCGGGCGCCCTCTGCTGGGCCGGCGGGCCGCGCGCAGGCCGGGGAGCAAGCTGCGCGGCGCCCGCGCGACTCCCGGAAACCCGCCGACACAACACGGGCTGCGCCGGGTGCGCAGGCGCAGAAGGCCCGCCGGGGAGACGCGGCTAGGGGAGCCGCGCATGCGCAAGGCCGCGCCCACGGTGAAGCCGAGGGCTCTAGCGGTGGTGCCACCTAGGGGTGGGGGCCGGGAGCCGCCTCCCGGCCTGGACCAGACTTGCGCTGGGCCGAGCCCGGGCCTCGTCCATCACCCCAGCGGGGCCCGGGCTAGGCCTGCGCGCCCGCTGCCCCAGCTCCGCGCATCCCCAGCTCTGGGGCGCGGGCCCCCCTGTTCCTACCTGGTCCTGGATTCCCCAGTGGCCAGCGGGGCCTGGTTCCCCCTCCTAAGCCCAGGGCGAGGGTGGACTGGCCTGGCCCGTGGTGCACGGAGAGGTGCCCCAGACACGGACACCTTCACTGGTCGCGGACCAGCCTCCTCCCTGGGCCCACAGTGGGGAGTGGGCGCTCCTGGGCCATGTGCGGTCTAGACACCCAGGCCAGCCTGACGTCCAGCCCATCACCCGACCCCACCGTCCAGCCCATCATCTGACCCCGCTGTCCAGCCTGTTTTCCAGCCCCGCTGTCCAGCCCCATCGTCCAGCCTGCCTCCTCCACGGACAAGCCTCGAGCTGCCCACGGCCGCGGGTGGTCAGAGGGAGGAAAAGGTGGCTGAAGAAGAGGGCCGGGTGTCAGTCTCCCCCTCCATTTGTCTTGGAGGCTGACACGGAGAAACCCCAGAGGGCCAAGTGCGCCCTCACAGTTTCACCACAAGTATCCTGGCCGGGCATCTGGCGCCGAGCTGATAGTGCAGCCCGGCCGCAGCCCCGCCGGAAGCGCTGCCAGCGGTTGGGGCCGCGGCCCAGACAGGAAAGGCCCCCGCGCCCGGCCCGCGGCCTCACTACGCCGGCTGCTGCCCCGACGGCGGGGCCAGGCTGGAGCCCAGTGGCCGGGGACCGGGACCCGGACCTGGGGACCCACCTGTCACCTGCCTGGAGGTGACACGGAGGGAAGATGGAGCCTGCGGCCTGGGCCTGACCTGAGCCAGAGGAAGGGCAGCCTCTCCCTCCCATGGCCAAGCCCTCGTGGTGCCCCCGACCCAGACGTTTACATTCCCAGCGTCCCTGCCGTCGCTGGTTCCATGGTCACTGTGACAGGCCCAGAACCAACTGCAGGGAAACAGAAGTGAACAGAAGGCCATGGTATTGGCCGTGGGGAAGAGCAGGCCGAATGGGACATAGTTAAGAGGAGTGGTCAAACGGTCTGGAGGATTTGCTGGTGGGGATGATGGGGAGGGAGGAGCCCAGACTCCAGCCCCCTTTTTGCCTTTCCTTCAGGAGGTGGAATCCAGAAAGGTATGTTTTAAGATGAGAAAGACAGGAGCCCCTTTCAATGCTGGAGGGAAGGAAGGAGGTCATGGGGAGGGAAAGGTCACAGATCCAGGAGAGAAGGCGCCGGTCGAGAGAAGGAGTCCCGAACAGCAGGACTGGATGGGATTGTGGGCTGAACGGGGATTTCGAGGGAGATCTCTGAGCAGTTGGCCGTGCCTCCCCCCAGCTCCGTGGAGGAAAGCAGCGGAGACCCCGTCCAGCTTTGCCTCCCAGGTGACCTTCCCGATTCCCCAGGTGGCTGGGAGGCCCCTACCTTACACCAATCGGCACTGATCTCTGAGGTGCAGCAACTGCTTGCCGCCCTAGCCCGGGAGCTCTCTCTCTGCGGGGCTGAAGAGGCAGCATGTCGAGGCTGCGATTGATGCATTTCACAGATATCTTTACTCTGTCTCAGGCACAGTTCTAGACACTGGGGATACAGCAAGTAGGCAAAGTCCTGTGTGACTTTCAGGAGGACAAGAAACTAGAAAATAAATCACTGCGGGCAGTGCTATTGAGGAAATAAAATAGGGTGATGTGATCAGTGGGTTTAGCCTGCAGGCTTGGGGAGGCTCACTGGGAGGAGGAAGCAGGCATGGAGAAGGCGGCGGCAGGGTTGGCGCTAGGGCTCAGCGAGCCCCCCAAGCCCTGCTGCGTCCTTTGGGCGTCTGCTCCGCTCCACCCAGCCAGGCCCTGGTGGCGGCAGAACCTCCTGCCTCCAAGTCTTCCCTCGGGGTGCCCCCCGCTGCCTCTCCTTGGGCAAGTGCCTTCCCCTCCCCAGCCTGACGTCTTCCTGCACAAGCCCATGTCTGAGGGTCCTTCTGCCCTGACTCTGGGATGGATGCTGGCCCAGCCTCTGTTGAGGAGGGAGGAGACATGGGGCTTTGTTTGTTTTGCCAAATTGTGGGCAGCAGCTGGGCCAGTTGGAAGGGGGAGCCTCAGACCTGCCTGGGGTTGAGTCTTGGTTCTGCAAGTCACTTGGGTCCTTTGCACACATTTCCTGACTCAGGCTACAGACCACATAATACCTGTGTTACAAGGGTGAAAAGCGTGCAAGCAGGCGTCTTGACAGGGCAGTTGTGACTTATTTGTGTGTGTGTGTCAGGGGATGGTGTTGGGGGCCTTTCCAGGCTTGTGAATTGCAGGTCCTGGCAGAGCTGGTCTCGAAGGCCCGTCCCAGCGTGGCCGTCCTTTGGTTCTAGGTGCGTAGCCCACCTGTTACTCAGGTCCCAGAGCCACCACCTGTGGACCTGGCACAGACAGCAGCCCTGCCGCAGGGCTCTGATCTGACAGACATGGACACAGGTACCCGGAGACATGGCCTTACCCAGGGCCCACGGTGCAGGTGTGCGTGCACCCTGGTGAAGTATGTGGCGCGTCTCCACGCGTGTGTGTCCACTTGGCTCTAGAGCTCACTCTGTTTCTTGCTGGTCTCACTTGTGTCAGGTTTTTGGGTCAATTCACGTTGCTGTGTGTACATCTGGGACGTCCTATCCCGGAGTGTCTTGCTGTGTGTCCTCTGCCTCTTGACCACCCGGCCTGCAGTGATGTGACCCCACTCTGCAGGCTGGGTCCATCTTCCCTGTGCCCCACAGGAGGCTGCAGGGGGACTGGGAGCTCACAGGCTCTGCCAGCATGGCCACGGTGTGGCCCCTCCTCAGCCGTGTCCCCCCTGCTTTGTGCAGTTCGTATCTGTTGGGTCCCTACAGCAGACCTGGGGAGAGGTAACTCATTTCCATTTCCAGTGAGAACAGGACCCCAGGGAGGAGAGGTGGCTCTTCTGGGGCCACACGACCATCAGGCAGGTCAGGCGCCAGGCTGGCAGCAGGGACTTGCAAAATGACTGGCACGTGCTGCCGCCCGCCCAGCGCTGGGAGCTGCGCCTTGCCTGACCCAAGATAGGGGTGCCGCTGCGAAGTTCCTGGCTGCTCTGAAGTATCGGGGTCCCCAGAGAGCAGCCATGCCCGCTGTTGGGAAAGAGAGTCTGGGGGTGCAGCACCCGAGTGACATGAGAGAAACCCTGGGACGGTGTGAGTCTCACACCTGGCAACACAGTATCTCTTTACAGTTACTTTTTTATTTTTTTAATAGTGATCTTTTATTTATTTATTTATTTATTTTTAATTTTTGGCCGTGTTGGGTCCTCGCATCCGGGCGAGGGCTTCCCCTAGCTGCGGCAAGCGCGAGCCACTCCTCATCGCGGCGCGCGGGCCTCTCACCATCGCGGCCCCTCCTGTTGCGGATACAGTTACTTTTTTTTTTTAATAAGTATGGGTTTTTTGGTTTTTTTTAATAAATTTATTTATTTATTTTTGGCTGTGTTAGGTCTTCGTTGCTGTGCGAGGGCTTTCTCCAGTTGTGGCAAGTGGGGGCCACTCCTCATCGCGGTGCGCGGGCCTCTCACCATCGCGGTCTCTCCCGTTGCGGAGCACAGGCTCCAGACGCGCAGGCTCAGCAATTGTGGCTCACGGGCCCAGCCGCCCCGCGGCATGTGGGATCCTCCCAGACCAGGGCTCAAACCCGTGTCCCCTGCACCGGCAGGCAGATTCTCAACCACTGCGCCACCAGGGAAGCCCCTACTTTTTATTTAGGCAGGTGAAACTGGCTTTCCACTGCGGTAGGGATACAAACTTTCATTTGAAACTAAATTAGGCTAGAGACCCACCGGAGTAGGGAGGGTGCGAGATGGCAGAGAGCTCCAGGCAGGCTGCTGGGGTGGATTGCTGGCTTTGCCACCACTTAGCTGTGTGACCAAGGACAAGGTACTCAACTGCCCTGTGCCTTGATTTCCCCATCCGTAAAATGGGGCAATATTCATTCCTAACTCTGAGAGTCATTGTTGCTATGAGGCTCACAGGAGCTGACAGGCTGGGCGGTGGCCAATAGTAAGTGCTGGGTGGAGTCTGTTGTTTATGGGAACATTTAGACTGGGGGGTGGGAGCATCTGGCACTGCTGTGAAGGGGGAGTCGACTGCTGACCAAACACCCTCTAACTTAGCTGCCATTGCGGAGGGGAACTGAGTCCCTTTTGTCGTGTGCCACACTCCCCTGCACCCCGGGGACACAGGGGCAGCTGAGAGGCGGTTCTCTGGGAGCCTGGCCTCAGAGCCTTGGGTCTCAAACATAGGATGGGATACTCCCAGGATTGCTGTGGGTGCGACAGGGACCCTCTCCTTGACCAGATTCCAGTTGGGGTCCTCTGAACCCTCTTCTCACCTAGGCCCTGACTTTCGGGCTTCTGTGTCCCTCTCTGCACTGTCCCATTTTAGCAAGAATCCTGCTAGGTCAGTTTAGCTGGAATTCCCCCACCCTGGATATCTGATCGGTTCCTCACCCCTCACCTCCCGCAACTGGTGTCTGATCACCTGGCCCGCCTTCAGCGAGAATCCTGTGAGGTTGGTTTAGCCAGAAACCCGGTCCCCCGGTGTTTCCTCTTGGTCATTTTCTATCCACTGCCCCCACCTGCTCCTTGGCAGTAAATTTCCTTTTCCTTGGTGTGTTCAGGGTTAGGCCCCATCACTCCCACTGCAAGACCCCATTGTAGGGGCCTGTTGATAACAGTCTTCCTTACTGTCTTTAACAAGGGCCTTGAATAATTTTTTCCCTGGTAGGGGTCATGGGAGACCATAGTTGTAGAGCATACAGTGGGCGCTCAATAAATGCTGGAGTCTCACTTCACCCCCCAGGCCGGTCGCTGGACACCCATCTGGCTTCCTGTCGTCCTTCCAGGGACGTGTTCTGTGGCTCTGGACAGAGTTACTGCTCGGTGTTCAGGGCCTGGGTTTCCCCTTTGCAAAGTGGGGCGGCTGGACCCCGACCCCTGAGTGGTGAGCGAGGTTCAGGTAAGGGCTGGACTCGCCTCTCTTTGCTCCAAAGACCCTCCGAGGCCGGCGGGGATTGTGACCTCATTGCCTCTAGAGGGCGCCCCCGCCCAGGAAATCCATGCTTGTGCCCACAGGCGGGCCGAGCAGCCCAGAGCACCGGGGCCACACGTTCTGTGCCGCCTGCGGGGGCTGTGCCCCGAGGAACTCTGTTGGGGGGGCCGGATTCTACTTTGGAGGGTGAAGCAGCGTGGTGCCTGCCCGACGGGTGAGGTGGCGACCGCCGGGTCCTCTCCCACGCTCACCAGCTGTGTGCAGCCCTGTCTGCCTTGGTTCCTCACCTGTCACCTAGGATTGTCACGGGAGCTGCCTCACAGGCCTCTGTGCAGACGGAACGAGCTGATGGTGATGGAGCTCTTAGAGGGGTGGGCGCTGGGTACGTGTCAGCAGTTATTGCTGGGCGCCTGTTCCAGGCGAGGTCCTGCGGTGGGAACTCGGATCCTCACACCCCTGGGTCCTCACAGCTGCCCTGGAAACTGGAGGTCAGGGAAAGTCAGCTCAGGGTCCCGCCTGGTGAGTATGGGTCCCATTGGGATTCGGTCCCAGTGACCGGCTCCCAGTTGGGGGCTGGTCATGCCACATTGCTCAGGACTTTGCAACAACCAATGCTGCCGACCCAGGCTCCCCTGAGAGCCCGGGACACACCTGTGGGCAGAGTGCCCGAGGCGGCCTCCTGGACTTTGGGTGGCAGCTCTGGGCCAGGTCCTGTGGGGACCTGGGGACGTCCTCAGGCTGTGGTCCCTGCTCTGGAACTGCCCTGTGGTAGCTTGGAGGCTACGGCTCGGTGCTGGAATAGGTGGCCTGGGAGACGGCCTTCCTGGAGCCCAGCTAGAGCCCACAGCCCCTGACATGTGCCAGGCTCATTCCTCCCTCTGTGTCCATGCTTGGTCTGTGCCCACCACGTTGACTGCTCTCATTCAAATCCTCTGTATCCGCCAAGATCCAGCTGAAGCCCGCCCCTCCATAAACTCCATGAAACCTTATCTGGTGGCTGATAGCCACTGATTTCCTTGGCCTGCAAGGAAGCTTCCCTCCTTGCCTGGAAAAACTCCTATTCATTCTCTAAAACCCAACTGCCAGCATTGCCCCTGGGAAGGCTTAATGCCACTCTCCTCCTCTCTCCTATATTGAGACAGTTACTGCCTCGCAGGGCTTTCTGTACATTTGAGTTACAGTGTCATAACAGTATCGCTGCACCGGTTTGCATTCAGATTCATTAAAAAATGTATACTGTATTTTAAAAATTGTAAAAGTAATACCTGCTCGTGGTAAACATTTAAGCAGATCAGAAATGTTGAAAGGAAAAGTGGAAGCTCCCACCTTCTTACCAGCCCCCAGGGGCCAACCTCCCTTCCAGGGGAAAACTTTGTTAGCAATTCCTTGTAAATTCCCCAGGAAACTCTCCACGTGTGCACAAGAATGTTCATGCTGTTTCACTGCTTTTTAATGATTTGTCTCTGTCCACCATTCCATGCCTACCTCCCGAGGCCTGGGATGGGGGCTGCCTTACGTGGGTGCCCAGGGCTGCTCAGAAGATGCTCAGAAGATGTTGCTAGGGCTGGTTTTGCATCCTCGTGACAGCGATTGGCTGTGTGTAGCCTGGGATCTGGTGAATCACCTTGTTGCTGGACGCAGATGTGCTTTCTTTTCTTGCAGAATGTTATTATCACTATGGAAAGTTGAGTTCATTATCCACATTTAAAAGTCAGGAGATATTCCCTAGAAGTTTGAGGTGGGGCCTGGGGCTCAGAGCTTCCAAAACAAAGCTGGAAATACAACTTAAGAGTGGACTCAGAGATTTAAAGACGGAAACCCAGTTACCCACATAGCAAACTAAATATACCAGTGGGCCTTCGGTTTGCCATGTCTGATGGCTAGCACCATCTTTTCTTCTGAGAAAAGGTTTTATTCTTTTTTTTCCCTAAAGAGAGGGATACTCCTAATCTCAGAGGACAGGGAGGCCCGTTGCATGAATGCGGTTTGCTTTACGGAAAACCCACTGGGTTGCCCTCAGGCTTCTGGTTTCCCAGCGAGGAGAGGAGGTGTCATCGGCCTGAGCCTGTCGACCGCTGTGAGGGGGGCCCCGAACGTGGTGACCCCAGAGCCACCCCGGGCCTGCCCTCCTCCTGTCAAGTCCGGGCCTGGGGTCGCTGCCCAGCTGCTGAGGTAGAGGGGTGTCCTTCAGCACTGGGAGGGGGACCCAGCCAAGCAGAAGCCCCCATCCCCTTCCAGCACATTGGCCAAGGAGCTGGCAGGGCCTGGTGGAGCCCCGGTCGGCCTGAGGCCCCAGTGCTGGGCACGGAGGCTCAGGCGTCAACCCAGCCGTGGGAAGCTTCCAGGCTGAGGGGGTCTCTGCCGGCTCCCACCCCTCCCCACGCGCAGCGAGGGCCAGCTGGGCAGCGAACCGGGGCTGCCGTGATGCTCACCTGGCCTCGCACCTTGGCCTCGTCCCACTCGGGGTGCCAGGGCTGGTGCTGCAGGCCGGGTAGCCAGGCCGAGGCTGAGGCGTGGGGCAGGCTGGGCCGCCCTCCTGCCTGCTCTGGCCGAGGCCCCGTCTGGCTTTCCTCTCCCGGCGTGCCCCCCACCTGCCCCTGCTCCCCTGTGGGGGGCAGCGGGAGGCTGTTGGCAATTTGTGCATTAATCTCTCTGCCTGGGGCCTCCTGGTCAGGTGGTGCTTATCAGGGTTCCGCTCCTGTCAGATGGGCCTTCCGGAGCCCGTGGGCGAAGGGGGGCGGCGGGAGCCCCTACTGCAGGGCCTGGAGGCTGCCTCAGCGTCCTTGGCCTTCACACCCCCTCACCCCCGCCGCGGGCTGCCTTCTTTACCACATCAGGATACAGAACATTGCATGAATTCCGGTCTCAATGGAATTATTTCAGAATTCTGGTCAACCGCAAACTCGGGGTATTTCACAAACTATCTATCACTGCTGTGTGGTGGGCAGAGCCTGGGCCGGGGGCCGTAACGGATGCAGGGTGGCCGGGTCCACTGCCTGCAGGGGCGGCGAGTCCCCGCCCATCTTGCTGCCCGCCCCCCCGCCCAGTGGCACCCGAGGTCCTGCAGGCAGATGTCCCCCGTGTCTGCAGGGGGCTCAGGCCCAGGGTAGGGGCTCAGGAGAGGCAGCCGGGGGCCAGGCCCTGGGATGGGAAGGGTGGACGGGGGAGAGGCGGGGGGGAGGAAGCAGCCAGGTTTGGGGTCCACTCTGGGATCCACCCTCTGCTGCAGTGGGACCCCGGCAAGTGCTCTGTGAGCCTCCGTTGCCGCAGCTGGAAATGGGGTTATGATGCTCACCCCTCAGTTCGATAGATACTCAGAGACAGTAAGACTCCAGCCCTCGTTAACTCTTTAACACTTTTAGGACTGTCACGGGGACGCACCTGTAAAGTGCCTGCCTCGGAGTACTGCTCAACGAGCTCTGGCGAGAGCTCTAGGGAGAGTGATGATAGTAGTAGTAACAATACTCACAATAGTAACAGGAGTCACCGTAGCAATAATTCTGCTAAAGACCTCCCCCCCCCCCGACTTGAGGTCATGCTTACAACTTGGGGAAAAGGAGAGACCCCGCTTTGGGGATGGAAATGCATGGTCTGTACGTTCTCAGGTTCCCATTCCATGCCGTGCAGACGTGGCCCGTAGATCAGCCCTGCGCTCTTTCCTTCAAGCCCGGACAGGGCCTCAGAACCCTCCTCTTCACAGCGCCCCGCCAGCACTGCCAACCCACCAGGCTGTGCCCTTGAGAAGAAGCGTCTTTGTTACTCTGGCCCCAACTGATGGGAGTGAAAAGTGGCGGGGCAAGGGGTCCCCGTTCCACTTCCTGCTCCCCCGAATCCTCTCATAGGTCTTGGCCCCTCTTCCAGCAGGGGGGCCTGAGCAGGGCAGGGATTGGAGGGCCAGTCACATCTCCTCTGCAGGCTTCCCGCCAGCCACGAGTGAAGAGGCCTGGTCTGGGTGGGATGCGATAGAGAGGCCCAGGCTTGGCTGGCACAGGACGTGCTCCCCACAGCGTCCAGGATTCTGGGCCATTTGCTCAGCAAGACGCTCCCAGGCAGCACTGCCCAGGCTGGGCTGGAGCACCGGGGGTTGATGCAAAGGTCCAGAGCCAGGCCCAGGGCCAGCCCTGCCCTCCTGCGTGGGCCCGAGGGGAGGACAGGGCCTGCGGGGGCCGCGTGGCCACATGCCCAAACTATGGCGACGCAGTTGGCAAGGCCCAGCTTGGGGTCCCAGCCGGCCACGTCTAGGGCACTGACAAGAGTGACAGAGGCAGCATTTGAAGTCAGGATGGTCCCAGCAGACCCAGGTCCTGTCCTTGTGGCAAGTCCCAAGGGCTAACTAGGCTAAGGCCCACCCCCTTATCTATTTTCTTGTTGGGGATGACCACCCCACGCCCACTGCTGCCCTCTGAGTGCTTGCCTAGCTGGTCTGCACATCTTGGGCTCGGATCCATGGCTGTGGACCTTTCCACAAATAACAGAGTGTGCGCACCACACAGCCTGCAGCATCTGACTCCTTCCCTCTATTTTGGAGAAAATGTGAATGTCGGTTATATATATGTATTTTTTCCAAAACAAAACAGCTTTTTATTGAAGTATAGTTTTACAGTGTTGTATTAGTTTCAGGTGTACAGCAAAGTGATTCAGTTATATATATATATATATATATATTCTTTTTCAGATTCTTTTCCATTACAGGTTATTATAAGGTACTGAATATAGTTCCCTGTGCTATACAGTAGGTCCTTGTTGCTTATCTATTTTGTATATAGTGGTGTATATCTGTTAATTCCAAACTCCTAACTTATCCCTTCCCTGCTTTCCCCTTTGGTAACCGTAAGTTTGTTTTCTATGTCTGTGAGTCTGTTTCTGTTTTGCAAGTAAGTTCATTCGTATCATATTCTAGATTCCACATATAAGTGGTGTCATATGGTATTTGTCTTTCTCTGTGTGACTTACTTCACTTAGTGTGACCATCTCTAGGTCCATGGACGTTTAGGTTGCTTCCATGTCTTGGTTACTATGAATAGTGCTGCTGTGAACGTAGGTCATGAGGTTGGGGACAGGCTGAGGAAGAGGAGGCTCTGAAAGCGGTGGGGGGGTGGGCTGGTCGAAGGCAGGGCATGGGGAGGTGAGGAGGTGGTGCAGGGAGTGGGGAGAGGGCGAAGGGCCCTGCAGGGGGCGGCAGGGGGTGCAGGGCGGCCCTGCAGCGCCGGGTCTTCCCTCCTGGGCAGTCACCTGGAGCTGGAGGCCAGTGCTTCGGGCGTTTCATGGGAGAGTTGTGTTTGGGCCACCCTGGGGCTGCAGGATGACCAGGCTGGTGCTGGGGAGTGATGGGGTTTGGGCAGAGCCGGTGGGTCGGGGACGATGGCACAACCCACTGTTATCACCGCTAATAGCAACTGAGAAGGACTTATTTAGCGCTGGTGCCTTCACCTTTATTAACGCATTGGATGCTAGCAGCAACCTTACAAGGTAGATACTGTTATTGTGCCCATTTGAAAATAAGGAAACCGAGCCAAAGAGATGTCAGGGACCTTCTGGAGACACTCGGCCCGGGAGTGGAGGAGCCGCCAGGGACATAGGCCGTCCAGCTCCGGAGTCCTGCCCTTGGGGACAGTGGGTAGCCTGGAGTCCTTAAGACACATCAGGTTGTAAGGTTGCATCGATTTAGTCTGAATTATCAAAGTAACATAACATTGCAGAAAGTTTTCAAAGTAACAGGAAGAAAATGAATAAACAAAATCTTTGCCCGCACAACTACATGCCCGTCATGACCATTGGACGTGTTTCTGCCCAATGGACCTTTTCACGAATGTAACTTGCCCTCCCTCTCACTCTCCTCTTTTTCTTTCTTTTTATGTCTTTCTGAGGCTAGATTTCCAGAAATAGGTAAACAAGGCAAGGGGGATAAGTTAAAAAATTTTTCCAAATGGTTCCCGGCAGCTCTCGTGTGAAGCCCAGCCTTAAACAAGGGAATTCCCATTTGTGGAGGCTGCACGTGGGGTGTCACAGATCAGAAGCTGTATCTTAGATCACTTTTCAGAGGCTGATGGGAAGTGCCGAGGTCCCAGGCGTCATTATCGCTATGGTCATCTGCACTGCGTTATCTGAGGCCATTTCAGGAAGCGCGAGGGCCCAGTAGAGACCGACATGGCCAGACTCAGCCTTGCCTTGGGATTTCTCGTGAGACAGATGCACACCACGGAGGGCGAGTGTAGACCACACAGAGAGACAGTCCTAAGCGCACAACCGGGGACAGGGGCTGGGACCTGGGCCTCTGCCGTGTCAGCTGTGCAGGTGGTGGGCTCCAGGAGCTGCCCTCCGGGCAGACTGTACTGGACGGGGCCCTGGAATGAGCAGTGCACAACCTTGGCAACCTGATGAGGCAGCTCTGGCCGAGCTGGTAATGCACGTGGTAAGCAGGCACAGGACGGTGTGTGCAGGTTGACTCCATGTGCATATTCTTCGTGTCCGTAAAGTAACACCCGTGGTACTTTCTATTTTCCAATTTTTGATGGAGATGTGGTACCACGAGCTATGTCTCCACCATAGGAAGAGCAACTGTGTAAAGGCCTTTAGAGATGAAAGCAGTATCTCAGCTTCAGTGTCAGGGTGCAACAGGGAGTGGTTGGGACTGTGGCACTGGTGAGCACGTGAACACGTGGAGGGTGTGTGGGCCAGGAAGTGTTCTTTAGGGTTAGGGACTGCGGCCCCAGTGAGGCCTCTCCTGGAAAGGGGCGTGCTGGTGATGTTCTTAGGTGAACAGTTTTGTCTTTCCAGGTGTTTCCTCCTTAAAGGGAAGGGGCTCTAGGAAACGGTGGGAGGGGCGCCCTCAAAGACTACAGAATCCTGCTCCATCAATTTGATTTTCCAAAAGGACGGAAAATCTGTGAATATTTTCTTTTTTCTTTTTTTTCTTTTTTTTAAACACAGGTTGATGCACCCTGGACGCCCTGTTAACAGCTTTCATTTAATCATGAATCTGTATCACTCTCAACGCCTCTCCATGGAGATCTTTTCCATTCCCTTCCTTTTAAAATCCAAATATGTTTTAAAGGGTAACACATTCATGTGATCTAAGATCCAAAAGGTACAAAAGAGCACACAGTGGAAAGCCCCCTCCCCCCGCTGTCCCCCGGTTACAGTCTGTAGAGACAGCCTGCATCACTGGCCCCTGGTGAGTTCTAGAGACAGCTCTCCTAGGAACAAGCGTATGTGTCTATAGATCCTCTTTTTATTTTATTTTATTTATTTTTTTTTTTATAAATTTGTTTATTTATTTATTTTTGGCTGCATTGGGTCTTCATTGCTGTGCACGGGCTTTCTCTAGTTGCGGTGAGCAGGCACTACTCTTCCTTGCGGTGTACGGGCTTCTCTCGTTGCGGAGCACAGGCTCTAGGCACGTGGGCTTCAGTAGTTGTGGCACACGGGCTCAGTAGTTGTGGCTCATGGGCTCTAGAGCGCGGGCTCAGCAGTTGTGATGCACGGGCTTAGTTGCTCTGCAGCATGTGGAGTCTTCCTGGAGCAGGGCTCGAACCCGTGTCCCCTGCATTGGCAGGTGGCGTCTTAACCACCACAGCACCAGGGAAGTCCCCTAGATCCTCTTTTTAAATTGAGATGTAATTGACATGCAACATTATATTCATTTCAGGTGTGCAACATAATGATTCAATATATGTATATATTACGAAATGATCACTGCAGTAAGTCTAGTTAACACCTATTCCCACACATAGTTACAGATTTTTTTTTCTTGGGATCTTTCTTTAAGTTCTACTCTCTTAGCAGCTTTCAAATATGCAGCCCAGTATTATTAACTGTAGCCACCATGTTCTACATTACATTCCTAGGACTTATTCATCTTATAACTGGGAGTTTGTCCCTTTTGACCCCCTTCACCCATTTTGCCCACCCTCCCATCCCTCACCTCTGGCAACCACCAATCTCTGTTTTCTATGAGTTCAGGTTTTCTGTTTGTTTGTTTGTTTTTAACATTTTATGTATAAGTGAGATCATACAGTCTTTGTCTTTCTCTGGCTTATCTCACTTATCATAACGCCCTCGAGGTCCATCCATGTTGTTGCAAATGGCAGGATTTCCTTCTTTTTTACGGCTGAATGGTATTTCTGTCTCCCTGCTTCTTACACCAGGGTTCTGCACCTTGATTTTTTTCCCTGAACGATGTCTCTTGGAGACCCACCAATAATGAGTTTCTTCCCTCTCTTTTATAGCTGTGTCACGTTCCATTGTGATGTAGGCACCGTCACTTGTTTGAGCCGTCTCTTATTTGTGTCCATCTAGGCGGACTCCTGTGTCTCTGTGTGCGTCCCAGAGGAGGTCAGAGCCTTCAGTGGTGGGATGCTGGGCACAGGACAGGTACCGAGAAAGCACTGGGGGCGGGGCTCCGGGTGCTGCTGGGGGCACACGTCCCCACAGAGGTCAGGTGCCCGGAGGCCCAGAGGTCTCTGCCCAGTTGTCCGGGGGCGGGGGTGCGGGTATCAGCGTGCTTCCTGCCCGTGACATCTGCAGGTTGGTGACTCAGATGCTCTTCAGTGTTTATCTTACTTCCTTTCTGCGCTTCACTTTTTCCAGCTTCTCCTTCTTACATCCTCCCACCCGGTGATCAGGACCAAACCTGAGGTCCTGTGAGGACCTCCAGGGGCTAATGATTCGAAAAAGTTTTCCCGAACCAGGACTGTCAGAATTTAGGTTCCTTATTGGGCTTATTTCTCGGTACCTGGGAGCTGAGGAAATTTGGCTAAGATTTCCGATTTGAGATCTTATGATCAGGGCCCGGTGACTACTTCTGTTCTTCCTGGGGAGGTGGAGATAGAGCCACAGTTCTGCTTTGACAGTTGATGAATTTGTGTGAAATTGGCAACAGCTCAGGCCTGCAGAGACCAGCTGGGCTCCAGCCTGGCGTTACGTTTACCTCTTTGATTATTTTTGGTGATATGGGTTTTGAGAAGGGAAATCAAATGCCAGCAGTTTCATGGACATCCTTAAAGCAGCCTGTTTTGTCAAGTCAGGGAATATTTATGTGAAGGTTCTCCCTGGAGCGCTACCCGCCAACTCGGGCCTCAGGAATGGTTTGAATTTGGATTCTGGTTTATGCCCAGGATGCGTGGCATGGGTGAACATAGCAAAATCTGACCCTTGCATTTGGTTACGGGCCCTTTTAGGGTCTGACCTTTGAAAGTACCAGGGATGGCCTCTCCACTCCGTCTCAGCTGACAAGGGCACCTTGACAAGGTTTCGGAGCAGCTCACTAGGGCCCCCTAGTGACAGCGTAGGACCCCGGCTCCAGGGTCCTCCCGGCCTGGCAGAGGAAAGTCCGTGTGGATGTCTCCAGGACTCCAGCCTCCGGGACAGAAGCCTCAGGTGGACCCTGCTTCCCACCCGGCCTCCCTGCCCATCCCAAGTGTCCCCCATCCCCGCACCCTCTTACTTCCCCTTCTTCACACTTAGCTTTTTCCTCCAGGCCTGACTCTCCCCCACGTCCGTCCCCCACAAGGGAGGAATCTCTGTCCCTCCCTGTGAGGACTAATCTTTCCTCACAGGCCCCTCCCCTCCCGTCAGGGACCACGGGGCATGAGGAGGGCGGGGGTCCCAATGATACTGCATGTGGGTGGGTCTCAAACTCAGACTTTCAACATTTTCCCTGAAAGAGGTCGAATACCAAGAGGGTGAGAAGACAAGCCACGGGCTGAGGAAACCTTTGCAAAAGGTTTACATCTGGTAAAGGGCTGTTGTCCACAATACACAGAGGGCTCAATAAGAGCCCTCTTCTTCTCAATAAGAAGGCAAACAAGCCAATTTAAAAACAGGCAAGAGGCCTGAGCAGGCACCTCACCAAACAAGACCTACAGATGGCAAACAAGCACACGGAAAGATGCTGCACCTGATATGTCATCAGGGAAAGGCAAATTAAAACAACAATGAGGCACCACTGCACACCTGTCAGAATGGTCAAAATCCAGAGCACTGACATCACCAAATGCTGGCCAGGATGTGGAGCAATAGGAACTCGCCTTCATTGCTGGTGGGGATGCAGGATGGTGCAGCCACTCTGGAAAACGGTTTGGCAGATTCTTACAAAACTAAACATACTCTTGCCATACTATCCAGCAATCATGCTCCCTGGTATTTACCCGAAGGAGTTGAAAATTTATGTTCACAAAAACTCTGCATGTGTATGTTTATAGCAGCTTTATTTATAATTATAGAAGCCACCAAGATGTCCTTCAGCAGGTGAATGAATGTATAAACTGTGGTCCATTTCACTAAAACAGAGTGGAGTGTTTGATACAATCAGTGAACCTACACTTCTTTAGTCAAAGAAGCCAATCAGAAAAGACTGCACACTGTGTGATTTCAACTATATTTCATTCTGGAAAATGCAAAACTGTAGAGACAGTGAAAAGGTCAGTAGCCACCAGCGGCTGCAGGGAGGGAAGGATGAACAGGTGGAGCCCAGAGGAGTTTAGGGCAGTGAAACTATTCTGTATGATACTGTCATGGTGAATATGTGTCCTTATACATTTATCAAAACCCACAGGATGTACGTCACCAAGAATGAACCTGCATGTAAGCTATGGACCCTGGGTGCT